>NC_134534.1:31465000-32107500 GCF_050624435.1 Tenrec ecaudatus
CCCTAGTGGTCACCCTCTTCCTCTTCCCCTCAGTCAACACCCATCGGCTGTCTAGCCCACCAGACCATGGTTTTGTTCTCTCTTGCTGGTCCTCCCACTGTCACAAATGCCAAAGTCTGTTTGTGTGGCCCTCCTCCCCGCCCTCCTCCCTGGTCACCAGTCATGTGAGATTGCACTGATCTGGAAGCATCTTGCCAAAGCATAGAAGCTGGAAAGAAAGGGAGGAAATTTAGAAAATTGATTCATCCTCAGGCTGGTGATCAGGTTTGGTTTTATTAAGGATCACAAGTTATGATGTGAGCCCGAGATAAAGGGATATTTTTAGCACAGAGCTATGACTTGAAATATAGTGCCTTACGTATAAAATCGCAAACACAGAGAGTCAGGAAATTGTGTCTGCTGGATGTCTTGCATCCGATCTTTGTAGCTAGACCTTTCTAAATGACTTTTAATGAGCGGAGCCCCACTTTTTCTGGGGGTTCATTCCATGTGGGTCTCTCACAGCCTGGCATTACTGGTTCCCGGTCCGGTAAGTAACGCAGCAGAAACTGCCTGCTGAATTAGAGGGAACGGAAACCAAAGGCTTCCTGAGTCACACCTGTTAATCACCAAAATGAAAGGCCAATTCAGGGATGTAATCCAACACTGTTGATGGAGCAAAACTGCTTACATGACCACAAATTCACTTATGACTCTCCAGGGAGCATCAGGGCCGTAAACCCCATCGGATCAGAAACGGCCCCCAAATCCTGCTCAGTGGACAATGCGCGCACACAGTTCCCTCCCATGGCACTTGTTTGTCAAATGAGCAAGGGCAGGGAAATTGATGAGGGACCTAATTATACTTGAAAGAGGCAGAAAGGGGTGAAGAGCACTCAGAGACTTCGTAGTGAAGTGAGGAACAAGGGAATGAATTTTCCCAAACGTGAAAAGGCTTCAGATTCCCACACAGCAGGGCAGGCGAGCGGCACAGGGCTCTTTGTATTAGAAAGAGACCCTCCTCCTCTCTGCAAGCCTGGGGATTAAGACGGCCCGGGTGTGCATTTAGACAATGGTAAATTTTCCTATTTGTCTTTTCAGTATCTAAGAATAATAGAAGAATCTGGACCTCAAGCGCTTCGAGTAGTCTTTTGTCTTCTTGGGTTCATGGCAATCAATGTCTTGTCCTAGAGAGGAAAGAGGCGCGCCAGAGCAGTTCCACCTTTGCAGCTTTCCAGAGAAAGACTCAGTTACTCACACCTCCAGTTAGCTACACTTACGAGTGCACTTCCAGATCTAAGGGAAATTGCTCTATACTTTCAAAAGGGCAAGTGTGATTGTAATCCAGGCATGCTTGCTGTATCAACTTTACAAGTCAAATTTTGCAAAAAGAGTCAGTACACAATTTTTAAACATAGCACACTTAGGGAAACTGGCTTTTATTTGAGTTCCTTGCAAGGGAAAATAAAATATCCATATTATCTTCTTTATCCAGATACCAAAGAAGAATGTGGACACCAAGAACCTGCATAGGACAAAACAGCATGAGGGAGGGGCGCAGCTTGGCCATGGAGGAGACCTTTCTGAGACCAAGGGCTCAAGTAGAAAGAACATGCCTTGAGAATGATGATGGCAACAGATGGACAAATGTGCTTGACACAATGGAGGGATGGGTGGATTGTGATAAGAATTGTACGAGCCCCCAATAAAATGATTTTTTTTAAAAGAGGAGACCTTTGCGTTATCATACATAGACATAGACTTAACTGGACATAGTTAAAGCTTGATTGCTTTACCTTCCCCCAAGGTGACACAGTAGTTACCTGTTGGGTTGCAAGCTTCATGGTTGGCAGTTCTCAACCACCAGCCTCGCCAGAGGAGGAAGGCTGGGTTTCACGTACAGTCGCAGAAGCCCACAGTGCGTTGCTGTGGGGCAGCTTTTACTGAATGGCAGTGAGACCTGAAGGTGTATTCATTTTAACTAGACAGAGTGAAAGACCATTCAGAACCTAGAGAAATGAAACCTGATTGTTGCTAAATTAAGTAGCAGGACTGGTGTCTAGGACAGAAAATATTGAAGTTTATTAAGGATGAGCTAGAAGAGGAAACATCTGTAAAGTCATACTACGAAGACAGAAAAACATTTTTCAGTGAACGTTCCCCATTTGTAAAGCATGGTGTAAATTTTGGGGGTACTTGTGTTTGCCTTCAACTTGCTCCTGATCCTGTGGGTTCAAACACACACTTGGCAGTCTCATGAGCCAATGTTGATTTCAGACACGAAATAGAGTAAACTCGATAGCATGTGAACAGGAAAACCAATTCTCCATGATGAGGTGGTCAAAATAATCCAACTAGCAGCCCTTTGTTCTTCGCTGTCACCTCTAAAGGATCCCTGGTGACACACGGGAACTTAGGTGGAGCGTGGTTGCAAAGCAAGAAGCAGGTGGGTCAGACTCAGCCCCTGGCTCGGGGACAGACATGGAGATGACCACAGAGAGGGCACCAGCGAAGACGCTCTGGGGCAGCACCATTCTGCCACGTGGGGTCGCTAGAAATGGAAAAGGACTGGACGGCACTCCGTCACAGCATCTCAGGTCCTGACCGTCGTGATTCTCACAAGCAATGGTTGATATCGTGGAAGTTTGTGTGGCACAGTGTCCATAAAGCCTCTTTGTTATCTACTAAAAAATGTGCAAATGACTCCACCCCCAAGAACTCAGGCTGCCTTGGGCTCACCCAGAGACAAGGTCAGATTGGGATATTAAAAGAAGCGACCATGAGGAGTTATGTTTGGGTGACCCCATTTAATCTCAGGAAATATTTTGGACAAACACATTCAGCAGTGACAGATAAAGCATGCTCTTCTTAAGGGATTGCCAAAGTTTGGCCTTGTGACAATGAGGACTGTGATTCAATAAAATGGAGCTACATGGTCCCTGGTTCCCCCGTATAAATAGACATTGTGGATACGCCATCTCGGAAGTAGGTCCAAGCAGTCTTCTCCACCTTGTGTCAATTATGTCAGGGCAACATGCTCTGTCCAGAGACTGAACAAAATCAGGAATTAGTTTTACAGAGAGGAAAGTTTATTCAAATGACTTTTAAATGGACCGTGATTACTAAATTCCGCCCTACCCCCACCCCACTAGGACTGATTACCAGGAGTCTGGTGGTACTGTTGGGTAAGCATTGGACTGCTATCAGCTGCTACATGGGTGAAAGTTGAGGCTCCTGTAAAGCTTTACAAGCCTGGAAAAGCCTGTTAGAGTCCCTATGAGCCAGAATCAGGCCCTCAGCAGTGGGTTTGGCTTGGCTGAGTCCTGTTTATATCTAGATCAGGACAAAGTCTAGATCTCTATGTGGAAGAGGCTGCGCAAGGTGGTTTTGTTTTAACTAGTGATCTATTTACATTGGCCAAACCTGGGTCTATGGGATAGCTTTGTGCATCCTTGCTCTCAGGCAGATTTCTCTACATTTCTTTTTTCCTTCTCTTCTCCCACATGACAAGCCATCATTCTTTTCAAATTTAGAAGTTAACTTCCTGTGCCCTGCCTCTGTCCTCACAGCCAGATCTGAAACAAGGACAGGTAAGCCTTTTTCTGGCTGTATCGTTGCCACGCAAAAGAGGAATGTCAAGGAGTTTCTTCCCTCAGAATATGTAGGGCCTGATTTTGTGGGCCCGGAGGACCTCAGATACTTAAAAACAACAATAGCCTTAAGCTGAGAGTGATTGAGAGGACACTTCCCTTAGAAGGCTTCCAGAGTGAGTTATTGGTTATATGACATCTATTTTCTACCACTTAAGTCCTTCCCTCTCTAGCCTATTCTTTCTTTTCTTTGACCTTCTTTGAACTTGGGCCACCATTGACCTTTCACGGCATCCTGCTTGAATGCTCCCTGAGTAACAGAAGTCTCTGTATATTTAGACTGCCTACAAAGCGCCTCCCAGGGTTTCCGCACAGTAGCCTGTCCACTCTTCTTCAGACTTCCACATTCACAGTCATCTTTAGAGAAAGGTGATGCCATTGACGGGGAGATTTTTCCTCACTTGAACTTGGAACAGTCAAAACACCCCACACAAACCACTACAGAAGAACTCAAGTCCTGTACAACATGAAAATGATTATAAGTTAAGGTTGCTCTCAGGAGAGATTTCAGTCTCCGTTCAAACCAGTGGCAGCACACAGTCTAGCCTTCCTCTTCCCTTCTACTGAAAATGGCTTTTATGGCAATGATAGCTGAGGCAATTCGAATGAACCAAGGAATGAAAGCACGGAAGTGGCTTCCATTAAACGTGGGCTTTCCAGGGGGACTTTGAACCGGTCCATTCCAGGTCTCCTGAGATGTTGCTGTTCCTTTCCAGAATTATTCATCAGCAACTCGTTTTAACCCACACATCCAAAGTTCAGATGATGCTCCTAATTATCTGGTGAGTCTTACGCATAAAATGTTATTAAAATGGATATTCTAATTCAGCATATCTGGGACAGAAATACAAACTCTCAACAGGGTTGAACCCAGAAATGAACTGGTTCAAAGCCCTGCTTTCTAAGTGTAGCTCTCTGTAGGATTGTTCAAAGCCTTGGACGGTTTCTTTCCAAAACAGTCTTAGAATGGATTGAACTTTAATTTCCGAGTACTTCTTTCAGTCTTCTTTTTGCATATTTTGGAAACCATACCTCAGACTTGAGGGATCCCTTTTTGAGCTAAACAAAGTTGTGAAAATACTGACAACACTTGTCTAGTTTCTAAACTAACTTATTTTATGTATTGGGTGTATATTTGGCTTGGTTCCTCAATTACACCATATTCTGATGCTTCCAGAGTTCCAACCAAAGGCATTAGTATACTCTTCCTCTTTCACATTCATATTCAGAGAAATGTAACCCCCACGTTGGGCGCATCTCATTTTTTACTGTCTGGCTACTACTGATTTTGGAAGAGGAATTATTGTTCCTTCATTTTCCTATTTTGGGGGTTTTATTTTTCTCATTTCAAAATTTTGCTCTCTTGCAATCAATTTGTTCTATCATTATGCATCCATTGTAAAAAAGAAAAACCTGATAAATGCAAAATTTAACCACAATAGCAATAGCAAAAACATCTTTCACCATATTAACAATCCCACATTATCTCAAGATGTTAGGAGAAGTCCAAATTAAAAGAATGATGACAAGGCTCCACATATAACCCCCTCCCTGGGGGCTGGGCAACAGAAAAGTGGGTGAAGGGAGACATTGGACAGTGTAAGATATGACAAAATAATAATAATTTATAAATTATCAAAGGTTCATGTGGGAGAAGGGAAGGGGTATCAAGGGGGGAAATGAGGAGCTGATACTGAGGGCTCAAGTAGAAAGCAAATGTTTGAGAATGATGATGGCAACAAATGTGCAAATGTGCTTGATACAATGGATGGATGGATGGATTGTGATAAGAGTTCTATGAGCCCCCAATTCAAAAGTCTTAGAGTTCATTTATTTTAAACAACCTCACCTAAAAAATGACAATATCAAAACCATGGGTAAAGAGACTGATGAACTGAGAGGTTTGCAGAGGTCTGATTTGCAAGTTAAGTGTCTTACATTAGGAGATTCATTAAATAAGCTGATTACCCTCATGAGACAAAACATTATATAAAAGCCCTATTTAAAGAAGAATTCTTACAATTTTAAGTAAAAATAAAGAAAGCTCTAAATATACATATTGAATTAGTTTGTTTATTCATGCATTTATGTATGCCTGGATCCATAATCAATGCTCATGCACCATTCAGGAATTAAAAGGAGATATTGCATATATTGTATTAGACAAATCTGCCACAAAAGATCTCTTTAAAGTGTTCTAAAGCAAAGATAGCACTTTGAAAACTAAGGTACATATAAGCAGAGTCATATTTTCAATAACTGCATATACATGGGAAATCTGGTCAATGAATAAGGAAGACAAAAAACTTATGTACCTGAATTACAGTATTGGTAAAGAATATTGAATATACATGGGACTCCAGAAGAACAAATACATTTATCTTGAAAGAAGTATGGCCAGATTGTTCCTTAGAAGTAAAGATGGCTGTACAGAATCTCAGGTTTGGAAATGTTATCAAGAGAGAAGGACATCATGCTCGGTAAAATCGCAGGTGGATGGACTAGAAGAAGAGTCTTACGGTGATGGCTTGACAGTGGTTGCAACAATGGCTGACACAGAACAAAGATTGTGAAGATGATGCCAACTGCAGTCTGCTGCACCTGGGACATTTGTAGTATCTCTTAATTCCAGTTTGTCAATGAACTTTATCGAATCTCCCCTCCGTGTGTGTGTGTGCATAGTCCCTCTCTTACCTGTCACTTTATCATGATTTAGTGGTTTGTGTGTTGAGGTGATACTAAAAGTGGTGCCACCAGCATTTCCAATGACAGCAAGGACACCCATGATGAACAGGCTTTCGCAGAGCTATGAGATTAAGAACAGACAGGGAAGAAGGAAAAGGTTTCATTTCTGAAAAAGTAGCCACTGAAAACATGATGATTATCAGCAGAGCACTGATTCAGACCCTACCAGAAGATCAGTCCCTCTGTTTGAAAAGAACTCAAATAACCCTGGGGAAGAGCTGCCGCCTCACAGCAGTCTACCACAATGCCAAGGATGGAGCAAAGCCATGGGGATCTTTCTTTGCTGGTGGGGTGTGACTCAAAGTGGGAAAGAATTGCTACAAATATCTATTAGTAATTGAAACATGGAATGTACAAAGTATAAATCCAGAAAAATTGGAAATTGCCAAAAATAAAATAGAATTCATAAAGACCAAGGTCATAGGAATTAGTGACCTGAAATGGACTGGAACTGGCCATTTTAAATTGGGCAATTATGTGGTTTGCCATACCAGGAATGACAAACGTAAATGAAGTGGAATTTATCATGAAAAGGAACGTTTCAGGATTTATTTTGATGTCCAAAGCTGTCTGCGATCGGCTAACATCCATATGTGATGATAAGAGGGCCGATTACCACCACCAGTGTTCAGATTTGCACAACAAATACTAAAACCAGTGATGGATAGAACAAAGAGTTCTGTCAACTTCTTGAGGTTGTACTTTATCAAACCAACAATCAAGATACACAGATCTTTGCTGTCTACCAGAATGAAAAGAAAATGGAAATAAAGAGGCAGCGTGTGCAGCTGGAAAAGATGGCATTGGTAGTAAAAACAAAGTTGGAGAGCTCACGATAGCATTTTACAAGGACAACAGCTTCATCACAAATATCTTTTTCTACCACCTAAATGTTTAACGGTGCACATAGAACTTATAACGGTGCACATAGCAAGATATAATCTATAGGACTATAATTAACTTCATCTCTTGGAAGAAATGATGGAGAGAGACCTTCGGTATCATTAGACAAAACAAGACACAGGGTACCTGAAAAAGACCATTAATTGCTCATACACAAGTTCAGGTTGAAGATGAAGAAAATTGAGACAAATTATGAGGCTCAAAATACATCCTTGAGCATATCCCACTTGAATTTAGAGACCATCTCTAAAACAGCTAAGATGCAATGAATACAAATGATGGAAGACCAGGGAAGTTATGAGATGACATCAAGAACATCATACATGAAGAAAGCTGAAGATTATGAAAATGATGGGAAAGAAATGAAAGACCAGTGTGTATTTAGAAGAGACTCTGAAACTTGCTCTTTAAAGCAGAGAAGCTAAAGTGAATGGAAAAATAATGAAGTAAAAGAAGTGAATGAAATGTTTCAAATGGCAGCTCAAAACAACAAAATAAAGCGTTATAACGAAATAGGCAGAGATCTGGAGTTAGTTTCAGAAGAGGACAAGGGATATATTGCTGATGTCAAATGGACCTTGGCTGAAAGTGTTGACACCAGATAGATATTTAGTTTTCTTTATTGATTATGCAAAGGCATTTGACAGTGTGGATCATACAACCCACATATCACATTGCTAAGAGTAGAAATTCCTGAAATTAATGGCATCCATGTAATGCCTGAACATGGACCAAGTTGTTCAAATAGAACAAAGGAATATCAGACAGTTTAAAATCAGGAAAGATGTGTGTCATGGTTGTATCCTTCCACAATAAATATTCAATATAGGTGCTAATTCAAGAAGTTGGGCTTTCTGAAGAGCAGAGCAACAGGATTGGAAGATGACTCCTTAACACACCAGATATGCAGAGGGCACAACCTTGCCTACGGAAAGCCAAGAGGATCTGAAGGACTAATGACAATACAAGATTCAAGTTTTCTGTCTGGATTTCAACTCAAGTAAAACAACAACAATAACAAAAATCAAAATTTCTCATGAGGAACCAAAGTACGGCACATAAGTGGAGAAAAACGGAAGTTGTCAAAGATTTCATTTTACTTGGATCCACTGTTGAAGCTCAGGGAAGAATCAGTCAAGGAAGTAAATGACACATTGCAGTAGGCACATCTGTTACACAAGACTTTTAACAGTAAAGAGGGCGAGTAGTAACCTTGTTTATGTGTTGGGCTGCTAACCCCCAAGGTCAGTGGTTCAAAACCAACATCTGATCACATTATGGAAAATGATGACTTTCCATACATCACATCACGTCATAGAAGAGTTCCTGGTCCAAGATCTGTCAAACCACTGATGGTCTAGCCAAGCTGACGTGGAAGGATAACCATCTAAACTCTCATCAAACTTGAAGTCTTTGAAGAATGACAACACTGGAAATATCTGCCCAGTTTCACTCTGGATCTTGCTCTTTGCTGGATAAAACAGCCCCAGTCATTCACTTTGTAGTGATTAATTTTCTCCTTAAAACTCAAGTTAGGAATACCCATTAATTGGCAAGCCTAGTAAAACAATGCCTGTAGAAAGTCACGTGCAAACTATGCACTTGAAAACTGCTCACATCTTTGTTACACAGTGTGTGCAGGTCTTGAATAGAAGATTTGAAATCAAGACCATAGGCGGCACAGAATGAAGTAAGAAAATCAGAAACACATGGTTGTAGGCACAAGTATAGGATTGAGAATCAAGATGTCTGGGCTCGTCTTGCTGAACCATGTGTCTGATGAGAATCTCCAGTTTCTCCTCTTGTAGATTAAGTCTCCTAGCAGTGGGACTCATCAATGGCTAAACAATGGAGTCCCCTGGGAGAGTTAAACCAACATTGACATGCAGGTCTTACCCCAAAGATTCTGGTTTAATTGGTCTGTGGTGTGACTGGGCATCAGAATTTTAAAAGGTCCCCAGATTGTGATGTGCAGTCAAGCTTGAGAATCTTTTATTATGGTTTCTTTGGAAAATGACAGCATGATTTAAGTGTTATGAGAAATGTTCCCACACACGTGTGCTCACACACACACAGAGACACACATACACATGTCCAACACAAACCTGTCAGGGTGCATGAATGATTGTCCATCCTTAGGGATTCATCCCATTGGATTGGAAAGGCTCTTCATTACATATTAAAATTCATACACTCCTTGTACACGTGACACCTTGAACTTATTGGAAGGATATGTTACATAGAACCATAAAACTCTAAATTGGGAAAAGTCTTAGAAATCAGAAGTTCAAACCGACAAGTATTTTTATTATGATTTTGTTTCAGATGAGTAAACTGAAACTCAGTGATATCCTTCTTCAATTGTTAGCCTTTTTTCATAGTATTTATTTTTGGTGTGTATGTGCAAGGGATTTTAATCAATATTTTCCTTATTTAACTTAAAAAAAATAAGACTTCTTTTTTTTCCTGCTTGAGAATACTCATTTCCTAAAAGCCACCTCAGATTTCATTTTATACCTAGTTTAGAGTTTAAAACTGTTTTGATTGGGATCGCTATGGCAACCTGTGATCAATAAGCCTCATTTATCTAAATGGACATTTCCCATTCTGTTTTATCATTGACCTGTGATTGCTTCTGATAGTTTTCCTTTCATTCTTCCTCTCTTTTATCTTATTCATAATATCTCTGTTCACCTGGACAAAGAGGATATGTCATTGCCTAATTCAAAGCAAGAAATTAAAGGGAATATCTTACTGCCTAATCCAAAAATAAAAAGATACCCTCCATGTATGAAAAGACCAAGTCACAGATACAGTTTTCATTGACTATGTATTTATTTTTTCAAAGATATATGGGCATCTAGCTGGTCTGGGAATCATTTTGGGGTTCCACTAGGGAGAACAGATAAAAAGCCTATAAGTTTGCAACACATTGTCAATTGATTACTGAAAATAAATCTCTAGTCTGTTTAAACTCTATTTTACTTGGAGCAAACCCGTACTTTCCCCTTGAATCAACATTATCTTTGCCAAAATCATACTCAAGGCATCCTCCTGCCAGATGGTGATACCATAACGTCGGTAAAGTATGACCCCATAAGGGATCCAAAAGGAAGTCATCTGAAGAGCCCATGCTCCCATGGTGTCCCCATTGAGCAGCGGCAAAAGTCTGACATGCCTCCGTGCCCCATCATTGTTCCCCACTGACACCAACTGTTTCTCTCACATCACTCTGCATCTATGTTGGGTTCAGTAATACTTTGCAGTGGCCACACAGAACCAACAGACCACACTCACAACTAGGGGGGCCTATTATGTGAACTATCAGTGTGGATGACACCTCAATATAAAGAAAATCAAAATCTTCACAATTGAACCAGGTAGGTACCATCATGATGAAGGGCAAACAGCCTGAACTTGTCAAGAGTTTCATCTTGTTTGGATCCACAATCAATGCTCATGGAAGAAGCAATAGAGAGATCAATCGACACATTGCATTGGGTAAATCTGTGGCACAAGACCGCTTTCAAGTGTTGAAAGTAAAAATGCTACTTTGGGGACCAAGCCATGATATTTTTAATTTCCTCGTATGCATGGGAACGTTGGACACTGAATAAGGAAGACCAAAGAAGATTTGATGCACTTGAACTATGGGGATGATGAAGAATATTCTAAATATCACAGACTGCCCCTACCTTCCCCAGTGAAAATAAAATAAAATCTGTCTTGGAAGAAGTACAGTCAGAATCGGCTTAGAGGCAAGCGTGGACAGATTTCACCTCACATATTTTGGACATGTTGTCAGAAGAGACCAGTCTCTGGAGAAGGGTACCATAACACTGAGAAACAGGAAGTACCATATGGTAAAGTACCATAACATGGAGAAACAGGAAGTGCTATATGGTAAAGTACCATAGCCCTGGAAACCAGGAAGGCCCATATGGTAGAGTGCCATATGTCATGGTAAAGCACCGTAGCACTGGGAACCAGGAGGCCGGTGACAGGATGGAGTAACACAATGGCTACAACCATGAGATCAAAGGACCCTGGTGAGGATGGTGAAAACCGGCAGTTTTTCCTTCCGTCGTACATAGGGTCGCTGTGAGTCGGAACTCAAAGGCACTTCACAACAACATCATTGTAATCTCTTCTTTCCTCTATGTACTCGCTACTTAATTTGCCAGCACATCACAACTTTTAATTGACCCTCTTTATGAATTGTCAGGGTTGCTCTGAATCAGAACTCTAATAAGCACATGAACAGTAACATTAGAAAAGTCAATGGGTTACCACAGGTAGGATCAATCAGCAAGCCATTAGTCTCCTCAGCCAGAAGACAAGTCTCTCTCTCCAGTTCTCAGCCTCTCAGCCCTGGGGTAGCCACATCACTCTCTAGTTTGTATTCTCTCAGTCACGTGGCCCCTGGGGCAGGAATCCAGTCCTCCTGTCGCTCTGTCTCACAGTTCCCAAGTCTTGGGCCAGATGAGCAGAAGGTGCCCCCTGAGTCTCAGAGCTGCGTCTCTGAGCCCCCCTGGCGTAGCCTGCAGTGCATCTGATCTCCAGAGCTTCCTCGCTCAGACAGAGATCTTGAATGTGGTCTTCCGAGGTCCTAGGGATTTCTCTTTCTGCTGTTGCTTCAATGCTAGTGCATCATTACTGCCAGGAAAACGACCACTAAAACTGACCGATGCCCCCTCTATCAGTGTCGCACAGGCCCTGTGTACACAGACCCCGCCCCCACAGTCATATGGAGGGAGTTAGCATCATGGGTAGAAGATTCACATTTCTGCAATGTCATTGTGCAACAATGACTAATAGAGTCATTTATTTATTCACTTACTTACTTGGGTGACCTAAATTACAATGGGCAATGCACAAACCCTACCAAAGTACTATTGCTGGTTTACTTCTCCGTAGGGGAAAAACAAACCTTTTTCTGAACAACAATAACATTTAGGAAATTTTCTAAACCCTCAGAAAGCTGTTTTTTTCCTTACCTTAGTGTGTTATCTCAAACACCAGGCTGAGATCAGTATTTAAGTATATTCTATTTTGTTTGTGAGAAGCTGGCTGATATGAAGAAGAATGCAGCATCAGAACTCGAGGAAGGCTTCCTAACAATCGGAGATATACAGATGCCACAACTTTGCTTGCTGAAGGTGAGGAAGACTTGAAGCACTTGCTGATAAAGATCAAGGATTGTGCCCGTCAGTATGGATTATAACTCAAGAGAAAGAAGACCAACAGGATATTGAAATAAGAACAAAGTCAGTCTTGTAAGAAGCACAGGATGGCAAGACTCGGTCTTACATACTTTGGCCGTGTTCTCAGGAGAGACCAGTCCCTGGAGAAGGTCATGATGCTTAGTGATGTAGATGGGCAGTGTAAACAAGGAAGACCCTCGACGGGACAGATTCACACAGTAGCTGGAACAAAGGGTTCAGGCACAGGGACAATTATGAGCATGGTGCAGGACCAAGCAGTATTGCGTCACATTCTGTTGTGCAGAAGGCTGCTATGAATCAGAACGGACTCTATGGCACTTAACAACAATAGCAACATATGTTGTTTGAGGATCCCAGGCAGTGCAGTAGTTATGCATTGGGCTGCAATATCAGCAGTTCAAATCCACCAACCTCTCAATGGGAGAAAAATGAGGCTTTCCATTCTTTACAATTTACAGTCTTGGGAACCCAGAGTGACAGCTCTACCCTGTCCTGTAGGGTCACTGCGAGTCAGAATCAATTTGATGGCAGTGAGTTTATATGTTGTTTACATTAAGAGATTATTTATACATGGAATTCTATATTATATTGTATTAAAAACTACTCTATTTGTTACCCTGTAGCCTGAGAGAGAGAAGCAATCTTTTAATTATGTCCTAAATTTGACCAAGAACTCTCAACTAATTGGCTTCATGCAAGCAGCTTTTAAATAGCTGAATGAGAAATACAATTTGCAAAACCTGTAACCCTTGGATTGCTAGCTCCAATAAGTTTGAAAACTTATTTCGTAAGTTTGAAAACTCCAGCAGTTCTACTAGGTGTCTATTCCTGTGAAGACTGAAACTTTCAGAAACCCACAGGGCCAGATCAACTCTGCCCCATAGTGGCACTGAGTTAATACCGACTGCATAGCAATGTGTTTGGAGGGTGGATTTTGTTTTGTTTGGGGTTTTGAGTCCCTGAGAAGAGAAAAAATGTGTTATGCTCCTTTGGAAAAAAATCCCTGAGGGTTGTAAGGCACCACTAGATGTATATTCATCTATTCATCTTTCTTTTTATTTTTTAAAGGTTTAATATTTTAAAAGTCTCAGGACTCTTGTTTAGGAATTTTGAGATTTACCCATAAGTTCATGGCTTTGAACAGGAATTGCAATTCTCTTCATTTTGACACAAACGACGTGCAAAGTATATTTTATTAAATTCATTCAGTGGACCACCCGCAGTTTTAAATTACAATCATCAACAATGAATGATGCTGTGTGTATTTCTAAATTCTAGTCTCTACTCCACATGGTGTAGTGGTTAAAAGCTTGACTATCAAGTTGAAAGGTCAGTGGGTTCAAATCCCCCAGCTGCTCTGGGGAAGACAGATGCGGTGGTCATCTTCCTTAAAGATTGTGGCCTTCCTGCCCTAGGCTGTAGTTCTACTCTGTTCAATAAGGTTATTATGAGTTCCAAACGACTCAACTGCAAGGGCTTAGTCTTTCCTCCACTACTTATTTGTTGAGGGTTCTTTGGCAAAGCACAGCTTTTACGCTGTAGTTTCTTGCATATATGTTTCCTTGGGTGAGGAAAATGATCTTGTGTCTAGAATGCCTAGGAACGAGAATGGCAAAATAGCAGCTACATAAGAGAAAAGAACCCTTTTTTAAAAAACAGAACCAAAACATGTTTATCCACATGCATAAAGTCATCTGTTAGGGATTTCAGGAGCCCGAGTGGCATAGAAGGCAATTCACTGAGCTCTGACCTCAGATCAATAGTTCAAACCCATGAGCCACTTCTCAGGAGATTGAACGTCATACAGCCCCATAGGCGTGCTATGAGTTGAAATAGACTAGAGGGCAGAGAGGATGGTTTCGGTGTGGTTAATATGGGTCCCATCAGGTTTTGTCTCCTCTAGAACACCAAAAGGTGGCAAACCTGTGTGCCATGACTTTCTCCTCATGCTTAAGGTCTCACTGTGTTGTGTTAAAAATGTATCATTTCAAGAAATCACCTGTTTTCCCCTTCTGGTCACTTAACCTTCTCAAGATCATTGTTAAACACTGTACTGGCAACAAAAAGACTGGTGGTTCAAACGCGCCAATCACCGCTGGAGAAAAATGGAATGCTTTGCTTCTGTAAATCTCTACAAACTTGCAAATTCAATGAAGGAGTTATACACTGTCTGTTGGTATCCATATTTGACATCTGAAGAACTTTACTCAACAGTCAGAGTCTTTAGAGAATAGGATGGTGATTCTGTGTTCATGCACATTACAAGGGCGCTACGTGTTTCATATATTTTAAAAATTAGTTCATGATATTTTAAGTTAGCAGCTGTATAGAGGTGTACTGATATAATGTATTTTTATAATACTGTATAAAGTTAATATACAATATTATTGACTCATCTTATGTGTATAATTAAATATGTTTTTATATTCACAGAGTTGTACAACCACCTCCATAATTAATTTTAGAACTTTTTCTTTACTCCATATGAATTACCAATCATTTCTTATTTCATCCTAAACTTCCCATCCCCAGGAAACCACTAATCGTTTTCTGTCTAATAGATTGCCTCTGCTGAACATTTCATGCGAAACATCATATAATCTGTGGTTTATATTTCTGGTTTCTATCACTAAACTAAAATTTTCAAGCTTTATCCACTTATAAATACATTATGCTTTTTATTGTCAAAGAACATTGCACTGTATGGAAAAACAACATTTTGTGAATCTGTCATTAGTTGATAGATGTCTGGGTTTTTCCCACTGTAGGCCATTATGAATCATGTTACTAGGAATATTTGTGTCCAAGTATTTGTGTATACAGAAGCTTTCTCTTCTCTTAGGTATATGCTTTGGAGTGGACTTGCTGGATGATATGGTAATTCTATATTTAACCTTTGAAGAATTGACAAACTGATTTCCATTATTTTCTAATCTCAATAGCAACATTTGTGGGTTCTACAGCCTTGTCATCTCTAATTATTAGTTGACCCTTCGATTAAACACCTTTTAGTGCAAATGGGTAGAGGAGCCCTGGTAGCACAATGGTTAAGCGCTGCACTGCTAACCCAAAATTTGACAGTTCAAACCCACAAGTTGCTCTGTGACAGAAAAATGAGGCCATCAGCTTCTGTAAGGATTTATAGTCATGGGAATTCCATGGGACCGTTCCACTTAGTCCTACAGGGTGGCAGTGAGCTGAAGTCGACAATGATGACCTACTCAGTTACTAACGGAAAGCTTGGTAGCTCCAGTCTGCACAGAGGCTCTGAAAAAGGAAAACCTGGTAACCCCTGAAAGTTCAGACACTGAAAACGCAATAGAAAATGGTTCTGCTCTGACAAATACACGGCTACTGTGAGTTGGAGGGGAATGAAAGGCAACTTCTTTTTCCTTCAAGTGGATGTGATGTAGTATTACATTGTGTCTGGTAGTTACATAATCTCATGTCATCTTTTGAAGGAGTGGAGTCTAGTCTGTCAACAGGTCATAGATAACCATGGCCCTGTATGGGCATAGCCTTCTCCTGAAGATCCTGGGAACACCTCCTTGGAGGTAGGAGACACACTCTCTGCTTTGTCTTCCTGCCACAAGCCACATGGAGCTCTAATGATAGAGCCAGAGCCCTGGAGCTGAAGGAGCCACGTGGAGAACCACACCAGTGCTGAGATGCTCCCACCGCCACTGTTTCCAAAAGACTTTACACCCACTGGCCTGTGATCTTCCTGCACTCAGTGTCATTGCATGTGTTGTGTGAGTCTGAAGAGGACATTATTGACTGGTATCGTACCTATGAGCTAATATTGGACTTAAGGACTTGATCAGGACTGAGCTGGGTTGTCTTCTTAATATGTAATTACTCTTTGATATAAAGTTCTCTATGACACACATGAGTGTCTATGAATTTGTTTCTCTAGTCAAGCCAGACTAATTGTGTTTTAGCATGTATCGTGCAGTCCCTCATGGTGATTGGCGCTGTGCATTTTTCAGGCTAATTGTTAGCTGGCAATTTACACATACTTTTAAAGGAATGTCTACTCAGTTTCTCTGTCCTGTTTTTCATTGGGTTGTCTTTTATTAGGACTTCATGAGGATAATGAAACTGAAGTTTGCTCAGAGAGAAATAACCCTTAAACCCACACATGAAGTAGGGAGGGAGCCAGGGGGATTTCAGATCTGTCCGGGTCTAATGAATGACCTTTTGCAAAGGTGTGGGGGGTTTCCCCCTGGACTTAGTATAATTTATCTTTTTATATAGATTTCTAGGCATAAAAGTGGTGGGTCAAATGATACTATACTTAAATGTTCTTATTAAAAATGGACAAGTTCAATTCTAAAGCACCTGTTTAAAAATCAGTTTGCTGGGCTTCAACTCATGGAGTCAAAATACCCATTTCCTTTATTCACTGAAAGTGCCATTGCACAGTACTTTTTGTTTATATTCTGCTATTATTGACTTGTAAAATGTTTTCATTTTCTTAACAGATAAGAATTATTTTGTCCACACGTCTCTTCAGGCTTTTTGCATTATACTTAGAAGATGGAGTAAAAATAAGCGCTATCGATCTTTGCGCAAGTGCTTTCATTTAACTTGTTTTCGTGTTTGACTTGGGATATATACATATATAAGTGCTTAAATAATATCATGCATTTAAATTTAATAAGGAGAAGCTTAACTTCTGAGATGAGAAAACAGCGGTGCCAAGAAATCTCATCAAATGCTGTGTTGCATTGGGTAAACTGACTACACAAGAGCTCTTTAGTGCTGGAAAGCAAAAATGTTGCTTTGAGGATGTAGGGTGTGCCCAACCCAAGCCACGGTATTACTTCAATCACCGTATATGCAGGTGAAAGGTGGACACTGAGTAAAGAAGAAAAATGCCTATAAAGGATGGTGCTGGCAAAGCATATTATGGACTGCCAAAAGAACCAACAAATCTCTCGTGGAAGAAGTACAGCCAGAGGCTTCTGTTGTTTCTGTGTCTGTCAGGTGCCACTGAGTGGGTTCCAATGATGACAACAATGACAACAAAGGGCACATGTATGAAAATGGCTGCTAGTCCTTCCATCCCTGAGAGACTTCTTGCGGAATAGATTCTTGAAGTGGTTGGATCCTGGAGCCATGTCTTCATTCCTTAGGAACTGCTCATACCGCTCCTGAGGGGGGGCTGACAAAATACATTGATAGGCAGCTCATCGGTTTCCTCCGTGTCAGGTAGATTAGTACTCTCTATATTTTTATTTTAATCACCTAGACCTTAGGAATAATGGCACTCCACATCATAGTCTTCAGTTTTCCTCAATCCAAGGGAACATCTTTCAATCCACTGTCTAGGAGAAGTTCATCATTTGGCTTCCCGGCTTCCTCAATTCAAATTCCTTGTTAAAAGAAAGATCATCCTAAGTCAATAATAGACATTTATTGAAGTTTATTTAATATGTAATTTGCAAATTGTAGAAACATTTTCACTAGGGAATCAAAAATGTTGCAAGATGAAAGAATGTCCCCAAAATTAGAGACCCTCATCCTACATCAACATTGCCATTCAAAAGACCCTGCATTCAATTGTATATCCTAATGATTCTCCCTAAAACACAATGTCTAGTTTGACTTTGGAGTATCCATTACAGAAATAGAATTCCTCAAAAGAGCACAATGCCCAAAGCAGAATGGTCTCTACGAATTATCAAGGACAATGGCTGCCTTAAATGGGACTTTGAGAGAGACTAGTCTGCTCAAGGCTCAAGTTCAGAAGGACATCTGAAAGCAATGAACTGATGTGGTTATCCCCAGTATCCTAGACCTCAAACATCTGGATTCCAGAAGAATTAAAACTATTGTCCATCTATTCGGTTGAGTGAGAGAGAGCACGCTAATTTATTTTCACGAAGTTTAAGTTTATAGTGACTTACCACGGAGTGTTCTATGTAGGAAGGTTTCTCCCAGTGCCCTCTAAACTATGTTCTTTGTCACAGAGTGAGGATCTTGGTCGGTAAGTCTTTGTTAGATCGCTTTCTCCACAGATTCAACTTCCCTCCCTGCATCAGGAGATGGACACATACGCATGCTTTTCATTGAAGAGTTCGCTGTCATAGTGTTGGTTCTGACTCACAGTGATCCTATACAGCAGAGAAGAGCTGCTCCTGTCATTCTTAAGATGTAGGAGTAGAAAGTCTTTTCTTTCTCCCTCAGAGCAGCTGGTGGTTTTGAACTGCTGACTTTGCAGTTAGCAGCCCAATGAGTATCTCACTATACCATCAGGGCACCTTGTTGTATATTTAAATGATCTAGGCTTCCCAGATTCTGGGCTGCAATTAATTTTTTAGTGGGAGCATGAAGTACTAGAAACATTTTTTTTTAATTAAGTACAATTGCAAGGTGACTAAGAGTTGAAATGTGATACACAAATCTAGGTAACAACTTTAACTGCTCTGAGTAGAAACCTCAGAGATGTGTGCCAGGATTGGAAAACTCTGGGAGGTCAGTGGTATCGATAGTAACTACCGGCAGACTCCCACTGGGCTCAAGTTAGCAGGCCGGAGAAAACAGAGGCACACAACCTTGCAAATGACCAAATCTTTATTATTAACTATAGACAGAACTAGTGACTGGTGTGATCTTCTATTTTACTCCAAACATCTAGCTGGCAATCATGTTAATAGAAACTATTGATAGGAAGATACTAACTTTCCAAGTCATTAGGGAGAGGAATCACCTTATACAGGAGAACAATTGTACTCATGAAATAATGTCATCATATTAATTT
The DNA here is from genome assembly GCF_050624435.1 of Tenrec ecaudatus. Taxonomy (NCBI): domain Eukaryota; kingdom Metazoa; phylum Chordata; class Mammalia; order Afrosoricida; family Tenrecidae; genus Tenrec; species Tenrec ecaudatus. The sequence continues at coordinate 31,484,269 of NC_134534.1, forward strand.
TGTCCAGAAATAAGTTGAAATTATGTGTTACCCCCGTGCTCTCTAAGTACACACTTAAAGGCTGTAATAGCTTGTAGTTGTCTTCTACCAGGAATGCAAAACTTTCTAAGAATGTTAGAATCACATAACCCATATTTTGTCGGAGAGCGGGTTGAGTGTCTTAGATATGGAAACTCCAAACTGGTATTTTCTCCAGAATGCAGGAAGGGCTCACTTTTCAGATGTGAGCTGATTTTGAACTTCTCTGAAACAGCACCGTGAGCTGATTGCCTCGTGGGGACCCTATCAGTCCCTGGGATATGCGAGGGGAATAAGATGGCCAAACATTAAGGAAATGGCATCATGAAGCATCAGTTGTTCAAAACCTTTTCATAAAATACTGTGAATCAATTATGGTACTGACGTGTTTGAACGCTACTGTCAGTGATTCTGTGGGCCTTCTCACTATTGGTATAAAAATTAAAAGATGAAAAAAAATTTCAATAGTAGCCAGTATCTCAAGTATATTGTTACTTACTCCAGTTGGGTAGGAAGAGGGATTATAAATTTCATTGCAGGTAATCACTATGGCCATCCATAGGACTAGGGAAAATTCTTTAAAGTAACTCATAGTATGGACAGGTTTTTTTTCCTTTCCATGTATTACCTAGAATGAGTATTTGGCGAAGATCCCATCCAATAGCATTACAACATCAGCTATTCTTTCCAATAGTTCAGAGAAAAGATATAAAGTACAAATTCACTTGAGCTTGATCCTAACCTGGCGGAGAATGTTTGATATCAACCTTTGAGAGGCTTGATGTTTTCATTCAAGTGGTTTCAGATGCTTTAATATACAGCCATAAATTTTGCTAGTGATATTTTCTAGTAAGGGTTCTACAGAGTTAGTAAAAATCCAACATTTGACAAGTCGGAGGGGGAATATGAAACACTCCAAAAGGGAAAGATGACTGTCTTTTGCTGTAAACACTCACATTCCTAAATGCATTCTGGACAGAACACCCTTGACCAAGCATACTGGCCCATTCATCTGTGCTCTACTCTGTTCCGAACAAATAAGCCCATTCAAGCAACATAAAACCAAAAGTTCATATAAAAATATACGTTAGGAAGACACACTTCCCTTTCTCAAAGCTCATTCATCCATGAGGAAGCGATAGAGGAAAGTTCAAGTTAACAATAAAAATCAAAAAAGAGTCTATATCTCTGGGGTGGGAAGACCCAGCCAAGTGATGGTGAATTTAGAACCGAGGTCCAGAGAGCAGACAGACCACTAAGCTGTCCTCTGGAGGCAGAAGTCAAGGTAAAGAGGCCTGCGCAGATGGGTCAAGGACTCAAGGTCCACCCCTGCGGACAGTCCAGTGAAGGGGCGGAGTAGCGCTGAGGTGTGCTGAAATTGTAAGAGAGGCTGGGCAAGGTGCAGAGATGGTGGTAGAAAGAAATAAACTGCAAACAACAAAGAAGTGTGAGGCAGATTCAGCGTGGACTCTGGGAAGTAATCAAAACCAAACCTTCTGCCATGGATTGGTAGTGACCATATAGACTTTTCCCAAGACTGTAAATCTTTATGGGAAATCTCATTCTTATCCCACACAGTGATTGGTGAGTCTGAAATGCTGCCCGTGTACTTAGCAACCCCATGCTTAAGCCACCCTGGCTTCTTCTTGGAAAGAAAGGAGACAGAGAGAGGGAGTTGGGAACTGAACCCTGTATACCCAGACTCAGAAAACCTTTGTTGAATGAATAAGTAGATAGACATCAAAATCAATCCCACGACATGGAGTGAATACAAACACATAGCAACTCTATCTCTAGTTTCTGAGATTGCAAATCTATAGGGGAAGGCTACAAATCTATACAGACAGCCTTTCTCCAGTGAAGAAAAACCGATGGACTGGAACACCATCCTTGCTCAACATTACACATCCATTTGACATTTTAAGATTTCTGGGTCCACCAAAACCCTAGAGGGCAGTGTGTAGCCCCTTAAATTGTGGCTCTCCATATCTCCATTGGCCCATCACTGGGTTCCTGAGATACTCTCGTCTGTATGACTGATTCTAAAACATTAAGAAGTTCTTCCATTTCCCAGTCATTTTTGGGTTGGGAGGAGACAATCACATATAGTTTGTGAAACCTTGGCTCTGAGAGAGTTTCAGTCAATACACAAAGGTTCACAGAGGTCGTCCATTCCAAGAATAATCTCCCCAGGCCCCAGTCAACAATAAATATTTCCCAACTTCCCCATGCAGAAGCCAGTGCAGGACCACAAGCACGGAGGAATTGCCTGTGCGTCTCACAGTGGATTTGGCAGGCCAAGAGCCAATGCACAAAGGCAGCCTGTCTCTGTTTGTTTTCCTCATTCTTCTCCTCTGCCCAAGCTGCGGGAACGCCTGGGAAGAATGTGTCAGAGACACCCTCTGCCCCCAGACCTGATAATCATGGAGAACCAAAGTGCTTGCTCCAACTGGCTGGGCAGTCATGATTCTGGCCACTGGACAGACACACTGCCAGCATGGACTTCTGTAAAGCCCTCTTTTAATGGCTGGGGCAAGAGGCCTCGGGCTTCCAGAGACTTTGTAGTCTTTGCTGGCTCCTTCCCACGGAGAGATCTGCAGATACACCCCCCTAAACATTACAGCCTAGACAGCCCTCAGGGACAGTCCTCCTGTCCCAGTGGGTAGCTGAATTGGAATGGACTCCTGGCACCTCACAACAGCAGCAGCCCCCCCCCACAAAGTAAAAAATGGAGAGAGACAAGAGACACTGTATGACTCATTGCCCCCTTAATCCAGCAAAATCCTGAAGGACGCGCTCCTTCTGGTTTTGTAGAAAAAGGGCCAAAGGAGCAATAGCAGCTTGGTCTCTGCAAAGGACAGAAGCCCGGGCTTCCAGAGATCTAGCTGGTGATGCTGGTATGAGCCAAGTCACTAGCTACTCCCTTCAACTCTCTGGGTATGAGTAGCCTTCGTGGATGGGGGGTGGGGTGGAGTGGGGGGATGGGGTCATGGAGGAAGGAAGGTTTGGAATATTTGAAGTTGCATCATAACACGCTAGTTTGTTTGTGACTAGTAATGGGATGTGGCACCGGTTACATTTTTCTGTTTATTTGCAAGAATACTTTCAGGTGGTTTTCTATCTGTATTACTTGAGTTTACTGGCTTGACTTATCTGATAAAGAGATGCTGTCATTGAAAAGGTTTAGTGTCCCTCATCCTAAAATTCGTACAGGAAATGCCGGACACGCATTTGATTATTGCTCATCATCAGTGGGTGACCAATGTCAAAGAAGCCAGGGTCTGTGCCCAGATGTGTTACAGTGTCTAGAAGAATGGACAAAAGGCAGGACCTTATTGCCAGAATAAATTTGAAGAGCTAATTAGGGTCAATACAAGTAGGTACTCTTAGCTATTGACACCCTGGGCAACAGAACACGGTTAAGAGCTACAGAATGAACTAAAAACTTGGTGGTTCGAAACCACCAAGGTGGAAGCTGCCTCAAGAGTAAAGCCTGGCCACCTGCCTCTATGAGATCACTGTCTGGAAAACTCTGCAGAGCAGTTCTATTCGGCACACTAAGGAGTGTTGGTGGCATGGTGGGTCACTCACTGAGCTGCTGACCACAAGGTGAGCAGTTAGAAACTACCATCTACTCCTAGGGAGAAGGTTGAGTCTGGCTATTCCTGGGAAGAGTTACAGCCTCAGAAACCCAGGGACACTGTTCTACTCTGTCCTACAGGGTTGCTATGAGCCAGAACTAACTCAAAGGCTGTAACTTCTATTCTGCACACTTTAGATGACCGTGAGTCAGAACTGATTTAATGAAACAAGCAATCAGATTCCTGAATAAATGACAATGAATAAGTGTACATTCCCTAAAGTCTGCAGATCAAATCAAACAAGTGTCTTCTAATGGGCAGTAGATGAGTACACATACTTTGGGGAAACACCTTTGGTAAACAACTTCAGAGTTGTAAGCAGAAAACTACCATGAAATGAAAAATCAAAGGCGGGAAGAATCTTAAAGATTATCCAGTCCAAACTTCTCACTTTTAAAAGCTTGGAGAGTAAAATGCATTGTTTCCCAGTGAAAATTGTTGAAGTTCCCCGAGTCTCCTCAATGTGACCATCAATATGCGCCTCATCATTAACTTTTATCGAGCATAGGATAAACCAAGAAAAACCCTGGCGTACAGTAAGGCAATCCTCATGAAAGCTTAAGCCTGCAAGCTTAGTGACTTACTGGGGTCTATCTGCATGACCCTGGATCATTTTGCAAGCTTCAGTTGACTCACTTATAAAATGTCTGTGAGTGAATTTTCCTTTTTTTTCAGAGGGTTATTTTTTTGTGTTAAATGATCTAATTCGTGGATACCCTAGCCTATATTAAGAATTTAATAAGTGACTAAGTTCTGCCCTTCATTCTTTGGAATGTGGGTGTGTTAGTCTGAGTAGACTAGAGAAACAAAATCACAGACATGCATATGTGTATAAAAAAGGGCTTTGTATAAAAAGTAATTGTGCATTGAGAAAACAGTCCAGCTCAGTCTAGATCAAGTCCATAAGTCTGATATTAGCTTATATGTCCTACACCAAACTATAAAGTTCTCTTCAGAGTCACGAAACACATGCAAGGATGCTGAATGCAGGAAGGAACACAGGCCAGGCGGGGAGGGGGAAAGTCTTGTGGATCCAGTGGTGTTGTAAACATCTCAGCACTGGCAGGGGTCTCTAAAGGTCTCCTTCAGCTCCAGAACGCTAACATAGGTTATTGTGTGTCTTGTCTGCAGGAATGTCTCACAGGGAGTAAGAGTTTGTCCCACCACCAGCAAGCTATATATCTCCTTAGTGCCTCCAAATGAGGTCATCAAGCTACAACCTGATTGACAGGCTAAGCTCCACCCCTTCCCTCTCCAGTCTCAAGTTGACAACAGATTATGTAACTACCGCAGTGGCTAACTGTTTTTCTATGTACCTATGCCTTTTTATGCCAAAGGAAGAAAGATGTGCTTAAATGGGGGTATTCAGCTGAAGTAATAAGGTACTTTGGTGTAGCCAACCTAAGTCCATGTACTAATTACTGGAATTTTTTTAAAGCCTAAGACTTTGTTAATGAAAACAATCTTCTGTTGTAAAATAATTACTCTGAGCCATGAAAATTATATGCAAACCACTCACTCCCCATCTAGGAATCATAATATTTGTTCATAAAGAAATAATGTCAATAAGCTGTTAAAATGTCAGCTCAAAAACAGGGGTTTGAGGCAAGAAATGCTATAAAAAAGAAATTTGCAATACATACTCGGAAAAATAGCCAAAATGTCTTCAAACAAAAGTGTTCCAGCAATTTGCACTGAGAAAATGCATTGCACTCTGTTTGAAAAGTGCATAGATGTTAAATAAAGGAGGGGAAATGTTTCAATATTTAAATACAAAGAAGAATGTTCTGTTTTAAAAACAAAATGTATATCTCTTGTGAATTCAAAGCATATTGCTCGATTCCTACTAATAAAGATCTAGCAAATCAAGTGCAGATTTATTGACATGTAAGGAATGTCTAGATGAGCAACATCCTATACCTGCCCTGGGGTCACACCAGTGCAAATATGTAATGGAAATCAATAAGGAACATGACATGTGGACACATTGCTTTTCCAGTTCCAGGTGATTATGTTCAGAAAAGAATGCAATAATTCCTTTAATGTTAATCTACTTAAATGTCCACTTCCCACCTTTGTCTCTTGTCAGAAACACAATACTTATTCCAAACCTGGGCAACGTAATAAACGTCTGGGAACAGTTTTCTTGTTTGATCAGTTCCACATACTAAGAGAGTAGAAAATGTGTTAAACTTACATGATCTGTTCCTCATACTGAGACGTTAGAACATTCATATTCCACCATCTGGGCCTGTTACATGTACCTCTCTCTAGTTTTACCAGACTGACTCACATGCCCTGACATGCAAAGATGTAAATAATAATAAGAGATTTCACCTTTGGCTCAACTTATTCAAAAAGTCTAAGGAAGCCAATCAAACAGTTCCTTTGAAATAGGTTAAAAAAACACTTAACTGGAGACAATAGTTCAAATATAAGTGCAAATTTTTTTCATTTGTATTTTACATTTCTAAAACTACTACCAGAGTATTAGGAGTTTACAACTTGATAGTAAATCCTCAGACAGAAAGCAAGGGATGGGGATTTAGGAATCAGATGATCACATTTTAACACGTAACAAGGGAGAGTGGTGAAAGCTTATTAAGAATGAAAAAAAGTTCGAATGCTAACAGATGTGGAATATTATAAAGTACAAACCCACAGGCTTCCACCTAGAAAAAGAACCATGGGAAAAAAAATGGAAGGAGTTTCCTGAGATTGTCATAGTCTATTCAAGGAGGCTGGTTTCAGTGAAATTTGCCTAGAAATAGTCTGCCAAACCTGGACTCCAGTGACAAGAATATTCTGAATATACTGGGAGGTGGGTGACTTGGGTGCGGGCAGTGCGGAGTCTAAACTAGAAAAAAACAGGGCTGAGATCACCCCAGTGCTGGGAAATACAATGCTGTAGACCTGCTATTGCACAGTGTACACCTGGAAAGGAGTGAGTTGGCCCTCCAGATTTCTTTGAACAATGGTCATGAACACTGACTTTCTTGCGTCTCTTCTCCCACCCTCTCCTCAGGCCCAGACTGAATGTGTCTCTACATAATTTTCCTATATTACTTCTTTGAATGGCGTCCTAGTATTACCAATCACCATAGCTCTCACCAGGCTACTCTCATAGAGGGCAATCCTTCTTCAAGGGTTTATTTGCACCAAAGGGCTCTCTGGGCCCCTGACGGCCTAGTGGGCTATGGGGTGGGCTGCTAGGTCCGCTCAGGGGAAACACTGGGCTTTCTCCTCAGATTTAGTTTTAGAAACCCACGGGGACAGTTCTCTGCCATCCTATCCGGTCACTGTAAGTGGGAAAGGATTTGGTGACAAGGGTTTGAGTGATTGCCGGGCTCTCCTGTGACCTGACTCTAGACTCGCTCGCTCACTTCACTCTTGGACACTTTGTCCTCCAGCCACACGGAACTTCAGTCACCTTCTCAAACCGAGCAGCCTCTTTCCTGTGCCTGAAATATCATTCTCTAAGGTTTGAATGCTTATGTTGACCTCCTCCTTCCAAGGGCAACTTTTACCCCATCTCCGCTGGTATCTTCACCAGAAACCCAGTGCTGCCCTGATGATTGTTTACCTCTGGAATCCTGGTACACTCCCCTTCCAGAAGGATGTTGTCAAATCACGGAATGAAGAGAAAACGAGGGTTTTTATACGGGGTAAAAACAAAATCAGAGGAGATGAGTAAAGGTGGATAGTGGAGCAGAGTAGAGAATTGAAATTAGAAAAGCCACCAGTTGCTGTCGAGCAGATTCTGGCTCAAGGTGATCTGACCTGTGATAGACTAGAACTGTGCATCACAGGGCTTTCGCTGGCTGCTTTCTGTTTGGGGAATTAGATTGTCTTTTTCCTAAGTACCTCTGGGTAAGCTCAAACTACCAACTTTGGGTGAATGTTGAGCCATCCCTACCTCTCAGGGGCATGAATTCAGAAGAGGCCTTGTTTGATAGCCTCTGGACCATTACCAAACCTTCAAAGGTGATCCATAGAACATCCAGGACCCTTTGGGAATGGCCCTATAGGGCTTGCCCTTAGAAAGAAAAATGTAGAGATAGATACAAAATAAATGTCTCCAGACACTCAGCCTAGAGAAGCTAAGCCCTTGCACTTGTTTACTTGAGTCATTTTACCCCCTTGGTTCATAATGAAACTGAGCTCTGTTATGCAGTGAGAGCTTACATACTTCAATGTGTTGCCCAAAAGGAAGGTGATAGAGTGGAGTCCACATGATGAAACTTTAGGGACAGGAATCAGGTTAGGGATGGCCATGTGAAAACCTGGGCAAGAGTGAGAGTTGAATGGAGGCTGTGGCTGAGGATAACACTTTGCTCATGTGTCCTCCGAGGCCCTCCAGGTACAGAACCCCTCCGAAAGCTGGTTGGTTCAAGAGTTCAGTGACCTTCAGTCAAGCCTCCCCAGGGCAGTGCACCAGTGAGAAAGGATGTTTCCTCTGCTACTGAGGATTAAGCAGCGTTTACTTGCTGCCTATTAAGTGGAATTTGAACTGTAAATCAATAGCCAGCAATAGCGAGTGGACAACCTCAGCATTTCCCCGTAAGCACAGGGCTCTCCGTGGTCCCTGCCAAGAGCTCTAAGTCAGTCTACTAGAAGCAGCAGGATGAAAACCTGCTGAGCTGACAGCTGCTGCTGGCTGGAAGCCCCCTGTGGACCTGGAGAGAAGAAGGTTCCTCATTTCATTCAGACTTTAAAATAAATCACCGCATTGGAGATAGAGAGTGTGTCAGCCTGGGAGTGCTGAGAACATTTCCTGTAATCTTCTTGGGCTAGATAGCAATCCATGTCTTCAGAAGATTTGTCATCACACCACAAGTAGATTCTCCTCAGTCTACCAATCTGACTTCTTTTTCTCTTAAGCAGAGAAAGGAAGAGGAGGTCACTGGTTCTTTTAAAATATCCAAACTACATAACCATAAAAGATATCTGGGATTCAGGTCCCAAAGATTCAGCATCCCATTTTACAATAGTTTCCTAAATCAATATGATAATGCACCAAATATGATGAATGGACTAATAAATCAGTAGGAAGTTACATATGGCATTATATTAAACAGTCCTCAAATATGTAATTAAGGATAAGACAATGCTAGTGATATAAAGAACAGCCATTTTATTCACAGAATATTTTCTATTTGTTAACTCATGAAATTTGAAGAAAAATAGATACTTGTCCTCCTCTGGTGATGTCCCTGCCTTTGAGTCAGTGCTGACCCATAGTGACCCTCTGTGTGTCCTCTGGGACAGTAAGTGTTTACGGGAGTAGAAAACCTAGTCTTTCGCCCACGGAGCTACTGGTGGCTTAGAACTGCCGACCATGTTGATCACAGCCCAATGCGTAACCACGCCATCACCAGTACTAATGACTGAAAAGTACTACAAGATACTTAGATTCTCTGAAAGTATGTCTTGGAGATGGGATTATATTTAAACACCATGTCTTTTTTTATAACCTCATTCTTTGAATATTGGTGATCTACTTTTGTTATTGACAGAGAGATACAGAATGAAATAGAATACTACAAATTCAATTTTGTCATATATTTATCAAACTTTTTGACACAAACATTCTTCAAACAAAAATCCAAACTGACTGCGATTGAGTGGATTCCAACTCACGGGGACAATAGAGGGCAGGGTAAAATGGCTTTTGTGTGTCTCCTGGATTGTCGCTGTTATGGAAGAAGAAAGCCTCATCTTTGTCCCTCTGGGTAGCATTAGTTTGAGGTTTGAAGGATGAAAATATTAGCTCAAGGAAGAGCAACACCGTCAAAGGAACAGAATGTGTTAAAGACACGGCTGGGGAGAAGCTTATCAAGTTTAAATAACTGAAATAGCGACAAAGTGGCAGAAACAGCACCAGCGGTGAAGGAGGTGGGTGACAGAGCTTGAGATGTAAGTACATCTTGCTGGTTTTTAAAGTTTCCAACTTGGGCTTTTAGTTTTATTCCACAGTATTTGATGTATTGAGGTGCTGTGATTAGATATATGCATTTCTAACTTTTATTTGCTGTTCTTGAAAAAAAATGAATTTGAGGGAGCAAGGATGAATGCATAGAACTTCACCTGGACGTTAATCTGACTGTCCAGGTGAGAAGTATGTGAGCATCAATGATAGTAGCAATGGAGATAGAGACATGTGTCTAAGACATAATAAAGAATATAGTGAGCCTGCTTGGCATCGTGGTTTTGCATTGGGCTGCTGACCACAAGATCAACAGTTCAAAAACACCAGCCTCTTCTCAGGAGAGTTACAGTTTCAAAACCTTACAGGGTGCATCACTACCCTCTCCTATTGGGTCACTATGAGTCAACATCTACTTGATGGCAGTGAGTTTGTTTTGATTTGGTTTGGTTTGGTTTGAATGGTGCCCTGGTGGGTTTCTTATTGGGCGGTTAACCAAAAGGTAGCAGTTCTCAAAGCACCAGCCACTCTGAGGGAGAAAGATGGGGCTTTCTACTCTCCTAAGGAGTCATAGTCTTGAAAACCCATGGAGGCAGTGCTACCCTGTCGTAAGAGGTCCCTGTGAGTCACCATTGACTTGATGGCAGTGAATTTTTTATGTGATTGACACATAGAAGGCTCTGTGACTGCTTGTTGCGTGAAAGACTACTTGTAAGAACTGAAGAGTAGGAAAGAGTCAAGGACATTTCTTAATGGGTTTCCTGATCACTTATTCTACATAAAATTATTCTCTACCCAAAGTCTGGTCTTCAGGGCAGCTGCATTGGCATCACTTGGGAAGTCATTAAAAATGTTAAATAGCAGGCTCCTCCCAGACCCGGGAGACTGGAATCTAGCTATTTATGAGTTCCTCAGAGATTTGAACTTCCCTTTGTAGCTACAATAGCCTTTGTTTTACCAGCCCACACAGCAGCTCTTTCGAAGAAAGCCCTGTGGCGCTCAGATCTACTCTGTAGCACATGAGGCTGTCGTGACTATTTCAGGGCAGCAGGTAGGTAGGTTGGTCTCAGGGATGTGTATACACATGAAAAGTTGAGCACACTTTAGCACTCTAACATTGAGTCTTGTGCATCAAACAGAAGGCCAAATTCAAGATGGCCTCAAGTACATAATATGGTTAACCCTTTTAGTGGCTATCTGTGATAGGTAGTTTTATTGTGTCAACCTGGCCAATAGGAACATGTGGGATTAATAAGGTTGCAATTTGATTGAAGGGCAAAGAGATAAATGGCTCGGCAAGCCCTGCCTCTCTCTCTCACACTCTGGTGATTGGACCAGCATGCGGCTGCTCGCTCTCTGCCTTAACTTGTGAGCTACACTACCTGTGAGACTGCCATCCCATGGATCATGTCACTAGAGCTTAAGGTTTCTTTGAGACTTTCTTTGCCACGCTGCTGGTGTATACAACGCTTGAGTTTGGGACTGTCTGATCCTGTCATATTGCTGACTATTGGTGACCCACCAGGCGGCCTGCATTGTTGCATACAGAAAACCCAGCTGTCTACTTCCTTCACCTTGGACCCAGGAGCCCCAGTGAATTGAAGGACTACCAGTATATTAACTGTTCCATGGAAGTGAGTTGAACTGAGCCCTCTGTATGACAACTAATGAGTTTTCATCTTTCTTCATGCTCTATCTATCTATACATAGAATCATAAGTGTCCTGGTTTTGTTTCTCTAGGGATTCCTGTCTCACACAAAATCCTACTAAAAAACTTACTTTTGAAAAAAATGGCAAGACAATGCTGGTGATAAGATTCTTTCTCCGCCAAATAACTAGTGTGATAATACCTAAGAATTGTATGTATAATTGTGGACCAAGCAGTGTCCCAGATTAACTCAGCAGCACCCAACAAGAGTTGTATTAGGTTTTACAGTTACTCCATGTCCCATTTTGTGAAAGTTTTTTCTGCTAATGTAGTTCAAATCTAAAAAAAAATCCCTTAGAAAGAAAAGAAAATGCCTTGCATTTCATTGCATGAGGAATGTTTAAAATACTTCTTGGTTCTCACATATTTTGACAGAGGCTAACTAAAAATATATTTTTAATAGTAGGATTAACACTAGCCTTCTATATAACCTCGTAAAAACTGTGAACCCTTTGGACAAAAAAATATACTGACTCCTTTCTATAAAGTAAGTACAGGAGCCTTCGCATATAGGAAAGGTGCATGTCCAGAATTCCAATATCAATATGAATCTTGAGAGGAGGAATAAATGCCAAAAATAGTTCTGAGTTGCAGGCTAGCCAAAAGTATGATGTAACCAAGATTCTGAGGTTGCTTACCATTAGGCACTAGATCAATTTTTTAGAGCCTGATAGATTGGGAGTAGGGGAGACAAGTAACACTGTGATATGCATCCTTAATATATGTATTGCCAAAAATAGACAAGGTTCACTTGTAGTTAATCGCAGTTACCTCCCTCTCCTCTCATCTGCTCCCTTGTGTTTATTTTATATTCATGTGCATGACAGCAACCTTACCAAGCTGAGTCTGTGCAATCTTGCAATTGTTTTCAGAAACATGCACATGATAATTATTAGATCAACAATTGAATAATTCAAAGCAGTCACTTATCATTAATATCATATGTGCAGAATCGAAAGGGGCACACAGAGGAGCAAGATGAATGTTGGGGGAGGCGGGGGCCCTAAAAACTTGACCTAAGAGGAAAGGATTTAAAAGGTGACTTCTCTGACCTTGAAAGCAGGCAGCTTAGAGTGGAAGTTATAAGTCTAAAAAATATAAAAGTCAGGCTCTGAAAGGAAATATGCTAGCATTGAGTCATCAGGCAAACAGCAGATCATGATAGAAAGGGGTTCTGATGGCCCCAATATACTTTAAGGTAGAATTGTATGGACTCTGCAGAGTCTTACCATAGTGAGAGTAATAAAGATAGTGCACAGGTGTCAACAGAAAGGTGGGGGGATTGGGGTGGTGGTTAAGACTACCCAGAGGGGCTGTGGAAGGCAGTAGGGGCAACCTTCTGGAAAGAAATCTGCCATAGAAGCTCTGTAGAAGCCAGGTCCAGCTGCACACACAGGGCGGCACCTGAGTTGGCGAGGAAGGCGGGTTCCCATAGTGGCTGGCAGCACAGGGTTTTGGACATTGACATTCCTGGATTGTAACCCTGGCTCTGCCACGTTAGGGTACCATTGACAAAAAAATTATAGAAAGAGGAAGACTAAATTCCAGTTTAGAGATGGTTAGAACATGAAATTATGGTGGGATCCAGGTTCTTTGAATGTTCTTGCGGTAGAAGATTGGAGCACTCAGGCACGTGAAGTCCCTAGAGCAGGGTTCTCAACCTTCCTAATGCTGCGACCCTTCGATACTGTTCCTCATGTGGTGATGACCCCCAACCATAAAATTGTTTTGGTTGCTACTTCATCACTGTCATTTTGCTACTGTTATGAATTGGGCGACCCCTGTGAAAGGGTCATTCGAACCCCAAAGGGGTCGCAACCCACAGGTTGAGAACCGCTGTCCTAAATGACTATCAGGTATGGGTCTGCTTACACATTAGAACAGGCTTCGAAAAGTTCATGGAAAAATTCCCCCTTACCAAGTACTTCCTGATGCCCATTTATATGTGTGCAGGTGTGTGGTCTAGCTATTAATAATGCATCTTTTAAAAGTGAGACTATAATACTAGAAAATGAGTAGAAAAGTGTCATACACTATCTTATGCTAACTGAGTTGAGAATTAGAAAATGTTTGGAGCACATGGGTACTGAAATTTTACTGTATATCATATGTTCTACTGTATACCATATGTTCTACCAAAAGAGTATCCCACAAATTCTACAATGAAAATTAGTCAACAAGCGCGACTTCGTTGCTGCAACCATCAACATAAAATTCTGTTGCTCTCCGGCATTGACATTGTGATGTTCACAAATATTGCTTTAAATGGTCTCTATTTCAATTTTGATGTTTGTTTTGTAGTTATTGAACAGTTCAAAAAGCAAAACTAAACAGTTCATTATTTCTGAGGAAAAAATTCTGCAATATGTCCAATAAGATTAAGTGAATGTGCAACACATGGTATGAAAGTGACTTATTCGTTAGGTTTAAAAATGTTTGCATGCATACTGACATTATCCTGGTTGATAGGCATTTACTCCTTATGAAGGTACGTGGTTATTCATGTATTATTTTAGACTTGTACACTGGATTATCCTTTCACATGTTACCATGTTTTGAGATGTGATGGCCTTGCCTATGATATCATTTCAGCTGTGACTAGCTAAACAGGCATTAAAATGATAAAAAAAAGTACATGTAAACTCCAAAATATCCATATTGTGGGCCTTGAAGCACGTCATTTCTCTTATGAGATATCTTTCATGAAGATAGTCCACATCCAGCAAACACTGCAAACCAACTATCCAGTACTGACGTTATTCATTAGTTTGTATTTCTTAGTTCACATGTTAAGCTAAAACCATATTTTTGGTTAAAATATGAGGACATATCATTTCGATGGGCAGAATTGCTTTCATATTTATCACTCATATTTGACTTGTGCCACTAGCTAAATCCATCCCTAGAAAACAGAGACATATAATTTAGGACTAAATAATTTGAAAATCTAGCAATAAACAGAGCTAACTGATGATAAAATATAGTAGCAGTCTCATAACTTCCATCATTAACTTTTCACTCTAGAAATATCTTCTGGCGAGAGAACCATATTTGCAAACTAGCCAGAAATGTTTTACACAAATATTCAATAGCTCCTCTGTTGGAGTCTGCAGATGTTACAATTTTATATTCAATATAATTTGACTTTCTAGCTCATTACTATTATTATTACTATTACATTGAGGAATGGATGCAAAATTTAGAACAAATTTGTATTGCTACTCTTAATTTCAGAACCAGCAATACTAGTACAACAATTTGCATCCTTTAATCTGGTACATTCAACTTGAGCCTTTTCTGACTAATTATGTTCTAAAGTAAAAGTTAATTTTGGAATTGTCTTTAAGGATTCACAAATTTGGTTTTTTTTTACAGGCTTTTGCTTATTAATTAGACTTACATAGTTGCTGCCATTTTATTTCACCTGAACATTCAATTGTTACTTCTTAAATTTGATTCTTCTGTAGAAAATAAGTTTGAGTACTTTGAAATAATTTTTGAAATAAAAAATAGAAAATAAATCAATTTATCAAAAAACTAAAATGTATACAATTAAATTAGCATTTTAATTTGAATGTTAACACAAACATTTGTTTGAAAATTAGCAAGTAAAATAAAAGATTTGGAACATGCAATTTCACTCTTCATATCTAAGATACTCTAATGAAATAATCCTTCAAGAGAGTCAGAAATAATTTTATTCATTTGTTGCATGATGTTTATTGGCAATCCCTTCACAGATCTCTATTAGCATTTTTGTCTTTAAGTAGGAGTTCCAGTATCTGTGTGTATGTGCGTGTGCATCCACACCTACCAGAGTCCAGTAGGAGACACACTGACTCAATGGCAGGAATTTGGATTTTGGCTTCTACTCCTGTAAATAGTGATGGTATTGAAAACTCACAGGGGCAGTTCTATTGTCTTATAGGGTCTCTATGATTTATCATCAATTTGATGACAAGGAGTTGTTTATTTTGTATGTGTGTGTGTGTGTGGTTTAGCATCATTCAATATTTTTTCCTTAGAATCTTTTAATTTTACAGCTAGAAGCTATAATTGTTTCTTTAGTTGGTTCAGTTCAAGATTACTGAGTGTGGTCTTCCTTTTTGGTTTAGTAACTCTAGGTTTTTTGCACAGTTCATTACAATATTTTATTTTGTCTTCTCGGACTGCCCCTTGAAATGTTCTGTTTGGCTCTTTGACTTCATCATTTCATCCATTTGCCTTCGTCACTCTGTGATTAGGAGCAAGATTCAAACTCTCCTCTGACATCCACTTACAGATTTGTGTACTGTCCTTGTCTTCTTGTGACATTTTGCTTTCTTTATGTGTAATATTCTTGTATTCCCACAGTTCATCTGGTCTTCTCTCTCTACTGTTCAAAACAACAAATTTATACTTGCGATGTTCTCAAAAGGCAGCTGGGACAGACTCGCGATTTTGGCTATCACGGCCTCATTTTCATCCTTCTCAGCTTCAATCTGAACTTAAACATAAGCAATTCCAAAGTTGGCCTGATTTTAGCTGCTGAGACTGAGCTGCTCCATCGTCTCTTTTCACAGATGTAGTCTATTTGATTTCTGTGGATCCTGTCTGGAGAAGTCCACATGTATAGTCATCTGTTGTGTTGTTGGAAAAGGGTATTTTCTATGAACAAGTCATGGGTCTTGAAAATTTTGTGAAGTTCTCCAGCTTCGTTTCTCCAACCAAGGCTATCCTTCTGGCGACTCCTCCTTCTTCTTTATTTCAACCTGTTTGAATTTTCCTTATTTCATAATTGAATTTACTTCCACCTTTATTGTTCAGCCCTTCACACAGAAGGAGCCAAGGTGTTGTAATGCTTAAGTGCTGGACTGCTAACTGAAAGGTTAGCTGTTCAAATCCAGCAGACGCTCTGTGGGAGAAACAAGTGGAGGTCTGCTCCCATGATGATGACAGACTTAGAGCCCGTGCGGACAGCGTACTCTGTTCCATAAGGCCTTTATGAGGCAGGGTTGACCTGCTGATACTAGATTTCTAGTGACTTCATCACATTGTTCAAGAACCGTAGTTCATTCATGATTGCTAAAAGAAGAGGATAAAATCTCTCAAATACTCATAGCTATGTATTTAGATTCTAAAACAGTCAACCCAACGTGTATCTTTTTTAAAGTAATGGTCTGTTTCACATTTTGATGAAAACAAAAAGGAAGAAAACATGGATATCAACAAATCGATGATGTTAGAAGAGAGTAGAATAGTTTTCTGAGACATAAAGTTTCTACTGGAATTAAAATACTAGAGGGACTCATTCTTGGCAAAACACTTCCTGCCTGAAGGCAGATGGTTTGGAAAATTTTCCATAACGATATGAGCTGTTTCCCAGATTTAGTTTCCCCCTTCCACTCTTATGATATAGTGTGTATCCACAACACAAATAACAGAAACACAAGTATGTATGTATGCATACCTAGACGTATGTAACATTGATGCATTCTAGTGAAAACAGATGCCCGAACTGCGCTGCACAGAGACTTGAATTCTCACTGTCACCAAGAGATGCTCCTGCCCTAGCAGGTTTCCTGATTTTCATGTCAATCAGATTTGTCACAAGGAAACATGAAAGTTAGCACTTCATCAGCTTAATGTAATCAATTCAGACAGATTGAGAAGAAAACAAAAGCAGTTAAAGATAAAGAAAATCTACCCAGGGAACATTCCCATCCCCAACTGAAGTGCCCAGATGAATCAAATATACTATACTGATCACCTATGTAGGCAAAACAATTAGTTCAGGTTCAAATTAAAACAGCTAACTTGGGTCATGAGCACCATTTCCTCTTTGTTGAAATGAATAAATGATTCTTCTGAATCACAGTATAATAATTTACTCAGACTTCAATCTAATGTAGTATAATATTCCAATAGCAAAAGTAAATTGTGTAATTTTGGCAAAACTGAAATAAAAGGAGTTTGGGATGTAGTTCAATGATGAATCTCCTGATGAGGCATATTCGTATTCCATTAATGAGATAGCACTTCTCTCCTTTCTCTGTGTAAGACATCAATTCATTTATATTCCTTTCTTTCCCCTCCCCTCTGAATTTCTTTAGTAGGGTAATGCCCAGATTTGTGAAGAATAGAATGGAAGAATATAATGTCTTTGAAAACACATTTTGTTGTAATTGTTTTTAAAAAGCGTGTCACACTATAGAAAGTGGAGACTTGTGCTCTAATCTGTAAACCATATGATCTGATAGTTGAATAACGGGGATGTGCATATGTATCTCCAAGTACATTAAGAGGTATAGCTACCCGAGTCCACGTTTTTCTAAGGAAAACAGCATTGAACACCATCACGTTGTAATGGCATACTGCAGTGCATCTGACTTGAGTGAGGACAAAATTCTTTACTAGGGAGTTTATTTTATGAACATATCAATGAATTCTAATTTCTAGGTCATGAGAAATACCAAATACCAAGAAAGGAATGCTTTGCCTGTGTTTGTCAAATTGAAGGCACAGCGGTAGGTTTTTAAACCCATTTTTCTGAAAAGACAGTATTGCACGGTGGGAAGAGAGAGAACTTCTGAGTGAGACATCGCTGGGTTTTAACCCTACCTCTGCTCCTTCAAAGAATGTTTGTCTTAAGTAAACTGTTTATTTCTCTGACTTACAGTTCCTGAAAAATCAAAGACAGAGATAATTGCAAAACGGCAAGCTAATTGTGGAGGAACACATAAAATCATCTAGGTCTGTAGGCTGCATTTAAACTTCACAAAATCATAAAACACACCGACTAAACAAACAAAAGAACCTATTGTCCCTGACAAACTGTCATGTGTTTTCCTGTCAAGCTGCTGATGGGTTGATTCAACGCAGTGACATTTCGGTTAGCGGCTGAACACTCAGTCAATATGCCACCCTAACTGTGGTAGTTATAGAAACTGTCGTCAATTTGAGGCGTAGAGTACAGGAGTGGAGTTCAGCCTGTCAATCAGGTCGCAGCTTGATGAGCTTGCTTGGAGGCGCTAAGGAAATAAATAGCTCACTGGAGATGGGTCACATGCTTACTCCCTGCAAGACATTCCTGTTGACAAGCCACAGGGCGCTATTCCAAGGGCAGCCAGAGCCTCGGAGATGGAGGAGCCACATGGAGATCTGCGCCAGCACTAAGATGCTTCTACCACCGCCACTGGATCCCCAAGACTTTCCACCCACTATTCTGTGATCTTCCTGCACTCAGTGTCATTGTATGTGTTGTGTGAGTCTGAAGAGGAATTTCTAGACCGGTACTGGACATATGGGCTAATATCAGACTTATGGACTTAATCTGGCCTGGGCTGGGATTTTTTTCTTAATATTCAATTGCTCTTGTAGTTAAAGCTCTTTCTTATACACATGTGAGTGTCTATGGATTTTGTTTCTCTAGTCTACCCGGGCTAACACACTAACCCAATCGTGTTTACAGTGATTTGGATTTCAGTGCCTCTTGCCACCATCTCTCATAATGATTTACAGCTTATACAAGTCTCTACAAGCTATTGCTTGCTCTCCTCAGAGAGATCCCCAATAATATTTAAGGTTCATTGATTTTTGTCATCGGTGTCCTCTGACGCTGAAGCATCTCCTGTAGCAATGTTGAAGATCCTCTTCATGAGCAGATCAATGGGTGTGATGCCAACATCAAACTATCACTACTCTCCTGGAATCCTTGTCTCACGGAAGCCAGACCAAGATCTGCTCTGAAGCGAGAAGCAGCTCCTTTCCCTTACCCTATGCCACTCGGGTCATCTAAGACCAGAGGCAGTTTGTGCCGCCCTGGTTCTCGCCATTGCGCACAGACCAGTCCCTGCGCTGTTTCCCTACAGTATTTTTCTGCATGAGGCTCAAAGCAATACAGTCAAGGAAATGAGTATCTGTTTTGCCACCTTAAACAAGATCCTCAGTTTTCTGCTTGGTAAAAATAGATATTATAATATCGTCTACAGAGGATCACTGTGAGGACAAAGTGCATTAATGCATGCATAATTCACATTGTAGGCACTATATCATATTGAAAGCACTGATATTTCAGGTATTAGAAGTTTTATCATGCTCAGAATAATTCTGTATAGCGACATTGGAAAACAATCAATGGTTCGAAGAGATATAATGACTCCAATCATCTATTACAAAGATGTTATTTATATTGTACCCCGAACTGGTGCAAGTTATCTCCAAACACAAGATATATTCTGGAGTCTAAGGGGAAAAATTAATTGTTCTGAGAATAGAGACAAGAGAATAGATGAGATTCCTATTGGAACTAGCATTTTCTTAGAAACTGAAACAATTACAATGACATGGAAAGAAGAGAAGGCATGGTAAAACCAGACTCAGGATATATCAAGAATGCAGAAATTTCCTTGAAAAGGAGCATAAATTAGAATGTTAAGAGGTCAATAGAGTAGAGGGTTCTGGAAGTGGGAGAATAATGTGCTATGGCTTCTTCCCCCGGTAAATCCACCATTGAAAACCCCATGGGTGGAGTTCTACTCTGACCCACAGCCATCACCAGGAGTCAGTTCCAAGGTGGGGTTAACACAATGGTAACGGGTATAACTTATATTATTCTATGGGGTGCTAGTAGTATCTAAATGCTTTATGGATTTAATTGTTTTATGTATGTAATTAAATGCTTTATGGATTAATTTAAGGAACATGATCAGAAGTTTAGATTTCTTTTTAAGGCAATGAAGGAAATAGTACTCTTAAGCGATTAGATGTTCTCAAAAGATGTTCAATTTCAGGCTTGTTGTTCCAAAACCCTAAAATTTTCTTTTATGTTCTAAAGGTGCAGGCCTGGACATCATCTATCAGACTCCAAATTTGATGGTAGTGTTTGTGTATAATTCATAAAATGTTATGTGAGCATCCTACCACATCAATTTTTTAAGTACGTTTTTATGGCACTCTGCCCTTACTACCTTAAAAAAAGTTGATTCTCTTTTATATAAAGTGATGACTTCAGTGATTAGACTTAATGCTTGAAGTAAAGATGGGAATCATTATACTAAATGTAGCAACTGCTAATCCCCAGCGGAATACTCATTGAACCTAATCCTGTTGACTCTATAAACAACTAGGGAGGCAAAGAACAAAGTGAAAGAACGTGTGAGATACTAGTGATATATTTTTAAAGACTATGTCTAAAAGGTGACTTGTAATGAGGATTTTTTTATCAATTTCTGTTCTTCAGGAATAGTTTTCTTTATAATTCATCACATTTTTTGAGGTTTTGACATATCTGCCTTTGATCAGTGTTTGGGAATGTTGTCATTATTTGTTTAAAAGAACCAGAGACCTGTTTAAAACATATATTAGGGATTAATAAAATATTTTAAGTTAGAAAGAAAGCCTTTGTTATAGCCCAAATCAAAGATAATGAAGATTTATGGCAAAAGACAGAGAGAATAAAAGCATTTTTAAAATAAGTTACGTATTAGCTGCTCAAGAAAAGAGAAAGGAAGGTCAGAAGGGAGATCAGGCAGAGTGATGGAGCATGCTCAAACCCACCTGAACATGTCTCCTGAAGCCCATTGCTGCCTGGTACCAAAATCAAACAAGGACAACTCAAACCAGGAAGTCAAGGTTCAGCCTTGTATAGGATCATAGACACTAGTTGATGGCCATGCCTTTGAGACTGGAACATACAGATACCACATTCTGTTTAGCCGCTCATCTAGAGTAATGGGCACGTGAGTTCTTTCTACACTTTAGCTTTCGTGTCTAAAACAAATTCATATTTTAATAACCTTCATATACTACCCTCAAACAAATTTCAACTGGACCTTTACATATTTGTCTGTGGCACATATTCAGATTCGACTTACGTCCATGCACCTGTAACCAAGTAGAGAGGCACCTCGGTGTTTCTCAGGCTCTAGCTATGAAACAGCAGCCTGGCGGCAATACTCTGAGTGTTCTCATAAACCAGGAAGTTAAGTCAGCCACCATGATAGCACGAGCACTCGCCCACATGAAGGCAAAGCTGACGCAGGAATGAATGCATTGATGAGGAAACTGGGCACACAGATTATGTTACACAAAGGACCATCGTTTGCTTTCAAACTTTTCCATCTAGATTGCTGCCTATGCTTATTGATAAGGCTGGGACTTAATGATCCGCCTTGACATCCAACAAATACTTTTTGAGCACAAGTCCAGTTTAAGATTCAAGGGCAACAGTAGTGAAAAAGTTAAGCAAACTCCTTGCTGTCCCCACCCAGTTTTCAGTTGGAGAATTATTCTGAAGAAAGTATAGCAGATTGATGTACAGAGAGTGCCTTGGTGAACTGAGCAAAAGACCTTCCTCCAATACATACTCTATCTACACCAGTGGTCCTCAACCTTCCTAATGCCATGGCCCTTTCATACAGCTCCTCATGTTGTGGTGACCCCCACCCAACCATCAAATTATTTTCCTTGCTACTTCATCATTGTTATGAATCTGGCAACCCCAAAGGGGTCACAACCCACAGGTTGAGAACTGCTGTTCTACATAAATTTAAGCACTCTCATTAGTCCCTTAAGTACTGACAATGAAAGCTAAATTTGATAAACCATCCCACGGCCAAGTGCATACACTAGGCTAACAATTGTAGGATTATATAATGCTCACTGGGCTCAGGAATAAGAATATATCAACTTGAACCCTGGTTCCACAACTTAGTATATTATGAAGGCTTTCCATATGGGTTCAGTTATAGAAGGAGGCTTCAAAAAGTTTATGGGGAAACTTCATCTTTTTTTGAAATTTCCCACAAGCTTGTTAAAGCTCCTGCATACTTCTGGTACTGACTGTAAAGTGAGGAGGATACTGACAATGACAACAACAACCTCAATTCCTAAACAAACAATGCATGATCATAGACGGTGCTTAGAAGGCGTCCTTTCAGAGTGCTGAGCCTGGTTCCAGGGAAAGACTCCATATTCAGGACATGTTGAAGATGACACTGTGATGTGTTTCCTTTTAATTAAGAGCCATACATGTGGAATCACACGGATACCCTATCACAAACATACAGCCCAGTAAAATGGCATTACCTACCTGGGCTTTGCTGATCTGGCTGAGTGAATGTGTTGGTCTAGATCCAACTCAGATCTAAAGGATTTTTCTGCTAAAGAAATAATTAAAGCTAGGGAAACAGGGTTCTACACGTTTCCCACCATGAGGTACAGGCAGTCAGCACTTAGTGGAAACACATTTGTGGCAAGCTTACATAGAACTGGAGGTTAGATTTACACAAAACTGTACTGTTTCAAAGTATGTTATGATTATTTACCACATTGCCATGACAAAAAAATAAAAGCTGTAAGTCAGCACAGTATGGGAAATACTTCCATATTGACGCCGACAAGCAAAGTCTAGGTGATTGCAGAAACTTAAAGAGAAATCAAGGGAGGGTGGAAATCAACCCTAGCTAGCTCAGCGTAGAAGTTTGCTATTTTGTTGGCATCACTTAGAGTGAGAAGTGGAGGTAAGATTGCAAAAGTAATCTCCCAAGTCTTTTGTTAATAGCAGAAGCAGGGACTGGGTGTTGGTGTCAAAATATACTTGGAAAAAGAGGAAAGGCAAGGAGGCAGGCAGAGTGAGAGAGAGCGAGAGCTCCTCAGTTCAGGGCCAGCACTCGCGGGTTGTCTTCCAATGGAAACTGTTGTCTGAGGCATTATTCAACACGGGACGCTTCTGTCAAACATTGAAAACTTTCTCTGATTCCCCTTGCCTAGGTTTCCTTGCTTATATTGTATTATTTCCCATGACTTTTCCCCCAAACAGAGCCTATCCAAAAATATCCAAAGTATCTAAGGCGGTCCAAAAACCAAAACTAAATAGTAAATGATAAATCCATTATCGTCCCATTAATTTTGAGCTATAGTGGCTCTTTTGAGGGATTCTAAGGCTGTAACTTTGTACAGACAGCCTCACTTCTTTTTCTCAGAGCTGCTGGTGGGTTTGAATCACTGGCTCCATGTCAGCACTCCAACACTGACCCACCATGCTGGCGTTGTATGACAACATTGTGTGTTTTCCCTTATAGCTCTGACACCGTTGGAGCTTCAAAGAGGAGGAGAAACTAAAACCAAAGTCTTGTTTGGTGTATGAATTCGGATGAAGACTGTCTTGATTTTTTCTGGTTTTAACCTTTACGAAGAGACAAAAATAAGATTACTAGTAGCATAGTTGTAGTATCTCTTGCAGATACTACAAATAAACCATCAAACCCATTGTCATGAAATCAATTCAGATTCATCTAGCCACTATAAGTAGTTTCTGATGCTGTGTCTCTGTGGGAGCAGAAAGCTTCCCTTTTGCCTCACAGAGACAGCTGCGGGTTTGAACAAGGGCTGTGCAGTCAGTAGCCCACGGCTCACACGGCTGTATGTGTGATAGAAGTACAGGCCTGGCAGAGTGGACCCACAAACATACGGCTCTCTAGGTCATCATGATCCTGAAGAGAAGCAGAGTGGCTCTTGGGCTCTCAGACAGTTCTGAGAGAGTGCCCCTGATCGGGGGAACTACGATGCAGCAGGGAGCACAGACCAACAACTACATTTCAGGTGGGAAACTTGCCTTCTCCACAGATGACAGTGATGAATCGCTACCAAGAAGCAAACATCAAAAAAACAGTGACGGTGAACACCTTCTTGGGATGTCAATATGGACATAGGAGGAACTTGAAAAGTTTCCTGGATTCCCCCACGTCCAGCCCTACAACGGCATGATTTGCTAGAAGCCCATGGTAATGCCCGTTCTTTCAGCTGCAAAGAGTAGACTAGGTGAAAGGCGAAAATCCTAATTTAGTGGTCATCAGATAATTTTTTTTTACTATCAGGGAAACTATTTTTAATGATAGAAAAATAGGAATAACCACATTTTTTAAATGAAAAAAAACATTAATGGATTCCTAGGGTATAAAGGAGCTGATAGCCGCTAAGTAGGCTGAGAAAGCTCAGTTGTTTATTTATAGAGCAAGCATTGAACCATGGAAACCATGACTCAACCCAGACATTAAGCCTAAGAGGTTTGGTCAGGTCAGTTAGCCTCAGAGGTACCCTTTCACCTCCTTTTAGGTGACCAAGCACCGAAGAGAGAGTTGTTGGGCTGTAGGAAGGCACCGTGCCTGTTTACAACGTATTGGACATCTATTTAACAGCACGTCATCACTTTGATCCATTGAAAAGGCACCCATTGGTTAATACACGGGGAAAGGGCTCTCGATGAGGAAAACCCCCAAAGGCACAGTTTCTCACTTCATGTAAAGCAGCCAGGCACTCTATCATGATTGGCCAAACACGTACAGTTACTGCTGCTGAATCTCCGTAATGTCCTTCCAATCCAACAGCCCAATTTCTTTAATAATTTCACAATTTTTGTGGTCTGACCCAACGAATCATCTGGAAATGAGAGGAATCAGAGTAGAAAGAAGAAAGGATGTTCTTCATTTAATCTTCAAAGTCATTTTTATTTCAACCAATGTTAAAAAGCTCTGGTCACAGTCATTTCTATTGCGAACATTATTCTTCTCTGGTTAAAGACAATATTTTTTTGTCCTTCTTTGGGTAAAAGTTAATCCTTACTGAAATGAGTTGCAGCTGGGCAGCTGTTACACAAATTCATATTTTTATACTGATAGGATGCCGTCAGCAATTTCAGCTATTCGTTTTGCTTAACAGTTAGTCAACAGTTAAGACTTGTTTCCACTCCTACTCCGACACCAATGAAGGAATTGTAAAGGAATGTGTTTGCGGGTGAACTGAATGTTTGTGATTAAAAATACTTGTGAAAGCAACAAAGCTAGACATGAACAGCATTACAAGGCTTACAGAGAAATTCATTGACTGAGAATCCACTGACTCTTGAGGCGATAGCTGTTGACCTTGGCAGTGGCAAACAGCAGCAAATGGAGCACAGACCGCACTTTGAAAAGGAACTCACCTCTCTGCAGTCGCCTTTGTCTCCCACCTCCACAGAGCAGTGATCCCTTAAATCACAAAATCTGACACGGGCAATACGTGTTGGCCCCAGGCTCTTTAAATACAACCTCTCTTCCCGGATGGCCTCATTTCCATCTCACAAACCTATTGGTTACCTTTTCCAAAGAAGCAAACATACTGAAAATTATTAGCATATTCTGTATATTTTCTCTACTTCAGACTTGGCGCTCTCAACTCACATCGTGTTTAGTCTTATGAAATGCTGAGTACAAGAATGAAACTGGTGTTAAACTAACCAGAGAGGGAACCAAACGAATGGGAACTTATTTAAAGCAGCCCCAACCTTGACTAGTTGTCTAACTCAAGGTGAATTTAATAACTTGTCCAAACATGTTTGTTTTGTTTACCTCTCCCAAAAGAGTAGAATTTTAATGATTAATCTATAATTACCAATATCAGTTGCTATCCAGTTAATTCTGACTCATGGGCCCCAATGTTCCTGAGAATTGTGCTCAGGTGGTTTCCGGGGCTGTTTCTGTCAGAGGCAGACAGCCAGCCCTTTCTTCTGAGGTACCTTTGGATGAACTTCAAGCACCCACGTTTCCGTTAGCAGCCTTCTGTTTCGTGTAAAGTGCCATCGACTCAGTTCTATCTCATAATGATCCTATGCACAACAAAACACAATAATCCCCAGGCCTGTGCCTTCCTTACAAGAGTTGATAGATGTGAGCCCCCTGCTGCAACCAGGGTGTCAATCTACCTCTTTGAAGACTTCCTCTCCAGAGTGATCCTTCTGGATAACTTGCCCAAAGTAGGAAGTCTTTCCACCCTTGTTTCTAACGAGTCTATAGCTGTATGTCTTCCAAGACAGATTTTCATTCATAGAGCAGTCCATGGTACATTCAATATGCTTCCCCAGCACCGCAATTCAAAGTGGTCAATTATTGTTCTCTCTTCCTTTTTCATTAGCTAACTTTCACATGCTTAAGAGGTGACAGAGAATAGCATGGCTTGAGACGGGCACCCTTTCATTTTCAGAAGAATGTCTGTTCTTGAACACTTGTAAGAAGTCTTTTGCAGCAGATTTGCCCAATACGATGCATCTTTGCATTTCTTGACTACTACTCCCACGAGTGTAAATTGTGAATCCATGCAGAAGGAAATATTTGATATTGCTTATCTTTTTTTCTGTTTATCGAGATATTTTATGTTAGTCTAGGTGTGAGGAGTTGGGCTCTTTCTATGCTGGCGTGGAATTCATAATGAAGGCTGTAGTCTTCAAACTTCATCAATAAGCACTTCAAGACCTCTTCACTTTCAGCCAGCAAGGCTGTGTTATGCGAAGTTGGCAGGTGATTCATGAGTCCTCTTTTCATTTCTGACACGGCCTTCTTTTTCATGTAATCCAATTTCCTAAATTATTTTCACAGACAAGAGATTGAACAAGGGTGATGCCAGGTGCAACCCTGATGTACACCTTTCCTGATTTTAAACCACATCAGCCCATGTGTTCTGTTTGGATGACTGCCCTTTGCTTTATGTACTAGTTCTGCATAAGCACAATTAAATGTTCTGGAATTCTCATTCTTAACCAGGTTATTCATAATTTATCGTGATCCACACAGTTGCATGCCTTTGCACAGTAAGTAAAGTGCAGGCAAACATCTTTCTGGTGGTCTCATATTTCAGCCACGCTCCTTCTAATATCAACAATAATATATCTCATTCCATGTCCTTTGTTGGAATCTGGCTTGAATTTCTGGACATTCTGGAACTTCTGCTGCAACTAGTTTTGCATTATCTTCATCACAGATGTACTTGTGTGTGATAGTAACAATATTCTTCAAGGATTTCTTTATTTCATTGCATCACATTCATTTGAAATGGGTATGAATATAGAGTTATCCTAACTGGCTGACCAACAAACACATAGGTTCCTTTCCAAATTCTTGCCATCGATGAGTGAGTGCTTTCAATGTTGCCCCCATTTTTAAAGACATCTCCCTTGGTGTTCCATGAGCCTTGTTGGCCACAAATGCCTTGAGGAGAACTTGGATTGAATTCTGTATCATTGGTTATTGATTAGATGGCACTTTCTTATACGATTGAACTACAACGAATTTGTTTTGGTACAGTGACTTTGTTTATTCCTTCCATCTTCTTTGGAAGCTTCCGGCAGTACATAATATTTTGTCTGTGGGCTCTTCAAGATTGAAACTGGATCATTTTCCTCAGTTTCTTCAGCTTGAGAAATGCTGAGCGTGCACTTGCTTTTTGGTTAGCTAACAATGTTGGCACACTTTCTTTTTATTACACTAATTATTCTACTGTTCATACTTGTCCTTCTTCGGGAACTCATGTGGCGCAGTGGTTCCTCACTGGGCTGCAAACTGCAAGGTCAGCGGTTTGTGAAAGAAAGACAAGACTGTCACTAGGACTCAGAATCCACTCAAGGGCAGTGAGATTTGAGTGTCTTCTTTAACCACCCTTTGAAATCTTATGTTCAGCTGTATTTCATCATTTCTGCCATTCCTTTTAGTCACTCTACTTTCAAGAGTAAGTTTCAGAGTCGCTTCTGATATCTCTTTCTTGATCTTGTACTGAGGTTTCGCTTTCTTCAGGTATGATCTTGATTTCATCTACAGCCCATCTTGCCTTTGGTCATGACTGTTCAATGCATGAATACTATACTTGAGATGGTCTCTAAACTCAGGAAGAATTTGAGGGGCTTCAAAATGTTTCTCCAGAAATAAATTATAAGGGTAATAGATTTTTTTTCTGTGAACATTTTGAATCTGCCTCATATGCTCAAGGTATACCTAGGCTCTTGTGAACTTGGTTCAGTTTTTTTAAAACTTCAGCTCGAATTGGCATAAGAGCAGTGAGCAGTCTGGTCCACAGACAGTTCTTTTTTCTTCTATAGTAACTCCCTGCTTCTCTATCATCTGTCTCCACAGATGTCATCCTTTTCATTCCTGTGTATTCTGTCTGACAAGGTCCACATGTACAGGTCTTTTATGTTGTTCACAAAGATGTTTCCAATGAACAGGACATTGCTCTTGCATATCTATCATGTGATCTCCATCATCATTTATATTACAAACCCCATATATTTCAACTACTGACTCCTCATTTCCAGTTTCTGTAATCCAGTCACCAGTAACCATCAAGGCATCTTCATTGCATGTCTGATTAATTTCAAAATGGAAAAGTTTATTAAAATCCTCAGTGTTTTACCCAGTCTATTTTATTAGCTAGCCTACAAGTCATAGCTCATGTTATAGTTCACCAACGAAAAAAACAATAATGACAGAAATATTAAAAATGTAACTTAAAACTTGAGACCAATTCTCCACCCCTATGTAGAGTTAAAATTAATTCAATTAGGAAAATAACTAATTGTTAATAATAACTAAAATAATACTGGTGTGTATTGTAGAAAGACAGGACATATGGATCAAGGACAGGAATGCCGCTAGTCTCAGGAAGAGCGAGAAGACCTTCAAAACCATTAGGAAGCTCCCTGACGCTCATCATGGAACCTTTGTGATTATCCACTTGCTCCCTAGCTATTGTTCTTTGTGAAACTGTGTGTTTCCTCTTCCCTGGACCACGTGATGCAAGGGTGAAGAGCTCTCAATGATGTGAAGTGAAGCCATTTGAGAAGGAAAATTATCTATTTAGTCTCAAATCCAAATCCTGAGAAAAAGCTTCAAGAGTCGACTTTGATGCAAGAATTTACTCCTGGTCAACCTAACTGAGGCCAAAGAAATCCTTGCTGCCATAGATGTCAATAGAAGATGGTAGAAGCTATAAATGATAATGATAACAATTATTGCCAATAGCGGAGTTTCATGGGTGGCTGTATGGGTGGAAATATCTAGCCTACCTCAACTGTGGTCATCCAATTCTCTCATTTTGGGAAATGTGCACCTGGGAGGGAGACCTCTACTCTCATTCAGTCCTTTCTAAGGGTTCTGGCCGCTGCTATTTCGGCTGTTGTTGTGCGTGTTTTACTACTCCCAGGCATGAGATCCCTTTGCACTATTTCAGCAGCATGGTGACTGTCCTTGATACAAATGGTCCAGGTTCTCCAAAGTGCTAATGGAGAACACCTACTTTTTACTCTCTTCTACTCCAAGGATTAGCGAGAACCGTATATATTCAGGGATGCGCCAGTTTTTCTGCACATTTTCCATGCAGCTTTTGTGGTAAAATTAGGTGCCTCAGCTGATATTTGGGTTGGCTTATACTCGAGTATATACGATAAATCAGGATCAGAAGCCAAGTCTTTGCTTTTTCAGGTCAGTCTTCTTTCTTAAATGAAGTTGGCTACATCTCAGTCACCGGTCACCACTCATGATCCAACTCTTTCTCCATATTATGCGGTTTGTTTTTGGCAGCTACTCTCCACTCACCCTAATTATCACTTGGCTGATGATATCCATCTTCAGCAAAAACAGCTGCTGTACATAATTGAGGTTATTATGTGCTTTTACCTTAGGGGCAGCAGAGTACACCTGAGAGGGATTTAAATTATAGATTGTAATCATTAACATCATCACCCACTTTTGTCTGATAAGTTCCTCTTATACATGATTACTTTGAACAATATTCAGAGGTGAAGACAGAAAAGAAACAGTAAGACAGGGAAGAGTTTGGACCACATACTACAATGGATGGTAAATGGGCCTGTGATGTTGCTAGGTGCTCCCCAGTCAGTTCCGCCTCATAGGGACCCTATGTAGAACTACAGGACACGCTGTTCATCCTGCACCAGCCTACTATTGGTGCAGCCACGGTATCGATTCGCTTCATTGAAGGACTTTTTCTCTTTCACTGCCCCTGTACTTCATTAGACATGATATCCTTCTCTAGAGACTGACCCTTCTTGATAACATGTTCAAACTACATTAACAAAAGGTTTTGGGGTAACATCCCTTTTTACACATTTACAGAAAGAAAATTAGTTCTTGAGACAATTAAACATGTTCAAAAGGACCTAATGAAAAATTTGTTCATTTGCTGCGTGCTGGTTCTACAGATAAACCTATATTCTGTATTTCAAAAAGTAAGGAATACTCTCTAATTACTGCTTACTGTAAAATATTCCCAAAATTAAGCCATGGTGTATCAAACCCTATGATTATCTGCCATGTTTGCCCAATTGTGGGATAAACAACAATGAAAAGTTTGTTAAATTTTTTGAAATGGAATTTTAAACAAACTTTCTAAAATTCCCTCATATTTTCAAAGTTTTCCTTCTCTCAATACAGATCCTGTCTGTGTTTTGAATTCTGAGACGAGTATAATACTGTTCACTTAAAAACTGTTCCATCTCCTTTCCAGTCTGTATCATCCTAGAGAAATGATTCTAACGCTAGATTCAAAGCTGATAAGTGACCCTGGTGTGGTATGTTAGGGTTCGGAAATACCCTGGAGTGATGATTAGGCTGATGACTAAGCACTGCGGTGGTAAGAATAAGATCAAAGTAGCATAAAGACAAAAAACAAACAAACAAACAAATAATGCACGAGAGGGAGAAGACCCCAACAAAATTCAATAATGTAGGAAAGAAATTTCTTTCGCGGAACATCTAAAAGAGTCTTACACCCAGAACAAATTCACCTGTCCTGGCCTATCTGTGCGGCGGAAACCGTATGAGTCTGTTTGGCATGCTGCATTTCCTCTCCAGTTGATATCTGCTGGGACTCTCTTCCCTGCACTCCTTGTTCCCACTTTCAAAGTGTTGCCCAAAGTCTCGCTTCATCCATAAATGCCCCCTGGCAATTTCTGGCCCGCTGCAGGCCCAACAAGCTTTAGGCAACAGTCATAAAATAATAACAAAATATAAATGACCAAAATGCTAACCAACATATCTGTAAGACTAAAAATATCCTCTCAGGCAATGTTTTAGGATCATGGCTTTTCCTTGATGTATAGCTTGTATTAAAGGGACTCAGTTTACCTAAATCTGTTCTGCTTGCTCAGACCACGCTGTAGTCTCAGAGCAGAGCATCCCCCCTTCTGTGTCTAGAATTTATTGTCCATGCCCAAGAGGTTGACTCACTGCCTCTCATAAATTCCAATATTTATTACTATCTTAAAAGTACTAGGAACGTTTTGATTGAACAATCCAACCATAAAAATAATCTTTTATACTCCTCAAGACTTTTATTTTTGCAAAGGCAAGTATATACCCATATGTATATTCTTTAGAATTGCTTGCGTGAAAGGCTAAGTAAACCTAGCTGACTGTCTGGTGCAGTGAAAGGTATGTGTATTTGGACGCACACAATGTAAGAGCTGTAGCCAATGGCCTAAATGAAGCATACAGCTACAGTTATTTACTGATTCACTGGTCCAGAGAGAGTAATTTTCATGTAATAATCATAGGGTGAGGTGAATTGCCAGTAGCAGTAGTAACAGAGGTACTCTGTTTCCCTGTTCTGTATATTTTTTTCTACTCTCTCTAACCACCCAGATGCAATAACAACCAAAAAAACTCACTGACTTGGTTTTCGTATCCTCCTACCTGCTACTGCCACTCACCCATTCTGCCGCATAGGGACCCTAGAGGAGAAAGCAGAATTGTTTCTGAGACTGCAAATCTGTACAGGAGCAGGCAGCCTTGCCTCGTGATTCTCACAGCTGCTGGTGGGTTTGGACCACTGACCTTGCCCATGATATAACGTACAGCACCCTCAGGGCTCCTCAGGGTTTACTTTAAACCAAAAGCCAAATCCACTGCCATCAACTGGCTTTGACTCACTATATAGGGTCTTTGAGACTGCAAATCTTTATGTGATGAGACAGCATCCCAGATACCACAGAGCAGTTGGTGGTTTGAACTACAGACCTTGAGGTCCAATAGGGGCCAAACACTCAACTGACAGAGCCACCAGGACAGTAAAAAGTAATAATATTAAATAAATAAATCATAATGTTATTAAACTCTCCAAACTGAAAACACTATCATGGAGTGGACTGCGACTCATAGTGACCCTACTACCATAAACATACTGTTCTTAAACCAAACCAAACTCACTGCCATCGAGTCAATTCTGACTCATCATGACCTAGGACAGGGTTATGAAAGCTGTAAATCTCCAAGGGAGGAGATAGCCTCATCTTTTTCTAGAAGGACATCTGGTAGATTTGAACTGCTGACCTCACAGCAGTCCAGCCTTCATCCAGGAGAATGCGTAGATTAGGGCAAATTCCGGTAAAGGTGCACTGGAGACACCCTTAGTGGACGTCGCTCACTGGACTGAAACTGCCGTTGCCAGGAGAAGAAGGAGCCTTTTTGCTTCTGCAAGGGTCACAACTCCCTACACCCACGGGGGCAGTTCTCCTCCCCACTGAAGGCTCCTTTTGAGTCCGAATCGGCTCGATGCTAGCGAGTTAGAGTGACTTGGGAGTTGCAATCGGAGCCCTAATCGAGCTGTGGGTTAGGCATTGGACTCCTAACCTCGAGGGCAGCTGTTCGAACCCAATGACCATGCTGTGGGATGAGGTTGAGATGAGGCTGTCTGGGCCAGTAACCTGTACAGCTCAGCAGACTCATGGGGGTGAGGGGGTGTCAGAATCAAATCCGTGGCAGTCGGTTTTCCCCTGACAGAGTTAGAATTCTCTCTAATGAGAGAGAAATTGCTTTTTCTCAGAGCTGTTCTTGCAAACTGTGTTCTTAGAGAAATTTGTATTGCATTTCCCTCTGATATTTCAACCGGAAATGCACGATGACTCAAAGCATATCCACTTAATTTGAAATGCTAAATTTAAAAAAAGATCTATATTGGAGTTTAGCCTTCCTTCTTTTCATAATTATCCCTCTTTGAACTTTCCCCCTAAGATTTAGGATTGGGAACCCAAATAGCCCAGGCTGCGGGCTGCCTGGCAGCCAGCCCATGGCTTTGAATTGAGTGCCTGAGTCCCCTGTGGCTTGCTCTTCAATGAGAGGTCTTGAGATGCAATGGAGTTGTGTGGACATCCTGAGACAGTCTTTTCGTTCCTAGGGACATTCTATCTGGCATCGTCGGAGAGAAGCTAGTTCACCACGACAGTGGACATGTCTGACACTTCAGGAATCACATTTTTGGATCCTGACAAAATCGTGAGTAGGAAAGCTGATAAAGGGAGAGAAACTGAGTCCTGATAACAGCGGAGCCTCATCTATGTTGGTGGCCCGACCTCAGAAAATGCTTCCAATCCTGTTAACTGTGTCTCAACTGATAAAGTCCCCTTTACTGTTCTCTGTCACTTAGAATCGGAGACGTTCTAACGGACCCAAAATTCCTAGAGGAGGAGCTTTTAATCTAGTGTCTCAAGTACTTTCTACGAGTACTGTCCCCAGGGAACATCTCATCAAAAGGTTTCCCGGCTCAATATTAAATGTATTTTTCTATATATTTTTCTCTAGGGAAATGTTCTTACAAACACCAGTGTCCCAGCGAAAACCCTTTATCCTACAGGTAAAGGGAGAAATGGAAGCCTCAGTCATAGATCCTATAAGTGTCTACATAACGTTAGCGTTCGGAGTTTCTTCTTACTCTCCCAGGGCCTCTCGTTCACTCCGCCCCCCAGCCTCACTGATACAACGCCCTTTCTCCTGTCTTAGGATTCTGGATTAGCTGCGCACTCTGGAATTCTCCCCTTTATCTGGCCACTGGCCTCTTCTCACACCACTTTAAGTTGTAATTCTTAAGGCGAGGCTTTCTTCAGCCCTTGCCCCGCCATGGCATTGTTTCCTTTCTTTTCATAACGCAATGCGATTTACTGCTCTCTACAGCTCCCCGGCTTTGTTTAATCTCTCTCTTCCCTCCTGTTCCCAGTGCCCTGTGAGGAAAGAAACCAGGTCTGATCTGCTGACCTTGCTTTGAGCGGAGCGTGGTCCTGTTCCTGGCACACAAGCCACATAAACATTCATTGTCTGGAGGCTCTCTCCGGCAGAGAGGTTTCTTAGCACGTTACAGGATGTAGATGAAGAATCCTGCTTCAGTTAGCTTCACCAAATTAATTAATTTACTTTTTTTGTTATCTAATTTCCCAAATGTATTTAAAGCATGACATTTTCATGTTTAACATGCATTAAAATCCCTATACACTACTTTTCCATACACCCCATGGAATCATCGTGTCCCAGAAACACTGTCTTAGATAATTGAGGTCATTTCAAGTTTCGTTGTTATCTTTATGAGAGCATGATGCGACGCAGACTTTGAAGTTCAAATGAGGCATTACAACAGCGATGTTCAAAGGTATTAACGCCAATCTTTTTAGCCTATTGAATATATCAATATAAGTTTTTAAGAAATTGTCTCCTAAAATGAATGGGGTTGATTTGTTTGAATATTACTGTTGTAGTTTTTCATTGGAACATTCTAAATTTAGTCTCATGTAGCTCGCAGATAGATTAAAAACCATGACAAGAACGAAGAAAGTGTTCTAAACGTTATTGTGGTGATGATTGTACAACTCTTCCTGATGTGACTGAACTCTTGAATTGTGTACTGTGTGGATTTTATGCCCATAACACTGTGAAAAGGTTGGGGGGCGGGGGGAGCTTACTGGCCGAAAGCTCCAGCACGGGTTTTCCTAATAGGAATGAGCAATAGCATGCCGCTTAGGTCGAATCCATCTTTGTAATGCGCTGCGTTAACAGCTAAGCTTCTGGCCATTCGTTAAGGCGGCAGCAAAGTCCATATACTCATCACGGAACCAAAACCCTGACCCGGAAGGGCGCATGCGCCCGTGTGGCTTCCAGCTGTGCTGGCTCCCGTCGCCCCGCCGCCATGACCGTGACCTTGGAGCGGGAGTTTGAGAAACTGGACGTGCAGAATTGCTGGCAGCAGCTATACTCAGACATTCAAAGGGAGTCTCCAGACTACCCGCACCGAGTGGCCCAGTTTCCGGAAAACCGGGATCGAAACAGATACCGGAACGTGAGCCCCTACGATCACAGTCGAGTGAAACTGCAAGATGCGGAGAACGACTACATTAATGCCTGTTTAGTCGCCGTGGAGGAGGCCCAAAGGAGGTACATCTTGACGCAGGGCCCGCTCCCCAACACGCGCTCGCATTTCTGGCTCATGGTCTGGCAGCAGGGCACGGAGGTCATCGTCATGTTAAGCCAGCTGGTGGAGCGAGGGAAGGAGAAATGTGTGCGGTACTGGCCCGCCCAGGGGGGGCCCGAGATGCGGTTCCGGGACACGGGGCTCTGCGTGGAGCTGTTAAGGGAAGAGGTGAACCCCCACTACACGGAGCATCACCTGCGGTTACGACGCCTGGGCAGTGGGGAGAGCAGGGACATCGCTCACTTTCACTACACCACCTGGCCCGACTTCGGAGTCCCCGAGTCCCCCGCTTCCCTGATCCATTTCTGGTCCCAAGTGAGAGGCGTTGGCTCCCTGAGATCTGAGCACGGGCCCCCCGTGGTGCACTGCAGCGCAGGCGTTGGCCGGTCGGGCACATTCTGCTTCATAGACACCTGCCTTATTCTGATGGAACAGGGACATGTTCTAAATATCAAACAAGTGCTCCTGAAGATGAGAAAGTATCGAATGGGACTGATCCAGACCCCGGAACAACTGCGGTTCTCATACAGGGCTATCATCGAAGGAGCCAAGTTTACCCAGGGGGACTTGAATAAAGAGAAACCACGGGGAGGACAAAACGTGTCTCCTGCATTTGATCATTCACCCACCACACTAAAGACCGAAACACATAACAGTAGCAAAACAGGCTTGGAAGAAGGAGAGCGTGCAGGTGACAGAGGTACAAGGCTGTCCTCCAGGAGCCAAGCTACTGGAACAGAAAGGAGGGCGAGAGTTCAGCAAGGACGAGTGCTAGAGGACAGACAAGCGAGCACAGCTCAGAGAGTGCCGTGGATGGAACAGAGGCTAAATGAGCCCCAACAAGGGAGAAAAACGCAGTTATATTGGCAACATATCTGCACTAAGATCGGGGTTGGCTCGGTCCTTTTGGTTGGCATTTTGGTTGGCTGGACACTATTTTTTCAGCAAAATGCCTGATAAACCATTCGTGTCGTACAGGAAAGTTCTAGATGAGAAGCTGCGTTTAATCACAAGGGTTTATCTGTTAGCAGCAAGCTCTTTAGATCCTAAATTGGTGCCCAGACTAGCCAGCGACCAGATGAGTGGTCTACACAAACCACCAGCCTCACATTTCAGGATGAAAGCCAAAATGTAAATGGGTATATAAAATAAAAACAATATTTGTTAAAAACCGGTGCCTCTTACAACTCTATTAATACATAAAATGTGTCGTTTCATCTGACAAGACACATTCTTTATTACAAAGATTTGGTTGTGTAGGCTACAGCTGGTTTGAACATACCCTTGATGTAAGCCATGAATAGGGTTTTAGCTACAAGATTAGTGAAAAGACAATTCCTTGTCAATAATGAGTATGCTTTGTTATGGACTTTCTCTTGCCATAACACCACCTTGTATATTCTTAGTCATTTCAGAATAAATATATTTTATGACTACTTGTTTTCATAAGCACACTTTTAAGAATTTGTTATCATAAAACGTTGATTTCATTGTACTGGACAAGCTTTATATATATATAAAGCTAACTATATAGATACATAAATACATACCTACATATAAGATTAGCAATATAAGCCTTAAGAAAACTCTCCAGTTGATCAAAACTTTGCAAAGAGACGAGTTTCTCTAAAGCTGATTAGAAATACTGTTTATTTTCATGACATTTCAATGACACCATCCTCATTTATTTTGGGATAAATTGTTTTTAGGAAATAAAAATAAGCAGTATTTTATGATCATGAT
Organism: Tenrec ecaudatus; assembly: GCF_050624435.1. Lineage (NCBI taxonomy): Eukaryota > Metazoa > Chordata > Mammalia > Afrosoricida > Tenrecidae > Tenrec > Tenrec ecaudatus. The sequence continues at coordinate 31,521,339 of NC_134534.1, forward strand.
TCTCATTTACTCAAGCTTTGAAGTAAAATAATGTTCAAGCTCATACTTCAATTAGTAGCATGATGATGCAAAAAAAAAGAAATGAACTCAGGTTGAGGACTTAAGTCCTTAAACTAAAAATGGCATAAGTAATGTAAGAGGGTCTCCAGAAAAAGAGTATCATTATGGACTGTGCAGAGACCCCTGGGGGTGCAGTGGTGACGCATTTCCCTGCGGACCCTCCAGCCACCCCGAGAGGAAGACACGACAGCCCACTCTGTACAGATTAGAGCCTTGGAAACCTTATGGGCCTGTTCTGCTCCATCTAGCCGGATGACTACAAGTTGGAATCAATTTAACAGCAATGAGTTTAACATGCATAATGTTGCTCATTTTCGTAGATTATTTTTTGAGGAGGATTTAAGATCTTAGTGATCATCAGCATGGCTATTTGTGTAATTCCAAGGAACTAGTGTATACTCCCTTGGATTAAAACCCAAGACAAAAATGTTATCATTGTGCACTGAAGAATATTATGGTTCTGGCTTTTATGTTTAAGACATCTCAAATCAGATAATAACACTCAAATGCATTGTTATGGGGATCAGGTACTACCCCGGGGCTTGTGTTGAAGTTCATATAAAATCAAGCTAAAATAATAATAAATAGCAACGATTTTAGTGTGTCCTCAGTTACATTTGATATGTACTTACCATTGTGGAAAATCCCATAAACATAAATAGATTTTTTTTAATCACCGATGATTGCTTAAAACTGACACTTGAATTACTTTCTCTGTAGAGCTTTGAGCTTGACTTTCTAACTGAGCTCTGCCAAAAACAGATGAGATGAGTCCAGGAATATTTCCAGTGACCACACACATCAGCAATCAACTCTTCCAGCCCAGGTTCCTAACTCCAGGGTGTGGAAAGCGTTGAAAATGTTGTTCAGCTGAGCAGGTGCCGAGTGAACTCTTTATGATTTGTTCAACCAGCTGAAAGCTGACACCAAACACAGGATTCTTTCAAAAACCACAGATTCCTTGGGAACCATGCTCATGAATGACTTGCTCAAGTGAAAGCTGGGGAAAGATCATCAACCAAACCTGACACTCCTCTTCCCTTTGCCCCATTTAGATCTCCTTCCCCCTCCTCACCTTAAACCAGTGAATCTTTCACCCAAATACACCAAGGGATGTTAAGGCTTTTACTCAGGAGTCGTCTAACACTATCTGTGTTGATTCTAAATAACTATGGCAAGTAAGAGGTGTTTCCTTCCATGGGACACTGGTATAGAAGGCACACCCCTTGCTCTTTGGGGGTGCCCACTTGGAGAGCCTGAACAACAGCAATCAATTAAAAAACAAAATAACTCACCAAGGTCAACTCATAGCAACCCTAAAGGACAGAGTAAGACTGTCCCTGTAGGCTTCCGAGGCTGAAACTCTTTATGGGAGTAGAAAGCCCCACCTCTCTCCCTTCAGGTCCAGTGCCAAAGGACTCATGAGGTGCAGTACAAGGCGACTGAGAGCAAGATAAGAGACCGAGAATCTCTCCATAAAATAATGTGCAGTTATTTGACAGAAGTCTGCGGGTGGTCCAAACAGCACTAGACTGCTAAACAAAAGTCCTTGGAACCCACTCTGGAAGACAGGCTTTCTCCTCCCAGCAACCCAGACTCCCAGAACCAGTGCTACCCTGCCCTGTACAGCTGGGAGCCAGCATCTACTCAATGGCACTGGGTGTCGTTTGGAAATTTGCCTCAGAACAAAATGCTTGACAGGCTCCTTCTAAAAGATCACAGTCCTGAAAAACCTATGGAAGGAATACAGTTCGAATTGGATTCCTATGAGATCCCTGTACACAGAATTTACTGATCAGCAACTTGTTTTCCACTTGGGTGGGGTTTTTTTTCTAATTTTTAAGACATTACAGGAGATAGCTGCTAGCTTTCAAATATCTACTGTCTTTTGAAGAGGTGACACTGAAACCGGAGCAATACAAGTTTGCTAGTGCATTTTCTCCACGTCTCCCAGTCTTCAGTGGATTTGAAGCTTCTTCAGTTTCATCCAAGGGGAAAATAGAAGGAAAAAAAGCTATTGGAACTGGATGATGGGTGTCATTAGCCATAGATGAACAAGGACAACAGGAGTGAGAAGAGGGAGGTATGATGTGCGGCAGGGGTGGATGTAAAATGCCTGTAGCAAAAGGGTAAAGAGAGAGGGGCCCACAAAGACAAACTGGACCAGGAACAGGGAAAGAGCAAGACAGGGCAGAGGTGGACATATGTGGTGGGGTAAATGGTTTGGAGGGAGGGGACCTTCCAGGTGAGCCACCAAGGTATGACACTGCCAGAATTCGCCAGAACGGCTCGCTCGGCACAATTCTCCGGATGAATGGTATGAAGTGGAAAAGACCTCTTTAGTCACAATTGTACTGCCCCACGTACTTATCGCTCAGGTCAGCACAAAGAGATTCTTACAAAGGCCAGCCAGCATAGTTCAGGAGTCTTCTACTGCTACTGACATGATGCCTGCCTGTCTTCTGGCCATCATTCTAAGTCATCTTCATCACACAGGTAAAGCAGATATCACGCTGTTCTTGTGGACTGTGAGGCAAATCAATGTTGGTGTCTCTCTAACCATGATTCTAAACCACCAGACCCAGCTACTCAGTTCCTCCAGGTGTTTGGTTATGTTCATGGAAAAAAATCGAATTAATAGATAACTTTGTGATGCCTCCCCCTTATCTGCCTTGATGGCACAAACTGCGCTCAGAGGCACCACGGGAGAAAGCACTGGCAATCTACTTCCATAAAGGCCGCCGTCAGAACACCTGACAGAGCACGTACTCTTCTGAAACACATGGGGCACCAGGAGTCTGAACGGACTCACAGCAATGGATTAGGTTGTATGAGTTTGTTTGTTTAGGTTTTGTACATAGACACACACCTATACACACCTCTTTACCTTCAATATGCTGATTACATGGATAAAGCTCACCAATCTACTATGGATATTCTGATGGTGCTTTGAATATCTAAGATAAATGTAACCCCTTAAACCAGATAATGTTATCCTGAAAAACTCTGATGTGAAACTAAGAACAAAGATGGGGGGGAGGGGACAAAATCGCTTGTATTTCTGTAAGTTCAAGCAAAGTGATTCACATATTAGGCTCCCTACACCTGTTCTGTGAGGCCAGTGACGTTTCAGCAAAGGTGGCAATTCTTGAACCTCGACCTAAGTGATGACTTTACCAAGGCACAGCTGTATCACAATAACCAGAATCCTTATCTCCATTTCGGGGAGGCATACAGATGATATAAAGATCTTAAATTTCACATCAACTTTAAGTTAAAGTTTAAATATAAGGTCTAATACAAGACAGACTCAATTTCTTTAACAAAATCTTCATTAAATTCATATGTAGATCTATGAAGAGAGCCGAAGAACAAAGTCACTAAACAAAGTCTTAACATCATCAGAAATAGTATAAGAAATGCAATTGAGCACAAAAATCCTTCAAAAAGAAGGAAATCATTAAGAAGGAAAAGGAGAAGCAGCCATTAAGATATTTAACATCAAAATCTGAAGCTGCAATCAGCTAGAAAACGGAAAAATATAAAGCAGAAAATTAAGAAATCAATTTTCCAATGTGAAAAGAAACCACTGACAAATAGAAGAAGGAACATAATTATATTTAAAATGTTGGGTGGAGGTGGTGCCTGGTTAAATAAATGACATATGCCTCAACAGTGAAATCTAAGGACAATAATATGAGGCCTCTGTATCAAAATGCAAAGCGAATTAACAAAGTGATGTGGCAAACACTTGGTGTTACATCTTTTTAAAAAGGATAAATAAAATCATATAATATCAAATTAGAGCTCTTTAGGAGTCTCCAGCTTAAATTTACATTCGGATGACATATCCAGGCAGACTTGGATATGAAGGTAGGATTTATAGGATGGAACACTAGGAAGCTACCTGTCTAATGGGGCGGGGTGGGGGGGGCTACCTGAAGGACTGCAGCTTTTAAAAAAATATTTTTATAGGAAACTGAGTGACAGATTACAGTACAGATCAGTTTTCCTTTCAACATACATATGCATTTGTTTCATGCCATTGATCGCTATCCCCACAATGTAACATAATTCATCCCACTTCTCCCTGCGTTTCCTGGTTCCATTTCCCCCCACCCCCTTTCCTAACCCTTCCTGTTACCTGAACTTTGTCCTTTGTCCTGTCCTTTTAATCTCAAATGATGGATAACGCCAAGACGTGGACACCACTGTAGTGTTACTGTTCCCTGACCGAACTACCTACTGCATGGCTGACAATTGAGCCGGGCGTGGTGTTCATTTCTAGACCTGAAGGGTGAAAAAGAGCAATAGTCTTGGACTTCTACTAGTCTCTATCATGCCACTAAGCCTGGTCATTGCCTATCATTTGGAGTTCTGCTCCACAGTTTGCACCGACTCTGCTCCGGAGCTACTCATTAAATGACTTTCAGAGCTGTTAGTCGTGGTCGCTGGGAACTATTAGTTTTGGTCTCCGGATAGTAAACACTGATGTTCATAGGGCCGTGCATCTTTTATTGTCTTTACTCTTCTTTCCTCTGAACAGGGAGAGAACAACAGTTGGACCATAGATGGCTGCTCATGAGCTTTTAAGCACCATTTACCACTCACCAAAATAGCATGTTCTTGCAGACTGTGAGGCAAATCACTGTTGGCATCTCTCAAACCATGATTCTAAGCCATCAGACCCAGCACCTCATTTCCTCCAGGGGTTTGGCTACGTCTAAGTTCTTTTCATAATTTTGCCCACCATCCACTCCCCTTCATGTACTGATCTATTAAGCAGCAAATGTAATTACTTAAGTACCAACATCCTCCATCAAGTGAATGTGTGTGTGTGTATATACTTCTAAACGCTCTCTCTTCCACGCCTATTTAGCCTGCATGTCTATCCCTGTATCACTGTTAATATCGCATTTTTGCATAATATTATTTACCCTGATAGCTTCAACTCACATACTCATCCCAGTGTCTTACTCTACCTTCATCATATAGGAGGACCCTCCCGCCCCCTTATTTTATTTTGCCTTTCCATTCCCACACGTTAGCACATCAATACCTTCTAGTCAATTCTGCATACTCCCTTCTTCTCCCTCCACTGGCAACTATCAAAGAATGTTTCTTTCAGTTTGAAAACATCTTCCCTACTTTTTACAAGTGACCTCACATAATATGTGTCCCTTTGTGACTGACTGACTGACTTCATTTAGCCTAATGTCCTGCGGTTCATCCATTTATGGAGTGTTTTGCAGATTCATTGTTATACTCAAATATTTCCATCTTGCATTTGTTACCATCCTTTGTTTATGCATCCTTCAACTAGTGGGCATTCAGGTTGTTTCCATCTTTTTTCTATTATGAATAATGTTTCCATCAACATGATGCACATATAGCTAGTCCTGTAGTGATTTTTCTTTCTCTAGGATATATACCAAGTAGAGAGATTGCCAGATCAAATGATATTTCTGTTTCCAGCTTTTTAACGGACAGACATATGGTTTTCTACAGTAATTGCACCATTTTACAGTCCCACTTCCATCGCTCCACACCTTCGCCAACATTTGTCGTTTTCTGGTCCTTGCTGCTAATGTCAGGCCATGATGACCTCTCATGGCTGTTTTGCTTTGTACCTCTCTAATGACTAAAGGGGGACCCTGGGGCTGAGGGATCATGCTTTGATCTCCGGTCTGCAAGGTTCCCAGTTTAAAACCACCAGCCACTCCACAGGTGAAAGATGAGGCTTTCACCTCCTGCAAAGATCAGAAACGGACAGGGACAGGCCTCCTCTGCCCTCTCAGCCAGAAACAAGTCGACGGCAGTGAGTGTGCGTGTGGGGGACTCCTCTAGAAGCCCCAATTCCACAGTAAGGAGTGAGACATTGGGCTTTCAAAGGCTGCAAATCTTTTTGTTTGGTTTTGTTTTACTTTTGTGGGTCCTTCATGGTGTAGTGGTTACATGTTGGTCTACTAACCTCAGGTCAGCAGTTTCAAACCACCAGCCACTCCCTGGGAGAAAGATGAGGCTTTCAACTCCCATAAAAGGTACCAGATATAAGGCATCATGCAAAAAAAAAAAAGAATATATATATATGATATGTGTGTGTGTGTGTGTGTGTGTATACCATAGTGAATGAAGGGGGAAGTGCAGAGTGGAGACCCGAGGTCCAAGTGTCGACCACTGGAGATCCCCTCATAGAGGGGTTTAGGAGAGGAGATGGGTCAGTCAGGGTGCAATGAAGTATCGATGAAGAACATAGTTTTCCCCCAGATCCTGGATGCTTCCTCCCCCAACTACCATGATCCGAATTCTACCTTGCAGGACTGGATAGAGCAGAGGTTGTACACTGGTGCATATGGGAGCTGGAGGCACAGGGAATCCAGGGTGGACGATACCTTCAGGACCAGGGGTGTGAGGGGCGATGCTGGGAGAGTGGAGGGTGAGTGGGTTGGAAAGGGGGAACTGATTACAGGATCCACATGTGACCTCCTCCCTGGGAGATGGATGGCAGAGAAGGGGGGGAAGGGAGACTCCGGATAGGACAAGATAGGACAAAATAACAATCTGTGGATTATCAAGGGCTCGTGAGGGAGGGGGAGCGGGGAGGGAGGGGGGAAAAAGGAGGACCTGATGCAGAGGGCTTAAGTGGAGAGCAAATGCTTTGAGAGTGATTAGGGCAAAGAATGTACGAATGTGCTTTATACAACTGTTGTATGTATATGTGTGGATTGTGATAAGAGTTGTATGAGCCCCTAATAAAAAGTAAAAAAAAAGAAAAAAATGAATAGGGCAAAGGATGTACAGATGTGTTTTATACAATTGATGTATGTATATGTATGGATTGTGATAAGAGTTGTATGAGCCCCTAATAAAAGGAAAATTAAAAAAAGAAATTGAAAACAAAAAGGTACAGTCGTGGAAACCCATAATGGAAGCTCTGCTCGGCCCTGCGGGGCCCCCATGAGTCAGAATTGACTTGATGGGCGTGAGTTTGGGGTTTGTAATGGCTAGTGAGCATTTCTTTATGTTTGCTGACTGCCTGGATGTCCTGTTGGTGACTTCATGTCCTCTGCTCATATTTTTACTGGATTGTCATTTTGATGTGGTAAGTTTTAGAGATTAGTCCTTAGTCTGATATGTAACTGCCAAAACCTTTTTCCCTTTCTGTGGTTTACTTTTTTTACACTCAATTGCTGAATTGTTTTGATGTACATTAGTGTTTAATTTATAGGTGGCTCCGGTCATTTATTTTGTCTTCTCTTGGTGTGTTAAGGTAGTAGACTTACACCGTGTATTGGGGACCCTACGTTTGTGCCTTTAAAAAAAGTATTGCTCTTTATTAATTTGGGTTTTACATTTAAATCGTTGATTCACCTGGAGGTCATTTTTTCTACATGGTGATAGATACAGGTCCTGTTTCATTTTTCTGAAAACGGGAATCCAGTTGTGACAGCACAATTTGTTAAAAAGACTATCTGTCCCCCTGTTTGTCATGCTCCAGCCTTTGTGCAGATCAGCTGCCTGAAGTTAGATGGATTTACTTCAGGCAATTTTGATAAATGTGACTTTGTAACTGATTTCTTTAATTGGGAAGTAAAATGGCTTCCATGTTTTTCTTCGTCTCTAATAGTGCTTTCTCCCAACTCTCTTTCCTTTCTATTGTCTTGCTTTTGTTGTTTTGTTTGTTAAGAAACAAATCCATAGAAACTCAAATGTGTAATAGACGGTGTTTTATATAAAGGGTAATTGTACATTAAGAAAGCATCCCAACCAAGTCCAGTCCAAGCCCATAAGCCAATATTAGCCCATATGTTCATTACCAATCTATGAAGTCCTCTTCAGACTCACGAAACACATGCAATGATGCCGAAGGCAAGATGATCACAGGCCAGTGGTAGAAAGTCTTTGGATCCAGTGGCGTTGTAAGCATCTCAGCACCGGCAGGGGTCTCTATGTGGCTTCTCCAGCTTCAGAGGTCTGGTTGCATCAGGATAAGTCCATGTGGATTTTTATCAGGGATGTCTCTCAGGAATTGAACCAAAGGAGAGACTGTCTCCCAACTCCAAGGAGGTAATTCCAGAGTTTTCCCAGAATCCTCAGGGGAAGGACATGTCTGCAGAGCCTCATTGACTATATTCTGATTGATAGGTTAGACTCCACCACAACACTCTTAATCCTCAAATTTACTATTGATTAGATGACTAACACACTTATTCTGCCATGCACTATGGACAACTGTTACCTGAAGATACATAAAATAAATATACAATTGTAATCAAATCATGTATAAGCATTTTTCACATCGAGTTATAAAACTATTCCAGGTTTTCTGAATCACCAGGTTCTGCATCCTTTAAAACACACTCCACAAGGCAACTGGTATTTGAGAAAATAAAGGTCTATTGGTCATTTTGAACTCTGTTCTTGTTCAGATCTGAGACTAGCAATACATTTCATTGCCTTTTAAGAATACTCTGAAATTACTAGTATACGCCAGAATCAGTTGACTGTCTTCTAGAACGGCTCTTAATCTCAGAGGAGTACATTCTTTTCATGTTTCTCCTATTAACAGATACCATTGATAGAAATAAGACTAATATTTCTCACTTTTCTCAAGGAATGGTAGGAACTAGCTGCTGACATCCTACAAAGAAGAATCTGAGCTTTGGAATAAAGGATACGGAGACTATTGCTATTTTTCGATAGTTAGCTCTCATTGTTATTTTCCCTCTAATGAACTCTTCAGATTTTTTTTGGGGGGGGGGGATTGGTATTATTCCAATTTTATAAATTAGGAAAAACATGAATGTTTTCTCCCAGAGGGCAGTTGAACTTTGTTCAGAATGCTTAAAAAAACATCCGGTGGGATGTTAGCTGATGAAGCTCTGTCAACTCATCTTCAAATTCCTCCTCTAGAACAGTACATCGGTAATGAGTCCACATGCCATGAATATTTCAGTATCACTGGGGTCTCTTCTCCTTCTGGCCACAGAGTGGTTCTAACCAGCCACTGGTAGAGGCCTCGGTGTGTTGTTTATTCAAGAGGAAAGTGAAAGCTAAAGAAGTACATGAACTTGTAAAACAGTTAGGCACAGGAACTAGAGATGGGAGAACATTTCAATGAACAACAGTGTGTGTGTGTGTGTGTGTGTGTGTGTGTGTGTGTCTAATGCTCCTCCACTGAGAGTCTTTTAATACCGAACCATTAATGAATAAAAGGACCTTAAGCTATTTTCACAGAGAAGTCGTGAGTTACAGAATGTGGCATTTACTCGATGAGTTCAGGCTATTTGGCCTCAAAAGTGGTTCCATCCTCTTTTCCTTATGCGTCGTCCATCCTCCTCCAGGCTTGCAGCATCCGGCATCTTTCTGATTGTGGGATTCTGAGACTGAGATCAAGGTCATGAATGTGTGACAAAGGATTCAAAAAGGGATTGCTCAGCTAGATCTTCTGCACTTTTGATCTCTGAACGAAATTACATGTAGAATTCTGCATGGTTAGAGGAATTCCAAACACAGTCATGGCTTACTTTCCATAATTTAATTCTTTTCAGCAAATATTTTGAGCAAGTTTTCAACTGGAGGCTAATGGCTGCCTTAGAGTAGGAACAAACTAAAATATAGTGGGAATCTGAGACTATTTATTTTTCTCTAAATATTTATTGATCATCTGCTGTGTGTTCAACATTGGATTGAGTTCCAGAGGGTACACTGATTATAACACTACTCTTAGTCATTGACATACATGAAATTTATAATCAGGTAGGAAGAGTTGTGAGTCCAACCTTAGATCTCAAAACAACTCACTGCCATTGAGTGTATTTCAGTGCATATAGCCCCTATTGTATCATATAAATCCATAGTTAATAACTACAAGTACTATAGAAGAGAACTATAGTAAAATTCACACCAGGTGAATCTTGATCCAATATCAGAAATGCTTCCAAAAAATAATAGTTACAGTTGAGCTGAGATTCAAAGAACAATGAGAAAGAAGTTATCTTGGAAGAGGTTGAAGAGGAAGGAAGACACAAGGATGATTCAGGCATATTAACATCATGTCAAAATTCAAGTGCAGAACACTCTTATTTCAGGAGGATGTTAGAATATCCTCACAAAACAGAGCTCCTCGTCCTTACAAGCTGAGTCGTGTTCTAGGATGAGCAAGGCTGATGGCAGAATCCCTAAACTCTAGCTCTCTCAGGACCAAGCACACCCACAGGCAAATCCCACAGGCAGCGGCACTTGCACAGCCTAGGTTCTCTCAAACATCCTGCCATATTGTTGCCGTCACATTGCAGACTTCTAATGTCTAGAAAGTCCTTTTGTTCATCCCATTCCTTTTTAATGCATGACCTTAATTAATTTAGAACCCTAGCTCTGTAAACTAGTATAAACTTGTCATGACCTTTCATGCCCCTTCATGGTCTGGTACCTTAGCTCTCCCCTCTCCCCAGCTTTCTCTCTGTTTCCTGTCTTACACTGGCTGCATCCACGTGCTCCAACATAAGAACCATCATGAGGATGGAGCAGGAGTGGGTGTGTCTTGATTTATTTTACACAGGGTTGCTGTGAGTCACAAGTGACTTGACCACAACGCTGGGAAAGCTTTCCAGTGTTAGAAACCCCGAGGGGGGTGTTCCGCTCTGTCTTACCAGGTCACTGAGTCAGAGCCGACCGGATAGTGGTGAGTTTGGTTTGGGTTTTGGAGTACACGCAGTTTCAGAGAAGTCAGGTTAGGCTTGTTTGTTAGGTGCTATTAAGTCAGTCTGCCAATCCAATGAAACACTGCCAAATGTTGTCCCATCCATACAATTGTTGCTAGAGTTGAGCCCAGTGTCACAGTCACTGGGCACTCCATCTTGTCGTGGGTCTTCCTCCTTTTCACTGATTCCCCACTTTACCAAAAAGGATATCCCCTTCCCCGAGGACTGACTAGATGGCGCCTAACAACATCATCACAAGTTAGATCTAACTGAAACAATGAAAGAAAATTCACCATGGTCTGCCCCAGTTTCCATTAGTCAGTGTGAAAATAAAATTGACTATTATATGTGAGCATTTCCCAAACTGTCTTGCAATAGATGTGAGAATCATAAGAAAATTAAAAGGCCCACTAGACACTGGGGCACGTTTTGCTTACAGCCCCTGTGTTAAGTCCCTTAGAATGTGGAAGTGCCAGACAAAAGATTTTGCCAACCACTGAAATGACATGCTATTAAAACCACTAATGAGACAAAATATCAAAACTCCACAAAACCAACATCAAGAAAACATTGTAGATTCCACTCCACCAAGGAGTCACAGACATTTGGACGAGGATCTGGGGCGAGATGGAGCTGTGTCACCATACCATCCATGGAAATTTGTACCCGAATCAAAGCTCCAGTTGGCAAACGCTTTGGTCTGGCACTTCCAAAGTCGAAGGTGCATGAGTCAGACTGCCATGATGGGGCTGGAGGGTGAGGGGCAGGAGTCTTACTCTCTGGCTTCCTCCAAGTCTCAGTGCTTTGGAAATTCATGGTATTTTGGAATCCCGGAGCTCCATATGCCACACCCCCTCTGCTGCATGTTCCTTTCCTAGCAGAGGAGCGGAAACTCTTGGCTCCTCCATCTAGGCTCTTCCCTCAGGAGCCTCTCCTGGGGCAGCGTTGTGGGCATGCTATTGTCTGAAGCATTACATTTTACATAACAATTCTGGCCACAACCTGTGTGCCAAATAAAATTAGGTGTGTGTGTGTGTGTGTGTGTGTGTGTGTGTGTGTTGGAGAGAGAGAGAGAGAGTCAGATAGACAGACAGACAGACCTGTTCTAAAGCCCTGGTTGTTGATTCGATTCTACACAGTTGAGGTTAGCCAGAGGAAATTTATAACAATAAAGGATTGTAAAGAATTCTTATTCTATATATTTTAAATTGCCCCCTAAGATATCTTGAAAAGGAAGATGAGATTCTGTCCAACCATCTGAGAAATAAGAGGCAGTCAAAACCTTCATTGGAGAATTACCCTTTAGAAATTGAGTAACTACAAGGAATGTGAAGAAAAAGTAAGCTGTTTGGGTTCACACTAAACATTACCTGATGTCAGTCAATACATGCCCTGAAATGTACATTTTGAGGCATGTAAATAATAGCCCAAAATATAATTCCTGGATAAAATTATACGGTGCACCAGGCAATCTGGAAGACAAACATGTGTACTATCATCAACCTGGGACATGCGCATCAATACTATCAAGCCTAAATGGATTTTTGCTGGATGGAAAAATATCTGTTCTGACAGTGGTTTGTGGTTGTATATAAATATGCACATTAAATTTTTATACTTAAAATTTCATGGACATAAGGAAAGCTAATTTGGGGCGGGGGGATTATGAGCTCTCCTAGACAGGGGAGTGGTAATGAAAATAAGTTAGACCGTCTGATCTAAACTGAGAGTTGTGATGAATTAGTGAAATTATTGAAAGTTCATTTCTCCTTCATTTATTAGTCCTTGTGCAAAACATAGCTTCATAAGCAACATCAATCCATGGCGTGGGTGGACCATGCTGCTTTAATGTTGAAAAATTGTGTCATTTTTCACAGGCCTGCAATCTTTGGTGTTTCTTAGGTGGCGAGTTGGGAGAAGGCCATGTATGTGAAGTTCAAGATGACGTCTTCCAATGATTCATTTGACTGAACGAAATGTGACCTTTGCAGTAGCCAAAGACAGCCCTAAATCATCGACTACATTGGCGCACGCTACAGCTCATCATTTGGAAGCACTCATAGTGGCCATGCCTATTCAATGTCTAAGACACAAAGCAAGGATCGCCTTTTAATCTGGTGAAGCCACGTAGAGCTTTAAGGTTCAGAGAGCAATGGGTCCTTCTGAGATGGCAGTATAAGGCACATATTTCAACTCTCAATGGTCGCACTAATTATTCTTAATTGTTATTATTTTCTAGATCCGTCTCATCTTCATGGAGCACTAGCTCTTCACGGGAGAGAGTGTATCCCCACCATTTCTAAATCCCGATCCCCTGCATGCTAACCATTGCTGTGATTTGTTGACGTACACTGACCCCGTGTCATGGAATGAATCACTGTCTAGTCTCGTGCCATTGCCATGACGGTTTGAGGTTTGGTCTATATTGAGACAGTAGGTGAGTGGATACGTAAGACTATATGAACCATTGGATGATTTCGGGAAGTAGGTCACCAGGCCTTCCTTCCTACACTTTCTTAGTCTGGAAGCGAGATGAAAACTGCTCACATCCTAACAACTCACAATGCTCTCAGAAGATAGGTGGTGGCTATACTTGGGGACACCGACTGTGACCCAAACCCTGGTCTCTTATGTGGACTGTGAGATCCGATGCATACATGATAAGAGAGTCATTGCTTGGTATTGCTTGGAGAATAATGGGCACAGGGACCTGCAGTCCAACAGAATGGCCAGCAGCCTGGTCAAGGACCCCCTTGGTCAAACTACCTCAGTGTTTGCACTTCAGAACCTCGAGACCCCTGAAGGGCACTCTATGCTGCTCATATTGAAAATGTGAAAAATCACATATATTTTCTTCTTTCTCTTCTTGTTTGCTCTTCTTCCTTTTTCTCCATTTCATACAATGACAACTAAATTCGCCTGTGGTCAATCCCAGAAACCTGACAGTGAAATTTGCCACGACCCAATCTCTACACCCCAAATTTCTTTTCAACCTCTTAAATATTTCTTGTATCTTTCCTTAATTTCCAGAGTGATGCATGCAACTGTGTTAAAGTACACCCCCTTCATTGGTTTAAATTTTAAGTTGGCTAACTTGCAGCAGGGCAAAATGCCATTATGGTCCAGTTGATGCTGATTCCTGGTGACCCCATGTGGAGAAGCACTTCTGCGAGAGGTTGTTCAGGCTGTACACTTTGGAGTGGATCACCATACTTTTCTTCCATGGCACCAGTGAACCCAGTCTGTGCCCCCAGGCACCTTCCTAAGGTGCAGCGGAATTGTTGCTTTCAAGCTTCACAATGGCCCCCAAGCTCTGAGGGCAACTTGTAAAGTGGAGGTTCACTAATCAGCAGTATGAGCCCCACTAACCACTGTGCAGGAGAAAATGAGGTTGCCTGCTTCTGTAGAGTTATACCTTTGGGATCCGCAACGAGGCACTTCAGTTCTGTCCTATCGGGTCTCTATGAGTCAGAAGCAACTAGATAGCTATGGGTTTGGGTCTTGGTATCCGTTTCTTTTTCTGTAGGATTTATATGAGTCATCTTTCCAAGTATAGAGTAGAAGGTTTTTCATTTTTAATTATACATAACATTTTTAAGAACAACTTTATGCATAAATCTAGACATGCACCACTGATATTTTGTGTGTACTAGGATAAACTCCAAGAAGTCAGACCATTGAGTCATAGCATGTGGGCATTTTTAAGTCGTTTGAGGAGACTGCTGAATTTTCTCCCTGAGAGGTTGCATAAATTCAGCATACAAATAAATTAAACACAGTGTTTTAAACCCAAAGCATGATCCACCTTCACATCAGGGTACAGGCTTAGGCTTCCCGGCAAAACCACAGCAGATAGAATGGCTTGGTATGTGGCAATGTGGCAAGAGGGGAACTATTTTCATGGATGTGTTTGCGGCAACATTACTCCCTGCTGTTGCTGTCGTGAGTGGATCCCAATGAATAGATACCCCCATGCTGTGTCCAATGCCATGGCCTGTATCCATGTAGACTGCCAGGTTTTCCCCTGAAAGCCAGTTAGATTTAGTAGTTGAGGACTCTAAGCACTGGGCCCCAGGGCTTCTGAGACAAAGTTACAGAGCTGCTCAGAACAACAGCCTTAATCCAGCATGCAAACCACAAACAAGTATGCATCACTACTTTGTGTGTGGGCCAGTCACAAGATTTATTTTTAATGAATTTTCCTCATTCTGTTAGGACTACCATGTTCACAATGATGTTGGACTGTCATAGGACAGCACGGTCAGACTGTTCAGAGACTCTGAAGTAGGATTCTAAAAAATCAACTCTTCTAATTGTGCCTGTTTCTGATCCGATCCTCTGTGTATCAAATGCATTCTTAATCCTCCCTGCGTGAATTCCCTAAAGTCCCTTAACAACGGAGCACAAAGTGGTTGGCTTCTAGGAGCAGAAAATTCTTCTAGCCACTGTTTGGGAGCCTAGAAGTCTGAAATGCAGCTGCTGGCTGTGTTGAGTCTAAGGACCCTGAGGAAGTATCTGTTCCATGTCTTTCTCCAGTAACTCCTGAATAATCCATGTCATGCTATGATTTATAGCTCTGCCTCCTACAATCTCAGCCTTCATCACCACAGGGCCATATTCCTTCTGTGTTGCCTTTCTTATACAATGGCAGTGCTCAGGAGCTGAAGACCCAGCCTATACCAGTATTACCTCACATCAAAAGAAAACTTAAGTACCTAGTTTCCAAACAAGGCCCCAGTTAGAGTGTGTTAGTCCGGGAAGACTAGACAAACAAATTCATAAATACGCATATGTGCATAGGAAAGAGTTTTATATACAAGAGCAGTTGAATATTGAGAAAATATCCCAGCTCAGTCCAGATCAAGTCCATAAGTCTGATCTTAACCCATATGTCCGATACCAATCTATAAAGTCCTCTTCAGACTCATGAAACACATGCAATGACGCCAAATGCAGGAAGATCACAGACCAGTGGGTTGGAAGTCTTGGGATCCAGTGGTGTTGTAAGCACCCCAGGGCTGGCAGGGGTCTCCATGTGGTTCCTTCAGCTCGAAACTCTGACAGCCTCAGCAGAGCTTCATGTGGCTTCTCTTCAGAAATGTCTCTCAGGGAGTGAAGAGAAAGAGCTATAAAGAGAGAGTCTCTCACCTCCAAGAAGGACATACAGGAATTCCCAGAATCCTCAGGGGAAGGTCATGCCCACACAGAGGCCTCATTGGCTATCACCGGAATGACAGACTGGACTCCACCCCTTCCACCTCTTTATCCTCTCAAATCGCAAATTGACACCAGATTATGTAACTGCCACAAAAAGGTACCAGGGATTTTGATTCCATTATATATTTTTAAGGAGAATCCATCAAATCCATAACCCTCCCTATGTGAAGATCTAGTGACCCGTCATGTGCTTGTCAGCCATTTTCCAGCCATAGGTGACATCTAGGGGAAATATAAGCCCTGGAAATTATAGAGCCATTTCTTCCCAGAGCTCAAATAAATGCTGATTCCAGCGATTTGTCAATGCTAAATGAAGCTTTCTTTACCTCCACAGTACAATGAGAACTACCTCATTACACAGGCTTTTGGGGCTTTTTCTTTTAAAACACAGAGTATAGACAACACCATGCTTTCCACCTCCTCCTTTCTTCTCACTGTTAGCACTGGGGAAAATATCTAAACGCAGAGGTCTTCCAGAGAGCTGATGTCACCTTCAATTCATGGTGCAGGGTCTGAGTTCTAGATGCGGCGATATGGTGGAGAATCCGTAAACTGACCCCCCTCACCCTCAGTCTAGAGACTCTCTCTGCTGAGGCCTCCCAGTGCAACGCAATGTATATGCTGATGCCAGAAAAGTTTGCAGTCCTGAAAGAAACCTTCAAAGAGTTTTGTTTTTTTCAAAGGATCACTTTTCACAATTAAGCCCCCAATTTAAGTCAAACGAATCTATTTAGTGGGAATGGGGCCTGGTGATTTTCCTTACAAAATAAGCAGCTCTCAACACAAAAAGGAATTTGCACATGTGTAGAGGTCATCTATGGCTTCTCACAGGAGGACCTATATTGTGCAGACACTGCCCCTTAAAATGCTCTGGAGCCACTGAGGTGGAGCCGGTTTGCTTCCTCCTAATGTCAGCAATTAAAGGACAAGTACTGACCTAGGGGCAAATTCAAGCTCTTTATTGTCTGGAGTTAAAGATGAAGATCTTAAAAAGCATAGTCATTTTAAAATTAATAGGTTTACATTTAATGTGTTCAAGGGAGAAATGCTTTAATAAAAAAAAAAAAGCAAAGCCTGGCCTCTCTAATAACAAATCCTCCTGTGACTCGACTATTTTTTAAGTCTTCAACTTACCTTCAGTCTTGCCTTCAAATAACCTAACCTTGTAAAACATTGCCCCGTTACATCCTGCTTCGAAGTAGCAGTGAGGGAGGCTGCTGTAGGCACCAGTAGAATTCTTAGAGTAGATTTGTGGGTGCACAACTGGAATAAAGGGGATCGCCAATGCAAACGCAGAGTGTCTAATTTCAAAGAACCACTGTGGGCCAAAGAGGCCGCTCTGTCAATGTAAGTCCACCAACTGCTAGCTGAAATGCCAGGGGTTCCAGCCCACGGACAAGCACCTTGAAAGGTCTGGGGATCTACTTCTGATGAACCAGTCACTGCAAACGTATGGAGCACGGTTCTATTCTGAGCCACGAGGAGATTGCCATGAGCAGAAAGTGATAGCAAGTGGGAAAAACAAAACAAAAATTAAAAAGCCAGTCATCTCAGGCCACTGGCTTGCTCTTCTATGTCCATTTTGCCACATCGCTTGGCATTTCAAAGCTGAGGGGTAGGTTTTTGAAAATCTCTTTTATAGCAGCTCTGGGAGTTTTCTTTCTTTAAAAGGTTCCCACATTTTTGTAAGAATCACACATAATAAAAGGAACCCCCAAAAATGTGTTCTAAATGAACTACTCCCCCTTCTGTTGTCTAGAAAACTGAAGTTATTCATTAGCCCTCTTACGACCGTGTGAGTTTATTTTACTTTCCAAAAATAATGTTTGAAACGTTACCCAGACTTATACTTCAGTTTATTTCCCTACTAGAAACTGAGTAATATATATTCCAACTATGCATACCTATAGTACGCTCTAAAAAATGTCTATGGAAATAATTGGTGCTTAAAAGAACCAGTTTATCTTCTGAAACTCACCAACACTAAAGCAGTGTGAATTAGGAGGCTGGAGGGTGGTGCAGGATAATCATAAGCCTTTGTAAACTTAATGTGGTTCTACAATGAGAGTGAGTATATTTTCTTAGAAAACAGTTTAATTGAGTAGTCTCTTGAAATGTTAGTGACATATCTGACTGTTCACAAAACAGATTAAAAAGTGATAAATGAGAAAACACAAAGATAATGGCCAACAGAACAGGGCACTAAAATTTATCATCAGTAATAAGTACAGATCATGAATCAAGATGCTAATGTTCTCTATCAAATAGAAAACAAATAATGTGACTTATCTATTAATTCTGACACAAAGCAAGGGAATTTCCCAAGATATTTCTACTGTCCTTCTTCTAAGTAGCTAAGAACAAATCATATAGCAAATGATGGAAACAATGGGGATTTTATTGCCTAGAGCAAAATTAGTGGCCAAGGAGTGACCAAAGAGTTCCAAACAAGAAACACATTTGCTCTTTATTAAACTATAAGGCATACAATGAGAAAAGCACAGAGAGACAGACTTTCTGTCAACATAATTTAAGAAAACATGTAGCTAGAGTTGGCCAACAATAAGGTGACTCCTGGTGGATAGTGTGTTTTCTATCACACACGATAATCTAGGGGGATATAGGGAAGTCTAGATGACCATCTTTTAGGAAATGTGTCTGATGGTTTCTTACATTTCATATTCTGTATATTAATCAAGTGCTTATTCTAGGTCCCTGGTGGCACAAACCACTTGTCCTCCACAACTCACATAAGTGTTAGTTGCTTGAATCCAGTCAGTGATAACATGGAGCAGAGACCTGGTTATCTGCTTCCATAAAGGTGACAGCGGGGAAAGTCCTATTATTTTTTTAAATCATTTTATTAGGGGCTTGTACAACTCTTATCACAATCCATCCATCCATCCATTGTGTCAAGCACATTTGTACATTTGTTATCATCATCATTCTTAAAATATTTTATTTCTACTTGAGCCCTTGGTATCAACTCCTCCTTGTCCCCCTCCTTCATGAACCCTTGATAATTTTTAAATTATTATTATTTTGTCATGTCTTACACTGCCCTAGTATTCTGTGGCATGCAGACTGTCACGAGTTACAATTAAGTAGACAACTATAAGTGTCTGCAACTAAAAAGGCACATTATTTGGGCACCATGTGTGTCACTGGTAAATACCACAACCTCCCAGGAGACTTAGGAAAGTGGTCAAGCTTAGGTTGAACCCCCAAAGTTCTTAAAGTAAATGCTGGGGGGTTGTGCTGCCAACAAAATAAAGGGGAGTTCAAGAGCAGCCTTTGAAGACACAATACTTTGAGCATGTTATCAGGAGGAAATAGCGCCAGGAGAAGGACGTCATGCACAGTGAAGGGGCAGCTCCGTGAAGGCGAGGAAGCTCCTCGATGAGGATGATTGACGTAGTGACGGGGCATTGGACTCAGACATAGCATCAGTTATGAGGATGGCATTCTAGGGCACATAGGGACACTGAGTCATAACTGATTGAATGGCACCTAGCAGCAAAGACAACCACAAAGTACTTTACAAATGGAGGGCTAAAATTCCCTAAAATCCTCTAAATAGATGTCCCACCAATTCTTAGAGATGAACACATTGAGCCTGAGAGTCCTTGTGTTCTTTGAAATTGCACAGCCCAAAATGGTGATGGCAAGGTCAATGTGCTAGGACTGTCTAAACTGGTACATTTTCCTTACACAGTACTACAATCATGAAAATATGCTGCATTGGCCTGAAGGCTCGGGAAAACATACATATTTAAATTAAAGCTATAAAATTAATTTATAACACAAAATTATGAGATATATCACAATGCATAATAAAATTATGTGCGAACATCAGTACCATGTGACATGTTTAGGGAGAATAATTAGTAAGATTTGAAATAATCACAACAGAGGAAGAAATTTAACTGAGTCTAGATATAAAGGTTAGAGGTAGACAAATTGAGAATAGTATCAAATATTCTAATAATGGGGTAATTAAGAGAAATGCTATATAAGCAATAGCAAGTAAGCTCCCTTAAGACAGTGAATAACATCCTGGCCCACCAAGCCCTGTGGACAATATTCCTGCTCAGAGCAGCCAATGCACAGAGAGGACCATAGGGCTGGCCCCACCACAAGACACGACGTCCCTCACTGACCCATAGGGACAGTAGTGACCCATAGCTAGGAGGGACAACACTGGAGGCACAGTGCAGGAATTATGCCTGATCTGAGCCCACCACACTGGGGTGAAATGCTAAGGGCATGTAACAGAGCTGCAAGGGGAACGAAGCAATGAAGTCCCTGGGGAATACAAAAAATAGACTTTGGGGCTAGGGAGTGGCACCCCATCAGACTCAACTGGAAAACGCTCCTACAAATCAACAGACCTAGAACTATTTACAGGCATTTCTCTCTTTTTTGGTCTTGGTTTTATTGCTGTTGTTTGTTGGTTTTGTTTTGTTTTGTTTTGTTTTGTTTTGTTTTGTTTTGTTTTGTTGGATCCAGTGGCATTGTAGGCATCTCAGTGCTGGCAGGGGTCTCTGCGTGGCTTCCCTGGCTCCAGAGGTCTGGCTGCATCAAGGTAAGTCCATGTGGCTTCTCCAGCTCCCAGGGTGTAGCACCATGTGTCTTGTGAGTAGAGTGTCTCTCAGGGAGTGAGAAGGGAGAGAGAAATGTCTCCTACCTCCAAGGAGGAAATACTGGAGTTCCCAGAATTCTCAGGAGAAGGCCCTGCCACACAGAGGCTTCGTTGGTTATATCTTGATTGACAGGCCAGACTCCACCACTTCACTCATAATCCTCTCAAATTGATACCATATTCTCACCGCAATGGTACTTTTGATGTTCAGCATCCGAATCAAACACATTCATTCTTCCTTGGTTTCCCTTTTTCCAAGTCCAACTTTCACATGCGAATAAGGCAACTGAAAATACCCTGGTTTGAGTCAGGTGCACCTTAGGCCTCAGAGTAACAGCTTAGTTTCAATACTCTGCTGTCCCTAGTAAAATGGTTTCTATGCATTTACACTTATCTTTTAAATAAGTGGGGTCATACAATTGTCCTTTAGTGCTTGGCTTATTTCTCACAGCACAATATCTTCAATTTCCACCCATACTCTGTCATGTACCAAGACATCATTTGTGCTACTAGCTTTCTGTTGTATGCATGTACCACATTGTATTTCTCCATTCATCTGTTAGTGGGCATTTAAGTTGCTTCCATCTTTCACCTATTATCCATAGTGCTGCAATGAAAGCCTTTTTTTGACTCTCTGGTTTCAAGTCTTTTGGATATATAACTAGGAGTGGAGCTGCTGGGTTCTATGGGGGTTCTATTTTTAATTGTTTTTGGTTTGTTTTAAACTGCCATATGGTTAAATTTTTAAGCAAATTTTAATTTTTTTAAATTAAAAAGTATTTGCAAAGGATGTTTTTTGTGTTTTTAATTGAATTTGTGAGGTGGGTATTAGAATTTAATGCTACATAGCAGTATTAAAGTTGACATAAGTTAGAATCATAAGATTTTTCAAATACAACTTCTGCACATATTATTCCTATTTTTGCACTGTCCAGACATTTCATCTTGGATATCATTCCAGCTTAAACATACTAAAATCTCAACTAAATAGTGTTATGTCCATATTTTGAGGTATAATAACAAATGGATTCTTTGAACTGCAGTGGTAAATTATGAGTTCATGTTTACTCTGCTACGGTAAGATAAGTCATATCCATTTTTGAATTTACTGATAGTTCTCATTAACAGGAAAATCTCCACATATACAGCTGATTCTGAATGGACAAGTTGTTCCTGAACCTATTGTGTAAGGCTCATACATTTTAATCTTAAATGCGTTTCATTGTCTTATTTATGACCTTCTTATCACCATGACACTTTCATTTTCAATAAGACTTGTAATTTAAACTGCTCTAATCTAAATGTGACTATTCACAGTGGAGGCTACGTGATCAGAAACAGGCAAATGTCTGCTTCCTTGAAATTTCATCTATGAGTGAAAAGATATGTGTCAGTTATGAAACTTAGCCAAATTTCTGGGAAATGTTAAGTCTTAATTTATGTAGAGCTACTTTATTAGATAAGCAGAGTTCTTAGAAGCCAGACCTCCCAAGCCAGCATTTGTAACAACCAAATATGGGACAGTAATGGTGACTCCCTGGCCAGTGGTGGTAGCAGAACTTTCTGTTTATGTGGATTTTCCAGGAGTTTATTTTGTTGTTATTGTTGATTTTTTTCCCTGATAACTAAGGCTCGGAAGATGTTTCTAATCTTGTGATGGATAGAAAGAAAAGCAATGTTGACAGTTCGGGAGCAAAGGAAAATTTCTAGTCTCCCTCACTCAACCTATGTTTCATCTAAATATATAATTATGTAAAAATAAATATATTTGGACATATGCATCTATAGATACCCTAATTATTTTCTTATCCATTATTTTTTAATAAAATATCCAGAAATAAAATGATGCTGATACTCTTATAACTAAGATGAAGTATTTTGTTTTCTTCAAAAATTGGTTTTGATGTTGGGATTGCTTAAAGAAAGTATTGTAAGTGAGGGGGAAGAGGTGAAAAAAAGTGAAATAAACCACCAATTACAAAGCAGGGAGTATAAAAGCTTGGTTGGACAGTCTCAGAGAAATTGTATCTCTGTATAAACTCAAAGAGACAATCACCTCTCAAGGAGAAAACAAAAGCCAAATAAAACAAAAACACAAAATGATCTTTATGTAGGCAGCTCCTAATCCCTCCTTTCAAACAATAACTTCCAGAAAGCTGTTTCCTCCCGATACCATGTTTTTCTTAGTCTTGTTTATAATTTCTGCCGCTCTGATTCTTATCTATAGATAATGCTCTACTGAAATACCATTATTGCTCGCCTGGCCCCCATGGTTGACAAAATAAGATTTTATAGTACCATATTATGTTATACTCTCATTTATATTATTTGATATGGGGGAGCTACATTCTCAACCTCCCTGGTAGGAAAGCCCCTCACACCCTCTCCTCTTCTCAAGCTTGATTCCAAACACATCCATAGATGTGCAGACACGGCCTTCCCTGAGGCTTTGGTTTTGAGAGGCAGTTGTGTCTAAATTCCTATCCCTCCTGAAAGGCCTACCGCTCAGACTAAGGAAGAAGTGGTAATCCTTCTCTGGAAGTTAAAAGTCCTGGGAAATATAGAACCCTCTGTCCCTGGAAATGGAAACAACAGGACAAGAGATGGCTGTATCTCCAGGCCACACACCTCCATGGGGCTTTGTGTTGCACACGGAAGTGAGTTCCTCTTGAAGCATCTCTGCTGAAGGTCTCTGAGGAGTAAAGTCAAGGCTCACAGTCCAAGCTTTGATGGAGAAAATCCAGTTACGTAGAACAAATATATAAATGTGTATGGACCCAGGACAAGGAAGGGAGATGTGCTACAGAAATTGAATAGCTCTCCTTGGAAACACCTTGGTCTCATATAATTAACAACAAAATGTTTCTATACACTGCTCTTTCAAAGATAGGCAAAGGGAGCTGTATTCAAACATACCCCTAAATAACGGGGGCAACGATGACTGACTGTATTCATGTACGTGAATGAGTCAGCCTCAAACTTATCTCTCTGCCATTCAAATTTTCTAGACAAATGATAATTAAATCCCCCTGTGCTTATTCACAACAAAGAAACCAGTAAATTCACTGATTGGAAATATCCCCTACCACCTGTTTCCTAAAATACAGATTTACTTATGAATTACCTTGTAAAGAGTCCTGGTTGCACAGTGACTAAGCACTAGATTGCTGAGCAAGGTCAGCTGTTCTAACCCCGCAGCTGCCACTCCACAGGAGAGCTACGCAGTGGTCTGCTTGGGTTCTTTGGGATTCTCCCACTCACAGCATTGGATCAATTCAGACTCATAGCTACTCTGCTCAGGGTCCCCAAGAATATAAACCTTGACAGAAGCAGATGGCTTCATCTCCCTCCTCAGAAAGGGCTGCTGGTTTTGAACCACCAATGTTGTGGTTAGCAGTCACCATGCTATCAGCTGTCTTTAGATGACAGCCTTAGGAATCCTATGGAGAAACTACACTGTCCCTTAAGAATGGCTTGACAGCAACGAGTTGTGGTGGGTTTTTTGGCGTATTTGTTTGCAACCATTCTGTGCCTTTAGTTAATTGCCTCAAATCTTTCAAAAAATCTCTCAGCAGTGAGGATTGCATTTCTTTACTGGAGGAGTCATATTTTTGCTTTTCATTATATTAATATATATTATTCCCCTCCCTCATACCAAAATGAATGGTACAGAGTACAGGCGTTGAATTCAGTAAGTAATTAATAGTTAGAATTGTGGTACAATCCTTAACTAGACTCAGACAAAACAATCAAAGATTGACATCCCTAATCAGAATATGATATCTTATTTATGGAAACATGTGGTTCTCCTTAAAGTGAATAAATAAACCCCAAGGAAAATAAGTGTTATCTTTATTTTCCCCCTGCTGTTTGTAACTTGCCAAAATATAGTTGATTGCATATATATATATATATATAAAATTTCTCAGAGCAGTAGCTGCCTTAGTTATCTAGCTCTACTATAACAGAAATACCACAAGTGGGTGGCTTTAAGAAATATACGTTTATTTTCTCACATTTGGGAAACCTGAAAGTTCAAATTTAAAATACTGGGCCTGGAATAGCAAATCTTGGTGGATTGGCCTGTGAGACAGTTAAAGTTTATTGTGCCAACCTGGTTGATAAACACATGTGGGGTTAATTGAAGGGCGGAGAGATAAATGGCCCAATGAGCCTCACCTTTCTAGTTCTTGAGTCTCTTGCTTTGTGATGGTCAGACCAGGGTGCAGCTGCCTTAGCCTGTTTCCTGCTGCAGCTGGCAAGGCTCACTTCCTGTAAGACATCCCAGAGGAGAAGCCGCATGGACCTACCCCGATGCAGCCCTGAGTGCTGGAGCAGCCATATGGAGACCCCTGCCAGCGCTGAGATGCTTACACGTTCACTGATTCGGCTTTCCTCCTGCAGTCAGCGTCATTGTGTGTGTTTTGTAAGATGGAGGAGGACTTTGTGGATTGGTGTCGGACATATGGGTTAATGTTGCACTTGTGGGCTTGGACAGCATTGGGTTGGGATGTTTTCTTGATGTGCACTTACCCTGTATATAAAACGCTCTCTTATACATCTGAGTTTCTGTGGATTTGTTTCTCTAGTGTATCCAGACTAACACAGCCTGCAAGCCACCAAATCAGCAGTTTAAAACCACTAGTCTGTTGGCTGAAGAAAGAGGAGCCCTTCCACTCTCTTAAAGATTCAACAGAAGCCGACAGAAGCATTTCTACTCTGTCCTAGAGAGGCACTCGGTGTCTGAATGGACTCCATGGTAGTGAATGAGTTTGGTGTTTGGGCTTAGAGTAAGGCTTTCTCTCAGTGCCTTTAAGGGGGAATTCCTTGTCTGTTTACAATTTCTGCTTCCTGGATTCTTGGAGAGCTCATAGGCCTGATACCTATCTCCTCCCATCTCTGCTTGCTTCCTGGTTGCTCAATCTACTAGTCATTTATATTCAGTCAAGGCATGTTCGACACTAATACTGTCACATTAACTAACAAAAAGAGCCATTCCCAAATGGAATGATAAACATATCTATGAAGTTAGGATCAACATCATATTTTGAGGGACACAACTCAAACCATTTTCCCCCCAAAACTCACAAATGATATGTACTTTCACATAAAGTTTCATCTGCCCAAAAGTGAATTAGCCATAATTATTTTAACAAACTAACAAGAACATTGAACTGCAACCCCAAAATAAGGATCGATGATTTGGTATTGATGATGCAATTCACTTAAGCAAATGTTACCAGCTCAGACTCTGCCTGGTGTGGCTTAGCGAGTGAATGTAAAGCCTGGGTGAAGGAAAAGAGAAAGCTTCACTTGTGTTGGTCAGCAAGGGGCAAGCCAGGATTAGAGTCACCAAGGCAAGCCCTTGGGGGTGGGTGGCAGGTCTTTGGAAGTATTTTATGTGTATTCCAGGAGGTAAATTGAGGGGGTTATGAATGAGTAACAAATGTTCAAGGACTAGTCAAGAATATGCCATGGGGCAAGGTGACTACATGAACAGAAAATCACTTGTTGGACTCCTCCATTCTAAATGACGTTGTCTGAGATGGTCTGATGATGTCTTTCTGGATATTTTTGGTTAATACAATTTGGTTAATAAATGTTGAAGAAACATGAGAAATAGAAATAGAGTACTGACATTCTAACGCTGTAAGATCCACTGGGGAATGCTACCAGGGGGAAAGAATATGTGCTTAGCCTCAGAGTATCATCCTCAAGTTATTTATGAGATACTGTGGCGGTTTCAACATAGATCTACATCTTTTTTTATATTCCTCTTAAGTATAGACTAAACTTGATTCAATTTTAAAGGATAGAAGTCAGAAAGAGAAAAATATTAAAAAGAGCAGTACTTTTAGGCAAGCAATGTGTAACAGGCCCCATCATAACCAAGTGATCAAGTTAAGTAGCACCAGTGATAAAAAAATTGATGTTATGAATTTCACATGTGACACGAGAAGAATGTATTACTTTTGTGTGTTCTTTACAGGAATCCTTCAGCTCAACTTAATTATGAGAAAAGATCAGATAAATCCAAGCTGAGGAATATACAAAGTATGTGAAAAATACTCTTCAAAAATGTCCCACAAGAGAAAACTGAGAAACTGCCACAGATTGAAGGAGTTTCTGGGGACAAGACAGGAAAGAAATACTATGTGATGTCCTAGTTTGGATCCTCAAACAGGAAGGAGACATTAGTGAAAAATAAGGAAAATATGCATAAAGCCTATTGTTCAGTTAATAGTAGTGTACCAATATTAATTTCTTTGTTCTTATTATTTTACAAGGCAAGATATATGATGTTAACCCTAGAGGATCCTGGTGAATGGTAAAAGAAATATTTTCTTACTTCTCTGTAAGATAAAAATTATTTCAAAAAAATTTTTTTAATCTAGTAGTTTTACTAAGTTATTATGAACATATCACCCAATTTGAGAGTCCAATCCTTAAGAAGGGCTGTGCAAACATCACGACAGTCTGCTCTGGAACACGTTCTTCTTCCTTTTATACCCATCGCTGTTGACACCTTCATTTCCACCCAGCCTCCCCTTCTGTGTTCCCTAAAGCAGCAAAACCAAGCCCACTGCCATCCAGTTGATGCCAACTCCCAGTGACCTAGGAGAGGAAGAACTGCCCCCGTGAGCTTCAGAGACTATAACTCTTTATGGGAACAGAGAGCCCCATCTTTCTCCATGGAGTGGCTGCTGGTTTCTAATTCTGACCTTGTGATCAACCGTCCAACATATGACCACTATACTGCCAGGGTTCCTTTCTGTATCCCCAGGAAATTATTAATCCTGTCCTGTCTTCCTAGATCCACATGTCCTGACTTCTCTGCACAGAAAAACATAAAAGATTCTAAAACAAAATCCAACAAACAAAAAATCTGAAAGGAATCTAAAGTAAAAAATTGGTAAAAAATAGTCACATCAAGGACCAAGCCAGAGTATTTACAATCATCTCAGATGCACAGGAACGCTGGGCAGTGAATCAGGAAGCCCACAGAATAGGGTGTTGGTGAAGAACATTAAATATACCAGGATGAATAAATCTGTTGTGGAAAACAGATAGCTTAAATGCTCTTAAAAGTGAAAATAGCAAGACTTCATCTTATATTTTTTGAATATAGTTTCCGGCGGGACTGTTTCCTGGTGAAGGAGATCACGCTTGGTAAAATAGAGAATCATTGACAAAGAGAAAGAGCCTGAACAAGGTCGATTGATAGTGGCTACAACGGTGGGCTCAGGCAGAGAAACGACTGTGCGGATGACGTGGACTGGGCAGTGGTCCTTTCTGTTGTTGTATGCTGGGTTGCTGTGAGCTGGAAGCGGCTCGATGACTCACCTCTCTTCTTATTTAGCACTGCTATAGGAGAAGTACTACGAGTGGATGGATTTCACAGAAACTTACTGACGTTTAGGAGGCTCGAATGTCCACTTCAATATGCCAGACCTAGGGAATGCTTTCTCTGTGTGTGTCTCCTGGTTCTCAGAGTTTCCCAGTTCAGAATCTGCTGGTGCCAAGGACATAACTGTTGCTCCATCTCAGTTCTTCCATCTGGATGGTAGCAAGTCCCTCTGAAATCTGCTCACTCGAGACCAATTTCTTTCTTACTTCAACATGACTCCATCCTGCCTCATTAACACACCTGCCACCAAGTCTGTCTCATTAGTGTCAGAGAGGTTAGGCTTCACAACACATAGGAGAATTACAAGGTGACATATACTGTATACGCTGACGTATAAGCTGAGTTTTTCAGCACATTTAAAAAAAATCATTTTATGAGGGGCTCGTACAACTCATCACAATCCATGCATACATCCATTGTGTCAAGCACATTTATACATTTGTTTCCCTCATCATTCTCAAAAATATTTGCTTTCTAATTGAGCCCTTGGTATCAGCTCCTCATTTTTTATTCAGTTGTTGTGTACAATTAGGTG
Organism: Tenrec ecaudatus; assembly: GCF_050624435.1. Taxonomy (NCBI): domain Eukaryota; kingdom Metazoa; phylum Chordata; class Mammalia; order Afrosoricida; family Tenrecidae; genus Tenrec; species Tenrec ecaudatus. The sequence goes on from NC_134534.1 coordinate 31,549,904, forward strand.
CCTCGGCTGGTATTTGGGTTGGTGTATACTTGAGAATATACGGTATTTTTGAGAGCCATATAAAGAGCGAGACAAAAGTCAATCCATAATAACACCTAACAACAGCAGGAAAATCATTTTAAGATTAAATGGGAAAAAATAATGTCAATATATTGGGCCTTCTAACCTAACCTATCAAAGTAAAATAATGACCATAAAATCAACAATAAACCTTAGATTCAAAGAGTGCTCTCAGACTCTGCCTATAAAATGCTTAATAAGCCATTTCTTAGCTTGCTGACTGTAGGGTAATGAGATGAATTTACTGACAAGGACTCACACCACACCTTGTTTTAAGATTCCTTAATCGCAGACCCGGATAGTGCCTTCGGAAGATGTGCTGCCTGGCTGCCGTGGCTCCAACAAGGCACCAGCAGGCATAGAGAGGGACCTGCAGCCCATCCCACTCACCACAAGCTTGTTAACGGACGTGCTCTGCAACTGAGGGAGGGATGGGGGCTCACACTCCGCAGGGAGCTGACAGGGCACAGGTTACACTTGGCTTTATCTTCCAAAGGAAGGGCAAATAGGAGGGAGATTTCAGACACCTCTGGTGAGAATTCTTTAAATGTGAGAAAGTTTCACCCTGCTGTCAGAAAGTTCCATTCCCGACACTTTCCTCTATCTAAGCAGAATCATCTTTGGAGCGTAAAAATGACAGGATACAGCTTTCCAGTCACAGAAAGGGGAACTTTTGGCAGAGCAGCCCAGCCCCAGTAACCTGACACAAAAGGGAGAGAAAAAAAATCTGCTGTACATACAAAATGTGCAACGTTGGAGCCAACGCACAAATAATATGTCTGCTTAGCAACTGACTTGGCCAAACTAAATAATATTTTCTCCTCTGCTTCCTACCTCTCCAATACATATATGATTTTTGCTGAAAGCCAGAGAGACCATACCATATGGATTGATTTTTTTTTGCTAATCTCATAAAATTACAAATAAAACTTTCACAGAATCATAACATCTGTCTGAGCCGTACCCTGGAGAACAGTCATCTCTGCAGAATCACAAGAAGACATTCGGTTTAATATTCAACTCGCCTTCCACATCTGGCACTCTCGGCGTCTGAGAGAGCTTGGAGAACATCAACAGTAAATGCCACAGGAGGAAAATGGGGAGCCTGAACTTAAGAAAAAGTTTGCCTTATTTTATGTATAGTAGTATAAACATTGTAGTATAGTATTATTAATTTGCTCATAAGGACCTCTTGTAAGACTTTTTAATATACGTATTTCTAAAGAAAGCAGTATATGACCGAATGTGAGCCAGAATGTTCCAAAGAGTTTGACCTTTCAAACTAGAGCTAACAGCAGTCTCCTGATGTGTAAGAAATAAGTCCGATGCATGTCCTGCTTGTCTTCTAGCCCCATGTCTACTTCCACAAACACCGATGATCATGCCTAAATACCTCTTCAAGGTAGCTAGTGCATCATGCCAGATCCCGTGCTGCCACCCTAGTTCAGGCTGGGTCCATCATTTGTCTCCTTGTCTCCATTCTTGCTTATGTTCTTCTAGTGGTGTCCCGGGTAAACCAGCATTCCAAACACAAAAACAAATCTTTTTTTTTTTTAACCAAAGGATCTTTTTTATTGGGGGCTCTTACAAGTCTTATAGCAATCCCTACATCAATGTTATCAAGCATAATTGTACATATGTTGTCATTATTATTTTCTAGACATTTACTTTCGATTGAGTGAGCACTTGGTATCAGCTCCTTCCTTCCACCCCACCCATGACCTTTGGATAAATACTTTCTATGAGCAGTTTAAGCTAACAACTGGTTAATACTAATTATGTAGCAGCCCTGATATTTCAATCAGTTAATTCTTTCATCTCTGTGAGCTGGCCAAGTGGTGTGTAAAGCATCTAGTCATCTTTAATCCCCATCCTTAAAAATATTCAAGCTTCCTGTATCTCTTCAGTGTCAGATTCCTCACTGAGTTTACAAAACTCCCCACAACCCGACCCATGACTATCTCTCCAATCTCACTTGAGAACTCATTCTTGTTTCTCACATTCCAACCACATTGATATTTCTCTCCAGTTTCTTTAGCTTAGGATTCTTTCTCTGATTCTTGGGCCACGAAATATGATTCTCAGTGCTCTGTTCACCTGGTTAACTCCTACGTCCTTCGGGGCTCTGCTGAAGCATTCCCTGTGAAGGCACACTCTGGGTAGGCAAAGGTAAGTATGCTTCTAAGACACCATTCCAGTAGAAACAGAAAATCCCTCCAATTCCAGCAGGATTTGGTGTTGGTATTTTTTAGCCCTCTGCCCCAACAGTTTTATTGGCGTATAATTCACGCATCATGTGATGAAATAGTTCAAACGCATCAAGAAGAGTTGTACCAGCATCCTCACCATCATCTCTAGAAAATTTCCTTCAGGCTTGTACTCATCATTATGAGCATCCTAACCCAACTCCCCTGCCACACCCCAAGGGACCACTAATTGATTTACTCTATAGATTTAGCAGCATTTGCTATGTAATTACTTTTTTACTCCCAATATGTTGAAGTCATCACATTGTTTCCAGAGCCCAGCAAAAGAATCTGTGGTCTAGTACACCCTAAAATACATGTTAAGTATTACTTAGACTCTTCTTAGACATAAATGTATATAGAGAAACAAAATAAATTCATAATTAACTTCATATTGCATTATTTATATTTTTCATTCAGAATCAAGTTAATTCCCAAAGAGAAATCTCTTCAAACTCCCAAGAGCAAAATATAAATTAATAATTAACATACTCTGAAAGCTGATGTCTTATAGAATCAAAAGCCATGTAGTTTATGATGATGACTGAGAAATACCACCCTTAAAGAGTCATTAAAAGCATAAAATTAGAACACATTCTTTCCTGCCTTGGGCACACACTTCTGAATCTTGGTTCAGAGCCTGGAACTCCAAGATCGGTTTTTATAAATACGCCAGGGTTGCTACACAGAACGGCCTTGCATTAAAAGAGAAGTCAGGGCAGATGGTTTTCAAGTTTGCTTCCAATTCAAGTGTTTTAAGATTCCTTAAAATAAATATGTGGTGAAATGGTAGAATTATATAGTGTTTTTTTTTCTGTCTCCGCTTAATATTTTGTCTTAGTGCCCTGGCAGTGGCTTTGGGTGCAAGAAGAAAATAGACTTACAAATGGGGACATAGCCCACTGAGCATGCCCAGAAATGGGCAGGTATGAAAATGAGAACAATTTGCCTATGCAAGCCATCAATTTCATTTAATCTTCATATTAAATATACTAATCTGCAGAAATCCGAGGGAGTAAGCATGTGTACTTAGTGCCTTCTAGTCGATTCTGACTCACAGGGACCCTACCGGACAGACGAGAATCTCCTGTGGATTTCCAAGACTGCAACACTTTACCGGCGTGGAAATCCTTCTCATTCTCCCTCTGGGGGGCTGATCGTTTCGAACCGCTGACCTGAAGTTAGCAGCCCAAAGCACCAGGACTCGACGCATTTAAATGATAGGGCTGGTGAAGTAGATTTAAAGTGCCATGCACTGCCAAAAGGGCAAGCAAATCTGTCTTCGAAGAAGTACAGCAAGGATGTGCCTTAGAGGCAAGGATGGTGAGACTGCCTCCCGTGTGCTCCCGGAGGAGGCCAGTCCCTGGAAAGGACATCATCTCTGGTATAGCAGAGACGCAGTGAGGGAGAAGAGGATCTCAACGAGGTGGGTTGGCACCGTGCATGCAACCGTGAGCTCCGCCCAAAGAACAGTTGTGAGGATGGTGAAGGAGCGGGGATGGTTTGGCTCCGTGGCACACGGGGTCAGCGTAAGTCTACGCCAACTCCAGGATACCTAACGACACCAGGAAAATATACAGAATCAAAATCCTTAAGATGCTGTGTTGAGGTATCTTTAATCCTTACAGCTTCCGAAATGTGGTTTCCACATATAACAACGAAAACATAGGAGTCTATAAAAACACTTTATGAGTAATAAACTGCTTTTGAAAGCTCAGCAAAAATCATGACCTCAAAAAGAAGCAAGAGTTCTTCCATCGTTCAGGACACAAATTAGCTCTGCAGGTGGTGTTGGGGGCATATGTCTGAATATAGCAGTGTGTCTGCCCTTAGGACAGTCAGTGTAGAAGAGACCATAACACGGCAAATACCTGCAACTCCGAGCGCTGAGCGCTGTGATAAAGGTAGGTACAAAGGACTGCCTGCAAGATTTCCTTCGAACTCTTCTCTAAAGTGCCACTGATATTGTCAAATGGATCTTAGGTGATATGACACACACACACCCTCACATTTGAACAACCCGGAAGATCTACTGAGCAGACACTTGTGTTAAGATATTGTTCACTCACAGAAATGTTCCAACAAAAATTGCCTGGGAACAAATGAGATCACCAGGGGAAAATAACCTAAATTTACTGTCAAATTCTTCGTAGGTGGGTAATTATATTAATGGGGAAATATTAAATTGCAAGGTATTTCATAAGTGAATGAGGTTGGAAAAGTATACCCTCCTCCAGGGTGTGGGCTCTGCCTGGGCAAAGGGTAGGGTTAAGTGTGGGAATATGAACTGTCCTATATAATTTAAGGAGAAACACAATACATTTGGAACTTTCCAAGGGGGAATCCATGGCTGAGGGAGCAAAAACAGAAGAGGGAGAGAAGACAGACACAAAGGCGGGAAAGCATTGCTCAGGCAGCACTGTGATCTTCCTCTTCCCAGACCAAGCCCTCAGAACAACTCAGGTGCAATCGTAAAAGCACGGGGCAGGGGATGTGATCATTGAATGTGGAGACATAGCAGAGCAAGTGGTATAGCGGTCCTGCACTTGGATTTGGCTTTTTTTTTCACCTTTTTAGAATTCTTTTTAAAATAATAATAATTTTCTTGGTGTATTCTTCACAATTTAATCTTTCAGCCTCATTAGGAAGAGCTTGCAATTGTCACCACAATCAATTTCAGAACATTTTCTTCTAGTCGCTGTGGCTGGCTCCCCATTTCCGCCCACACCCCCCAGTAACTACTAATGCAGTTACTCTCCCTCTAGACTGTTCCCTCCTGGATCAAAACCCAATTTGCACAATGTCCATGGGACCCGTCATCATCCAGGGACGAAAGTAGCTTGGCTTTCAGGCAGAGCGCATGGCAGGGGCAGTCATGGCTGATGTAGCTGGGTTACAGGCAACCCCTTATCATTTACTCCTTCTCTGAACCCATTTTAAAGTTTCACTTTTTAAGATTTTCTGCTATACTTTTGATTAAGGTTTTTTTACTCTATGCTTTTCATCATTTTACTGGGGATTCATACAACTCTTAGCATAATCCATACATATATCCATTGTGTCAAACACATTTTTGTACATTTGTTGCCATCATCATTCTCAAAACATTTGCTTTCTACTTGAGCCTTTGGTATCAGCTCCTCATTTTTCCCTCCCTCCCCGCTGTCTCTCCCTCCCTTATGAACCCTTGATAATTTACAAATTATTAATAGTCATATCTTACACTATCAAATGTCTCCCTTCACCCATTTTTCTGTTGTCCACCCCCCCCCCCAGGGAGGAGGTTATATGTCGATCCTTATAAAGTGTTCCCCCTTTCTACTCCACCCTCCGGTATCGCCACTGTAAGCACTGGTCCTGAAGAGATCATCTGTACTGGATACCCTGTGTTTCTAGTTCCTATCTGTACCAGTGTACGTCCTCTGGCTTAGAACTGGGATCATGATAGTGGGGGATGGGGAGGAGCAGCAATGAAACATACAACTTTCCTCTAGTTCTTAAATGCTTCCTGAACTTGGTTTTATGCTCTGCTCTGGCTGTCTTGAGATTCTTCATCTCTTAGAACATGTGTTTTATTAATGAAGTCTGATGGAACAATGAGGTTTGGGTAGGAGCAGAGACACACTTTGATTTGCCGACCATTTCCAGCCTCTATTCGCATTTAACATTCTCAGACCCCGGTAAGGGGTGGCGGGGAAGGATGCCATGGGCCTATGATGTTTGAGTTCAGCAAACTCAAAGTTCAGCAGGAGCAAATAAGGTAAGCATGCTGTTGGCAGCTCCAAGAAACCACACTCTCCATTTCTAGCTAGAGCTTCTTTCCTCCCAATACAAACAGAAAACAATGGCATGCTAAGCAACCAAAGGACCACGAAGTCCCACATATCTTCCTTACTGCGTGACTTTCCTGTACTAACCAGACTTCTACTGAAAGTGCTAGCCAACGCAGAAGAAGAAGACAAAGCCATCCACAGACCCTGCCCTCCAGTGCCTTACTCTCGCATCCGTCATCTGAGAGTAGACGGTACTGATAGAATGGGTACAGATGGAGGAACGAAATAAAAATGGCTGGCTTAGTCTTGTGCAGGATTTCTGCTGTTCTGGTATTCAGTAAGCACATATCCATGTATGCATGATGAAGTAAAAATTGTGTAGATTTGCTGATTCTGTATACAAATCAAATGCTCTTATATTTGCAATCAAAAATGGCATCGCAAAATATAATGACAAACAATGAAATTCACCTTAACAATTTAAAATTGAATTTTCCTTATTGAAAGCAATAAAAGCACAAAACAAAAGGAAAAATGAAAAGAAAACCTTGACAATTCAAGAGCAAAGGCTACAAACTGAAGGGAAAAGAAATGCCTGTTAGCATCTTTAACAACAGTTCCTCTGTCTTTTTAAACAAAAATTCCAACTCACTGCCACTGAGTCGATTTCGACTCATAGAGACCCTGTGGGACAGAGTAGCTCTGTCTCTTTGGTGTACTGGGTTATACACTGGGCTCCTAACCACAGGGTACTTTGAAACCCCCCGTTGCTCTGAGGGAGGAAAACTTAGCCTTTCTACTTCCATAAAGATGAATAGTAGAAACCCTCAGAGGCAGGTTTACTCTGCCCTGCAGTGTTGCCCTGCTCCAAAATTGACTTGATGGCAGTGGGTGGTTTGTTTGCATGTTATTTTTGTAAACAGGTCAAAAACAAATAATCCAGATGAGAGAGAACATCAGCAGGCCATAACAGTGTCCCAGGCTTCTCAGTCCTACTCTCACTTACTTGGTAGGAGAAGGGTGAAAAGGGAAACTGTCATGTAATCATAGTTAGCTGCAGCTCACCGCATCACAGGGTGAGACTGTATAAGCAGGAAAGTGACCTTATTGGAATACATATACGATTATAGATGAGAAACGTTTACAAGATAGGTTAAGTGCCTTCCAACCAAGGCCATCAGGCTATGACTCAGGACTACATGGCCCGAGGACACCAAAGTCCAGTAAGGACACATGGAAGCAAGTCCCTTTGGATGAGTCATAGCCTTCCTGGAAGAGTGGTAACAATCTACTTTCAAACGCACTCTAATGACCAAGATTTTCACATTGCTGGTCAAAGGTCAGAAAGAATTCATTAGAGGGTAAATTTATGTGGAGATATGAATTTAGGAAAATGGATGTAGGGCCCCTGCTGTGTACTGTAGCCTTCTGCAAGCCTAGTTCTTAGACTTTAAAGCTGTAATAAAAATTAAAAATAACTGTGCATTATTACTCTATATGGTTCTTATAATAGTGACTACATCTACACATGAAGAGCCTCAGTAACCTAGTGGATTATGTGTTGGGCTGTTAACCTCAAAGTCAACAGTGTGAAACCACCAGCTGTCTGTGGGAGGAAGACGAGGCTTTCTACTGCCTTAAGAGTTTTGCTTAAGGAGCATTGAGTTCATTTTAATGGTGGTGAAACAATTTGGAGAGGGATAACAACACAAGAATATAATCACAAAGATTATAATGCAACACAAAGAATATAATCAATAGCAGTGAATTACACATGTAGAAGTTGCTGAATGTCTTGTGTATATTTCTGCTCAAATTGAAAAAATATTAGATGAATAACAATGAGTATGAGGGAAAAGAAAATTTTCTAAAATTGATTGTGGTAAGTTACTGTCATGTAAACCCTTCTGGGTAGGTCTACTCTTTCTATAAGGTTGCCTTGGATCAGAATTGGAGTCTGTCTATCTACTATCTATCTATCTAGCGCTGTCATCTATAAGACAAGGCAGAGGAATACTGATGGAGAGGAGGAGGAAGAAAGGAGGGGAAATGTTTAGTCCTCACTTCTGTATCCATACCCCAAATCAAAGCAAGGGATAAAAGATTAATTCCTAGTTCTTCAGATGACTAAGTAGCTCAGTTGATGAAGTGGGCTACAAATTGAGATACTAACTCCAATGTCAGCAGTTTAAGCTCAGCCACTGCTTAGGAGCAAGACTGGGCTTTCTGGACCCATAAAGATTTACACAATCTAGGAATTAGTCCTTCTCTGTCCAACAGGTTAGCTAGGAGTCAGAATCGCTTGATGGAAGTGAGTTTTGCTGTTTTCAGATGACTGTTCTTGGACTTCTCTAAGCTCTGGGATGATGACATTCTCAGCGTATGAAATATGCTGATTTTCCCACATGCCACTGAGTTGGCCTTGTCTCCTAACGACCCTATTACAACAGAACAAATCACCGCCCAGTCCTGTGCAGTCTTCACGTGTGAGTGTATTGGTGCAGCCAGCGCATCAATCCGTCTTGCTTAGTGTCTTCTTCTGTTTTCTCTGGCCTTCTACTTTAGCAAGTGCGATTTCCTCTTCCAGGGGCTGGTCTCTCCTAACAATATGTCCAAAGTACGTAAGATTAAGTCTCACCATCCTCTCTTCTGAGGAACATTCTTGTTGTACTTCTTCCAAGATTGATTTGTTTGGGCTTCTGTTGGATGCTTTCAATAGTCTTCACCAATATCATAATTAAAACATATCAATTCTCCAGTCTTCTTTATATATTGCCCAAATTGCACATGCCTCTGAGGCAATAGAAAATACCATTCTTTAGATGTGCTATATTTGATACTGATGAAAATTGTAAATTCATAATAGGCAGCAGCTATATTTTAATATGTGTATGTTGCTATATATATTATTATATTCACTAGGGGCTTTCTAAAGGATTAGATTGTTAATCTGTTGAGTTTACCTTCAAAATATACCTTTGGAATATGAACATGTCTCCCATCTCCACTTACACTTCTGCCCCATGTAAGGCACCACCTTCTCTCAACTTGATTATCGCTATGGTGGCTTAACTGGCTTCTCTGATTCTGTCCCTCCTCTACCACAGAGCACTTGTAATACAACAGCCAGGGGAGTCTTTATCAACTTAAATTACATCATATCCTCTTGTTCTAAACTCATGAATGACTTCCGTGGGTGCGGAATAACAACCCACTCTTATCTCAACACCCAGAGGCTATAAGTACTGACCCCAGTTACCTACCTGACTTCACCTCTCAGTATGCTTCCCACACACCTCACCATGCAACTGGCTTCCTTACTGACTGTCCCTTCACCAACATAGCAGTCACACTTGTGCTTGGGGACATCCGCACATGCTCTGCTCATTTCCCTGAGCACTCGTCCTCTACATGGTTGTACGGGTGGCTCCCTCACCTCCTTCAAGTCTTTGATAAAGAACCCTATTTGTGGGGCCTTTCCCAGTCATCTTAAAATTACAGCCTCCCCGGTATCATGCCACAGAGTACTTAGATCCCGCCAGTGTGCTATATATTTATTAGGGTGCTACTTCTTTACATAATTGGGTTATATAACTGGATTATAACAAGGAGTTCTTTCCGTCTCATTCAGTGCTAGAGCCCCAGCATTCTGAACAGGAGCAGGCACTCACAGGCAATCCATAAGTACTTCTCAAATGACTGAATAAATGAATGTCGCATGACTTCTAACATTCTGTGTGCTTGTCTGATCTCTAAGAATCTCAGCTCCTGGGGTTTATGGTTTTGGGGATATGTTTGCTCTTATATGTCAAGGCAATATGTCTTTTTTTCCCTTGATTCTTTTTCCTAGCTTTATTTGTCGTAATATTTTCATTTTCATTGTACTAATCCCTCGCCACTAGAGCGTGGTGAAGTGTGGAGTACCACACTGCAGATATTTCAGAGATTCTCGAGAAGCTGTCAGGGGCTTGTATCCTGCAGCTTAGTCAAGCACTTGCCCCGATTAGCACCTTTGAGTATTCTCAGCTTGTCTCTGACTTGGGTGGTTGGTGCTAGTGTTGATTTTTCTTGGAACTCTTACGCCAAGTGGTCTCTTCTGTTCCTGAGGCCCATTAGAGTGTAGGAATTGTTATGCCAGCTCTAATGTTAAGATGTTTCCTTAATGTAGCAAGTCTGTTTTTCACACTTTGAGCCTCATTCTTGCTAGTAATGCTAGGGGCCTAAAAATTGAAAAATGATATTTTCTAATTTTCCAGTAGAAAACCTTTTCAAAATATTATAAATGATTAATAAATGTTTTTCTCTTTTTTATTTGAAGAACTTATAAATATGAAAATGGGTATTTTCAGAATTTTTCTCATTTCAGGTAAACCAGTTTAAAAATAAAGCAGAGGAGTTTAAGGATAAAAGTGGCCTCTAAAATATTTGTTTCTATTTCAACATCATCACATATAAATATATTTACATATGTGCATGCCTATATTTAGATCTCTATAAATACCCTTTGCCTCCTAGTTCTTTCCTCTATTTCCTTTTACTTTCCTCTTGTCCCACTATCATACCCTCCTTGCCACTGATCTTGGATCACTTGTTGTTCCCTTGTCCCTGGGCTGGTTAACACCACTTCCGTTCCACCACCTACCCCTCTCCCATGTCCCCCCTCAACCATCAGTCCCGTTATTTTCTCTTCCAGATTGTTCAACCAGCCTGTCTTATCTAGATAGCCCTGCAGAGATAATAATATGCACATAAATACATGGCAGAGCCAAACAAAGCAACAAAAGGTAACAAGGAAATGACAACAGCAAAAAAAAAAAAAAACAATGACAAAAAAAAAGAGAGAAAAGACTTTAACTAGTGCAAGGTCTGTTTGTTGAACTTTAGGAGTATTTTCTGGTTGAGTCTGATAGGGTTCCATGCCCTGGTACCAAAGTCTATTTTTGGTATTCCCTGGGGACTTCATTGCTCTGTTCCCCTTGCTGTTCTGTTGCTTGCTCTTAGTGTTTTGCCTCAGTGAGGTGGGGTCAGATCAGGTGCAATTCCCACACTGTGTCTCCAGTGTTGTCCCCTGTAGGGCTATGGGTCAGTGAGAGAGGTCATGTCTCATTGTGGGGCTGGCTATATGGTCCTCTCTGTGCATTGGCTACTCTAAGCAGGGTATATCGTCTTCAGGGCTTGGTGGGCCAGGATGTTCTCTGGGAACACACTTCCAGGGTGGCGTCGGACTGGTTCTGGTTGGGGCCAGCCCTCAAGTCCAGTTTTTTCATGGATTCCTCCATGTGTTACATTGCCTTCCTGGTTTGGCGCATCATATGGGGTCTGTATGGACACTCCGATTCTGTGGAGACACAACCACTGCTCTCTCCCTGGGTGGGTTAGTGCCCTCTTCCCCCCATGTCATCATCTCAGTTTCTCCCCATCCCCATTGAAGGGATAAGGTATCAAATATCAAACAACAAAAAATCATATCACTGTGTGCTCACCTCCATGATATGATCGCTGAAGACAAATGGGTGCCTAAGCAAATGTGGTGAAGAAAGCTGATGGTACCCAGCTATCAAGAGATATAGCATCTGAAGCCTTAAAGGCTTGAAGAAAAACAAGCGGCCATCTAGCTCAGAAGTAACAAAGCCCACATGGACAAAGCACACCAGCCTGTGTGATCACAAGGTGTCGAAGAGATCAGGTATCAGGCATCACAGAACAAAAACTCATATCATTGTGAATGAGGGGGAGTGTGGAGTGGAGACTCAAAGCCCATCTGTAGGTAACTGGGCATCCCCTTACAGAAGGGTCGCGGTGAGGAAATGAGCAAGTCAGGGTGCAATATAGCAACGATGAAACATACAACTTTCCTCTAGTTCTTAAATGCTTCCTCCCCACCCCCACCCCACTATCATGATCCCAATTCTACCTTACAAATCTACCTCGACCAGAGGTTGTACACTGGTACAGATAGGAACTGGAAACACAGAGAATCCAGGACAGAAAATCCCTGCAGGACCAGTGCTGAGAGTGGCGATACCGGGAGGGTGGAGAGAAAGGGGGAAAAGATTACACGGATCTACATATAACTTCCTCCCTAGGGGATAGACAACAGAAAAGTAGGTGAAGGGAGACATCAGACAGTGTAAAATATGACAAAGTAATAATAATTTATAAATTAACAACGGTTTATGAGGGTGGGGGGAGCAGGGAGGAGTGGGGGAATGAGGAGCGGATACCAAGGGCTCCAATGGGAAGCATATGCTTTGAGAATGATGATGGCAACAAACGTGCTTGACACAATGGATGGATGCATGGATGGTGATAAGAGTTGTAAGAGCTCCCAATAAAATGATTAAAATAAACAAATAAATATTTGCACCTAAGGATTCAACTGATGGCATGAGGTTCTCTCACGCTGTGGTGAGGTATATATATATATTTTTTTTATGGTGGGCCATATAACTGATGAGTCTCTGGACTCCTCTCAGGCCCACTTCTCCAGGTCAATGTTAAGGGATGTCTGCCTGACATTTAGTGGGAGAACCAAGGATGGCATTTTCTGTCTGAGATTAATTCCCCAATCTTTCACCAATCTTTGGCCAACAGTACTATGGTAGAATCTGAGGCTCATGCTCTTCCGCATAATAGATGAATGGAGTTGGTACAGTTACATCCACCACAGAGCAATGGCTAAGTGTGCTCCTCATAATCGAAGACTTCATACAATTCAACAATAGCAATCAAAAAGAATTCAATGGATTATTATTCACAAATATTTGGGAGGCAGTTTTTTTCTGTCCCTCAAATATTTCAACACAGGGGAGATGCTCTAGAAAAAGAAAGATCTGGTGAACACCTAGGGTGTTTGGGATGCTTTCTTGGTGATATACTGTGCTCACTAGACTAAGTATCATCATACCTGCCTCATCCTTCATTTCCCAACAAACTATATGAAGTCAATGACAATCTATATTCCATGGTCATGACAACAAAAATCTATAGTACATTGCCTGTAGTCACAAGCTTGGTCACACAAGAATCATGATAAACTGCCAACCCAGATCTAATTCTGAGCCGTGATATTTTAAACAAAGATGATGTTCTCACTTAGAAATGTTGGTGCCTTAACCAAGTAGAAGTGTGTGTTTTTTCCTCCCCCGTGTTTTGTCCTCTCAGACAATGGGCATGTGTTCTGCCCCAGCGCAATGTCAGCAGAGGAACCCACTGCTAGATGACCACCTGGTGGTTAGGAGATCCCTAGCTTTGAAAATAACAAGTGCGTGGGAAAGACATCAATTGATAATCTGGAATATTTTCTTTTCCACCATGATCACAGCATCTGTAAATTGGGGATTCTATGGGATTTTCATTTCCATATGTCATCAACAAATGTATTATTTATCTTGGGTTTTATACTGATTAGTTGGCATGGAAACTCAGACTGTGCTATTCACTCATGCAACATCTATTTATTGACCTTCACTTTAGATCAGCGGTTCTCAGCTGTGGGTCATGACTCCTTTGTGGGGGGGGTCGAACAACCCCTTTCACAGGGGCCACCTGATTCATAACAGTAGCAAAATGACAGTTATGAAGTAGGAATAAAAATAATTTTATGGTTGGGGGGTCACCAAAGCATGAGGAACTGTATGAAAGGGTGGCAGCCTGAGGAAGGTGGGGACCCACAGCTTTAGGCTGGGCAAGGAGAGAAAAAAAAATACCCACAACTCAATTTAAAATCAGACAACGCATTTCAACACATTTTCCACCAGAGATACAAATGGCCAATGTGCAAGTGAAGAGATAATCAATATCATCAATCATTAGAGGAATGCAACTGATAACCACAAGGCGTAATCAAAAAATGGGGGGGGGAAACACAAATCTTGTTAAAACTGTAGATAAATTAGAACCTTGACTTGTGATTCACGCGATTGTTGACAATGCAAAGTGGTGCACCTGCTGTGCAAAAAATGTTGGTGCATCTTCAAAAAGTTACACATAGAATTTCTCTCTGACTTGCCAATTCTACTTTAGGTATTTCAGGCATCGGATCGTGCCGCCTGCCACTAGTATGTGTGTGAACTTAGCCGGGCCATGATTCACTGGTTTGGCAGTTGCGGAATGATGCTGATGGCTGGGGTCTGAGTCCCCGTGGTGTGATCTGGTATGATAAGTCAACCCATTCTAAAATGATTAAAAATGAGATGTACCACCCTGAATCCCATCCTAGTTTGAATTCAACGTACAAGGAAATTACTTGGGGTGTAACTGGAACCATCTTTGATCTTATAAGAGAGAAGAGGAGACGTGAGTACAGAGAGTTCTAGTACCCTCCAGAAAGAAGAGCGGAGAATGGAACTCATCCTTTGGGCGGGAGGGTCCTGCATGGAGAACCTCGTAGTCCCAGAGAAAGACTGCTGCGAAGACACATGGCCATCGCCAAGGAATGGAGTCCCACAGATGCTGAAAGGAGACAAGGACTCCAGAGCTGACAGAGAGAAAGGCGACCCGAGAGCTGATGCCATGAATTCAGACTTCTAACTTCCTAACAGGGAGAATAAGTTTGTGCTTGTTCAATCTATCCACCTTAGTATTTCTTGTACAGTGGCACCAGATCACCAAGAAAGGGGTACACCCCAAAGACTTGAACGCAGGAACTCAAATGGATACTTGCCCACCAACGTTCAGTGCAACATTATCCATAATAATCAACAGGTAGAAACAATTCACATAGCATTCAACCAATGAATGGGTAAGCAAATGAGGAAGATACAAACAATAAATATATCCTGACCTTAATTGGCTATTAAGAGAAATGAAGTCCTTCCACATGGATTAACCTAGTAAACATTACACTGAGTGAAACATGGCAGAGACAAAAGCAATAAACATTGCATGATCTTATTTACGTGAAATCTATAGAACTGGCAGATGTATAGGGACCAAAGTTTATTCAAGGTAATCAGAAGCTGAGGGAAAGATACTTCAAGCATTATTGATTAAGGGGTCCTAAGTTTCTGTTAGGATTAAACAGTGGTCGTAGTTATATAACATGGAGCATGTGCTAAAGACTGCCAAGGATTAGATTTTGCCTAAAATGGTGAGTTTCAGCTTTGTAAATTTTATCTCTATATCTACAGTTTTTAAAGAGTGCAAAGAAGACGTAATGAAACACTAAACTGACAAGCCTGTGCTAAGGATAAATGGGGACCAAGGGGCATGAAGGGTAAGCACTAGTGTCCACTACTAACCCAAAAGTTGGCAGTTTGAACCAACAGTAAAAAGCCTGGTAACCAGCTCCTGTACAGGTTACCGCCTAGATAAGCCTGGGGGAAGCTCTGCTCTCTCACCTGAGGTCACCTGCAGTGTAAACTGACCAGGACAGCGTCTGACCGCACTAACAAAGATGAATTAAGAAGAGGACAAAGGAAATGAGCAAAAGTCAGCCACATCAACAAACGTTCCCACAAGCCCACCTCCTGTACTGTGGTCTCTCTCATCCTCCTACATGAGGACAGTAAGTTGAGGCTGAGCACAGTGCTGCCGTCCCCCGACAAAACCACTGTGGAGCGAATGATTTCCGCCCAAGGGAATTCTTCCCAGGACTCTGCTGTTACATGACAAGAAAACGAGTTTCTCTACAGCAAAACAGGGACTTAACATGAAACCTGGAAAAGTGAAGCAGTTCGACATACATGATCACTCAGTCATTTGGAGTCTTCATCAATGTCCTCCCGGGTCGCCATCAGTCAAAATTGATGGTGAGTTTTTTTTAATAACACTTTATCGTTAAAAATTATATAATTTTTAATATCTCTATGCCTAGAAAGCACCAGAGCAATATTGAAAGAGTTAATTAATCCAAAAGCATCAAGTCAATTCCAGCTCCAAAAGGCCCTCTGTACTATTATTAAGGAGCCCAGGCAGCCAAGTGGTTATAACGTGGCCTGCAACTGGCAAAGTTGGTCATTCAAAACCACCAGGTGCTCTATAGAAGAAAAAATGAGGCTTTCTATTCCTGTAGAGTCAAAATCTCAGAAGCACACTGGGATAGTTCCACCCTAGCCTCTAAGGTTGCCATGAGTTGAAATATACTTGATGGCAGTGAGTGGGGGTTTTGTTCAACTTATTTAACTCTCAAACCCTGGAGTCTGTAGGGCTTCTGAGGCTCTAAACTTTTACAGAAGTGAATGGCCTCCTATTTCTCCCTCAGAGCAGCTGGTAGGTTTGAACAAACAACCTTCTAGGTAACAGGCCAAAGCTTACCCAATATGGCTACACAGACATCTATGTTCTCACAGTATAGGAGACTAGAACTCTGGATGCAGAGAACTGTATCCATAAGAAGGCTTTCTGTTGGCTCTCGAGGAGGGTCTTCATCTCCTATCTGTATCTATGAGCCCTTTGTTGCTTGGAGAGCACATATGTCTTGACATTAACTTTCCCCATCTTTACAGGGTTCTCAATGACAGGACCTCGAGTCCAAAGCATGTGTTACGGGCACAGCTCTTCCTTAATGGTGGTTTATGAAGAGTGGTGACTGCAGGAACATGACAGTCAAGGTAAACCCCAACCTAATCCTCTCCATGGAGCCTTGGTGGCCCTGTGAGTGGCATGACTCCACCTGAAGCTCCTTGGGGGAAGAAGCTTCCTACTGATTACAGGGTTACAGTTGCAGGTCTACCCTGCCCTCTAGGATAGCTGCAAGTTAGTATGGACTCAGAGGCACTGAATTCGATTTTGCTTTAAGCTTCCCCAGTAGGACCTAGAAGACAAGATAGGCACCTCATGACCTAAGCACCAGTTTGAATCATTGCATAACTGCCAGGTCACTTACAACCATGGTCCAAGCAAATTGACATATATTTTGGAGGGGATAAAATTCAATAAGAATATCATTCACTACTACTTAACTAAGAAACCTGTATATTTTATTCAACTGCTATAAGATTAAGTCCAAACTCTTAGAATGCCTTGTTCCATATTCTGTGTTCCAGTTCATGCCTACCTTGCATCCTGCCCCAGTAATGCTGTTTGTCCTTCAGGATTCAAAGGGCTACCTGCTATTTTCTGAATATGTCAAGCTTCCCTTTGCTCTGGTGCCTAGACACACATGTATTCCATTAATTGAATTTTTTTCAAACTTGCAGAGGCTGGCAAATTCTACTGTGTCCTTCAAAATTTAACCCAATCACAATGCAAGTGTTGTTATGAAAGCCAAGACCTGTTCTCTACAAGGTTTTCTTTCTTACTCTTTGCACGCGTGGGTTATAGTTCCTCAACTACACTAAATTAAACACTTCTAATCGGGTTGTAGTTTTAGAGCCATAAGATTTCACATTTCTCAAAAGCTCTGCTTCTTGTTTTGTTTACCTCATCTTTGTACTCTAAACCACTACAATGTCTCCTATATCAATATAAAACAAAACCCATTACTGTGGAGCCAATTCCAACTTATCATAATTCCACGTAGCATTTCCAATATTGTAAATCTTTAGGAGAGCAGATCGACCCAGCCTTTCCCCCAGGAGCTGTCAGTGGGTTTAAATCTCTGATCCTGTGGTTAGTAGTCCAACACTTACCTGGCAGGGCCAATGGAGATGTGACCCAGAAACCACACGCACTGCCACTGAGCAGATTCCAAACTCACAGTAACCCTACAGGGCAGGGTAGAACTGGCCCTGTGGGTTTCTGAGACTGTTACGCTTTACAAGAGTAGAAAGCTCCATCTTTCTCCCTGGGAATGGCTGGTGGTTTCAAACTTCTGACCACTTCACCACCAGGAGTCCTGTACTGGAGGTGTAGGTACTCAATAAAGAGTTGGTTAACTAATCAATTATTTTTCTGAACATCTACTCCATTAAAACACCAGTCTGGTCATTCCGGTTATAAAGAGATACAAATAAAGTCTCTGAGCCTAAATTTTCAAATACAATGTGCAGATTATAATATCAATATTCATAATGGTAAAAATAATAGAAAATATTGACATAACTCAGACCATATGGCTGAGGCTATTCTAAGGGCTGAATATGTACTCATTCATGTGACCCTGACCTTCGTGTCTGTAAGGTTGATGCAAATTTCTGAAGAAAGCGGAGCATGAAAAATAACAAGGAATTGGTCCAAGACAAGTAATCAAATGACATTAAAAGCTCGGGCAGTCCAGCTTTAGAATTACCCTCAAATCTATACATGATGCTGTAAATCACCTGACGATAGACACTCACAAAAATTAATTAATTAAAATTCATTGAAAATACTTTTAGCTATGACAATAAATATGCATCAAATATACACAAAATATCTGGCCAAAACATTCTATAATTTTAGATTTCACATTGAATCAAGAATGATGACCTCACATTCCATACCAAACAACATTAAACCCAAAGAAGCTTCTTACAGCTAACTCCTGAGCCCCCACCCACAACGCCCTTTCTGGAAAGGGTGATGGTCTCAGTCCAACTCCAATCCCTATAGGCCAGGGCATCTCGGCTTCACTCCCCTTCAATGTAAGATTGCCTTTCAGGAAAATGGTTTCACTAATAAAATTTACTTTGAAAATTGCTATTCTATTGGACATAATTAAGAGTACATTTCAGAACTAGAATTAACGATTTTTTAATTAAAAATATAAATCCAGAAATTTAAAAAAAAGAAAAAAGACGTGCCTCAGAGACCACGCATCTTCTCTGTGCTGCTCCTGTTCGGCAAATGCAACAGTGCAGCCAGTTGCTCACAAGTGTCCCCATTTCTGGAATTTTACATTTCCTAGAAATTATTTTAGGTATAATCCATGAACTTCTACTACTGGATGTTTAGGCTATACTGGCCCATTTTCTGGCATTATCAGAACTGCTTTTTCTGACATGCCATGTCTTGTAATATAAAAAGTAAGTTCTCTCTTTTGTTTTATCATGCTTTTTTCTTTTTTCAGAATATTATCCAAAATAAGTTAAAAGGGGGTTCTATTTGTACATGGTGCTCTACTCAACTCCAGAAACCATGAAGCAGGAAGTCGAACATCTAATCACCAAGATTGTCAAAACTCTTTTCTGATGCTGAAAGACACACTGTCATGCCAACCGCCCCATGGAGATGGCATGGGTACCTTCATAAGCAGCATTTTCCTAGCCCTGAACAGCATTTCATCCTGAAGGCAGGCAGGAGGGGCTGCTACCATGTTATTCCTGAGATCAGGCTTGGGATTCATGGTGACCCCAGTTCCAAAGGTCTTCAGCACTGAACGAAAGACCCAAATTCTACTCTTTGGTAAAGTGAGGGGGCTGAGGACAAAATGAGGGGAAGAGGAGAAAATGAGCAAGGGGACATCAAGGTCGAAGTGCAGAGAGCATGACAGTCAGATGCTGGGAAGTCTCACTGAAAAGAGGGCCGCTCTAATACTAGGGATGCTGAGGAACGTTTTGAGGTAAGTCCCCAACCTCTAAGTTACTGAGGAGTTTTCATACGTTTCAGGGTCCTCTAAAATCACCCCAAAGTGTTAGGGCAACTCTGATATGCATTGGGGAAGTAACTATCAAGTACATGTGCATCTATCCTTAAAGCACAATGCATGAGAAATCGTCCCCCAAAAGAGAATCTCCCCACACAAATAAGCTCAAAGAACAGCATGCCTAATTGCAATTCAAGTGTGCTCAGGGTGGACAAAATGGTTCTCGATAAGAAGGCACGAGATTCAGGCATTTGTGAATACCTATCCTTTTGCAGTTCTTTAAACATAGGAACTTCCTTCCTTCCTCTTCTTTTTTTTAAAAATTTAACACATAGCCAGCAAGGGAAGGTCAGAGAGTAAACACCCAAACTGGATCCATTTATTAACTAAATGAAAAAAAATAGAGGTCAAGCTTGACGTAATTTGTTATAAACCTGCTCAGTCCAGCCCAGCCGTCATTAAAATGATGGCCATGTCTTCTGTGAGGGCCAGACACTTCCCGTGGATGAGGTAGCAACTCCTTTATAACCCCCAAGGACAGCGTTCCAGGAAGGAACTGTGATCCGAAACCTCAGCACTGCTCTGGGCAGAGTCCTCGGAACCTCCTCATGGTGGCCACAGCTTCTTTCTTGTTTCCTTCTTCTTTCTGGTGCTTGTGACATGTACTTGGAGAAATCAAATAATAAACAATGTATGCACGACATCTGGTGGCTCCTGGATTATGTTACAACCACCTCCCTCCCGCCCTGTGAGTCTGAGCCACCGAGCTGGGCGATCATATTAATCTGAACCTTTTTCTGATATCGGAAACCCTACAAAGGATTAACTTGGGGTCGGCCTGCCAGTGTGTGGGGGAGTATAAGTGTTACTTTATTTGCCAAAGTTGCCAGTTAGGATGAACCTAACAACCCCATTCCTTACATCCTTTGATTTATATTGTTTCACAGAATTAATAATCACTCATCCAATTAAATGCGCTTGGTCTGGGCCTCTGGCCAATTCTATGTCATGAGAGGCGATAAGACCTATTAGCTATAAGCCTTAAACTAACCAGTATCATTCCCTAGGGGAGTATGTTGCCAAAATGAGCCGCCTCCCTTCTGATTCCATACCATCATGATTGATATTAGAAATATCTTCATTATCTGGCTGTTCTTAAGATCACCAAAAGGGATTTAGAGATGTCAGCTCTAAAGAAAATCTCGTGTTTTGCAATCATTGGTGAATTTTAGAAACTTAAAAAATCTATGCAGGTGTTACATAATCTAATATAAATTTATGTATATATAAAATATCTCAAGGTAGCTGGAGATAATGAAATCATAGACTATTGTATGCTGATGACAATAGAATTATAATAGTACACTTTGGTGGCCAACACTTTAACTGGGTTATCAAAAATTATTATTAGAAAAGAAACAAGAGCAAACCTTTGTAGTTCCTTAAGAGGTAGTTTTTCTAATGTTTTTAGTGTTTGGATAATTAAAGTAAGCCCTTTACTCTGCATGGATTTTTATAAATTTGTCTGAAAAAAATAAGTAATTGATGAATAGGTTGATCATACATCAGGGAAACAAGGAGAAGCTAAATCAAATCAAAATTTGGGAAACATTTGCTAAGTACCCACAGGACACGAAAGAACGGTCACCGGAGCTCAGATATGGTTTGATGTCGTTTCCATGCACTAGAGCATCTGCTGTTTTGTAATGGGCTAAAGCTGCAGCCCTTCCTTTGAACTGCAAATTCTCAAAAATAAGAACTGATGAAAAAGGTCAACTAAGTTAAGTCACCATGGAAATCCCGGCAGTTTTACACTCTTCACTTTTAAAGTTGACAAGTGTCACTGGGTTGAGGTCAGCAGTGGTATTCCAATAAGAATGTAATTGACATTCCTTATAACTAATGCACACACACCAAAAAAACCCCACTTTTTTATTAATAGAAACTCCAACATACCCTGAATCTTTTGAATTCCCATTTACTATTAATAAACATGGGAACTTGTTCCTCAACAATAGTGCTGGTGAACATCTCCTTTTAGCTTTCACATGGCACATGGATTCTCTGGAATTAACATGACCAGAATTTATTGACCAGGGTTCAGAGAAAAGCCAGGAGATTTTCTGGATCAAGTTACCTCATAGCTAATTTTATTCCACTTGATTTATGATGACTTACATATAATCCCAGGATGACAGAGGGTGATATAAGCATTTGATTGTTCAAGAATAATAGGTGACATTCTTTACACTGTCTGCTAGGGTGCATGCTGTAAGTGCATCAGCAAGTAAATCTACCTAGGCACATCCATTGGATTTCAACTCTCTTTTTCCTTTCTTTATGCTTATTAATATTATTTTGAATTCCAAACCTTTCACAGAAGTTATCTTAATTGCTATCTATTCCTGATAAAATTCTGTTGAACTGAAAGCAGTTGTACTTTTATTTGATTCTTAAATGCCAGTGGATTTTGTTGTTTAGAAAATCTCTATTAGGTATTAAAGGATGGTATTGAAGCTGTACTGGAGGAATACATGAAAAACTGACTCTAGGAATGTACGGAATACCCACTGAAATATTGCAAAACTGATGCAATAATGGAACCAGTCACCCAAACATTTGGAAGAGAGCTACCTAGTCAACTGACTGGAAGAGATCCCCATTGGTACTCTGTCCAAAAAAAAACTGATCTAACAGAATGTGGAAATTAGCAAGCAATAACATTAATATCAGATGCAAGTAATGTTGTGCTGGCGATAATTGAAAAATAGTTTAAGTCATTTACAAAAGCAGGACCATCCCCGGTAGGGTAGACTAACGCATGTCACAAGAAGACAGAGAGGACTTGAAAACAGTTTTTTTAAAAAGGAAAGAAAGAAAAGCAAATCTCTATTAAATAAACAAGGATGCAGAATTTTAAGCCTAGCTTCAGGATGATACAAAATCTAGCTCCTAATTCCAATATAGAAATTCTGCAAATTCAAAGTGATAAAGAAAACATACCCAGGAGAATTTTAACATATTATATAAAAACACATTTCATTTTCAACAGAAGAAATTATTTTTAATAGGTAGGAACCATGTAACCCAAAGAACCCAGGGTGAAATAAAAGCTATAAATAGGACCGTCAAAGGGCAGGCAAAGCACCTGAGAGGCAGAGGAGGTAAAGGGCAAGTGAGAGCTTGCACTAAGTTGGCAGCAATGTCTGCAGGTCCTAGAGCCAATGAAAGAGCAAGCAAGGTGCATATGTTCATGTACACATATATATGCATGCACATGCACATCTTAACCCATGCTGAAATTTCAATTGTTGCCTATTTGTTTACAATAATAACTATAGTAAAATATACATCCCACATATCACTTAATTTTGTGGAGATGCAGTCAAGGAAACTGGATTTTTTAAATTTTGTATTAAAGGCCTACTTTACGACTGCTTCTATTTACACTGTAAAACTGTGTCTCCATCTAGCTTTCCTTGATGACACTTAAGAAAAGGTATAAATATACGATGGTAGATTAGCAGAGAAATAAGAAGACATTATTCATTCAATTACCATTATTGATTGAGCAAACATATTCCATGATCCAAGAAATGTTGAGTGTGAAAATCAGAACGTGATTAATAATTTTGCTGTAGAACTAAGTATTAATTAGGCCTTTCCCCAGTAACGGGGACATATGCTGATTGTAATTATTAAACACGTGTTAACACGTCAGGAGCTCCGCTGGACTGCAACCCCAAGGCTGGCAGATCGAGACCACTAGCTTCTCCTGGTAGACAACCAGGGCTTTCTGCTCCCACAAAGAGCTACACTCGCAGAAATCCACAGGCATGCTTCTATCCTGTCCTGTAGGGCTGCTCTGAGCTGGCTTAGGTTTGATGGAAGTGACTGTGCTTTTTGGTTCTGTTAATATGGGATGCACAGGGCTTTTTAAAGGTCAAATCGTCATGATTGCTGTCTGAAGCCTTCCTTGTGGGGGATTATCTTCTAAAAAATAGCACGAAAGTCTAAAAAGTAAGAAAGCTAAACTGATTTGGAGTGTGACTGACCTTTTCACAAAACGTATTTTGAAGGTTGGAAGAGAGATGGGAACTTGAGCTCCCAAAGCCACAGGAAATCCACAGTCCTTTATTCAACAATGCAATCAGCAGACTTCCCAAGCATTCCTCATTCCAAATCTACATCCTAATAGGCAAATGTACATGCGGAGTCATTAAAATCTTCAGCCAGAAAAGTTATTTTGTGTGCTGGTCATGTAAGGATACCTGGCTTGTGGCTAGTGTACTGAGTAAGTTTAAACGACTCCATTCCTCGACTCTAAGCAGATGCGCTTGCTGGAATAGTACTGCTCAGGCCTAGTTTACGATTGTATAAAAATTAACTGACCACAGAAATACGAAGGAGGCTTTCATAGTTGACCATCCTTATGCTGCAGAATGATACTCTGCCCAACGTCAAGTACTCTACCCAACAGTGTGCTGCGATCACTGTACATCCTTTTACTTTCCACCCCAATTGTTAAAGGTATTCTAATTTGTAATTTTTCTTTTGTTTTCATAGAAAAATGATCTTAATGTCTCTACACGAATGCCTTTAGTGAGCAGTATATTGAAGTAAACTCACAAAACGAACTAGGTTGAGCATTCGCTTCAGCAGCACATGTACTAAAAGTGGATTGATAGCGCAGTGTAGCATTCCCCCTTCAGAGATGACACATGAATTCATAAATAATTACATATTTTAAAAAAATAAAAACTAGGTTCATTTCCCTCCTTCATCTAGTTCTTAATTGAGCAAGACATTTAACAGCTTACACCCTGATTTCCTAAGCTGTACAATGAGGTTGATGATTTCTGGCCTCTTTAGGAAAGTAGTTGAAAATTAACATGGCGCATGTATATAAATATATGATAAACTATAAAGCTCTGCACAAACATAAGGAGGCTTGGTGGAACTGTTGGGTTAGCATTAGACTCCTAACTACGAGATCAGTGGTTCAAACTCACCAATAGCTCCTGCGGGGAGAGATGAGGCTTTCCTCTCCTGTAAGAATTGCTAGCCTCGGAATCCCTACATCGGGTTGCTGGGAGTCAGATTTTACTTGATCGCAGTGTTTTTCGGGGTAGCAAGTCAAATCTAACTCATAGCGACCCTATTTATAACAGAATGAAACACTTCCCAGTCCTGCACCATCCTCAAACGTGTTATGTGTGAGCCCATTGTTGGGGCTAGTGCCTCAGCCCAGCTCATCAAAGGTCCCCCTCTGAGTCACCGCCTACAATGGCACTGGGTGCACACGCATACGAGGGGAACTCCTGTGGCTGTTGACCTAACGCTTGGTGGTGCAAATCCCACAGATCACTGAGTGAGGAGAAGGTGTGGCCGAATGCTTCTGTAAAGATTCACGGCTGTAGAAACCCTCTGCGGGTGGGCAGTTCACTCTGACCTGCACGCTGTGAGTCAAATTCACCTGGATAGGGGCGGGTCTGGTTTTATGCAAACATGGGAACTGGGCAGGCTGAACATATCCCAAAGTATAACCTAGAAATTGCTGAGAATTTCCCCATCTCTGATATCAGCTCATTTTTTCTCACTTTGTTTCATTTCTTAGATGCAATCAAATAAGACATATTGTGCTGCAGTGTTCTCTCTATGCTGTCCGTTAACTTGGCAACTTGAGAAGCTACATACTCACTGCAACTTTATTGCTCTACTCAAGGCCTTTCCCCCAGTAATTCGTTGGGGTGACATTTCCTGGGTAGTGGGACCCTTAATTATAGTGTACCCCCAGTGGATCCTGTGTTATTCTGGTTCTATTACAATCCTCACTCCCATAAAGTTGGACGCCTTTTTTCCCTGAGAAGTCCTGGTTAACTCCGCTTCTAATGGAAAGGTTGGAGATTCAAGTCCATCCAGATGTGCGTCAGTAAGAAAGTCTGGTTGTCTACCACCCGCACACCCATCATTAAAGATACCCTGGAACGCAGTTCTCCTCGGACACCTGGTGAACACTATGGATCAGACTTGACTGGACAACTGGTCACTGCTCTTAGAATGGCTTTCTTTCCCAAGCAGATGGAGTTAACAGAGGCCTCTGCTTATGACAAAACCTTGTATAGATGTCACGTCTTTGACACTGATAGAAATGGTGAACTTGTTATAGACAAGAGCCTCAATTCTGTTTTGATGAATGGAGACACATTCTCTTTCCCTGAGCACCCCTCAAAGTAGATCTAAACAGATGCAGGACGTGAAGTGGGTGTGTAGGCTTACATTATTCAGAGACAAGATTAGGTAAAGCCTGAAATAATGATGGTTTGGACCTTTGAAGCACTGAAGCGGTGTATGTCTCATATTGATATTTATTTTAAAGTACCAGTGCATAGATTTGGAAAAGTTCTCTGTTAGCAATAAATACTTTTTTATAAACACATAGTTAGAAGACCGCTAAAGAAGCCAGGTCAAGGCTTCCTGCACCTTTCAATTCTTTGTCAAACTCATTTTCCCCATTATTGTTCTTTCTTTTTTTTCCCACTCCTCCATATTTATTTCGGTCTTTTTACAAGGTACAAATAGTTTCAAAGGTCCTTAATATAGACTCATAAAACGTTAAGAGATGGAAAGGAACTTCAGAGAGCAGTGTGTCTTCCTCCTGGTGCATACTTTTCAGGTTAAGATATTAAAGAACCACAAGAGCGCTTTCAGGGCTCCGAGAGAACTGTCAACATCAACAAATAAATTAGAAAGTCCTACTACTAGTAAATCTGACCAGATGCCTCTTCCTTTTATTATTTTTTAACCTCTTCCCCATCAACTGGTCAGAAATTCATGGACAGCTCTAGTTATCATTTGGCCTAACAAAAATTACCTTCTGCAAATAACTGAAATAATCGGATTCAATCTTCTTATCTGGAAAAAGAGGTTCACCTAAATAGATACCGAGGCTTTGCCTTACACTCTAGCTGTCTGTGATGCTTTGGCTCTCTGCTTTTCGTTTTAAATAAAAGTAGAATGGTGTTCTGATTATTCTAAAACTCAAAGCTTCAAATTAAAAATGGGCTTTTTAACCAGCTTATGTACCCGAATGTAAACGCTTCAAAGGGGCTTAGGGAAATATTTCCAGACCTAAGACAGTAAGAAAAACCCGAAAAGCGTTCCTCAGTCCCTCCTAAGAAAACACAGGCAGGGATCATGTGGATACATCTCTAACTACAGTCTACGAACAGACAGGAAGAGCAAGGAGCCAGTGGAAAACTGGGGCTATAAAGTTGATAGGGAAACAAGACTCCCACGGAATAAAAGCAGCAAAACGAAAGAGTGCCAGACTCCCATGTTAATGAGCGCAAGACTGGGTTTCAGTAGTAACATGATAACAATTAATTCTCAAAGTAATTCTGCCGTTTTTGGTGAGTGTGAAAAATTTCTCCAGAAGCTTTTAAAGATTAATTGCGCATGTTCTGGGCTACTCCATAGAGCATGTGGCTTAGAATCTTATGTTTTAATTAAAGAGAAGAGCGAGGGAGTCTATTCTAAGCTGATTTAAGAGATCTTTATTAGAGTGATTTTATGATTAAACTGGTAAACATCTCACTGCTATTATTTGGAGACATTAGTACCAAATAACACCAAATTCCTAAAAAATAATGGTAACAGGTACTCATATCGCAAAAGAAATATGCAAATCCTATGTAAGATAATTAATCAAACGCTAAAATTTTCCTGTAGGTTATATTTGGATTCATCAGATTTTTGAGTTTTATAGCAGACAAGCAGAAATGGAATCGCATCATAAATTCCACCTACGCAGCCATTGCTCTTAGACCGTATTAACCTTCACATGAGTTTATTTTATAAGACATTACAAAGGCTTCAAATTCCATATCGCTCTGGGATCTAACCTTCAGAGCTGACCTTGGTCTGGTCAGAAGCAAATCTCAAGGAGATAAAAAATGAACTTCAAGTGGGGTTTTTAATACCTTCTGTTTTTCTCCAATTAAAAACATTGCTGCGAATTTTAACTCAGGACACCATCTGGGCTGTTGCAAGTGTAATTGTGCTCCAGAATTAAATTCAATG
Organism: Tenrec ecaudatus; assembly: GCF_050624435.1. NCBI lineage: Eukaryota > Metazoa > Chordata > Mammalia > Afrosoricida > Tenrecidae > Tenrec > Tenrec ecaudatus. Next base: position 31,577,512 of record NC_134534.1, read on the forward strand.
AGAAAATCTAAGAGGAGGAAACTCTTCAGAAAGTTGCTAATGAGTGCGATTTCTCAACCTGCTACTCAAATTCAGGCGCGCCTGTTTTCATAGAGAAGTAAGCAATTCTTCTCCCCACAGAGAAGCACGTGTTTGACTTTGATCACATACCCAGATAGAAGCACCATCATTTTGTTTTATTAACACCATTCTCTCTCCTGGACACTTTTCAATGATACCCTCTTCACTGAGTCTTGACACCTCACCTGTAGTTGTCCAAAGTTATCACTCTGTTTACAAAGCAACGAAATATGCATCATAACTTCCGAGCCACTGATTCCTAAATTGCATTCCCCTCACTTCCACCCTAATACTTCAAAAATCTTGAAAGACAAGTTTTCAAATCTGTCTTAATTTCCTCATTAAGGATCCCCTCTTAAATCTTATTGTATTTTCATTCCAACTTTATTTCTACCAAAACTGCTTGTAGGCTTCTCACTTCTGACTTCATAGACATCAAATTGGGAGTCTTCTCTCATTGTGTTACATAATTTCCATAGTCACTTATTTGGCACTGCTTCTTCATCATCTGCATTATTTAGGCCCCAAATCTTGTTTTTGGATCTCACATTTTCTCTTTCTTTACTTTCTCCTTCTCATTCGCTGCCATTGAGTCATGCTGACCCACGGTGACCCTACAGGCCAGGGTAGAATGACCCCTGTGGAGTTTTGAGGCTGTAACTCTTTAGGGAAGTAGAACATCTCATCTTTCTCCTATCGTGTGGCTAGTCTGTTCAAGTGCTGACCTTGTGGTTAGCAGCCCAACGGGTATCACTTACCAGGACAATCTCAAATCTGTATGTTCAATTTGAATTCCTTATTGAACTTCAGTATTTAAAATCCAAATACACACTTGATACCTGCAACTTATATTCTGGAAGCATCACAAATTCATAAGATATAAGAGGTAAACTCCTTTAATCTATGTTCTCTAGCTTACTCATTGTAGAATCACTATCATCTAAGTTTAAAATCTAAATGTCTTTATTCTTTAATTCTTTGTTCCTCACATCTTATCAGAGGACATTGAGTTTCATTAATTAAACTCCACAAATTGATTTAGCACTTTAGGAATGGTGCTTACCCACCAGGCCAAGAGTGGAAATGCACTGGCACTTCATTGGAGAAACAGAAGGCTGTGCCCTTGAGGCCTTACTGTCTTGGAAACTCTGGGGAGCAGTTCTATAGGGTCAATATGAATAGGAAGAGATGTGTAGTGTAGTAGATTTGGTTTGTATTCATTTTCTCACACCCAAGTTTTCCTCCCTCTTGTCAGCTTAATCTTCAAGCATGACTCTCACCATCTGGCTGTTTAGAAAATTAAAACGTACTACTCATAGAATAAGTTTCAGATTTCAAACCTGTTACGCTTCCATAGTCTGGCTTCAAAATTTTTTTTTACCAAGCTGTTTTCATAACTTCCTTGTTCATGAAACACAGAATTATTTGATACTTCCCACAAATATCCCATACCTCCTATCTCTGTTATTCATTCTGCTTAGAACTCTTGACGTTTGCCAATTCTCCCATCCAAGCATGTCTAGATTCTACTCATTCTTCAAAGGATTAACTCAAATTCCAGTTTTTATTGTGAAATATTTCTTAGTCTTCCAGCTGGAAGTAATTTCTCTCTTTTAAGAAATTCTAGATTATTTTATCTTTATTTCATTTATGGCACCAGTCACTTTCAGTTTTCTGCTATTATAATTATCATAATATGATTTCAAAATTTATTAAACATCTGTTTGTATCAGGCATATTGGTAGACACTACGGACGCAAAATTGCATTAGACAAGGTTCAACTGCTCAAGCAGCCTCATTCTAATGGGTTTATAGACATGTCTTACTTTCCCTCGCAAACACAAACAAGAAAGCATTTTGAACACAAAGTTACTTCCTTAAAGATGGTCATTAAAGAATTAAGAAAATTAGCATATGGAAAAACTAATAGTAACAAGAAGAATATGAACCAAAAAATGCAAAATGCTCATACTTTCAAGTCATCATCACAGAAACTTCTTAAAGCATTCCATTACTGTACATACCCCAGTCTGTGCTAAATTTCATTATTTCAACTATATTATGATTTTCCTCTTCATTTCTTCCTCAATTAATGAGGTAATTGCATTTTTTATAAATTAAATTAAAGGTGGTTTTTTTTGTCAGAAACAGCTTTGAAGATTTCCTTCCATGTGGAGTAAATTAGGGAACACTTCTCAGTAAGACCGTAAAAAAAAAAAGAAAGTTTTTCATAAACTTGTTTTATCAAGAAAAGAGTATTAATTTCAAAATTATAAAAGTAGCCCTCATGGCTTGCTTTACCTGACTTTGGCACATACTATGCAGCCACAGTTCTTAAAACTGCATGGTATTGGTACAATGACAGATACTCAGACCAATGGAAAAGAACTGAAAACCCAGAAATAAAAGCATCAGCATACACACAGCTGATCTTTGATAAGGGCCCCAAAAATATCAAATGGGAAGCCGATGCCCTCTTTAACAAGTGGTGCTGGAAAAATGGATATCAAAATGCAGAAAAATGAAGCAAGACCCTTATCTCACTCCATGCACAAGAATAAACTCCAGGTGGATCACAGACCTTGAAGTTAAACCCCAAACTATTAGGGCCATCAGTGAGGGAATTGGGACCAACCTGAGAACTTTGGCACAGGGAATACACAGGCTATCAGAAATAGGGAAGGACACAAACACAGAAGAGGCACAAATCGACAAATGGGATATACTGAAGATAAAACACTTGTGTACATCTAAAGAATTCACCAAGAGAGTAATAAGGGAGTCCACAGACTGGGAAAACATCTTTAGCAATGACACATCAGACAAAGGCCTTATGACTAAAATTTACAATACTCTGCTAGCTTCCAAAAAGTAAAAAACCAATAGCCCACTTGAAAGTTGGGCAAAGGACTTGAACAGAAATTTTACAGGGACAGAAATCTGAATGGCCAACAAACATATGAGAAAATGTTCCTGATCTTTAGCCATAAGAGAAATGCAAATTAAAACAACAATGAGGTACCACCTGACACCTTCAAAGGTAGCCCAATTCAAAAAAGAAGAAAGCAACAAGTGTTGGAGAGACTGTGGAGAGACAGGAACTCTCATCCACTGCAGGTGGGACTGTAAGTACGTACAGCCACTATGGAAGTCAATCTGGCGATACCTAAAACAGATGGAAATAGAGTTACCATATGACCCAGCAATCCCCCTACAGGGCATATACCCAGAAGAGGCAAGAAACATACCAAGACCAGACATTTGTGCTCCAATGTTCATTGCGGCACAGTTCACAATTGCAAGGAGTTGGAAGCAACCCAAATTTCCATCAACTGACGATTGGATTAAAAAACTGTGGTATATACATACAATGGAGTACTACGCATCACTAAAAAGCAGTGATGAATGTATGAGGCACATAGCGGCATGGGAAGAATTGGAGGAAATCATGCTAAGCGAAGTAAGTCAGGCACAAAAGGACAAATACAACATGAGCCCGCTGAGGTAAGAATTAAAATTTTTTTTTAAAAAAAGCAAAAGTGGCATAGGGGAAAAAGCTACTGTATACAAACATTTTTGGGGTAAAGACTGTGTAGTATGGCAGAGACCAGACCAAAAGCAGGGATGCACATGGTAGACAATGGTGGTGGTGGGGGGAACAAAAGGATGAATATAAGGAATAAAAGGGTAGTGGGGTCATGGGGCACTAATCCACCCAAGGGGAGGGTATTGTTTATATCTCCACAGGGAAAGTGGGACCAGACTTCAATCCAGTGTTGCAAGGTGTGAATGCAATATCTCGGCATGGAGTAGGGAACCGGTGGAGAGGTCTGGGAGGCTGGCCCCAGCACCATAAATTAAGTGGATTCCTGCCCCTCCCCCAAAAAGAATTTTTTCCAAAGGACAACATTGACTCTGCAGCTCCGGAAGATGGACATATCTGATCAGAGCACACGGGAGCAGATGAAGGGGCAGGAGGAGAGAGTGGAACACAGCCTGGCCCACCAGGCCATGACGATGATGGTCCTGAGTAGAGCAGCCAGTCCACAGAGAGAACAACATGGCTGGCCCCACTATGAGACATGATGCCCCTCAGTGACTAAGGGCAATACAGGGGACAGCACAGGAGACACAGTGTGGGAATTGCACCTGACCTGATCTCACCACACCGAGGTAAAGCACTGGGGGAGTGCAGCGAAACAGCAAGGGAATGGAGTGGCAAGGTCCCCATGGAATGCTGAAAGTGGACTTTGGGGCCAGGGCGTGGTGCCCCAACAGACTGGAATGGAAAACGCTTCTAAGGGACAGCAAACGATCCCTGAACTAACCACACACTTTTCTTTTGTGAAGTGTTTTGTTTTGTTCTTTGACAGTGGTTTGTTTGTGTTGTTTTGTTGTCTGGTTGTGTACTGTTGCTTTGTTTCCCTCTGTCTTGTTTTCGTGCATGCTAGTGTCTCCACAGGTCTGTCTGAATAGGACAGGCTGGATGAACTATCTGGAGGAAAAACAACGGGACCGACAGTTCCCGGGGGACTTGCGTTGGGGGGGGGGTAAGGAAGTAGTGTTAACAAACACAGGGACAAGGGAACAACATGGGACCCAAAATAGTAGAGAGGGGGAGTGGCAGGCCTGGTGGGGAATGATCAAGGGTAAGGTTGCGTAGAGAAGAGGTATAGCTGTAGCCCAGGTGGTGACGGAGCATGGTAGTAGGGCAGGAGGAAAGTCAAGGGAGATGGAGGAAAGAGCTAGGAGTCAAAGGCATTTATGGAGGTCTAGACAAAGACATGTACATGCAAATATATACAGGATGATGGGGAAATAGATCTATGTGTCTATATTTATAGGTTAATTATTAAGGTGGAGGAAGGACCTTGGGCCTCTACTCAAACACTCCCTCAATGCATGAATACTTTCTTTTATTAAATTGGAACTCTATGATGCTCACTCTCCCGACACAACTGCTGAAGCCAAAGTGGGTGAACAAGTAAATGTGGTGAAGAAAGCTGATGGTGCCCAGCTATCAAAAGAGATAGTGACTGGGGTCTTAAAGGCTTGACGATAAACAAGTGGCCATCTAGCTCAGAAGCAACAAAGTCCACATGGAAGAACACATCAGCCTGTGTGATCGAGTGGTCCCGAAGGGATCAGTTATCAGGCATCAAAGAACAAAAAATCATATCATTGGCTGCACACCTACATGATAGGATCGCTGAAGACAAATGGGTGCATAAGCAAATGTGGTGAAGAAAGCTGATGGTGCCCGGCTATCAAAAGAGATAGTGTCTGGGGTCTTAAAGGCTTGAAGGTGAACAAGCGGCCATCTAGCTCAGAAGCAAAAAAGCCCACATGGAAGAAGCACACTGGCCAGTGCGATCACGAGGTGCCAAAGGGACTAGGTATAAGGCATCATGCAAAAAAAAAAGATATGTATATGTGTGTGCGTGTGTATGTTTATATACCATATTGAATGAAGGGGGAAGTGCAGAGTGGAGACCCAAGGCCCAAGTTTCGACCACTGGAGATCCCCTCATAGAGGGGTTTAGGAGAGGAGATGGGTCAGTCAGGGTGCGATGTAGTACCGATGAAGAACAAAGCTTTTCCCCAGATCCTGGATGCTTCCTTCCCCCAACTACCATGATCCAAATTCTACCTTGCAGGGGTGGATAGGGCAGAGGTTGTACACTGGTGCATATGGGGGCTGGAGGCACAGGGAATCCAGGGTGGATGATACCTTCAGGACCAAGGGTGTGAGGGGCGATGCTGGGAGAGTGTAGGGTGAGTGGGTTGGAAAGGGGGAACTGATTACAAGGATCCACATGTGACCTCCTCCCTGGGAGATGGACGGCAGAGAAGTGGGGGGGGGGTGGAGGGAGACTCCGGATAGGGCAAGATATGACAAAATAACAATGTATAAATTGTCAAGGGCACATGAGGGAGGGGGGAGCGGGGAGGGAGGGGGATAAAAGAGGACCTGTTGCAAAGGGGAGAGCAAACGCTTTGAGAATGATTGGGGCAGGGAATGTGCAGATGTGCTTTATACAATTGATGTATGTATATGTATGGATTGTGATAAGAGTTGTATGAGCCCCTAATAAATAGTTAAAATTAAAAAAAAATTTAAAAAAAATGACTGAGATCACATGAAAAAAAAAAAAGGTAGTCCTCAAATGTTAGTGTATATACAAATTACTTGGAAAACATTCTAGAATAGAGGTTGATGGGTCTCCACTCCCAGAATTTCTGGTTCAATAGATATGGGTTGGGCCAGATAATTTACAGTTTGCACAAGATTTCATAGCATACTGATCCAGCTGTTCCAAATGCCCACACTTTGAGAATCATTGTTCAACAGAATCTGTTTACTGAATATTTTGAATATAATTTCAAGAGTACGCAGTTTACATTTTTTTCATTTCTCATGTTTTTATATCATGATTATCTACTGATGGCATAGTGCTGGGCTGTCTACCTCACAGTCAGAAGTTCGAAACCACCAGCCCTCTGCCAGAAAGGGAAGCTCTCTGCCCTAGTAAGAAGTTAGAGTCTTGAAAACCCACAGGCTCAGTTCTACACTACATGCGTTGGTATCAACTCATATTGACTCTATAGGATGATGAGTTAGGTTTGGTTTGGAGTTTGATAAACAGGTATTATAACACACATAAATGACATCCATTACATATGAAATTATATCTTCTCTACTGGTTTGATAAAATAAACTCTTACTAACGGTTGTTAAAAGCTCATTTTATCAAACCAGTACATAAGCTATAATTTCACTTTTATATTATCAGATAGGTAATATTATTGCTACTTTACAGATCTTAAAACAAAGTTATATATCAGTAAAAACTAGGGCCAAGATTCACATGAAGTTTATAATGTTTACGATTATCAGGTTTTTACTCCTTTCCTATCATATCATTTGAAATAATACATTTGTAGAGATCAAAGCTGCATTACACCTACTCCTCACTTAACCAATGATCAGACAGTTTGCATTTGCAATAATAATGAACAATCACTTTGCAAATTAGTGACATGCATATGGCAGTAACACCAAAGTCAAGGCTAGACTAACCTGGCTGTGCTCATTAAGAGTGCATGTCAACTTGACTGAGCCATGATTCTCTGTTGGCTGGAAATCATATAATTGTACTGTCTTAATGTTCTCTATTTTAATGCTCTAGAACAGCGGTTCTCAACCTGTGGGTCGCAACCCCTTTGGAGGTCGAATGACCTTTTCTCAGGGGTCGCCTGATTCATAACAGTAGCAAAATTATAGTTAAGAAGTAGCAATGAAAATAATTTTATGGTTGGGGGGTCACCACAACATGAGGAATTGTATTAAAGGGTCGTGGTCTTAGGAAGTTTGAGAACCATTGTTCTGGGAACTAATATCCAGTGTAATGGTTTTATAGAACTCACAGACCAAAGTTGTGATTTAAAGTTTTATAAGGAAGTTACCAAGTTGCAATGCCAGTGAGAAATGTCCATGGTTGAGTTGGTTATCGGGAAAAGTCACAAAGTTCTTTCAGGTCCACTAATAAATGCCCAAAGGGACATTCTAAGTCCCTCTAAGCTACAATCCAAAGGCACTCAACTCAAGCTAAAGTGCCTGTGGTTCAGCAAGCCAAGCTCCCCAATTAAATCCCAGAGACATCCCACTTTGATATATCACAGTCTGAAGGAACTCAATTCTACTTCCACGGCTCAGCTAGCCCAACTTCCCCAATGATATGCCTAGAGGCCTCCCACTCCACAAGCTAGCCTCCTGCACAAAAGCACTTGCTTTACTTGGTCCTCGGTTTGGGAAATCCATCCCTCTGTTCCGTGCTCTGGCTCCTAGCTCTGCTGCTGCACCTCTGATGCTGTAGCTCTCCCCTAGACCCAGGAGGTTCACTGTGCAAGGATCTCAGGTTCAGAGGATGAACTTCAATCATGGCTCTTGCTGGTCATGAGATTCCAACTCCTGCATCTCAGAAGGCTCATTTTACTTATAGCCGGATGCTACTCCAGGGAATCCTGTTCACAATGACTCCTCTCAGAGTCTCCTATCAGTTGAAGCCCAGTAGTATCTTCCCCTCTTACCAGACCCCTCCAAGCAAAGGTCATTGGTAGGTGTTATAATCCATTGCCCAGCAGTTATGGTCAAATTTGTCAGTTATGCAATGATGAAACTTGACACTGAGATGGTAATGCAGTCAGTCTCTACTTTGCGATATGATATGATCGCCCTCCATTTTTGCCTAACAACACTTTTCTAACAAAAGCTTGATATTTGGAATACTCTTGAGGAGTGGGTATAGTCTAATATCTGTCACAAAATTTAATTTTATGAGGATAATTAATCAATTAATATATTTTCTGAAATCAATCTTTGTTGTAGTTTCTCAGAGAAGTAATTAGTAGTTCATGCACTAACCTGTTCACTTCTTTAACTCAAAAAGACCCTTTCTTTTCCAAACTTTTATTTTACTATTAATAGGTAATGAGTTCTTAACAAGAATAATGATTAGTAATTTCCATGTTTTCCACCTTTAACACACTGTTTGCCACAGGTAGCCACCCAAAAATCTTGTGTTAAGTCAACTAATTTAAAATTTATTATTATGTCATATCAGCAATGATCAGGTTTAAGCATTTAACAACAAAATGCCAGTAATTGTACAGGAAAGGTCAAAAATATTCAGGACTCCAATTAGCCAATGCCACAGATTGTTCTGAATAATGCAACAAAATAAAAAGCAGAGACACTACAGAAGCAGAATATTAGTTCCTTTCAGTAGTATTTGTTTTATGCCCTGACTCTGAGAAAATGTTATTACTAACCATTGAATAAAGGAAAGACATTTTTTGTTTTGTAAAGGTTTGATTCCTCCACTCAAATCTAAAGAACAATCACCAATACCACCGTTCATAGGGAGATTAACATCTGTGTCATTCAGAGATATTTTGTTGATGACATTTCTATCAATGGGAAAAAGAAATTTGTCTTCATCTCTCCCATTTCAGAGCACTTCTCAGCGAAAATAGTAAAATACCATTGGAAGTCACTAAGAAAGCAAATAAAATTAAAATCTTAATTAAAATCCAGATGTTGAAAAAGCCATGGCCACAATCCAGGGCAAAAGAAAAAACCTAGAAATATCAGGGGTACAGCTGCCAAAGGAATTCAATGTTAAAGCTGGTGCTGACAGGGGACCAGCAGTGCAAGAGCGTAGGAAGCAAGAAAGCATAAAATTAGATACTTGATCTGTGCTACATTAAAGTTAAGTCAAGATGATGTGAACCAAGCCATGGTACAGTTTGAAAGGCTGAAACTAATGGTTGCTCAGCTAAGAGGACCCAGAGTAGCCAGTGAATCTGGATATGCTTTTGGGAAGAGTGACATCGCTCTGGTAAGAGTCAGTGGGTCATGTCTACAACAACTACATCTAAACACAAATACCCTCTGTGACAGGAGAACTATACAACTATTTTGTGCACACATGTGGACACATGGTATGAAGGGTTTCTTTTTCTTTTTTTACTCTGATTTTAAATACCCAGCTGCCTGAAAAATTTGACACCCACTAACATTACACCCAAAGCTGCCCCATATGCGGGACCTCATGTTGCTGCATCCACACAGCCATGCATGACAAACATCAAACTCTGGAGGAAAAGAAAAGGGACAACAAATCTGAGCAGACACTAATCAAAGCAAAGAAAAAAGATGTATCGTGGGTCTCTGTATTTCTTTGAAACTCAAATCTGGAGATTGTTTGAATTAAAATTCAGGGCTAACACCTATATATACAGCGAATCTTTACCCTGTAACAGGCCATTCCAGGATGAATCTAAAGCAACACGTCAAGAAGGTTGAGTTTAAAATAAATCACTAAGTGGGACCTAGTTACTTGTCTAAGTATTGATAACATTACCTGTTTTTAAAATGCCATGCCCTGCCTGATTCCTCTTATTGAAGACCAACCGCGAAACACAATTGTCCCCAGAATCTAGGTAAAGATGTCCTGTTCTTCAACGAAATAATTGTTTCTGAAGGAGTAATATGTGGTCAAGGTCGATTGTATTTACATGTAAATTTAGTTGAAACAATGGGTTTGGGGAAAGAAAATATTACTGCTTTACCTTATGTTCAAGTACACCTGACATGATGATAAATACTATGTTACATTGTTTCCTGATCAAAATGTAAATACTGTTCAGAACACAATAAAAGTTTTGCAGGGAATGAGATATGAATTTGCTAGAATGTTTGCTCTAGTGGCGATGACTGTCTGACTCTAGGCACGCGCCTACCCTCTCAATCGGAGCAGGATATGAGCTACAGCGGAGATGAGACAGCACATGAGAGTGCATGAGTCAATGTCGGCCATGGAGAAACTGCTCTAGACGTTGTGCCAGGAATGGGAATGACCAGGCAGCTAATCAAACTCATGTTCCAGCCCACCTCATTTGTTCAGGACCCTCCAAGGTTCTGGAAGAAGCCTTACCAATGTGTTTTTTATTTTAGTTTAAAATGTTTTCTCATTGTCAGTGGCTTAACATTAGTACCTAACTTGTTAACATTGTTATGTATTTCCCTGAATTGAGCTTTAAGCCCCATAAAATCTCTGTCTACAACTTGAGCCTATAAGAATTACAGTCACAAACAGTAATGAGAATTAATTAGTAACCCCAAAACTCACTCCAATTTACACATTCTTTCTTATCCCCAAATGATTACAAAGCTTTGCTTTTAAAGAAATTAATTTCGTGCATCGTAGCTCCCGATTACATCTGTACAACCAGCCTTCGTTTTCTACATACTGTATATACTCGAGTATAAGCTGACCCAAATATCATCCGAGGCACCTAATTTTTCCACAAAAACTGCATTAAAAACTGTGCTGAAAACTCAGCTTCTACGCAAGTACATATAGTGGTTCCTGGCTAACAACAAGTTTGTATTTAAAAAACAATGAATGGTACAATATCAACAAGAAGTTTGACACCAAATACTTCTCTTTTTTTAACCAAATACTTTTCAAGTCCAATGTTTCATAGCAAAGTCCGTGTGAGGCAGGGGTTAAGTCATTTAACTGCTAGTGGTAATGTCAGCGGTTCAAGTCCACTCACTGGTCATGGATAGTAAGATGAGGCCGTCTATTTCCATAAAGACTCACAACCTTGGAAACCCTATAGTGAAGTTCTACTCCATCCTATAAGGTCACCCTACATTGGAATTATCTTGAGAACTTTGTCAAATGCACTTAAATGAAGTTTGGAAAAGAGCATACAGTCAAAACCTCAGTGTATTTGGAGAAGATGGAAGCCCAGATTGCTTTAACCTAGATATTTGGAGACACTTAACTGGAGAAGCACGCTGAGATGAAATGATATTGGATCCAGCCCCAAATTGCACAGCCAGGTAGGCTGCTGACAGAGGTCAAGTCTTCTTAGAGTCATCACGTTCAATCAAAACCAGAATGGACCAAAGAGTCCAGTTGCCAATATCTACAATAGTTGAGTAACCAAGAGTATGAGGATAGAACATAGGGATTAAGAAAAAGGGAGAGAGAGGAAGAGCAGAAGAGAGGGAGAAAGGGAGAGAAGGAGAGGGGGGAGGAGAAGGAGGAAGAGGAGGAGGAGGAGGAGGAGGAGAAGAAGAGGAGGAGGAGGGGGAGGAGGAGGAGAGGGACAGAGTGTAAAAATGTGAGAAAATATGTCCTCTTTCCACTGGACGAGTATGAGTGACAGGTCAGAGTCATAAATGTGTTGTCTCCTAACTTCTCATTTGGGGAGCACTCCTCAAGCTAATGCTTAACCTGTGAAACAGTTGTGTCACAATCTTAGAGAGGTCTATTGAATAAGAGTATGCCTGTGTTTTGTGCAAGCTTGGCTTGAAAGAGTTCATGGCTTATTTTCATTAGAAACAGTTTGAGAAATGAACTCCTAATTATGAAGTGATTCTCCCATATTCCAAGATAGGATTCCTTCAGATCAAGATTCTACATCATGAAGAGATAGGAGGGATAAAAGCAAAGGTAGAAAATACAAATAATCAGGGCATTAACATACAGATATTAATATCCAAATATGAAAAAAGTAAACAATATTTTTCTAAAATTCAATTTGATGTTGATCTTAAACTCCCATTCTACCTGACTTTAGCTCATTCCATTCAAAACTAGTTACCTTAAATTTAAGCTAGCTATTCCATCTTTCCCACCTTTTTGCTCAGATTCCTAGATTGTTACACAATTCTATAGGATTACTGAGTGGGAGGATATTGAGCCAGTCAAACATCAGCATCTGGCTACCCAATTACACACAAACCCTCTGGTTCCTTGGTGTGGCTTTCTCCTAGGCTAACACCCACCAACAGGATCATTATCTCATTGTCATAGTCATGGTACCACAAAGTCTATCTTCTGTCTGATCAGCGATCCTGCTTTAATCTGCTTCTCTCCCACTCTTAGTGTTATGGAATATTTCACAATGCCTTGGAACATTTATGGGGTCACAAGAGAACACCTTGTGGGGTGGTCACAATCTTCCTCTTGATGACACCTGATCATTTATTTGCATTCCATCACTGCTGGACCAATTGAAGTGGTACTAGGACAACCTTGAATGGTATTGGATTCCGTGGGCTCTACTGTAGAATTAAGCATAGGTCCTAATTCCTTATGAAGAGCACACTTAAATTGGTAAGTGGTGAGGGCATAAGGGGTTCTATCATTTGCTCCCCATAGGAAGTACATAATTAAATAGAGAATATAGCACAAAGATTTTTTTTTCTCATAGACTCGCACCCAAGTCATTCTGTAATACTTTTGTCTTTTCTGCTAGCCCCTTAGTTCAATTTTAGGGATCTTTATCAAGAGCGATTTAAATATGCACAAATACTTTTATGGCATAAATTTTATGTGTGAAACCACTTGAGTTGTGTTTTTAAAGATCTGGTTTCTGTGATTTCATACTACTACCTCCATCTTGATGTTTAAAAATCTATTTAAAAATGTGAAATCTACACTGGAGACTCAGGGCCAGGACTGGCCCAGACTGACCCTGTGACACTGAGGCAAACCACTAAAGGCGTGGGGCAGAGCAACCATGGGAGCAGAGCAGGGAGCCCCTGAGGGAGTACAAAGGACAGACTCTGGGGCCAGAGCATGGTACCCCATCGGACCTGACTGAAGGACATACCTAGAGATCAAAAATCAAACCTTCATCTATTTACAGGTTTTTCTTCCTTTTTAAATTTTTTTCTTTTAATTATTCTTCTACGAGTAATTGGTTTCCTTTTTTGTTGTCATCGCTGTGTTCTCATTCATCGCCTATCTTGCTATGGCTTGGTTTTTGGTGCATATTATTATCTCTACAGATCTATCTAGATAAGATAGACTGGATGAATAGTCTGGAGGAGAAAACAACGGGACCAATGGTTCCGGGGGGGACATGGGAGAGGGGGATGAAGGGGCAGGGAGGTGGTGCTAATCAACCAAGGGACAGGGGAGCAATAAGTGATCCAAAATCAGTAGCAAGGAGGGTGTGAGTGGCCTGGTAGGGATTCAGCAAGGGCAAGATAACCAAGATAAATTACTGAAACCCAAATGAAGGCTAAGCATGATAGTGGGACAAGAGGAAAGTAAAAGGAAATAGAAGAAAGAAGTAGGTGACAAAGGGTATTCATAGAGGTCCAAAGACTGGAATGTACATATGTAAATATATTTATATGAGTGTGGGGAAACAGATCTATGTGCATATATTTAGAGGTATAGTATTAAGGCTGCAGATGGATATTGGGTCTCCACTCAAACACTTACTCAATGCAAGAACACTTTGTTCTAATAAATTGGCATTCCATGATGCACACCTTCCTGACACGATTGCTGAAGAAAAATGTGTGCATACGCAAGTGTGGTGAAGAAAACTTACAGTGCCCGGCTACCAAAAGATATAGCATCTGGGGTCTTAAAGGCTTGAAGATAAACAAGCATCAAAGCCCACATGGAAGAAGCACACCAGCTTGGCTGACCACGAGGTGTAGAAGGGACCAGTTATTAGACATCAAAGAACTAAAAACCATATCAGTGGGTGTTCACCTTCCTGACATAACCACTCAGGACAAACATGTGCATAAACAAATGTGGTGAAGAAAACAGTTGGTGCCCAGCTATCAGAGATATAGCATCTAGGGTCTTTAAAGTTTGAAGATAAACAAGAGGCCATCTAGCTGAGAAGCATCAAAGCCCACATGGAAGAAGCACACCAGCCTGTCTGACCACAAGGTGCAGAAGTGACCAGCTATCAGACACCAAAGAAGTAAAAACCATATCAGTGGGTGTCCACCTCCCTGATATGATCAATGAAGCCAAACGTGTGCATAAGCAAATGTGGTGAAGAAAGCTGATGGTGCCCAGCTATCAAAAGATATAACATCTGGGGTCTTAAAGCCTTGAAGATAAATAAGAGGCCATCTAGCTCAGAAGAAACAAAGCCCACCTGGAAGAAATACACCAGCCTGTGTGACCACAAGCTGTCGAAGGGATCAGGTATCAGCATCAAGGGAAAAAAAATCATATCATTGAAAACTTGGGTAAGTGCAGAGTGGAGACTCAAAGCCCAATGGTAGACAGCCGGATACCCCTTGCTGAGGGGGTGTGGGGAGGAGATGAACCAGGCAGGGTGCAGGGTAGCAATGATGAAACATATAACTTTCCTCTAGTTCTTAAATATTTCCTTACCCCCCCCACTATCATGATCCCAATTCTACCTTGCAAATCTGTCTAGACCAGAGGATGTACACTGGTACAGAAAGCAACTGGAAACACAGGGAATCCAGGACAGATGACTCCTCCAGGACCAGTGATGAGCGTGGCGATGCCTAGAGGGTGGAGAGAATGTAGGCTAGAAAGAGGGAACTGATTACAGGAATCTACGTATAGCCTCCTCCCTGGGGAGGGACAGCAGAGAAGAGGGCAGGGGGAGACGTCAGACAGTGTAATATATGAAAAAATAATAATAATATATAAATGATGAAGGGTTCATGAGGTAGGGGGGAGTGGGGAGAGAGGGGGAAAATGAGTAGCAGATATTAATGGCTCAAGTAGAAAGCAAATATTTTGAGTATGATGATGGCAACAAATGTACATATGTTCTTGACACAATGGATGGATGTATGGATTGTGATAAGAATTGTAGGAGCCCCCCAATAAATAAACAAACAAACTGAGTTACCCACCCCCCGCCAATAAAAATGTAAACTCTGAGCATTATCTTCTTCATGTACTTCGGGAGTAACTTCACTCCCATGAAGCTAACGAGCCCAGGATTCCAGCACTGTCTAGGACAGGTAGGCAATAGTCAGTACACCTTTAAAGGAAGAAATAAATAATTCATCACAAAAGAAGCTAAAAGATAGTATCTTCTCAAGTAGGTGGGGAAGGAGAACCAGTGAATAGAGGAAGTTTCTTACAGATTTGTTCATAGTGATTCTCCAGACACTCTGGAAGGAAAATAATTTAATGATAATAGTAATGCTGTAATAACAGTGTGATAACAGTAATAATAATAATCGCTCTGATAACAGTGAGCACTGATGTGGTAAGGGAAACGGTGGGTGGATCATAAAGAAGAATTTCTCTCAAACTTGTACAAATGTCAATGTAACTGAAAGGCATGATTTTTGATAGAGTGAAGAGTTTGATATAATTCAGAAGTTACAATATCCTGAGTTTGAACCTATCTGTATGAATTAGGAACATGTGTATGCACTGACTTTCTACTTATCATGCATCTAGACAAGCCTGCAAGGAAAGGAAATATCCAAACGAGTATGATCTATTTTATGACACAGACATTCACAATCATTTGTAATTTCTTCATTCGTTTTATGTTATTTACAACACAGCACTTTTTAAGAGTAGCAAATACCAAAGGTTTAAAAAAATGGAAATCACATAACATTGAGAAAATTTTATCATTGGATTTTTTTTCATGGAATCTTGTAAAAGCTATTGCTAATTGTTTCATGTTTCCTTTTTCTACTGGAATCTATTCATCTCAAGAAACACCCATATTTTGCTTCATGGGACTGCAGTGGGTGAACTACCAATGAGCCGTCTGATACAACGAGTTCACTTATTCTTGTTCCATTTTCCAAATATTTGGAAACAACTGTTTCTTTCTCTACAGAAGTTTCAAGCAGTCTAAAGTTATGGAAACGTGGTTGTAAGACTCCAATGTAATTCACATGCTATCGAATAAAAATTCTAGTCAGGATTTTTTGGAGATTCTAAGGTAGCCCACAGGGTAACATTGTGTGTTTTTGTTGTTTGTTTTTGTTCAAACTAATATAATGTGAAAAGACAGCCCACAGCTACAAAGAAAATAGGATTTGAAAAGGATTTTTATTATAAGGGACGGCTTCTTGGTCCAGGCAATTTTATATTTCCTGCCAAAGCGAATTGAAAAAAAGTATTTCAGTCAATCTTGTTACTCGAGAGCAACTCTTGTATTGCATAGATGTGAGCAATGGTAGACACAAACAGAAGCAGCCGCAGAATTGTAGCTGATTGAATGCGTGCAGTTGGACAGAAAGCATCTGTCCTTCACGGGCTGAGCTTTGAATTACTGTAGGCAAAGCATTGCTGGGCTCAACACGGAGCCCAAGCTGTAGGCTTCGGAAACAAGCCACTTGGGTCAAAGGCAGAAACAAAACTATGGACAAAGATACAGGAAAGATCAAAGTGCAGCGAACAACCTGCGAACAGTTAATGTCCTCAAGCCTCTGTTAACTCTCAACTGAATATTTTAAAAGGTGGAGTGTTTCGATGATGCCAGTGAATTCTTTCGTGGACCGGTTCAGGTAACAAGAGAACCTGTTCAAACATTGTTCAGGACGGTTACATAAATTTAAAAGACATACATGAAATTATAGTACCTGTACTGGGTCAGGGACAAATTTATAGGAATGACACCTTAACAGGAGTCACCCCTATTGAATAAGCCAGCAAGTGGTCTCTTTAGAGATGTGTCTAAACAGAATATCTGCAGAGCATGTTTTTGGTGGTTTTGTTTTTTCCTCTCTGAAACACTGTAGTTAAATTGATTAAATTTAAAACAACTACAGAATCTCAAAACTATAGGAATATGACAATAATTTGACCATATCATAAAGATAATAAACCTGAAATTTCCCCTGGTATCTCTGTACGTGAAGCAGATTAACTTCACATTAAGTCATCATGCACGTCTCTGGCTCAAAAAGAAGCATGATTGATGTGTTATCGTGGCGAGAAGCCATGAACCACAGGTCAGACAATCTGGGTCTTAGTTCTGTCTTCAGATATTTGAAGTTATTTGACCACAGGAGTTAGTATGTTTTGAATAGTTTAAATGTCTACACACTTACACATTTAACTCTAATATTCTTGGCATTTTATTAGCATATTTCAAAACACTCAAAATACAATGTTGATATATCTAATTTTTTTGTAATTCAACAAGTAAATACATAGAATGATTAGTGTCACTGAATTGTACATGTGAACAATGTTAAACTGATAAATGTGGTATAAACAAGAGAGTTTCAAAGATTTGTGGAAAATGAAATTTTAAGGTAATAGAATTTTTGTGCACTTTTTAATCCCCTTTTATATGTATAAATACTGAGAACAATAAAGTTAATGTACATTATCAAAGATTACATTATGTTCAGCATAATCTTAATATTAGAATAATCTTAACCTTTCTCCATAACCATCAGCTTCATACACAGGAAGAATTTTTCCTGAAATATATTTTCTTGGAAACGTAGAAGGGAAGCAGCAAACGTGGAAGAGCCCACTAAGATGGATTAGTATAGCAGCTACCAGAATGGGTGCAAACGGAACCGAGCTCACAAGGGTGGCACCCCAGGCAGAGGTTGGTCCGATCGTGTATGTGGTTGCTAGAAGTGAGAACCAATGCCACAAACCTAGCAACACCATAGCAAACTGTGTGTTACTTTTTTGTTTGAATAAGTCAAATGTGTTAAATTTGGTTTTGAAATTGACCCTTTTTGAGTACTTGACCCAAGGACTCAAGCATGAGCTAGCACAAACTTAAATTGCGCATTGTTTGGTAAAAATAAGAAAAATTAAATTTATGGGATTGTTATAGATGGATTAATAGAAGTCAATGAAGTCATCTTTCTATTCATATAGTGAGTTATACACGAAGTAACATACTCACCATTAACTTGAAGAAAATGCAAAAAAATAAAATTCCTGAACATTCAGAAAATTTAGCCCAATAACAGGTAACTTGCACTGACTTATTTTCAGTGTGTTTGTCATAAACAGCAACAACAGCTAAGTTTTCTAAAGTTCATCTGTTTATACATAACTGCCTCAGCACTATTTAGGGAAATCATTAAGAGTGCACTCAAGTCTAAACTGGGGGAGGGCTCGTGTTTTTAACCCTTTGTGAATGTCCTACGCTTCACTTATCAACTACCTTGCATTTATCTTGTGATAAAAATTTCACATTTATGGTAACAGCAAAAGCAATCATCTGTGATTATTAAGGTTGCATGTCAGCTTGGCTATAGCACGGTTGTCCATCGTCTGGCATGGTGCTCTGGCCGTGTCTCAGGGTGTTTAACCAAGGTCATGACGATCCTTGGTGGAACTACGGGTTCAGGGTTGGCCTGCTCACCGAAAGACTGCTTATTCTACCTCCCCAGCCATTCCGCAGGAGAACGATCAGGTTGGCTGTTTCCCTAAGCGTTTACAATTCCAGAAACGCTGAAGAGTACTTTTACTCAGTCAGATAGGGTCACAAAATATTGGAATCAACTCGATGGCAACTGATTTGGGGGGGAGGGGGGTTATGGTGCGATCTGCTATGAGCAGCCAGCCGAGTGACAGGGAGTTCCCCAGGGGAACCGTCGTGCTTCCAGCATAAGTGAACACTGGAAATGCTCACTTGTTTGTCCTGGATCTGAATTCTGTGTCTGCCTCGGCATCTGACCTCCAACTCTCTGGTCTCAGGCCCGCAACCTTTAGTATTGCCTCCTTATCTCCGGCGTCAGTCGCCTGCCAATTTGCCTGCCAAAGTTGGACTCAGCCTCTGTAAACACCTGCATGCCATCTGAACTGCCAATCTTGGGTTCATCAGCCCCTGGAGCTACGTAAGTTAGGAGAGGTCTCTAACCTGCCACCTGATCCAGCAACTTGGAAGTTATCAGACTCTTCAGTCACTTAAGTCATTTCCTTGAGATAAATGTGTCAGTATTTATACATATATAAGCTTTAATGTTTTGCTTCTCTAGAGAATCCAACTTAAGATCTCTCCCTACTATCCAACTGTGTTATGTGTTAACAACATACATCTCACAGTAAGGACCACTGAAGTGTGAGAAGTCGGTAACACGTACTGAGATGTTAAAGGTTGTGTGTCAACTTGGCCGGGCCATGATTCTCAGTGGTTTCACAGCTATGCGATGATGTAGTCATATTCCATTTTGTGATCTGATTCAGTAAGCATCCATTTTTATATTAGGCCAATCTTGCTTAAAACTTGGTCTTTGGAATTTAAGCATGCCAGTAAGTGAAACATGGGTGTAGTACATATTTGCAAATATCTGTAGGACAGCATTTCTTTCCTGATTTTTAATGGAGATGTGTGTAAGAAAATTGATTGACATGAAAATTAGAAAGCATTAACAACTTCTCAACTAAAGGGCAGGAAATGCAGATATCTCACGAAGTGACGTTATCAGCTGGCAAATTTTCTCTCCCAACAACGGCCCTTTCAAAAAACCCAAAACATAGCAACGCTGGCATAATACAGAATAGACAATCTTAGGTTTTCATGCTAAGCACAAACAATGGTTTTTGAAAAATATTTACAATATGTCCAAATAAGATCATTTCAAAGAGCATTATAAATATCATGAGTCAGTCAACAACAGAGGAATTCATCAAAGAATTATGAATGATACATTGCATTTTTAAAACTAATAATGTAGAATGATATATCAGTAAAAAGATTCACATACAATATGTTAACTACATACTCATAAAATACCCATAAATATGAATAATAAAGATATTAGAAGTGAATTTAATAAAGGAATGAAATTTATTAAAATATTACTCATGGTTATCTGAGATAGTGACCTCTATTGTATTTTGTTGTATTTTCCAAATGTCTTTAGTATTCATGGAAAGGGAAAATGGCTAAAGATATAATATAAAATTTAAAAGTCCTTTATAATGCCTAACATGGATAGCCATTGATTTTTAAAAATGAAATAAAAGCAAAACCATTTAAATGGGGTCAAAGAGTACATCCATGTTCATTAGATAAATGAGGCAGAACCTATTCAGATAAGAGCTATCAGATTTCTGCTTACCACAATAATTAGCTGAATGAGAATATTTAAATAAACACTATTTAAAATTGTTTTCTTCCCTAATACTAATCACTGAATTATAAGAATCACTATTTATAGTCAGAATTGGAATTTCAGTCTTTTCTTCTTGGCTATGTCTTACATTTCTTTCACAGATCTCCATGCTCTGAGATGCGTACCACTTAAATGAAAGTTGTAACTAGATTCATAGTAAGTGTGTAGTGGCAGAATTTACCCACATGTTTTTTTCCCCATTCGCCTTTTATGGCAGTTGATTCCCTTTTCAACCTACGCTTTTCTCACAAACATGAGATAATCTTAATGGAGACCATGTCCTCGTAAATGTATTTCAAGTGTATGAAAGAAGTCAAGTTTAGCCATCCACCCCCAAAGCCCCACCCCCCAAAAAAAACAACCCCAAATTAGAAACAGTTGGTATGTATTTCAGGCCTCACCTAGTTAATTTCCTTTTTGTTGTTTTCTCTACCAAGTTATCCTGTAGATATAAATTATCCTGTCTCTTATAACTTTTCAGAATTGGCAGCAAAGGAAGATCAGTTGGTCCGTGACCCCCTGTCCTATCTCTCAGATACTTTCCACACTAACACCCTTCAGCAATCTTAGCACTGAAAACTTCTGCTTCACCTACCACACACTCAGGAGCTCAAGAATTTAGAGAAACAAGAAACAAGGTAAAGATTGCCTCATTAAATGAATCTCAGGGTGTGAAATAAAAAAAATTGAGAAGAAACCTTGGTTTAGTAAACTATTTCCTTGTTCTATAATTGTTGTATCCTTATTGCTCAGAATATCCCTTTGTTTACCATGAAGTAACTCCACCAGAGCACAATATCTGACAACATTTAGGGTAGAATAAGGTAGCTGTAATATGCTGCATTTTTAATATATTTTGAATTCTTTATGAGACATTGTAAAGAAAGCTTTCATCATTGAAGATAGCAAAAGGGTACATGAAACTTAGAAGTATACCTTGTTCTATTGTACTTTTTCTTAATTTGCCTTTTACAGATATTGTGCCTTTTACAGATAGGTGTATGATAACCCTGCACAGAGAAAGTCTATATGTGCCATTTTCCCAATATCACATGTCTGTGTCACACTTTTGTAATTTTCACTGTATTTAAAACCTTTTCATTATGCTATTGCACACCTTAAAGATGATTTTGTCTGTTAGGTACCACACACACAATTACAACTCTTAGCAACTCTTGGTAGCACAGAACAGGCTCCATCCTGCCCCATCTTCATAATCATTGCTCTGTTTGAGCCCCATTTTGGAGCTCTGTGCCAATCCACTTCATTGATTCCCATCTTTGTCTCTTACCTTCTGCTTTACCAAGCATGTGTCCTTCGCCAGGGACTGGATCCTCCTGAAGACATGTCTAAAATATCTGAGATGACGTCTTCATGATCCTGTTCCTCAGACACCCTCGAGCACCACTCCTTCCAAGACACTTTTTCATTCTTCTAGTAATCCATGCCATATTTAATGTCACCCACTGTATTACACTGTTGCCCAGGGAAGCAAATGAAACTACACAACACAGACACACACAGAGATTTACATCAAGAAAATGGCTTCCATTGACATTACAGCAGGCATCTCCAAGTCTAGGCAGGTTCCAAGTTGCTGAGTCAGATGTCCATAGGACAGGAGGCTTCTCTTAACTTGAGAAGCTTTGGGAGCTTATGAACACAAAATAGACAGGAAGATCTCAGGCTGGTGGTTCTAGTAGCAAATGAATCCGAAGTCAGCAGGGCAGATGGCAGACTGCTGATGACTCCCAAGATTGGCAGGCAATACTGCAGGTCTCAGAGTCAAGTCCAAAGAACTGAAGGTGGATGAGCCAAGTAGTTGTAGGACCCAGACCCAGCAAAACGTGAACAGGCTCTCCCAAAACTTCCATGTGTATTGGAAACAGGCCACCTCCCCAACCCCCGCCCCCGCCAAGGAAATTTCCTTTCCACCAATTGCGTTGAAGATCTGATTACGTTATGTTAGGTCAGTTCATGGGGGGATTACTATGTGCTAAACATCAAGTCATTGCTAATTCTCTTTGTCAAGTTGACAAACACCTCAGTATCACATTCACCAACACTTCAATTCCCATGTGTCAATCTTTCTGTAAGTCTTCCTTATTCACTTTCCAGCTTTCACACTCCAGGGAGATAAATTTTTTTAAGTCTACTGACCCAGTGCAGCACAGTTTGTTCTGCTGCTGCTGTTTCCTGGGCACTGATAAAATAAAATAAAATAAAATCCTTTCAACTTCAATCTTTTCTCTTTTTCTCTTGATGTTGTGCATTGGTCCTGTCATGAGGATTGATATTTCTTTTGCTTTATGTTGAGATGTAATCCATACTGAATGCTATAATTTTTATCTTCATCAGTAAGTGCACGTGTCCACTTTGCTCTCAGTAAAGGTTATGTCTTGTGCATACTGTAAATTGTTCACGAGTTTTCCTCCAAACTTCATGCCACATGACTATTTGGTCAACGTGTAGAGTCACTAAGTACTGTGAAAGGATACAAACCTGATGCACACATTTCCTGATTTTAAACCAAGCAGTGTTCTTGCACAATTAAGAGTTCTGGAATGTCTGTTCTTTACAATATAATCCACAATTTGTTATAATCCAGACAGTGAGTGCTTTTTTCATATTTAATAAAGCATGGGTATGTATCTTTCTTGTATTTCCTGATTTCAGCTGAGATTCATTGGTTTGGTTCATAGCCTCTTTACACACTGCCTTAAATTACTGGCAGCTCTTAGTTCATGTACTGCTGTAACAGATTTTGAATTATCTTTAGTAAAACTTTACTTACATGTAATATTAACATAACTTCCTACATATGGGCAAACAAAAAAAAGTGACTTATTCTGTTTCAATATTTGCCCTAGTAAGGTAATCTGGAACAAAGCCCACACTTTTCACAAGATAATTCTGTAACAAAATACTTTGCATTATTTTATATTCTTCTAAAATTTGGTCTTAGCCTGGCCAAGTAAAAACAGGCTTTGTTCCACTAGCAATATTCATTACACATGTATAGATATAAGGCAAATCAGTTGCCAATAGGATATCAAATCCTGCACACCCAGTAGTGGCCTTGTCATACAGACTGCTCTCAAAATAGATGTGCTGAAAACTCATTTTGTGCCTGCAACAAAGGTTTCACCTAACTCAACAAATTGTAAGTGAGAGACATAAATACACGCAGAGCCCTGTAGGTAAATGTTCATGGAAATATCTTTCACTTACGAGCTTCAACTAAAATAAGATGGTTAGATGTACCCAATGAAATACAAGAATTTGAATTTGAATTTCAGATAAACAACGAATCATATCTTAGTTTAAGTCTGTCTCAAATCACCCACTGCTGTCAATGATTCTGACTCCTAGAGTGCTGTTTGGACCGACTAGACCCGCTCCATCGGGTTTCTGGGGCTGTAATCTTTATGAAAGCTGACGGCGGAACTTGCTCTCTTGTGGACCGGGTCAGAACTCAGCAGGATCATGAGTACTGGCAGGACCAGCGTCGAGAAGCAGCAGCATTGGTGGACGGTGCCGGAAACCTTCCTGAATCCGCTGGTGTTTTACGTGGATGAGGAGGTGGAGGAGCTTATCTTTGGCTCCTCAGATGCTGACCTTCGCCGTCTAGAGGAACACAGCAGCACCTTCATCCAGCTGGAGCGGGGCTTCACCGCCTCTGGACAGACGTGAGTCACTGTCGTGGGGCCCAGTCGTGGAAGGTGGTGGCTGAGAGGCTTGGCCCTGTGGATGGGACCACCAGTCATGGAGTTCCAAGTGCACGGTGTCCAGATGCTGCAGGATTTCCTGAGACAGAACTTCTTTATTTATGTCCAGTTTTCATGAGAAGTCATGAGATGGCCCTCAGCATCCAGACGCTGTAGGATTTCATGAGACAGACCTTTATTTATGTCCAGTTGTCATGAGAAGTCATGAGATGGCCCTCAGCATCCACGTTCAGGAGCCTCGTTTCCATCCCCATCTTTAGAAGACCTGATTGTGGGAGGTCTCTCTCCTGGAGTCAATGGGCACACCTTCACCATTTGATCCTCCCAAGTCCCTGAAATGTGTCCGTACTGGCAAAGATCAGCAATAAAATAAGCAATCCCTGAGCAAAAAAAAAAAAAGCTGACGGCGCCCCTAAGGTGACTGTGGTCCCCACCACTGACCTTTTGGTGTACAGCCAATGCCTATCACACCGCATTACCAGGGTTCCTTGTGTGTCTAATATATGTTCCTTACATATACTTGATTTTCACTGTTCCTCTGAAATCCATATTTAACGAGATCTCCTATGCATTGTTATATTGCATGGACTATCCTATAAATGCCTCTAAAATAAATATACACTATTTGATCCTTAAAGATCCCTGATGCCGTGTGATAAACATTGGCCAATAACTAAATGGTCAGGGGGTTGACCCCACCAGTCACTGTAGGAGAGAAAAAGTTTGCATTATCAAGGCCCGAGGCGGAACAAAAATGTAAAATTCTTTAACAAAATGTACACAATCTGGTTCCATCTTTCTTGGGCCCCTCAGTTAGATCAAGGTAATGAAGGAAGGACAGAGTGTGCAGTAAAGAAAAAAGACATTATGGGGAAAGTTTCTATGGGAAAAGCTGGACTTGAGCCCCCCTTCCGTGTCCCAAGGAGAAAACAGGAGTTTGTTGCAACCTCATCTCAAGGCAAGTCTGTTTCCATCAGCGCCCGTCCCCAGCCGCATCTCTGCAGCCGTTGGGGATACTGTGAACTAAGAAGGCTAAAGTGACCTGGGTGGGAACAACGGAGAGAGGAATGGCTCTGTTAATCAAGTCATTCCACTGTCACTAGTCAAAGTCTAGGACTGTAAGCATTTCTCCCGTGGACCAGATGTGGGCAGGTGAGAGAGACAAACCTGGTGGTCCAGAGCACAAAAGGCTTGCACAGAGCCCCAGAGTGAAGGACAGATACCTTGGCACCCCGCTGACGATGAGAAAGAAATTCAGTGTTAGTTATGGGTCTTCAAAGAGCTGCACAAGAGGCAATGTAAGCTCCAGGCATCTGCCAGGCCCAGAAGAGATGTACTCGGATAAAGCCACCATCCCCTCCCTCCCTCCCTCCCACCTCCCTCTTCAGTCCCACAACCAGTTTCTGTGAGTCCACTTCAACTCATGGGGACCCCATGTGTGAGCAGAATCATTTGGTGCAGGGTTTCCCGTGGCTTTGACCAGTCAGAAGTAGATCACCAGGAGAGCCTTCCTTCAGAGGGATTCTGGGTAATTCGGAATAACCAACCCCTTTCAGAATCATTTGTACCACTTAGAAACTACTCTTCATCCCGGGCAGCTGCGGAGTCCGAATCCAGCCTGCCATTGACAGGCCTGCTGCAGGGAAGGAGAAGCAATGTGTTCCTCATGAGTAAAGATTAAAGTGTCGATTCACATCTTCCACTGGTTCTTCAATCAATGAATTGAGCCGGCATGTTATTTCTCAAAATGTCTTATTGTAAGTCTATTTATAACATACAAGTGTACGACTGACAAAAAATTTCCAACTACATAAAGTTAAAGGAATCATCAGAGATAATTCAGTGACTCATATGTATTTATATGTGGGTTATATTGGAATACAAATTGACAGTGGGACCCTTTTCCTCTCGATAAAGCAGCTTTCCTGATACGCCCCTTGGTGGCCCGTTGACTGGTCAGGACAAATGCTGCCAGCTGACATACTGGCCACGTTTGCCATGATGTACATACTTTTGTTGCTGGCTAAATATAAAACCATTTTCAAGTTCATCCAAACACTAAAATGCTCCAAAACATTAAAAAAATCCTTGTGCACACCCTCTTGTTTTTACTTCTGTAATTTGGGAAGAATGTGACGAGACGATAGTAAAAGTATGTCTACAGTTGGCTGACATTTTTCAGGTCTATGCAAAGTTTACCTCTGAATCAGTTTAGTTTTCTCTCCAAATACTTTGTCAAATTCCCTTTTCCCCTATATTTTTAGTGCCAGCTTCATCCAACTCTAAAGGATTCCCAGATTCCTTTCTGCCCCGAAAGGAATGACGCTAGACAAATTAACTTCCAGAAACTGAGAACAAGAAAGAAATATAAACATATCTGGAATCAGTAACAAAATCTATTGCAATAATGCATAACATGAGAAACTCCTGATGCAGCCAAAGCAGGATATCAGCCAAACGTTGCACAATGCGGAAAGCAGCAGCAGAGTCTGAGAGTAAGAATAGCAGGTATCCTCAGCATCAAGCGAATGTACAAATCCCCATCTACAACGATCGTACTGGGAATGTAGATGAAGAGCGAAGAGCAAGAAAGCAGCGAATGGATCTGTTCCCTTACGGGTCTACCCTCCCGATTGGACGAGGGTTTAAAATGCATAGAAGCCACTATCCTACTCTATTCTCCTTTCCACTTTCTTCCAGGATAAGGAACCAAGGAGGACAGACAGATGGCTTAACAGAATTCAAGTTGTACACAGTATCTTGCCAGACCTGCCAAGGAACTGAAAGTTATACATAGCCAACGGTTACTTATTTTACTTTTTCTATCTTTCCCTTAATATATTCCAAAGACCCCATCTCAGGACAATAATTAATAAATGCTCTTTACTGTGCTTTGACCGTTTCCTGAAAGTCATGCAAGTAATAGCAAACACTCCTTCAGAAGAAATTAAAAAATAAATGAATACAATGCTCAAGGGTCACCAATGAGAAGGCCTGGCTGCCATTCTCCAACTCAAGTTCCAGTTCAAGTCAGTGCAGAGAAACGTGACGGCATCTGAGAAAACCCAGAAAGCACACCTGGCTTCTGTGTCATGAGCAGGTTTTTGAAAAGGAGTGTTTCGGGCCAATGACTAATTTTACCTGGAGGCACAGGCCAGAAGAGCTGATAATCTAAAACACATTCATGCATCATTTCTCCTCACTCCCACCGTCTCCCAGTGCAATATTGGTTGATCTTTTTTTTTTTTCCTTCAGCAAAAGAAGCAATATGAATACACTATAATCAGAGATTCAGGTTAATGTCTGGCTTGCCCATTCGGGTTAATCCCAATGAAGTTTTTGAGGCAAATGATTCAAAATAAGTCAAACTTTGCCTCATATCTAGGGTATTTATTTGTCTTAGGTTCTTTTGTGAGCTTTACTTTGAAAGCAATTCCTGTAACAGCTACAAGAGAAGAATATTTAATTACATTTTGAAGTTTGAGGTTTTCCTTTCCCTTTGTGACAATGGGTTGAAGGGGCCCAAGCTTGTCCGCTATAATTCCCCTTGCTTTCTGATGATTACATTTACACTCTTGTGAGTCCAGTTAACTTCCTTTATTTTTCTTTCTATTCAGAACACAGTCATGAACAGACATTTGACAGTTCAGACAAGCAGAAACGAGACTTGGGAGAAATCACTAATTTCCCTACCGGCTGCTTTCAACTATTTTTTCCTAGCATATCTTCCTTTTTTGTTTCTTAAGCTCTTGACAAAAATATGTGCACTATAAAAACTTTAACTATAATCATGTTGCTTACATCCTGTCCATTTTATTTAATGTTATCCTGTTAGGATGTTGCCTGTTTTTACATAAGCTTTGTAAATATTTTTAGTGGCACTTCATGTTTTACTGAGTAGTGTACCATGGAATGTTTATTTGATCGTTTCCTTATAATTGGTCATTCTGTTTCCAGTTTTCCACAATTAATAGAGATGGTGCTATAAACTCCTTTCAATGTCAAGCTCTTTTTTCTATATTTGGGATTCATTTTATTATCGTAGATTCTCAGGAGGGAGTTGGTGGGGAATTACTAGCCAGAGTAAATCAGGTTCTTAAGACTCTTCATACACACTGATAAATAGCTGTCCAGATAGGTCATATCTATTGACTCCTCCACTAGCCATGACGGTGGGTCAACAGCATTCCACTACCCCCTGACTAGTGTTGGCATCCTGGATGCAGTAGAATTTTTGCTAATTAGATGACTTAAGAAGTAGATCTTAGTATAACTCATAGATCATGCATTTTTTCAAAGACACATACACACATGTATTAAAGGCTTCACCTTATAAGATTGTTTATGATAATCAGTAATCCCCAAAATGACACATGCCTGCATGCATGCACATGTACACGAACCCTTCACGTTACATAAAGGATACTATTATCAAATATTGGAAATCTAGGACATTTTACTATGGTCATACAGAACTCGTACCTAGACCAAGAGGCCAGTGTTCAAAAAGAAGACACTAAATGTTTGAAAATCAGGAAAATGCCTTGTACATTGTATCTTCTCACCATATTCATTCAATCCCTATAGCGAGCTGGATCATAGGGAGCAAATGACTTCAGGCTACAGGAAGACTATTGGAAACACACGATATGCCCAGGACACAAACTTACTTGACGAACACGAAGAGATCTCAAAGCAATGATGAAGATCAAAGACTACAGCCTTCAATACAGATTGCAGTTCAATATCAGGAAAATGAAAATTCTCACAGCTGACCCAATCAATAAAAGAAGAAAAGATTGGAGTATGATCAGAGGGTATTCACTGGGAGCTTAATCTTTATCCAAACTGGGTGTTCACAACTTAAGTTCTGGTACCATTTCCTCCTTTGGAGTCGACTTTTACCATAGATAATCATTGGATAATATAGGTTGGTATACTTTTCCCTTTTAGGCTTAGCTGATGCCTCCCTGAGATGGCTGCTTGTTTGAAGACAAACTTTCAAAACCCAGATGCTCTTCTTTCTGAGATCCAAGCACCATCTAGTTCCTTCATGATATTTTTCTAAATCTTCTCCCATATTTTCCGTGCTCTCTTTATGAGGGAAAATATGAGTAGGACCAGGTCAAAAGAACAAATTGTTTGTAGACTAGGGCTAAAAGTAAGTGCAAGCCCCCAATCCTTTCACAGATCTATGACTTATATATGTATCTGGTTCACTTTCGAGATATCATTGTCCTTTCTATGACAGAGACCATTATAAATTATCCCCCTCGGACATAAAGCAATTCTACTGACAGTGTCATTAATTTACACAAGACTGTAGATTTTTAAAAAACTGTTGAGAAAAGGAAATTCTATATGTGTAGGCTGGCTTTTCAGATTTTTCTATATATTCCATCCAAGTCACATCACTCTATAGAGGCAGTAACTGGAATAATAAGTATCTAGGGCCATGGTAAGAGCAATGAGTGTGAGAAGAAAATGTACTGAAATTGATGGTGGTAAAGATTGCACCGGCCGTATTTATATGATAGAATGATCAAATTAAATGGTGTGTGAAATATATTCCAATAAAATGGCTTAAAAAGCAAACCTCAAGGAACAAGCCAATCAACCATGAGGAAATTTGGGGGGGAACTACCACTGTGGATCAAGCACTATGTGAGGTGACGCTTTCTAGAGCTGTTACAACCTCAACGATGCAAGAGAACAAACTTAAGAGCCAAGCTGGCAGCTGTGGGTGGCAGAACCCGGTGACTTAAGTCCCTGAGGACACTGTTGCCAACCCTGGGCCCACACTGCCCAAACATTCGTTATATGAAATCAATGACTGCCCCCACCCTCCCCTACCCCAACTGTTAAAACAAAAAGAAAGAAGAAGAAAAGATTGAAGCTGTCAAGGATTTCCTTGTACTTGGCTCTACAATCAGTGCCCATGGAAGCAGCAGTCAAAATTCCAAACAACATACTGAATTGGCCAGTCAGTTGCAAAATACCTCTTAAAAAAGCAAAGGTGTCCTTTTGAGAATTAAACTGTATCTGACCAAAAACACAGTATTTTCAGCCACCTCTTATGCAAACTAAATGTGGACAATGAATAATAAAAACTAAGAAAGGATGAATGTCTGAAGTGTGGTGTTAACTATGCACATTAAATATACCACTGACTGCCAGCAGAATAATCAAACTGTGGTGGAAAATGTACAGCCACAATAATCCCTAGAATCCAAGATGGAAAACCTCTGTCTCAAGGTTTTGGACATGTTGTCAGGAGGATCCAGTCCCTGGAGAAGGACATCAGGCATAGCGAAGAATAGCCCCAACCCGCCCTCCCAACTCATTTCTATCAAGTCGATACTAACTCATCGAGACCCCTATGGATTTCTGAAACTGCACCTGTTTATGGGCGTAGAAAGCCCAGTCTTTTTTTTCCTCGGAATTGCTGGTGGTTTCAAGCTGCTGACCATGAGCATCAAAGCCCAATTTGTAACCACTCCATTACCAGGGCACGTATGGCAAAGAACAGGTCTGCCTACAAAAGGAAGACTCCCAGCAAGATGGATTGACAATGCGTTCAAGCTTAACAACTCTTGTGAGGAAGGCACGGAAACAGGTGGCATTGTGTCTGTTCTACATATGGTCACTGTGAGTCACAATGAAATTGATGGCACCTAATAGCAACAAGAGAAAGAATGGGGTTCCTAGGTGGCACAAAGTTTAGCATGCAACTGCTGACCAAAAAGGTTGACAAGTGAAAGCTACCCAATGGAACCTCAGGAGACTAGCCTGGTGATCTGTTTTCTAAAGGCCGCAACCTTAACCCAATGGAGTACATATCTTCTTTGTAGCACAAGGGGGTTGCCAGAATCAACTTGACAGCAACTGGTTTTCAAGGCAGAACCTCGTCTAGTCACTGCTGTTACCTTGGCTTTTGACAGTAATAGCACCAGCTTACAGGCCTGAAGCAAAATGGTCTGCTTCTCTTCTGAGTGCTGGTCATAGACTGTTGGTAATAGATTGCTGCCTAGCCTGTCAATCAAGTCACAGCTTGATGAGCTCTTTTGGAGGCAGGAAGGAGATAAATACCTCACTAGAGGCCAGATATACTCTCTCCCTGCAAGACATTCCTGTTGACAAGCCACGGGGAGCTATGTGGGTGGCAGCCACAGCCTTGGATCTGAAGGAGCCATGGGGAGACCCACACCAGAGCTAAGATGCTTCCACCACCACTGGATCCACAAGACTTTCTACCCACTAGCCTGTGATCTTCCTGAATTCAGCATCACTTCATATGTTGCATGAGTCTAAGGAGGGATTTATGGACTAGTATCAATATATGGGGTAATATCAGACTTATGGACTTGGACTGGACTGAGCTGGGTTGTTCTCTTAATCCACAATTACCTTTTTATATAAAGCTCTTTTTTATACACATGAGTGTCTTTTTTATACACATGAATTTTTTTCTCTAGTCAACCCCAGCTAGCACACTAGTGATGAAGAAATTGAAGAATTCTACTAAAGATTTCAGCTGAAAAAAAAACGTGCAATCAAGATGCACTGATAGTTATTGGTGATTGGAAGGCAAAAGTTGGAAACAAAGAGGAAGGAACAGTATTTGGGAAATATGACTTGGTGACAGAAATGAACCTGGAGCTCTCATGGTAGAATTTTGCAAGAACAATGACTTATTCATAGCAACTACCTTTGTTAAACAACACAAAAGACAAACCACATACATGGACTTCCCCCGATGGAGTACACAGAATATACACATGGACTTCCCCCGATGGAGTACACAGAATATACACATGGACTTCCCCCGATGGAGTACACAGAATATACACATGGACTTCCCCAGATGGAATACACAGAAATAAAACTGACTACATCTGTGGAAAGACACAATGGAGAAGTTTAGTATCAGCACTTAAAACTAGACTAGGAATCAATTGTGTAACAGACCACCAATTGCTCATATCTAAGTGCAGCTAAGGCTGAAGAAAATTAAAACAAAACCCACAAGAGTCAAAATACTCCTTGAGTCGTCCCACCTGAATTTTGAGAACATCTCTGAGGCAGTTAACTTGAGAAGGGGTGGGGACTAGCCTGTCAATCAGGTTGCAGCTTTCAGCATCATTTATGGACTAGTATCAACATAGGGGTAACATTGGACTATGGACTTGATCTGGACTGGGCTGGGATGTTTTCTTTATATACAATTACTCTTTGATATAGTTCTCTTTTACATACATATGAGTGTCTGTGAATATGTTTCTCTCATCAACTCAGACTAACACAATCTCAAAAACAGATTTGACACCTTGAACACTACTGATAGAAGACCTGATGAGCTGTGGGAGGACATCAAGGCCAGCACTGATCAAGAAAGCAAAAGGTCATTAAAAAGATAGCAAATAAAGAAAAGATCAAAGTGGATGTCAGCAGGGACTCTGAAACTTGCTTTTACTGGTGAAGTAGCTAAAAAAAAAAATCAAAGAAAAATTGAAGCCAAGGAGCTCAATAGAAAATTTCAAAGTGCAGCTCAAGAAAATAAAGCCAAATGTTGTAATGAAAATATGCACGGGTTTAGAATTAAAAATTCAAAAGGGAAGAACACACTCAGCATATCTGAAACTAAAAGGCCCAAGGAAAAATTCAAAAGCCTTGACTCGCAAAGATTCTATAGGCAAAATATTATATGATGCAGGAAGCATCAAGAGAAGATGGAATGAATACAGTCAGTAGACCAGGATGAACTAGTTGACAGTCCACCATTTCAGGCTGTAGCAGTGGTGCTGAAAGAAGTCCATCAACCTAATCCTTCACACTGAGAATAAAATGGATAAGAACCACATAGTAGCATTAATAAGCACAGAAAAAGCATTTGACAAAATCAAACACCCATTCCTAACTAAGACACTCAAGACGACAGGAATAGAAGGGGAATTCCACAAGTTAATACTAGTTATGTATAAAAAACCAACAGCCAACATCATAATCAATGGAGAAAAGATGAAAACAACCCCATTGAAATTGGGACCAGACAAGGATGTCCTTTGTCCTACACTGGAGGTCCTAGCTAACAATATAAGGCAATGAAAGGACATTAGAAGTATTGGGCTGGGAGGAGAAGAGGTAATATTATCGTTATTTGCAGATGACATGATTCTATACATTGAAAACCCCAAAAGCGCCACAGAGTGCTGGCAGCAATAGAGGAATATGGAAGAGAAGCTGGATATAAGATCAACAAAGAGAAGTCTGTTGGATTGCTATATACATTGGACAAAACCAGGAAGAGGCAATCAAGAAGGCAGTGCTCTTCACAATAGCCAAGCACAAGTTGAAATACCTATGGATATACCTAAACAAAACCAAAAAACCCGAAAGATTTGTACAAGGAAAACTACAGGACCCTCCAACAAGTAACCAAAAGTGACCTCCATAAATGGAAGAATATCCCATGCTGGATGGATTAGAAGACTCAATATAATAAAGATGCCAGTCCTACCCAAGGCACTATATAAGTTTAACACTATACCAATACAAATACCAACAACCTTCTTCAATGAAGTGGAAAAACTGACAATCAAGCTCATATGGAGAAGGAAGCCCAAAATTAGCAGAAAACTCCTCAAGAATAAAGACAAAGTCAGTGGGCTTGCTTTACCTGACTTTGAAACACACTTCGAAGACACAGTGATCAAAACAGCATGGTACTGGTATAAGGGCCAATGGAAAAGAGCAGAAAACCAAGAAGAAGAAAAAAACAGCAGCATATAGAAAACTGACCTTCAATAAGGGCCCCCAAAACATCAAATGGGAATCAGATGCCCTCTTCAACAAGTGAAACAAGATTCTTAGCTCACCCCATGGACAAGAACAAACTCAAGGTGGATCACAGACCTGTAAGTAAAACCTCAGACTATTAGGGCCATCAACAAAGTAATAGGGACAAACCTGAGAACCTTGGCAGAGGCAATACATAGGCTAAACGAAATAAGGAAGGACACACACAGAGAAGAAGCTGAAATTGACAAGTGAGATATACTAAGGATAAAACAGCAGTGTGCATCAAAAGACTCCACAAAGAAAGTAAGAGAACCCACAGACTGGGAGAAGATCTTTAGCAATGACACATCAGACAAAGGGCTTATTACTAAAATAATCAATACCCTAATAGCCTACAAAAACAACAACAACAAGCAGAGAGCCTTCTGAGGAGGCTGGCAAAGGATCTAAACAGAAGTTTCACCAGGGAGGAAACCCAAATAGCCATCAGAGAAATGCAAATTAAAACAACTATGAGAAACCACCTAACACCCCTGTGGATAGCCCAGTTCAAAATGTCAGAGAGCAACACATGTTGGAGAGGATGTGGGGAGATAATAACTCTCATTCACTGCTGGTGGTCTTGTATATACGGACAGCCACTGTGGATCTGGTCATATCTAAAGCAATTTGAAATTCAGTTACCTTCTGACCCAGCAATACCCCTGTTGGGCATGCCCAGAAGTAGTAAGAAATAGACTTCAATCAGTCATCTGCACTCCAATGTCTATTGCATCACAATTCACAATCACAAAGATATGGAAACAACCTAAATTTGCATCGATAGACTATTGGATTAGAAAACCCTGGCACATTCATGCAATGGAGTACTACCCATCACTAAAAAGCAGTGGTGGACACATGAAGCACATTGTCTCATGGGAAGAGTTGGAGGGAATTATGCTAAGCAAAGTAAACCAAGCGCAAAAGGACGAATAGAAGATGAGTCCACTGAGGTAAGTCCAATCAACACAGTGGAATCAGAAGAAAACCTATTAAATACATAATTTAAAGTTTGAGGGACAGGCACACAGGCAGAGTAAAGACCAAGTCCAAAGATGCATACAGCATAACAACATAGAGAAGGGGGAAAGAGGGGTGGGGACACAAGAAAAAAGGGCGGGAAAGACAAAGGCATGGGGGGAGGGCATGAAGGCAGGGGAGGGAACAGGGTGCTAATCCACCACGAGGAGGGTACTGTTTAGGTCTCCACAGGAAAGACAGAGATGGATCAGACCTCAACCTGGTGCACCAAGCCGTGAGGGCAACATACTGGCATGAAGAGGTCTGCGAGGCTGGGTTGGCCTCTATCTCAGTTACGTCAACCCCCTCCTCAGAAGAATGCACGAGAGGGCAGCACTGAGGTTAGAGCTTGGGCTTGGGGAGAGTGGCAGGTCTTCCCAGACCACACAGGAATAAGCTAAGAGGGAGAGAGAGAGGGAAAATACTGGTCCACCAAGTTCCGTGGACAACATTCCCTCTTGGAGCAGCTAATCACAGGAAGAACTGTAGCATTGGCCCCACCAAAAGACAAGACGTCCCCTTACTGAACCCCCTGCCTCCTCACCCCCACCCCACATGTGGTTTAAGATGAAGGGAGCGCAACAGAACAGCAAGGAAAGAAAAGTCACAAAGTCCCGAAGGCATTCTGAAAATAGACTTCAGGCTCTGGGGACAGGATTTGGCACAACATCAGATCCAATTGGAAAACATTCATAAGGGTCAGCAGACAGAATGAGAATGCGGTAGTTACATAATCTGGTGTTAATCTGGAACTTGAGAGGATTAAGAGTGAAGGGGTGGAGCCTAGTCTGTCAATCAGGTCATAGCCAATGAAGGCTCTGTGTGAGCATAGCCTTCTCCTGAGAATTCTGGGAATTTCTGGATTTCCTAACTCTCTCTCTCCTTCTATCTCTCTATTTTTCTATCCA
The DNA here is from genome assembly GCF_050624435.1 of Tenrec ecaudatus. NCBI lineage: Eukaryota > Metazoa > Chordata > Mammalia > Afrosoricida > Tenrecidae > Tenrec > Tenrec ecaudatus. The sequence continues at coordinate 31,613,518 of NC_134534.1, forward strand.
TCATCTATCTATCTATCTATCTATCTATCTATCTATCTATCTATCTATCTGTCTATCTAAGCTCACTTCCTTGGAGACTCTCTACTGACAAGGCTGACTCCCTGTAAGACATCCCTAAGGAGAAACCACATAGACCTACCCTGATGCAGCCAGAACCCTGGACCTGGAGAAGCCACATGGTGACCCCTAAAAGGGCTGATATATTTACAATGCCACTGGATCTACAAGATTTCCCACCCGCTGGCCTGTAATCTTCTTGCATTTGGCTTCATTACATGTGTTTTGTGAATCTGAAAAGGACTTTATAGGTTGGTATCAGACATATTGGCTAATATTGGACTTATGGACTTGTTCGGCACTAGGCTGGGATGTTTTCTCAATATTCAACTGCTCTTGTATATAAACTCTTTCTTATACACATATGAATGTGTTCATGAATTTGTTTCTCTAGTCTACTCAGACTAACACAGGGAACTATTCATAGGCTATTTTTTAATGTCTATCTGCATAAGATAGGCAGGATAAACAATTCTGAGGAGAAACATCGGGACCAATGGTTCCAGGGGACAGGGGCACTGGGGAGGTGAAGGGAAAGGTGGGGGGAGCCAACAAACCCAGAGACAAGAGAACAGCAAGTGATCTAAAATTGATGGCAAGAAAGGCATAAAAGGCCAGGTGGGGTTCGATCAAATGCAACATAGCAAAGAGGAAGTACAGAGAGCCGAAGGAAGGGCGGACATGATAGTATGACAGAAGGAAAGTAAAAGGAAACAGAGGAATGAAATAGGAAGCAAAATACATTTATAGAGGCATGAACATAGGCATGTACATATGAAAATTATTAATATATAATAATAGGGATATAGGTCTATGTACATATATTAATAAGTTAAGTGGGTAGCAGACAGATACTGGGCCACTACTAAAGTCCTCCTTCAATGCAAGAACACTTTGTTCTAATAACTGGCATTCCGTGATGCTCACCTTTCCAACACAATCACTGAAAACAAAATGGGTGCATAAGCAAATGTGGTGAAGAAAGCTGATGGTGCTGGGCTATCACAAGATATACATCTGGGGTCTTAAAGACTTAAAGCTAAACAAGCGGTCATCTAGCAGGGAAGCAACAAAGTTCCCATGGAAAAACATGGGAGAAGAACACCAACCCGTGTGATCATGAGGTATCAGTGGAATCAGGTATCAGAAGACCCAAAACAATTTCGATGCAAACAAGGGGTCTCAGAATAGAAACCCAATGCCCATTTGTACACAATTAGACATCCTCTCACAGAAGGTTCACAAGTATGGGACAAGCAAGCCAGGGTGCAGTGTAGCACCAAGGAAACACACATTTCTCTAGTTCTTTAATGCTTCACCCACCCACTATCATGACTAGACCAAAGCATGTACACTGGTACAGATAAGGTTCTAGATGCACAGAATCCAAGACAGATAAAATCCTCTGGACCAATAATGAGAGCAGCAATACCATGAGGGTCGGGGGAAGGGGTGAAGGGAAAGGGGAAAAAAGGGGAACTGATCAAAATGATCAAAGTACAACTACCACCCCGCACCCCAGAGGGACAAACAACAGAAACATGGGTGAATGGAGACAGTGGATGGTGCATAATATGAAAATGAAAATAATTTATAAATTATCAAGGGTTCATGAGTGTGGGAAGGTGGGGGAGGGAGGGGAAAAGAGAGGAGCTGATACCAAGGGCTCAAGTAGAAAGAAAATGGTTTGGAAATGATGATGGAAACAGATGTACAACTGTGCTTGATACAATTGATGTATGGATTGTTATAAGAGCTGTAAGAGCCCCCAATAAAATGATTTTTTAAATGGTGCTGAAGGAAGAAGTTTAAACCACACTGAATGCATTACTGAAAAACAAGTCTCCAGAAACTGACTGCATACCTATTGAAATGTTTCAGAATGCAGAAGAAGCACTCATCTGTGCCAAGAAATATGGAAGACATCTACTTCGTCAACTGACTGGAACAGATTCCAATGAAAGGTAACTCAACAGAAGGCTCCAACTATAGAAGGATATCATTGATATTGCGCACAAATAACATTTTCCTTCAAATCATCCAGCAACTTTGTAGCAGTACATTGACAGGGAGCTGTCCTAAGTTCAGACCAGATTCAGAAGAGGACATGCAACAAGGGATGCCATTGCTGATGTCAGATGGATCTTGGCTCAAAGCAGAGAACTCCAGAAAGATGTTTACTTGTGTGTCATTGAGTATGCAAAGTCATTTGATTGTGTGAATGGTAATAACATGTGGATAACCTTGAAAAAAATGGGAATTTTGGAACACTTCATTGTGTTCATTTGGAGCTTGTTCATGGATCAAGCGGCAGTTATGCAAACATAACAAGGGAATACAGCATGGATTAAATCAGGAAATGTATGCATCAGAGTTGTATCCTTTCACCACACTTGCTCAATCTGTATGCGGAGCAAACCATCAGAGAAGCTACTGTAAGTCACATGAAGAAGAGTGCAGCATCAGAATTGGAGGAAGGCTTATGACACAACCTTGCATGCTGAGAGTGTGGAGAAACTGAAGTCTGTGCTGATCAAGGATTGTAACCTTCAGTATAGATTACAACTCAATATAAGGAAGACCCAAATCCTCACCAGTGGGCCAATAGATAACACTTGACAGGTGGAGAAAAGGTTGAAGTTGTCAAGGATGTTGTCTTACTTGGATCCAAAATCAATGCTCATGGAAGCAGTAGTCAAGAGATCAAAATAAGTATTGCATTCGGTGAATCTTCTGCACAAGCCCTCTTTAGAGTATTGCAGGGAATGGACATTATGTTGAGAACTAAGGTGTCCCTCTCCCCAGCCAGGGTATTGTCCATTGCATCGCATGCTTGTAGAAGTTGGACATCAAATAAGGAAGACCTTAGAATGGCAGCTCTCCACCTGTGGGCTGTGACCCCTTTGGGAGTCGAACAACCCTTTCACAGGGGTCACCCGATTCACAACAGTAGCAAAATTAGGGTGATGAAGTAGCAACGAAAATAATAGCTTGATTTTGGGAGGTCACCACAACATGAGGAACTGCATTAAAGGGTCACGGCATGAGGAAGGTTAAGAACCACTGCTTGTGAACTATGGTGCTGGAAAATATTGAAATCAAAAGGACTAAATATTGGAAGAAATAATGCCAGAGAGCTCCTTAGGGTCAAGGATGGCAAGACTTCATCATACGTCATTTGGACATATTGTCAGAAGACTGGTTCCTGTCGAAGGATATTATGTTTGGGTACATGGAAGGGCTGCGAAAAAGAGGAAGGGCCCTCGACAAGATGTATACACACAGGGGCTGCATCAGTGGGCTCCGGGAGAGGAACTGCTATGTGCCTAGGGTCACGATGGCTTAGCACCCAACAGCAGCTAACAACAGCAACACCCTACACGGTCCAGTGGCAGCATTTAACATACATTGATGACTCTCCTCTGAAACACCTTGGGGTTTGGAGGTACTTGAGGCCACTCCTACTTCACTGGCCACTTTCCCCATGCTCCTTGTAGCCCAGCTTCAAAAGTCCAGAATAGCCTAGAACTCAGTCTACACTCATCCTTAAACAAACTCACCGAAGCCCTTAGTTTAAAGACCTGGTGATTCCTAAGCATGCATCTCTTGCTAGTCCTGAATTCTAGATATAATTATCTATATTCAGCATCTCAATTTAGATGTGTAATCAAGCCCCCAAACTCAAAATGTCCAAAATTAAATTTCGGATCTTCTTCTGCCACCATAGTTTTTTTCTCAAAAGAGGCATTGCCTGTCATGCCAAATTTATTCATCCAATTGCTGAAGTCAAAAGCTGTAGAGGCCTTCTAGCTCTCTCTTTCCCACACACTGCAGAACTCATGTACCAGTAAGACTTATTCATTCCTCTACTACTAAATAGCCCAATTTACTCTGTCTTATCATTTGGTCAAGTTGCTATTCTCTTATTCCTGGACAATTATAATAGTCTTCTAATTGGCTTCTCTTGTCCAATCTTGCAAGTATATAGGCTGATATTTAAAGAAACTATTAAGATCAACCTCTTAAAAACATTACATTTTTTTCCAAACCTATGTTCAGAATATCCCTTTGATGTTTCATCTCTAACATAATAACACATATTCCATAAATAGTCTACAACTAATAACTTGGCCTCATGCTATCAATATGATATCTATTTTTCCTTTTATGTTTTTCATTTGTTTAGCTCAACTGGCTGCCTTAAAGCATTTCAAGCATGCTCCAACCACAGGGCATTTGCTTCTGTGTTCTCATTGCCTGAATATTTGTGTATTTGCTTCTATGCTCAGATAACTCCATGCCTAAATATCCCTATTATAGCTGGAGCTCACTTACATGCTGTCTCAAACCAGAAACCTTTGCTAAGTACACCAATTAAAAAAGCATCCCTGCCTCCTTCGATCTCCTTAGCCTGCTTTAGTTTTTCTTCATATTAGCAATCACAGAGGACATGAAAATGAACTTCTTGGATTTAAGTCTGGTCTCCAACGCCAATAACCCTTGAACCAGACAAATTACTTGCCCCTTCTATGACCCAGTTTCTCAAAATTCCTTAACATGGAATAATAATAAAACTAACTTCAAAAAGCCATGTAATTGTCTATAAATTAACAAGTACAATTTGTGTACTTGCCTAGATGTGTGTGAGATGTCTTAATGAAATGAATATCCAGCACCTAAGCATTACGTATGCACTGTTCCCACTGTCTGCCCCTTTCTTTTAGAATGTGAGTCCAGCACGAGCAGGGCCTGTGCCCCTTTAGTTCTCATTGCATGGGCACTATTTAAAATCTTGGTTGTACTTAGTTTTATTAAAAAGAAAAATAATGGTATCATTGTAACATTTATCAGGCACCTGGTCATATATATCAATCCAATTAAATTTTAACCAGTCTTGTCAAGTTTTTAGATTCTTTTAGATATCTAGACATATCAACAAGACACAATATTATTTTCTCTTACGTTCCCATAGTTAATGATCAAAATTTATTTCATATCTCTTCTTAATTGGCCAGCAGTTTTACAACAATACCAAAGCTTGCTGTTCCTCTGCTAGTCTCCAAAGAACACATACTCGGGCAGTTTCATTAAAAGAAAGGCTTTTAATAGAAGTACTTTTAAAGATAATTAAAGATCTCTATTAATGCAATACAATGGTTGCAGAATGTTTTTCTTATTTCACCTGGTAGAGTGGCATTTTATGTGTGTCTGGCCAACTGCTGCCATAAGGAACACAACTCCCAGCCCCAATTCACCAGCCCAATAACTTCAATCAAGTTGTAAAACGTTGCTTATTCTATTCTTTTTAATTATGCAATAAATTGTGTGCCCCTGCCCACCAGGCAACTATGTATTAGAATTTGCATCCCTATACCTATGAATGCAATTCTACTTGGAAATAGGATTTTGCTTTTTAATGTTAATTATATCATACCCAATTTGAATATCATGCTAGCAGGGAAAATTGAAATTACCATGGACTTCTAAAGGAATAAACAAGTCTGTGTTGGAGGAAGTACATTCAGAAAGCTTCTTAGAGATAAGTATATTGAGGCTTGGTCTCATGGATGTTAGGCATGGCAGCAAGAGAGACCAGTCCCTGGAGAAAGACGTTATGCTTGGTAAAGTAGAAGAACATCGAAAAAGGGGAAGACCCTTGACGAGATGGATGGATTGACGCAGTGGCTGCAGCAATGGGTTCAAACATAAGGAAAATGTGAGGATACCACAGGAACCCACAGGGGTTCGTTCTGTTGTACATAGATAGGTCACTACGGATCCGAATAGATTTGACAGCATCTAACACCAACCACAACTAATACCCCAAACACAAAAATAAAACCCCCTGCCATAGACTCAATTTTGACTCAGAGAAACTCCACCTAGGATTTCTGAAAATGAACATCTTTAAGGGAGCAGGTGGCCTCATCTTCATCCCATGGTGTAGATGCTGGGTTTGAACTACAGAAGTTAGGGTTAGCTAGCAGTCCAATGAATAACCCACTGGGGTTCCTTTCCCCTAGTACAATGGGTTCTAAATCTAATCATGTCTAAGTTACAAAGATAGAGAAAAGTGCACAGAATCACACACTGATGCTATGTGAGAATCATTTCCAAATCAAAGAAGACCAAGAAACCTCCTGGGATATAATTACACATGACATAATTCACAAGTTGCCTAATATATACTAAATAAATAGGAAGTTTAAGTTGAAATGTCTGGAAAGTGATGGCAAATAAATGTTAGTTGTCTGTTTTCTTCTTCCCATTAATCTTTAAAATTATATTTTTATTTTTACATTCATCTGTTTACTTGGTAAGAATTCATAGACAGTGTACCACTGATCAACTCATTGAGACAGGAGGGTCTCAATCTGATTTACAAGAGATAGAAAATTCAACAAGTAATAGTATCATGCAATATATGATGTTTAGGACAGAGGGCAGAAGCTCAATAAATCCTTAGTGAATAAGTTCACAAGGGGGTGAATGAAAAAATCATGGTGATTGCAACTACAGACTCAAACACGACAAGTGTGAGGAAGGTGCGGGAGCAGGCAGTGTATGGTCCTGTTGTGCGTAGAGTCATTCCAACAACAACATATATCATGCTCTACAGATTCCAATTAAAATGATCACATGAACTTACATCTGCAAAGGCTAAAAATAACACAAGCACAATATGGTTCATATTTGCCTATGATTATAACATTGAAGGAGATAAGAAGTAGGGTCTGTTAAGCTCAAAATATGATATTGACACCATTGTTCTGGTCACTCAAAAAATAAAGTTTCAAGATAGAAAAACATACACTAATTTATTGTCTATACACACCCAATCCCCTCATTGGCAGTGTGTCCGAACAAGCCCAGAAGAAAGTGCCAGCCACACGCACATGTGCACGTGTGCGCGCGCGCACGCACACACACACACACACACACACACACACTATAAAATTTCTAAATACACTTCAACTCTTGCTGTTAGCAAGTTTCCAAAGAGAACTTAATTGTGAGATACGGCAAAAGTCCAAAATACCACCGTGGTATTTTTCCAATTTTAGAAAAATAAATAGACCTCATTAAAGTCGAAGCTAAAAATATTATACTCACCTATCGTCATCCATCTTTACTTAGAAAACAATACTTGACTATCCAAACAGAGAGCTTGATTGATCCTCGGTTCTCAAAACACAGAGGAATGATCCTGGACACATGTTTCATCCATGACAAATTGGCCTGGAGGGAAATAGGACCACCATGGAAAAAAGCCATGTATCCGACTTCTTTTAGTTTCAGAAGCACTCGTTTGAAACTATTTTCTAATCTTAAATTACTAAGTAAATTTTTGTTAAAATAAATATTAAAGAACTTTTTAAAAATTAGATTTAAATAAATCCCCTAAAGGCTAAGATTACAGTTTTAAGTAACCCACTAATCAACTCTCCAATTTTCATGGCAATAAAATTATTGGCAAGACCTTGCAAGATGGCTGATGGCATCAACCACAAAGCGTGGTTTATAAGCACCCATTATCACATTAGGGGTACCCTGTTTTGATTTGGGAACATTCCATTGAAGTTCTGACCTTGAACTGATCGGATTAATACGTTTCGTGTAGTGGTTGTATTTCATTTTGACAGCACTCAGTGGAGAGACAATAATGCATTTAAAATTAAAGACACTAATTATCTGTGATTATCACTGTTTGCACAAAAGTCTGAAAAATTACCATCTAGATATTTTCCAGAAACTGAGGTGAAGGAAAGAGCTGTAATAGAACTCAGGAAGTTCATAGTTAGGTAAACCACTAATTACTGAGGGCTGCTTCTCATAAACTGATGGTAAATGCTAACAAGGTTGTTGTTGCTATTATATGTCATCAAGTCAATTCTGACTCAAAGTAGTCCTATGAATAATGGTAGAAACTCACACTTGCACACAAACATCACCACCCCACACAAACACAAACACAAACACAAGCACCACATACAATGAAGATCCTTCTGGCCACGAGCTTGTCAGTCTCATTTGTAGCTGATTTACTAATTGACTTCATCTCACTGTACAGTTTCTAGTGTCTTGATTATTATCTTGGCACTGGGTCTAAGAATTAGTCAAACCTTAAGTTCAATGAAGAAATGCAGAATATAAAGTGTATAACCGAAATCTTCTCAGACCACAAAAAGTGACCATCCGTGAGCATGCTTTCGCACATGTGCACACCACGCCTAGTTTCTTGGGTCAAGCTACCAATCTTCCAAATGTTAAGGAGATTTGAAAATTTCCAGAGAGTTTCCTATTTTGTGTGTTTGACTTCTAATTTTGGATAGCAAACATGCCTTATATTTTTTTTAACTCACCAGGAGAGGAGACAAGTTATGATATCTATGTTTCAGTTTCTGGTCTAGCACTTTTATGAGCAAAATACCCTTCCATTCTGAAAAGTTTCCTTATATCAGAAGTATTGTAGAACTTGCATTCTACCTTTGAGTTCCTTTACACGGAGTCAAAAAGTGTTCAAAATATACGTTCTCCAGTTAAGAGGCACTTTACAGATTTGAGAAAGGAAAGGGACTTTTGTCAGATATAATGAATGAAGCAAATATCCAGGCCCCTCAGTAGGTCGAGATAATCGCCGTGTAATTAAGGTTATGGCATCGTGTGCACTGTTGTCGTGGTGATTTACATTATTATAAATATTTTCCATCTCACTTTCACACCCAAAGCAACAATGTTGACCAAATAATCTCTGTGGTGAATAAAATTTGTTTACTGATCCTCTATTTCTCTTTCTAAACTGTTTTCTTGGTGACAGAGCCTAAGACACTAAAAATTATGCTTCCAACTCCCTGAGGTTGCCATCAGTCAGTATCGACGAGATGACGGTGGGTGGTCTGGTTTGCTCTGTTTTGTCTTGTTATTGACTGTTCTAGATAGAAGCCCTGGTAGCTAGTGGCTACCTTGGACCGTGATCCCCATAAAGTCAGCAGTTGGAAACCACCAGCAGCTTCACAAGGCAGAGACAGGGCTTTCTATCCCATCAGCAGTTAGTCTCAAAACCTCACAGGGGCTGTTCTGTCCCGTCCTGTGGGGTCGCGATTAGTAGGCATCAGGTCAAGGTCGTGAGGGTTCTAGCTGCCCTGTAGGTTCCACCAGTGCCATCAACCCCTGTGAGACCCACAGAATGGGGGCGAGATCGAGGCTGATGATTACTCCATTGCTGTTTTCTGTACACAGTCACAGCCGGACCCTGGGTCTTTCTGAAATGATGCTCCAGTGCCTAGTCATGTCCATGCCGGCACACAGCTGCAGTTGCAGAGGCCACTGGAGTGAACTTGAGACTCACTCCTTGACTGTAGCATGGGGGTGGGGAGGCTCCCCCAGCTCCTGGGTGTTGCTCCTCAAGGACCATCCCTAAGGCAATTCCTTCCTTTGGTTCAATTTCCCTCTGCTCCCAATAGCTCTGTTTTGCTTCTCTGCATCTGTATTGTGACTCCAGCAGAGACAGCTCAAGTGCCTTTGAGGACAATCAGCCAACTCCAGTAGGAGTTTGAAAACAGTTCTTAGAAACTCCCCCTTTGAAGTGAAAAATGTTATTATAACCTCCAGCACTTGGTGGACACAGGGATCACTGCTGAACCAGGATGATAGAGATGCGGCAAAGCGTAAAAGAACAGTCTTCGAAGTCAGAGCAAGGTCCAAGTTAGATGTGAATTCTCAGGAAGGCTGGCAGAGGCAAGGAGAGGTGGCAGAGACTTACCACTCACCTGCAGGTAGACACGCTTGGGCCTTACAGAAAGATTAGTGCTCCGTGTCTGTGAAAGGCACTCCTACTAAGCTAGCCTCACTGGGCAGTCGGGGTCTTTGGAAGAAAATCTAATGAATGAGATCTTTTATCAACTCTGATGCTGCCTGGCTATGTGGGCATTCAACAATTCCACTAATTCCTGAACCTTGGTCTCCATGACTGTAAAATGTGGGTACTAATGCCATTATTGTGGGTTTTATTGAGAAAAAAAAGAGCCCTGGTGGGTAGTGCTTACGCCTTGGACTGTGATCGGCATGTTCGGCAGGTTGAAACCACCAAACAGCTCCACATGAGAAAAATTGAGCTTTCTCCTCCAGCCAAAAGTTACTGTCTCAGACACCCAAAGGGGGTTGGGGGGAGAGTAGCTATAAGTCAGCACTGACTCAGTGGTGGTGAACTTATTTAGAAATAAAATATGCAAAGCTGTTCCCTTGCCTGACAAATAACAGATACGACACAAATGGCAGTAGGCATTACTGCTCTTGCCTTTAATCGTGAATTCAATTTTGTTCACACAGAAGCACGAAGAATAGACTATGGGAATTGAACCAAAGGAAAACAGAAAGATACATAAGCCAAAAAATCAAGCCAGGAGAACTAGTGTTATCTCATAGACCCCCAAGACGGAGCACTGAAGGAAACATCTTCCTACAGGGAGAAGAAACGAAATCGAGCCGCCTGGAGAAACAAAGAATCTAGGGCAGGGCCCCTGCTGCACGCACCCTGGGCGACTGGAACCATGAGGGCTGCTCACGGCAGTCAAGGCGCGCAGCGCAGTTTCTATTAGACTTCTCTGTTTTCACTCAAAACGTGCTGCTTCTCTGTTGAGGCTAAATTCTGCCCCCTGGTCTGCAGTTTATGTTGGTTCTTGGACAGAGCATTGGGTAGTAGCAAAGGTCCGCTTGTTATTAGAAGGCAGGGGGGAGGAGGGTGGAAGAGACAACATTGTAAGCCTCTTTGTAAAAAAGTGAAGATTGCTCATCTCGAACTTTGTATCTCTCTACTGAAATGTAGCATCTGCGAGGGCTGCACAAGGAGGGGTCTGCCCTCTGATTCTGGCTAGGAACACCACTGACTGCAACACACACTCATGTAAGCGCTGTAAAACAACAGTCATATGCTCCGCTTGTTTGCACTTCCATGGCTTCTTCCCATTGTTACTGAGTCGAATCTACCTCTCGACCACCCTGTGCTTGTCAGAGTACAACTGTGGTTGTTCCATAGGGGACGCAAGGGTTGAGTTTTTGGAAGACCCTAAAGTTTTCATTCAAGGCACCTCTGGATAGATTTGAACCTCCAGCCTTTGGGTTAGCAGCAGAACTAGAACACTTTTGCTGAACCCCTCTGCATTTGCTTTATCCACTTTAAGCAAGAATCTGTACTGTTCTGTCCCCGGGGATGGTCTTTGGCCTTCTCTCAGAGTGCAGGTGGCCAGCAGATCTGGTCCATGGTCCTCACACCATTCTCCTCTTCTGTCTACACAATGAGCGCACAGACCATCCTAGAATGTGTGGTCATTTCTAATTGTGGGATATAGTCCTGCCCGCAGATGGCTTCCTGCAGCCATCTTACTATTGTTCCCATTAACTGGGGGTCCTGGCAACGTTGCTACCATTGATGATGCTCCTTTCCTGGTCTACCTCACTGTTCATCTTGTCTCTATTATGGTCCCATTAGCATCGTTCACACTTTACCTTCCAATCCATTCTATGTGTTAACACGAGACTATTACTCCAAGAATTGCTTCTTTCAGCTTGATTTGGCCTGCTCAGTGTGTTCATTTAAATCCTAGATCCATAAAACAGACAATTTGCAGAGCACAGAGAATTTTCCATTTAATTTGCAATTTGACTTGAGTCTCAAGCAAATAATAGCAATGCTAGTAACATATGTGGAGCCTGGGTACTCCCAAAACCATGTGAAGTACTTTACATACACGGAGATGGTACTGAATGAAGGTTAAAAGCATCCTTTTGAGATCAGCCAGCAGAGATGTAGTCCCAGTCTGAGCACATACTAGCCGCAAATCTAAGAAAAGGCTTTCAGTTCTTTTCTATCAAATGGAAATATTTTTAGTGTAGGTCCCAGGGCTATTTTGAGAATTAATTGACATATTTCAGGTAAAACTCTTAGTGAACTTTTGACACTTATTAAACAAGAAATATGGCTATGAACTTGGCTGTGATCGCCAAGGTCCGCAGATGTAAACTGCCAGCTGGTCTGGGGAAGAAAGAAGTAGCTTTCTACGATCTTGAAGAGTTACAGTCTTGGAAACTCACCGGGGCAGTTCCACCCTGTTCTGTAGTGTCACTCTGAGTCAGCATCAACTTGGTGACAGTAAGTTACAGTGAGTCAGAGCTGTCATTGTACAACTCTTTGTTTTTGCTTTGTTTTCAATCAATGAGGCAATCTTTGTCGTTTCATCATACAAAGAAACTGAAGCTCAGAAATTGTGTGTGTGTGTGTGTGTGTGTGTGTGTGTGTGTGTTAGGTGCTGTTGAATTGGTCCCAACTTTAGCAACCCTGCATACAGCATAAGGAAACGCTGCCTGGTCCTGCGACATCCTCACAACTTCCCTGTTGGAGCTGCTGCTGCCCTTCCACTTTACCGAGCCTGATGTGCTATCGCAGACTGCCCTCTCCTGAGGACACGCCCAAATGCCTGTCAAGTACATTCTGTCTGTACGTCTTTAAAGACAGATTTGTTTGTTCGTTTGCCAGTCCGTCATTCAATATTCTTTGCAGCCCTGTAATTAAAATGTGTTGATTCTTCCTGGGTCCTCCTTCATCAATGTCCAACTTTCACATGCATATGAAGTGGGTTAAAAAAACCAAACCATGGCTTGGGTCAAATGTACTTTAGTCCTCAAAGTAACACCCGTGCTTCACAATACTTTAAAGAGGCTTTGTGCACTGGATTTACCCAGTGTGGTACCTCATTTGGTCTCTAGACGGCTGCATCTATGAGCACTCATTGCAGGTTCAAGAGAGATGAACCTTGGACAACTTCAATCTTCTTCGTTTATAATGATGTTACCTATTGGTCCATTTGTAAGGATTTTTGTTTTCTTTACATTGAGTTGTAATCCATATTCTTGGCTAAAATCCTTCATCTTCATCAGCAAGTACTCTAAGTCCTCCTCAGTTTCTGAAAGCACGGCTGTATCATCTGCATGATAAGCCTCCCTCTAATCCTGATGTCATGTTCTTCTTTATGTAGGCCAGCTTCCCTGATTATTTGTTCAGCAAACAGATTGAGTAAGCATGGTGAAAGAATGCAGGCCTGATGCACACCTTTCCTCATTTAAAACCATGCGGCATTCTCTTGTTCCGTTCACACAGCTGCCCCTGGATCCCTCTGAAGATTCTGCCTGAGCACAATGAAGTGCTCTGGAATCCTGAGATTCTCACAGCTATCGACACTAGATGATGATCCACACACTCGCATGCTTCCGCATAATCAATAAAACAGAAGGAACTGTTTTTCTGGTAGCCCCTACTCCACACCAAGATCCATCTGACAGGAGCAACGCTATCCTCTGTTCCACGTCTTCTTCTGCATCCAGCCTGACTTGCTGCTAGGTCTTATCAATGGACTGTTACAAATAGTGATGAAGGCTATTCAGCAAAGATGTACTTACAGGTGATATTAATATTATTAAATAATTCTGCGGGGTCACCTTTCTTTGAAATACGTATAGATGGAGATCTTTCCAGTCAGTTAGCCAGGTAACTATCTTTTCCCAATTTTTTTGCCATAGACTAACATGTGCTTGTTGTGTTTCAGCAGCTTGTTGAAACATTTTGTTTGGCATTCCATCAATTCCTGGAGCCTAGTTTTTAGCTAATGCCTTCAGTGCCATTTGACCTTCTTCCTTTGGCACCACTGTTACTTGATTATATGCTATCTCTGGAAATGGTTGACTGTTGATTACTTCTTTTTGTATAGGACTCTGATGCTTCCTGAATTGATCAATATATTGCCCATAGAATCTGTTAATATTTCAACTTGAGGCTTGAATATGCTACTCTGCTTTTTTCAGTTGGATAGATACTGAGCATGTTCTTTTTGGCTTTTGTGTCAGGCTGGGTTGACTATGGGAACAAATCCAATGACACATATATGTGTAAGAGAGCATTTTATATCAAGAAGCAATTATGCATCAATAAAACGTCCCAGCCCAGTCCAATTCAGGTCCATAAATCCAATACTAGTCCATAAATCCCTCTTCAGGCTCACAAAGCCACCTACCATGATGAAGAATGCAGGAACATCACCAGCTGGTGGATGCAAACTCTTGTGGATCCAATGGGGGTAGATGCATATCCAGGGCTTTCTCGTGTCTCCTCGTGGCTCTCAACAGGAAGGTGAAGGTATACCTAGAATGGGAAGCTCCCATTACCCTCTTTATGATGAATCATACCCACAAGGAGCCACCTTCAGGCTGTGACCTGATTGACAGGGTACACTCGGCCCCTACACTTTTATACATCAAGTTGGCCTGAAATTGTGTAACTACCATAGCTTTCTGGCTCCAGGCCTGTGCACATTTCATTGTATTATTTTACTTTGTCTTCTTCAATATCCCTTTGAATTTTCCTATCCAGATCTTTTCCTTCATCATTTATTCCACTCCTTAGCTTCCATTCCTTAGCTACTGGATGATAAAGTTTCAGAGTCTTTTATGACTTCTACTTCAATGTTTTCTTTTTGCTTCCTGTTGTTTTAAAGATCTTTTGCTTTCTTCATATGCTATGTTCTTGATATTACCCCACAACTCTTCAGGTCCTCTGTCATTAGTGTTCAATGTGTCGAATTTGTTCGTGAGATGTTTTCTCAATTTAGGTGTATTTCAATTTACTGAAGGTCATATTTTAGCCCTTGTGAACATGTTTTCATTTTCTTCAACTTCAACTTGAACTGACTTATAGTGTGCTCCGCAGTCAGCAGGTGGTCTCATTTTAGCTGATGATATTGAGCTGCTTCATCATGTCTTCCCACAAACTTAGCCAATTTTATTTCTGTGTATTCCGTCTACAAAAGTCTAAGTAGATAGACACCTTTTATATCGTTGACAAAAGGGTTTTGTGATGAAGAAAGTATTGGTCCGGCAAACTTCTGTCACGCATTCTCCAGCTTCATTTCTATCACCAAGCCCAACCACTCTAGTTTCCTCTTCGTTGACAATTTTTGAGTATGAGTCACCAATAATGTTCAATGCATCCTGAGCACATGTTTGATCAGTTTCAGACTGAAGATACTGGCAGGATTCTTCAAGCCCTTCTTCACTACTTTTAGGGGTTGGTGTGCACATTTGAATAATAGTTGACTGGATTTCTTTGTACGGGGATAGGCATTAATCTATCACAGCACTGTACTTCAAGGGAGATCTTGAAATGTCCTTTTTGATGATAAATGAATGCCATTTCTCTTAGATTTCTCATTATGATCTGATTCAGCCCATTTCACGAATTCCTAGGCTATGGATCTCTGTGCAGTCTGTTTCACTGTTCATCCTTAAAGTTTCCTATATTCATACTTCACACATTACAAGCTGTGATCATTAATAGATGTTTGCATCTGTTTCTCGTCATCTTGATTTGTGTCCCACCAGCTATGAAAGGTCCTGGAGGCTTTACTGCATCGATGTCATTATGGTTGACTCTACTGTGTGAAGGCAGCTCTTCCTCAGTCAGATTTTGATTGCTTTCCAAGCTGAGGGGCTCCCCCTCGACACTATCTGAGAGTGTTCCGCTGCTGTTCCATTGCTATTCATAAGGTTGTCAGTGACTAATTCCTCAAACGTGGATAACCTGTTCCTCCTTCTATAGCCTGTTCTTAGTCTGGGAGCTTTGCTGAAACCTGGAGACCTCCGTTGACATTTGAAATACCGGCATCATACCAACTTCCAGCTTTACAGCAGCAATCAAGTCACCACAATGACCAACTGACAAGCAAGTGGTGCATTCTGATTCATAGCAACCCTGTATTACAGAGAACTGTGCGTGGAGTTCCCAGGTTGTAGTCTTTATGAAGCCACACTGCCACATGCTTCCAGTAAGTCATTTCTCACTGACAGCACCTCTAGAATCAACAGAACAAACACTGACAAGTCTTCCACAATTCTCACACTATCTTTTATATTTGAACCCATTGTTGAAGTCATTGTGTCAGCTCATGCTTTGTCTAATCCACATTCCCTTTCTAAAGGATATTTTCAGCCGTTTCTTTTCACTTTCATTCAGGCAATAGGAGTATATGAAGGTCTCCGAAGCTTGCTCCATCATGTCATTTAGGTCAACTCCATTTGGTGACATTGGTCTTCTGTAATTGTATTATGAGTGTCTTATGACCTGAAAGGTTCCTCTCCTGGCAAACTATCTTAGACAAGGCTCTGCTACTACTAATAAGGTTTTCTGTGACTCATTTTTCAGAAGGGATTGCTTCTTCCTTATTTTTGTCTACTCTTTCTCTATAAGCTTTTCTGAAACCTGCCCATCATGAGTGAGCTTCCTGATATGTGATAACCCCATTACTTAGCTTCCATCATCACAGCAACACAGAAACCACCACAGTATGACCAACTGACAGGCTGGTGCGGGCTACTGGAAGATATGGGGCCACAAAAGAAATCCTTGCTTCTGGAGAAAGCAACAACAACTTTGTAACTACTAGTAGAAAAGCCCCTAGAGAGCCGCTGGACTTGTAGAGTGGTTCCATGGAAGTGATACTCTGCCCCCGAGAACGTTGGCGGAGACAGGCTTCCAGGGTGAATGGTACTTCTTCACAGCAGAGACTGCTGGAGTGTTGCTCACAAAGTGAGCTGATCATTCCATTAAGAATGGATCATGTCTTTGACTCTAAAACCAAACAAAAATAACAAATAAACTCAGTGTCATTAAGACTAGGGCAGGTTAAAATTGCTCCCATGAGTTGCCAAGACTATAACTATTTACCGGAGTGGAAAGCCACATAAATCTCCATTGGAGCAGCTGGTAGTGTTGAACTGCTGATCTTGTGGATCACAGCCCAATGCATAAGCACTATACCACCAGAGTTCACACTTCTGATTTGATTTACGTCTAGAAGCTTTATTAGTCACTGGACAACTTTCAATCCAGTCCATCTTCCTCTTCTCTTTTCCTCCTGTTTCTACTTTAAAACAAGTCTCATTACATTCCCTTGTGGAATATTTTGCCCTTCCAACCACACTCCTAAACCCACTAATTATACATACTACTGCTAAATAAATCTAACAGTATCTTACCTCTGCTTTAAGTTCTTTGACCTAAGCAAAACCAAGTCTCCTTTCCCAGCAAGGACCTCCATGACATGGTTCTGGTATTAACTCTATAATTCTTTCTTCCTCAGTCATGCTCCAGGCCCTCCCACCTCTGAACTATGCCTGAATTGTTACACCCACACAGAATCTCTGCTCCCTTTTCACATGTTCAAGTCCTCTTGGGCTCTCAGGATGCAATGCCGAGACCAGTTTCTCCTCTAAAACCTCAGACAGAAGAACTAACACAGCGGGAAAGCAGAGAACACCAGAAGGATCTGTACTTGTATGTCACTGACTGGGAAAAGACATTGGACTGTGTGGATCAGGACAGACTATGGATAACCTTGAGAAGAATGGAAATTCCAGAACATGTCATTGTGTGCATGTGAAATCTGTACATGAATCAATCAAGAGGTAGTGGTATACACAGAACAAAGGAATGCTGCAGTGCTTAAAATCAGCAAAGGAGTGTGTGAGAGTTGTACCCTTTCACTGCACTCAGTTCAATCTGCATCCTGATCAAATCACCAGAGAAACTGGAGTATATGAAGAAGAATATGGCATCAGGTTTGGAACTCTTATTAACAACCTGTGCTATGCAGATAGAACAACCTTGATTGCTGGAAATGAGAAGGCCTAGAAGCACTTGCTGATGAAGTTCAAAGATTACAGCCTTCTGTGTGGATTACAATTCAATGTCAAGAAGACCAAAATCCTCACAACTGACACACTACATAACATCATGATAAACAGAAAAGAAGTGAGTTGCCAAGGATTTTATCTTGTTTGGATCCACAATCAATACTCATGGAAACAGTAGTCAAGAGATCAAATAAGGGGCAAATCATTGGGTAAATCTGCTGTAGAAGACCTCTTTACAGTGTTGAAAAACAAGGATATCACTTGGAGATTTAAGACGTGCCTGACCCAAGCCAAGATATCTTCAATCGCCTCATAGCAAGCAAGACTTTGTCTCAAGTACTTTGGACGTGTTGACAGGAAAGACCAGTCCCTGGAGAAGGACATCCTGCTTGGGAAAGCAGTGGGCCAGCACAGAAGAAGAAGGCTTTCAAAGTGATGGAGTGACACTGTGGCTGTATCAATGGGCTCCAACAGCATTAGTTGTGAGGATAGCTCCGGACCGCACAGTGTTTCGTTCTGTTGACAGTTGGGTCCATGGGAGTCAGCACCAATGGAGTGGCACCTAACCACACCACTACACATGTAAGTGACAGTTGGACGTTTGGACCATGGTGCTGCCGAAACTTCACAATGCCATGGACTTCCACAGGAACAAAAAGATGTCTTGGAAGAAATATAGCCAGCATGCCCCTAGTGGCAAGAATAGGAAGACTTCATCTCAAGTACTTCGGACATGTTATCAGGAGAGGCCAGTCACTGGAGAAGGATGTCATGCCTGGTAGAGTGGAGGGACAGACAAAAAGAGGAAAGCCCTTGACAAGACAGATGGACACAGGGACTGCAACAATGCACTCACACAGAAGAATAATGCGGAGAATGGCAAAGGACTGAGTAGTGATTCATTCCATTGAATAAAGGGTCTTGAGTTAAAAGTGGACAGCACCTAAAAACAGTAGTGACAACTGATTTTATGACATGTGTCATACATGACCTTGTATCTGCAAATGCTTGAGCCTCATCTCTCGAATTTGACTTATTATTGATTGTGCTGGTAGCTGATTAAATTTGGATTATTTCTTCTTCTTTCTTTTTTTTAACAATTTATTGGGGCTCATACAACTCTTATCACAGTTCATACATATACATACATCAATTGTATAAAGCACATCATTCTTTGCCCTAATCATTTTTTTCTCCTCTTTTCTTTTTTCACATTTTATTAGGGACTCATACAACTCTTATCACAATCCATACATATACATACATCAATTGTATAAAGCACATCCATACATTCCCTGCCCCAATCATTCTCAAAGCATTTGCTCCCCACTTAAGCCCTTTGCATCAGGTCCTCTTTTTTCCCCCTCCCTCCCCTTTCCCCCCTCCCTAATGTCCCCTTGGCAATTTATACATCGTTATTTTGTCATATCTTGCCCTATCCAGAGTCTCCCTTCCTCCCCCTTCTCTGCTGTCCCTCTCCCAGGGAAGAGGTCACATGTGGATCCTTGTAATCAGTTCCCCCTTTCCAACCCACTCACCCTACACTCTCCCAGCATCGCCCCTCACACCCTTGGTCCTGAAGGTATCATCCACCCTGGATTCCCTGTGTCTCCAGTCCTCACATGTACCAGTGTACAGCCTCTGCCCTATCCAGCCCTGCAAGGTAGAATTCAGATCATGGTAGTTGGGGGGAGGAAGCATCCAGGATCTGGGGGAAAGCTGTGTTCTTCATCGGTACTACCTTGCACCCTAATTAACCCATCTCCTCTCCTAAACCCCTCTATGAGGGGATCTCCATTGGCCGACACTTGGGCCTTGGGTCTCCACTCTGAACTTCCCCCTTCATTTAATATGGTATATATGTGTGTACATACATATACACACATACACACACACATATATATACATACACACACATATATCTTTTTTTTTTTGCATGATGCCTTATACCTGGTCCCTTTGGCACCTCGTGATCGCACTGGCCGGTGTGCTTCTTCCATGTGGGCTTTTTTGCTTCTGAGCTAGATGGCCGCTCGTTCACCTTCAAGCCTTTAAGACCCCAGACACTATCTCTTTTGATAGCCGGGCACCATCAGCTTTCTTCACCACATTTGCTTATGCACACATTTGTCTTCAGCGATCCTATAATGGAGGTGTGCAGCCAATGATATGATTTTTGTTCTTTGATGCCTGATAACTGATCCCTTCTTTCTTATCATTAAAAAATGTTTAAATGGACGGAAGGTTGGGGTAGGATAGAAAACTGCCATCTACTTCCTTAAGAGGAGGCTAGGTGAGTGAAGTAGGAACTGTGTACTCTGAAAATAACTACTCTTAGGGAAAAAAGTATTGGGATTCATGAAGATTCCTTTCTGAAGAAGTGATATTTTAAAAAAGTCATAAATATAATAAAGCAGGCAGTGATGGGAGAGGGGGAGGCGGGAGAAAGGAAATGGGTGTTAACAACCACAGGGACAAGGGAACAACAAGTATTCTAAAATCGATGGCAAAGAGGGTGTAGGAGGCCTGGTAGGGCTTGATCAAGGGCAATGTAACTGAGAGGAATTACTGAAAGACAAATGAAGGCTGAACATGATAGTGGGATAAGAGGAAAGTAAAAGGAAATAGAGGAAAGAACTAGGAGGCAAAGGGCATTTATAGAGGTCTAAATACAGGCATGTACTTATGTAAATATATTTATATATGATGAGGGGAAATGGATATATGTGCATATATTTATAGGTTTAGTACTAAGGTAGCAGATGGACATTGGGTCTCTACTCAAGTACTCCCTCAATGCAAGAAAACTTCATTCTATTAACCTAGCATTCCATGATGCTTACCTCCCGACAGGATCACTAAAGACAAAGCAGTGCATAGGAAAATGTGGTGAAGAAAGCTGATGGTGCCTAGCTATCAAAAAGTATACTGTCTGGGGTCTTAAAGTTTTGAAGATTAATAAGCAGCCATCTAGCTGAGAACCAACAAAGCTCCCATGGAATAAGCACACCAGCCTCTATGATCATGAGGTGTCGTTAGGATCAGGTATCAGGCATCATCAGAACAAAAAACCAAATCATTGTGAATGAGGGGGAGTGTGGAGTGGATACCCAAAGCCCATCTGTAGGCAACTGGACATTCCCTTATGGAAGGGTCCCAGGGAGGAGATAAGCCAGCGAGGGTGCAATGTAGCAACAATGAAACATACAACTTTCCTCTTGTTCCTAAATGCTTCCTCCCCCCACCCTATCATAATCCCAATCCTACCTTACAAATCTGGCTAGACCAGAGGATTTACACTGGTACAGATAAGAGCTGGAAACACAGGGAATCCAGGACAGATAAACCCCTCAGAAACAATAATGAGAGTAGCAATACTGGGAGGGTAAGGAAAGGTGTGGGGAGAAAGGGAGAACCAATCACAATGATCTACATAACCCCCTCCATGGAGGACAGACAACAGAAAAGTGGGTGAAGGGAGACATCGGACAGTGTAAGACATGAAAAAATAATAATGATTTCTAAATTATCAAGGGTTCATAAGGGAGGGAGGGTGGGGAAGGAAGGGAGGGGGAGTAAGGAACTGATACCAAGGGCTCAAGTAGAAAGAAAATGTTTTGAGAATGATGATGGTAACATGTGTACAAATGTGCTTGACACAATGGACAGATTGTGATAAGAGTTTTATGAGCCCCCAATAAAATGATATATATATTTTTTTAAAGCAGGCATTGAATAAAACGAGTTAAGGTTTCAGGAACTGCCCAAGAAAAGGGACTAGCTCATCAATTGGCTGTAAGTCCTTGGGATGTGGAGGTGGGTAGATCTGCTATTTAAGAAGAAAGATTGACAGGCGTTCATGGAGAATATGGGCTGGTAGCTAATAGGGGAGAAGGGAGTAAGACACTGAGTATAAAACCAAAGGAAGAAATTCTATCTACAACTAGATAAAGGGGCATATTTAACTTTAGAAGCCATTAGTTTTCACTAAAAATGTAAACAAAAACAAACATTTGAGAATTATTCATCTCTTGTTAAAGAAGTCCAGGTAGAATAATGGTTGAATGTTCATCTGCTAACTGAAAGGTCAGTAGTTCAAACTTACCAGCAGGCCCTCTGTAGGTCAAAGCTGTGGCAGTCGGCTTTCTTAAAGACTTGAGACATGAAATGCACAGGGCAGTTCTGCTCACCCTCGTGGGTTGTTGTAAGTCAGAATCCGCTCAGTGACAATGCATTTAATCGTCACCACCATTACTACTTAATATGGAGTGTATAAATGCAAAGCATATTTACACTTTCTCCCACTGAAGGCATTCTATCATCTATATATTTTTCACTTGTCCACATTACTGTCAATTGAGTCTTCAGGTATCTTTCCTTGCAGATACTTTTTTCCCCTTTTCACTCAATGTAGAATTCATAAGAGAAAGGAATGAACCAAATTGTATGACAATGAAAGCATGTCACAAAACAGCTACGTGTCTCCCCAAAAGGCTTTTAATATAATTTTGAAAATAGAACATTTATTATTTTCCCCTCATGTCCTCAACGTAACACATGCAGGAGAGCTAGGAACGGGTTAAAAAATGGAAGGGCACTTGAAAGCACAATTCGTGGGAAAGAGAGACCAAAGTATTTTTTTTTGTTTTGTTTTGCTAGAAGCTTGACCGAATGGTGGAAAGTCCAAATGGTTATTAATCAAGTTTGTATTATTGTGACAATGCGTAAGGCTGTCAAAAGACTTTAGTCTTAGAATTTCAGAATTCACTGCTTTAAATACACTTTCAAGACAACATAAATACTGCCATTATTTATGGAACTTGCAACACATGCTATCATATTAGCACAGCTAAACGCGCCAAAAGATGTCGGGCATGGAAATCCTGAGCTCAGTGTCTCCTCTGCTTTGAGACTGTCCTATCTTCCCTGACAAACCCAGTTCCTTTCTGTGCTCAGCCTCCTCTGTAGCAGTTATAATTGATTGCAATCATTGTTCCCATGCCTGCTTCCCTCCCTCAACTGAGCACTTCAAGGGCAGGAGCTGCTTATTTTGCCTTTGTAACCACAAGACCCTGCATAGAGTAGGTGCTCAGATGGATTTATGTAGGAAAAATGTGAGTGAAGTTATTAAGAATAACATACAATTGAGGTCATCAAAGGTTGAACCTTAGTCTTAATAATATGTATAAAACTTAAAAGGGGAAGTTCATTTAGGGAGACCCCCCCCTCCCTTCTCCAAGTGAGCCAATATCTAAATACCAATACCCACTCAGCCACTTTGACACCTACTCTTTTTAAACATTACCTTCTATGTATTCAGTCTCATGATCCAGGGAGCTTATGAAACACAGCCATGTTTGAACATCTGGGATGCATCATGCTGGCTCTGTTAATCAAAGTTTGGCAGATCAGTTCCAGATGTTGACTAACTAAAGTTACACAAGCATTGTTCACATTTTTAACTACAATCAGATCTAACTTCCCATATCTTAAACACAGCTTAATTTCTATAGGTAGGATTTAAATTAGGCACTATTTGTAAAAAAAAAAAAGAAAGAAAAATAACTAATGATGTAATTCAGAGATGGGTCAGGAGGTTTATCCTAGAAATTGATTATATACCTGGAAGTCATATATCTAGTTACATTATATCAATGACCTTTTCAGACGCACATAAAAATTAATACCAAGTATCCGTTAGTATGAATCACCAGAGTCCAATCCACAACCAGTCAGTAGCATTGCACAGAACCAGGCACTACTTGATGCCATTATGCAGAGGGTCTCCACAAGACCGAGGCCAACCCAACAGCAGCCAATGAAAACAGCGAGTGACCACTATGTACTCAGTGTTCTGATGGGTAATTCTACCAGTATAATTTTGTTTAACTCATTTAGTTCTTATAATAATTATCTGAAATAAAATGTATCTTCAACATGGAAGACCATCGCATAAAGTGTTTCCTTTATGGTTATAATTTAACATTTTATTTTGTCTATGTTTTTTTAAAAATCACGTTTAATTAACTGATAGCACAATAGGATTTTTAAGGAGCCATCAACAGTTAGCCTTTAAGGAAAACAAAGTGAATTAAACTAGTTCCAGTGCCAAAGACTACAATAAACATCTTATAATTCAAGATGCTATAGAGCTATAGTAGGTAGTATAAGTATTTATATTTCTATTATTGAAGAATTTATACTTCTGATGCTAACAGGTCATGATATAGATGTTCCAGAAAGCCATAGGAAATAGTCAAAGATGGAGACAGAGATGAGTAAGGATAAATGACGAAGGATAAAAATCAAAATGAAAGCAAACAAACAAAACACAGATCTGCCCAGCATTGACGAGTGCTAGAAATTCAGGATAGAAGTCAGGGCTCTTGAAGGCTGATAACAGGTCTGAGCCCAGGCGAGAACACTCAGGTCATTTCATAAGGTGAAGATGCTGAGCGTTAAGTGAGACCCTCTGTGAAGGAGGGAATGGAAGCTGTCAGTCTGGGTGGCCTCCTGGTTTGGTAAAAGCAAATGCAAACCTTATGCTGCAGATAAAACACTCTACATTAGAACTTCAGAACTTTCAAAGGTTAAGTTAATGAAAACAAAATAAGCTCATGATTAAAAATAAAAATGAAAAACGTACTTAGCAAAAAATGGGCCATCACAAGTGAGCTTTCAGAAGTAATGTGTAACAAATTTAAACTACCAAAGGCTAGCTATGTTAGAATTAGCTGTTAGAAAAGAAAAATTATTGTGGTATGACATTCTTTAAGAGAAAATAATTGTAAATATCAATAATAATGAAGAGATTATTAAAAATGATCAAGTTCACTTTTAAAAAGACCAAATAGAAAAATTTTAATGAAAACACCTACTCATTGCAATTAAAAACTGCGGAACATGCTAAATCACATGTTAGATGCAGCTGAAGAGAAAATCAGTGAGCTAGAAGGAAGGTCTGAAGAACTCACAGAATTGAAAGACAAAGAGAAGAAAATAAAAGGAGAAGTTAAGACTTATTGAGGACAGAGTAAAAGTGAGGTCAAGCATGCATTTAATTGTGGTCTTCCAAAAAATCAGAGAGCTTGGAGAAAAGTAAGTATGGTAAGGGTAACTGGATGAGAACTCTCTAACACTGAAGATGGACATAGTATATAGACTGATAGAGGACGCATAAGTATAGACCCAGCAGAGTTTTAAAAGAGGAATCACATATTATACTATACAGACAATATGAAAAGTGCACAACACAAAAATTAAAAAATAACTGAAAGATAGCCAAGAAAGAAAAAGAAAGAAAGAAATCCGAGCACCTAAAGAGAAAATTGCACTGAACCAGATGCTTAACAACTTCATTTGGAGAAAAAGGTTCCTAGAAATATTGTCAGGAATAGCTGTCAATTTAAATTGTTTTGTCATGAAAATTTTTGTTCAAGGACATAGCAAAATAAAGACAGCTCTAATTTTTAAATGAAGTGACATAGTTTCTCACCAACAAACTTTTAGCAATATCAATTCTCAAAGGCATACTTTGCTATACTAAAAAGTAATGACAATGTCTTGTATAGGATCCATAAGCTATAAGTTGTTGTTTACATTTATTTTATCATTTAATTCTTCAATCACTCTATATGCATGAACATTTTTGGTGTTCAATAGTCAGATAGCCTTCAAAGCTACTCTATTGGGAAAAAAACCAGATGTAGAACATTTCCATGGTCACAGAAAGTTACAAAGGTCACCTGTGCCCCAGAAAGCAAATCATTCGGAAGGGGGTGAACCACAGGTAAGAAGTCTTGGTGGCATGCTGGTTAAGCACGTGTCTGCTAACCTGAAGCCCGGTGGTTTGAACCCACGCGCTGCTTTGGGGAAGAGAGAAGTGGCAGTTCACTTCCATACACACAGTCTTGAAAACAGCCCAGGGGCTGTTCTTCTATACTGTCCTTAAAGGCACCCTGAGTCGGAATAGACGGGGCAGCACTAGGTTTAGCGTTTTGGGAAATCAGAGAAAGATTATTCTTGGAAATTGAATTATTAGTAAGATGAGTCAAAATTTTGGTTTTCTTTAGTCTTTTATGTTGCTAGGTTTACCTAATAAAATTTCTATAATTACTTAAGTATAAAATTAGAATGCACATCTCCCCAAGTAGCAAAATTTAAATATAGCCAATAAGGAAAGGTATACATAAAACAAAAAATAAACTAATAAAATGATGAAAAGGAGCAAATGAAAGTGAGACAACTAGAAAGCATGAAATAAGGCAATAAAAGCAGTTCTGAACATATTTATAGTCATAATACATGTAAATGGACCAAAGTTGCTAGTGAGAAATGAAAAAGTATTTTATATTTAAAAATATGTAGTTTGTAAGGGACATGTATACAACATAAAGGCCTTGAAAGCTTGAAGAATGAAAAACATATGCCAGACAAATACACTAATATAAAAGTTTGACTAATGCCAAAAGGTGCCTTAAGTATAACTATAGAAAGCTCAGTTAACCAAGAAAATATAATGATTTACATATTATATGCATAAATATAAAACAAATCATTTTACAACAAAAATGGAAAATTCCTGTAATAATCAATTCCTACCCATAGTGATGCCACAACAGAAGGTCCTGGGCCATCCTCAAAATCAGTGACGCTTAGCCCACTGTCACAGCTACTGTGCAAATCTATCTCCTTAAGGGTTTTCCTCTTTTTCTCTGACCTAAAATAATACAACCAACCAAATGCTAATCACAAAGAAACATTTACAGGTAACTTCTGCGAAACTAAGGAGCCTGGTGGGTCAAATTACAAGGTTCAAAGTAACCAGTCACTTCTCAGGAGAAAGACAAGGGGGTCTAGTCCAATACAGATTTACAGTCGCCTACACCCTATGGCTTTCATGAGTTGAAATCAGCTCATTGGCAGCTGGTCTACCAAGCATAAGTGACCTAGTGCTGAGTAACAATCTCTAAATGTACCGGCTTAAAATTATAGCTGCATTTATGCTGCTCATGCTATTGTGAACAGAGTTTGATGGGGAGAGTTCATCTACTCAGCAACAAGTAGAGCTTGCGATAGAAAATCTCTAAAAGGATTTTTATTTACTATCGGGGTGGGTGGGTGATGGGTTCCATTGGCTCTTTCTAGAACCTAGAATCCTTATTACGCAAGGGTATGTCAATTAGTGAATAAGTGATCCATTTTGTGGAAAAGGCTTACGGTGACTTTATCAGATTCTAACAAACGGTTACAGGTTGGGCTGTTACCGGTGAGGCCAGCAGTTTAAAACCAGCAGCTGCTCTTTCGGGGAAAGAAAAGGCTTTCTACTCCCATACTGTTAGTCTTGGAAAACCAGAGGGGCAGACCTATCCTGTTCTAAAGGGTCCCCATTGGGCAGAATGGACTCAGTGGCAGTGAGTTTGGTTGGGTTTTACAAGTCCTTGCTGCCTCCTTGTACCTGCCTCCCTCTTTTATACTCTAGTCTCCAAAGGGAATGAATTTCTTAATGATGCTGTGTGTCCTTTTATAGACTTCAGAATCATATCTCGTCCCCGTCCATATCTCACCTCTCTGGGTCTCAATCTTTCTCTTCTGTTGAAGCCGTCATGGGGTGCCTTGGTGACAGAGAGGACTATGAGTTGTGTGGTTAACCAGAAAGCTACTGGGAACCAGCAGACCTTCGTAAGGAGAGATATGAGGCTGGTTCACCACTCCCATAAAGATGGACAGCATCGGAAAGCCACAGGGCATTTCTCTGTGAGCTTCATTAACTCAGTGGCAGTGAATTTGGCTTCTTTTTTAAATCCCTTCCATATTCAAAAAATTAGGAGTCTTGGTGACACCAGTCTTGGTTAAAAGCGAAGTTGTTCACAAAAAAATGATAACTCGAACCCATTTTGCTCTACAAGAGAAAGATCTGGTAATTTGCTTTCACAAAGATTGCAGCCAGGAAAATCCTTTGGGACAGTTCAACTCTGTCACATGGGTCTGCGTGGGTTGAAAATTGGCCTGGCAGTCCACACAACACTGAACCAATCCTGTGGCTATTGTCCTTGGTGCTTCCCCGGTGTGCCAGTCAGTCAGTCACTCCTCCCCCTCAAGTCTATATTTCCTTCAAGGAGACCTGTGGCTGGCAGTGTGGGAGAAGAAATGCTTTCTATATCTAAGTAAGGAGAAACAAAAATGAAACTATAATAAAAATCTAATAACAATATAGTTACTTGTCAAATGAAATTTGAGTAGAGGTGACAGTTAAAGGGATGTCATCAATAAACAACAGCTATATGTCAAAGAACTGACCTGTAACTAGTAGGATCATGAAGAAGAGCAATCAATGTAAATAAATGTAATGTAAATGTAAATATGTATAAATTAAAATATAAAAAGATCATTAAATCTTCAAATTTGAAAAGAGCTAGGAAAGGAAAAGAAAGAATTAAAAATAAAATGAAAAACAACTTGCACAGTATTTGGGAAATTGTCACAAATATGAGCAAAACCACCAAATGATACTTGAATGCATATTCAGGTTCTTAGTGACAAAAAGGCAAGATATGAGATCTTAGTAATCCCATTTCTTAAGTAAAAAGGTCAGAGAGCATACAGATCTCTCTGAACCCCAAATTTCGTTGTTGGTATTGATCTTGAAAGGCACCACTCTTTGGCAAGCAGGTTCAAACTAACCAGTCACTTCTCAGGAGAAAGATGGAGGTGTCTACTCCCTCATCTTTTGGGCAAAGAGTGATCAGACCATAGAGGGGAGTTGAAATATTAATAGTAATTTTTATTATTTAGTTATGTTTGTGTTGTCCCTGGGAATGAGACAGTCAGAGACAAATAAAACACTCACTCACATGGGCCGCCCACCCTGAGAGCCTGACCTTGCAGCCATGCAGCTCCACACTCACCTGCCTGCACCCTTGCTGCATCCTGTTTCACCTTTCTGCATCCTCCGCTTACAGCTATGTGACTCTTCGGAGGGATCTGACCTGCAGGGACCCGTGGATTTCAGTTGGACTGGGCTGGGGTGTCTTCTTATTATCCGATTACTTCTTGATCTAAAGCAATTCCTTATACGTGCATGAGCGTCCCTGGTGTTGTTTCTCCAGAAAACCCATTCTCTATGAGTCTAAATAAATGCCTCCCCGCCCCAATGATGTCTCATAATCGCAATAAAGTGTGCATGAAAGATGCTGTTCCCATCCAGGTAGTGTGCGGCAGAGTTTTCTATAATCACTCTGAGAAACAAATCCTTTTCTCACAGGCAAATACAAATCAGTTCCTATTTTTGATCTAGGCAGAAAGCCAAACCTAGAATAAAAGAAGCCACATGTAGGTATTTGAGAGAAAGCTGCCTACATAAATAGGGATTTTCCCCAAATAATGAAGTCAACTTTTTGGATGGTCTTTAGTGAATGATGGAAATGTAATGGTCTGACTACAAAACTTTAAAAATATTTTCCAAATACTTTGAGGTAGTTTTTTTAAAAGGAGAAACAGCATGATTTAAAAAATAAAAAGGCCATGCACTTGATCAAAACTGATTAATGACATGAAGGCAGCTGTGGTGTTAGAAGGCTCAGCAACTTCCCGACTCCCAAACACAGTTAAAAGATGTTCCCAGATATTTTCATCTGTACCCAAAGGAAGAAAGATCTCTGATAAAACAGAAGAAAGTTTATAAAACTATAAACTCATCCCTAACCTGGTTTTCATGGGAACATGAAGCTGATAAGAGTAAATGAATAATTCCAGGTTCATAATTAGCAGCTATCTTTTATACACTCAAATGCATTTCAAGTAGGTTGATTCTAAAATGTTCAGCTTGGGAAGAGTCTAAAGATTTATCCCAATGGTTCTCAAGTAGGGGATATTCTGCACAGGTATCATGCAGCTTGTCTTAAAGCCTTTCCAACGGGCTCTGCCAGTTTCTAACAGCCAGAGGCCCAGGGGGACACACAATGACTGACAGTGCACAGGCTAGACCATCATTAGAATGAATCTTGGTCCACATATCAAGTGCAGAGATTAAAAACCACAGTTCCAATTCATGGTGCTGGGATCAGTCCACTCTCATACTGCACGTATTCTTACCTGGTAAACATTGTAAGCAACGGTTGGGAGTTACACACCCCCTAAAACATGCATAAGTTAGAGGGGGTGCTCTGCATAATTAAGAGTGGAGGGACATCCTTGTTAACCATTATTTAGAGTCAGGGAGGAACCCTGGTGGTGGAATGGTTACACGCTATGGTCCCGAAGGTCAGCATTTCAACACCACCAGATGTTCTCCAGGCAAAACATTGGACTTTCTACTCCCAAAAGAGTTACAGAAACCCGCAGGGTAATTCTACCTTGTTCTATAGGGTCACTAGCCGAGGGAAGTGAGTTTTGAGAACAGAACTAGCTCTTAGATTATGAATCATTGTGGACTAGAAACAAAAACAACACTCTCAGCTCACGTGGGAAACCTTATTTTAATGGAAATTGTTTAAATTTTACACCATTCTGTTGATCAAGCAATAGGTTTAGGAATTACTGTAAACAAAAATGCATCTCAGAAATAACTCAGACATTATAGATGTAGACATACTTGAACTGGTGTCTGTTTTGCAATGCATGTTTGCACCAACAATTTTAAAAAACAACTTGGATATTTGAACTCCATTGTTCATTATACTATTAAATACATGAATTCCCACATGGATCTATTCAATCAAGAAATAATTATATATCATATAATAATAAAATATATCAACATTTTATTTTACTTGTAGTCATTTGTTTCCTTTTTTAAAATATCAGTGCAAAGCAACTAATATTTTTCCCCTTGAAAATGAAAAAATTTGATGTATTGAATTGTTCCACAAGAAAATATGTTGAAATCCTGCCCCCTTTATTTGTAATGGTGATTCATTTTGAAATGGAATTTTTCTTTTGAATATTACTGAGGTCACAAAGCTGAGCCCTAAATCTAATCCCCTCTGAGTGGTGACTTGGAAAGGGGAGAGTAGACACAGAGGCACACATGGGAGGGCCTGGGTGGTGTGGGGTGGAAGGGATGAGATGTCATGTGATGAGAGAGGTCACTGTTTCTGTTCGTAGCAAAGAAACACCAACACCCTGAGATGTGTCACCTGAAACTAGGAGAGAGGTCCAGCAGAGACAGAGACCTGGAATTGGACTTTTCATGTTTGAAACCATGAGACACAAATTCCCCTTCTACACAGGCGTCTACTCGGTGGTTTTGTTACAGCAGCTCTGGGAAACTAAACTAATATTTCCTTCTTGAATCTTAGTTTTCAAGTGTTATTTCTTCATGAAATAATGGTAGGAATGAGTAGCATCTGTATATATATTTAGGTCTGTTTATCACAATCTTACTTAGGAAAATAGACCTTTGGCACTCAATGTTGGCTATCCAATGGTTCACTTAAAATGTGAGTGATGCATGAAATGCCTAACCCTGCAATTACTATTATAGCTACAACAACCAACAAGTGACAGCTAAATATTTGAGAAGTCTTTGCTTAAGGAACACCACTGATGAGGTAACCACTGCTTTCTAAGGAAGACCATTTCGTATTTGACTGGTTCCACGTGAACATTTTTCTTAATGTTGAGGTCAACCAAGGCCCCTTGCAGTTTCCATCCATTGACTCTTATTCTACCCACCAGGCTACAGCAAACAAGTTAAAGTCCATTTCACGTAGTCATCAAGACGACATGGTGGGGAGGGGGGAAAATGGCAATCAGATAGGACTCATCCATCTGGAGTTCCTGCCGCCAGACCAGAAAATTGGGAGGTAAGGCAAAGGAAATGGGGAAGTGGAGTCCTGAAATTAGAACTAGGGTACCAGGGTCTCTTCTGAACCCCTTTTTGTGGGGGATTTCCACTCACAAAGTAAACCAAGAACGAGCCCTCGGGCGCTGGCTGTGCCCTTGCCAGGAGCAGCGATTTCTGCAGGCAGACACCAGAGAGGGGACAGAATCCCAGACACCAGGGGAACCCCACACGGGACTTCATGCGGTTGACTGTCTTGAGCTCATGGCCTGGGGAGTGGTGGTGGTGGGTAGCCGTAATTTAGAGTAGAAGACAAAGTAGATTATTATATCAGGTAGATCACAGTGTGGGAGAAAATAGGCAGAACGTCGGGAGTCCAGGGAGCACATTTAGTTCCAATTGGCCGAGAAGGAAAGAACCCCCCTGATAAGTTGGATCTCCCCCTCTGGAGGTTAGCCTGGCAGCCCCCAAATAGAAGCAGATCACAAGCATAATTTTAAAAAGAGGATGAAATATATATTATTGGTTTAAAACTCAAACCTAAGTCTGGTTGCTCAGCTCCAAGGAGCACATAGGCGGAGGCCCTTAACCTAAATCAGCATCAGAAGAAACTTAGCTAAGGAATGCCAGAACTCAGCTACAGGGTCTGGCAACTTTTAACATAACAAAGACCCTCTGTAGCAAATGTCAGCAGTAAACAGCAAGGAGCTGAAGCCCAGTGACTGTGAGAGACAACTTCATTTTATTTTATTCTACCTATCCAGGGGAATAACAAAATGAAAAATAAAGTCCTCTGATCTAGTAAGCACCACCAGAAAAGATAGAACAATAAGCCCAGCTTCCTTCTCAGTGATCCCACATATAGCTGGGGAGGCAGGCATCTCCTGGGGCCCTAGATGGGACTGTGGGAACACCCCAATGTCACACACACCCCCATCTGCTGCAGTGCTACATACAGCATAAGGCAGGTATACCAGTGATCTCCAGCACCCACGTAATGCCTGGCCACGGGTGCCATTTTCCTTTTGAAGTAATCCCACACAGCATCTGTTGAACCCTACATCAAATGGGTGCACCACCCCACTCCTTGAGGAAGAGTTGGAACTCCTCCAGCCTCACAGACAGGTGATCAAGTCTCAGTTATCTCCTTACCTACTACTCTAATTCTTCTCACTTTGTACACTAGCCCTTCTATCTTTCCCACTGCACTCAATCTCAACAAGCTCAGGTTTATGCTGGAGTTTTATTCTCTCTTTCTTCTTTTGCCCTCTTTTTTTCCCCTTTTTCCTTCTTTCTCCTCTTCTCTCCCACACTCTCCTATCATATGTCACTACTGGCTCCCAGGTGACTACCCTCCACTTAGGGTAAATCAACCCAATTAGCAGGAGGAAATCCAGCCTGCCCTCCCTGGGAGTGCTATATACCACACAAGGCAGCTGGGACAAACATCTACACTGCACTGCACTGCAGAGGAGACCTCCATCAGAACTCTAAGGTGATCTCGTCAACTAGGGTAATTCTGTCCAGCACCACTGGGTCCTGGCGTTAAAAGGGCACACCAACCTGTCATTTGGGGGCAAGGTCTAAACCCCTCTGACCCCACATCCAAGCAATCAGGGATCAGCTATCTCTTTATTCTTTCTTTCCTCCTCCTCTCTCTCCTCCCTCTTGACCATCACAGCCAATCTTAGTGAACTCTGTTGGGGTTTTTCCCCTTCTTTCTCTTTATTCTCTTTTTCTTTCTTTCCTCTTTCTGTCTTTGCCCTCTTCACCCCTCTCTCTGCTTGTATGATTTTCTCTGCTCCCTCGCATTCCTTTCACATGCTACTTCTGGTTCCCAGACCCCTACACTCGCCCTAGGGCAACCCTGTCCTCCCTGTGGGCAGCCTGATCCCTAAGACAGTGCTGCACCCAAGACGAGTCAGTGCTGCACACAGCACAGCACTGGGGGCAGCTATTTCTTTAACTTCCTGTTCTCTTTTCTCTCTCTCATTGCGCTCTTCTTACACATTTTCTTCTTTTCTCCTCTCCTAGCTCTTCTCTATTTCCTACCACAGCCTCAACAGATTTAGTTCTCCTTTTTAGTTGTTTTCTTTCTTTTTTTTTTTTAAAACTGTTTTCACCTCTGTTTACTCTGTGCATTTTAGTTGTGCATGGATGAGTGGGTGTCAGTTTGCTTGGCATTATTGCCCCAGTCTGTATCTTCCTCTTTCTCTCTTCTTCCTCTCTTTTCACACTCTTTCCCGTCACAAGACACTAGCAGCCTCCAGGCCACTACCCTCCACCTAGGGCAACTCTGAAAGCCCAACTGGGGGAGCTCCCACTTGCATTTATTGGCTTGGCAAGAAGCTTTGGAATTCACCCTTGTCCTCTTATACACCAAGCACCAGGGGGTTCTCCCCTACAAAAAGTGGGGGCATCTCCAGCCTAAATCCTGAGACCCTACAAGTGACTGGGGAAACGCCTGACCACCACTTGTGGGGTTCCACACTACTGCGGGAATATCAACCCAACCTCGAAGGTGATCTCTTTGTCTACGGTAATTCCCCTGCCAGATACAGAGCTCTACACCAAGGGGGGCATACACACACACACCCTCCTCAGTACTACAGTTGCAGAGAAAAACACCACAGGCCAGCCGAGGTGCTCTAAGAACTGTGAAGCCTACTTAGAGATAGGCCAGGGAAACAACGCCTTCATGGGCCAACAACAACCCGACCAGTGTTACATGAGAGGAATATCCAACACACATTTCAAGTAACGGAATTCTGGACGGCTAGGATAAGAGTGGAACCACAGGAAGATATAGCGATAGCCCGACCCCTCAGAACAGCTACCAGCAGGTAGTTCATAGAAGTACACAGACAAATCCCTCAAGAGAGCGCCCAGGGCTTTTCGACTCAGGAAGATAGCTCCAGGTTCCTCTAAAACAACACGTAAACAGCAACCAGTTCTAACAGCTTCGATGAAAAATCAGGAGAAACAGAAGACAATGCTGGAAGAAGTCATGAACCTAATGACGAGGATAGAAGAAGCAGATTTTGACCTGCCACCAAAAGAAATTTTCACAATGCTGCTTGAAGTCATAAAGGATATGAGGGAAGCAATGCAGAAAAAAGATGAAATGATAGAGGAGATAAAGACAACACACCAAAGGGAAATACAAAAGTTAAGGGATGAAATAACAAAGCCCAGTAACAAATTGGCAGCCCTTGCGAATAGGTTTGAGGAGGCAGAAAATCACACCAGTGACCTAGAGGACAACCAAACAGACCTCAGCAAATTGGAAAATTAGTCAAATAAGAAAGTCAAAGAAGCTGAAAGAAACATGAGAGCCATGCCTGATGCTATGAAAAGAAACAATATTAGAATAATTGGGCTACTGAAACAAGACGCAATAAAGAAGTCAACAGAGAAAATAGCAAGGGAATTCGTAGAGGAAAACTTCCCCCAGTTTAATAAATGAACATCAGGCAACCATACAAAAGGCTGAAAGAACACCAGCCAGATTGAATCCCAAGAAGTCACCAAGACACATAATTGTCAAATTATCTAACTATAAGGAAAAGGAGAAGATCATAAAAGCAGCTAGGAAAAAGCAAGCAGTCATGAATAAAGGTACCCCAATAAGAGTATGTTCAGATCTATCAGTGGAAAGGATGAGGAAGAGGAGGGAGTGGAGTAACATATTCCAAAGTTTGAAGGAAAAGAATGCAAACCAAAGAATAATTTACCCAGTCAAATTATCTATTAAGATAGATGGAGAAGTAAGAGTTTTCCCAGACAGGAACAAGGTCAAAGAATACATACAAAGAAACACAGCCCTACAAAAGATCCTTGCCAATCCAGTATGGACAGAAGATCGACACTTACCGAGGGCAAGTAAAAAACCATCACATAGAACAACTGCACCCATAATGCAACAAAGAGGAAACAGCCCCAAAGATAGCATCAGCTCAATAGTTGAAAGATGGCAAACATAAACCACACACACAAAACAAGCAGATAAGATAGGTAGATAGGAAAATATCCAACCACAAAAGGTATAAGATGACATCCAGAATCCAGAGATGAATATAATAACACTGAATATTAATGGCCTGAACTCAGGCATTAAAAGGCAGAGGCTAACATACTGGCTCAGGAAACATAACCCATCAATCTGCTGCCTCCAGGAGACTCATCTCAAGCTTGCAGACTAAAACAGGTTTAGAATTAAA
The DNA here is from genome assembly GCF_050624435.1 of Tenrec ecaudatus. Taxonomy (NCBI): domain Eukaryota; kingdom Metazoa; phylum Chordata; class Mammalia; order Afrosoricida; family Tenrecidae; genus Tenrec; species Tenrec ecaudatus. The sequence goes on from NC_134534.1 coordinate 31,649,314, forward strand.
GGCTGGAGAAAAATATACCAAGCCAATGGTAATGCAAAAATAGCAGGGGTAGCAATCTTAGTATCTGACCAAACTGACCTCAAGATACAGGCCATAACAAGAGACAAGGAGGGGCACTATATAATGCCCAAGGTAACAATAGACCAAGAACCAGAGAGCATAATAAACATATATGTCCCTAAAGAGAGACCTCTAAAATCCATAAATCAAACACTCCAAAAGATGAAAAAAGAGATCACAGACTCAACAATTATAGTTGGTGACTTTAATACACCACTCTCTGAGAAAGACAGATTATTGGCAAAGAAACTCAACAAGGAGGCTACAGATCGAAATAGCACAATTCAACGACTTGACTTGATAGATATTTTCAGAGCCTTCCACCCACATGCAAAAAATTTCACATTTTTTCAAGCCCACATGGCACATATGCAATAATAGACCACGTTTTGGGACACAAGTCGAACTTGAGTAATTCAAGCACATGGAAATTATACAGACATCTGTCTCTGATCATTGCGCCATAAAGCTGGAAATTAACAGAAGGACAGTGAAGAAAACAAGGGCAAACAATTGGAGGATGAACAATTTGCTATTGCAAAAGGAGTGGATATTGACCCAGATCAGAGATGAAATCGGGAAGTTTCTAGAAACCAATGAGAATGAAAATACGACGTACCAAAACCTGTGGGATACAGCAAAGGCATTTATCAGAGGAAGGCTGATAGCAATAAACACACATTAAAAAAGAAGAGAGATTTGTGGATGATATGTTGACACAAAACTTACACCAATTAGAGCAGAGTCAACAGAACAACCCTACTAATAGCAAGAGGATGGATATAATAAAAATCAGAGCAGAGATAAAGGAGAGGGAAAACAAGATAACTATGGAAAAAATTAATGCTGCTAAAAGTTGGTTCTTTGAAAGAATTAACAGAATTGATAGACCTCTGGCAAACCTAACCAAAGAAATGAGGGAACAAACGACACTTGTAAGGATGAGGAATGAAACAGGGGACATTACCAGTGACCCTAATGAAATCAAAAGGTTAGTTACACTGTACTATGAAGGTCTATATTCCAACAAATTCAACAATTTGAAAGACATGGACAAATATTTGGAAACACAATCCCTCCCTAGACTATCCCAGATGGATGTCAAACACCTCAATATATCCATAGCAATGGAAGAAATAGACAAGGTAATCAAGGGATTACCAACAAAAAAAATCCCCTGGGCCAGATGGCTTCACAGGAGAACCCTACCAAGCGTTCAGGGAAGAACTGACACCAATCCTATACAAACTCTTCCAGGACATAGAAAAAGATGGAAAATTCCCAAACTCTTTCCATGAAGCTAGTATAACTTTGATACCTAAAGTGGGCAAAAATTCCATAAGAATCGAGAACTATAGACCAATATCCCTAATGAACATCAATGCAAAATTCCTTAACAAAATACTGGCCAATAGAATACAATAGCATATTAAAAAAACAATTCACCATGACCAAGTGGGATTCATACCAAGGATGCAGGGATGGTTCAACATATGAAAGACCATCAGCGTTATTCACCGCATTGGCAGGAAAAATGATGATAACCACATGATAATATCAATAGACGTGGAAAAAACATTCGACAACATCTAACACGCATTCCTGTTTAAGACACTTAAGAAGATAAGAATAGAAGGAAAATTCCTCAATAATATACAAGCCATATATGAAAAACCAACAGCGAATGTGGTAGTTAATGGAGAAAAGATGAAAACAATTGCACTGAAAAAGGGTACCAGACAAGGCTGCCCCTTGTCCCACTCCTAGTTAACATCATACTGGAGGTCCTAGATAACAACATAAGACAAAGGAAAGATACTAATGTATTCAGCTGGGGAAAAAAGAGGCAAAATTATCATTATTCCCAGATGATATGATTCTATATATTGAAGATCCCTTAAACTCCATAAGCGGCGTGTTGGAAGAATAGAGGAATATGACAGAGTGGCGGGACACAAAATCAACAAACAGAAGTCCATTGGACTGCTCTACATATTAGACAAGACCACAGAAGAGACGGTTTAAAAGGTAGTACCCTTTGCAATTGCCAAGCACAAATTGAAATACCTAGGGATATACCTGATTTAAAAAACAAAAGACTTGTGTGAGGTAAATTATAAAACACTACTTCAAGAAATCAAGGGTGACCTCAGCAAATGGAAGCATATCCCATGCTCATGGATAGGAAGACTGAATATAGTAAAGATGCCAGTTCTCCCCAAGGTTCTATATAAATTCAATGCTATCATTGAATACAAATGCCATCGTCCTTCTTCAAAGAATTGGAAAAACAGATTACCAACTTCATATGGAGAGGAAGAAGCCCAGAATTAGCAGAGAACTCCTCAAGAAGAAGGACAAAGTGGGAGGGCTTGCTCTACCTGACTTTAGCATGTACTATATGGCCACAGTAGTCAAAACAGCGTGGTACTGGCATAATGACAGATATTCAGACCAATGGAAAAGAGCCGAAGACCCAGAAATAAAAACATCAGCATACAGGCAATTGATCTTTGATAAGGCCCCCAAATATTAAATGGAAATCAGATGCCATCTTCAATAAATGGTTCTGGAAAAAATGCATATCTACCTACAGAAAATGAAACAAAACCCTTACCTCACTCCATGCACAAGAATAAACTCAAGGTGGATCACGGACCTTGAGGTAAACCCCAAACAATTAGGGCCATCAATGAGGGAATTGGGACAAAACTGAGAACCTTGACACAGGGAATACATAGGCTATCAGAAATAGGAAAGGATACAAATACAGAGGAGTCACAAATAGACATATGGGATATACTGAAGATAAGATACCTGTGTACATCGAAAAAATTCACCAAGAGAGTAATAAGAGAGTCCACCGACTGGGAAAACATCTTTAGCAATGAGAGATCAGACAATGGCCTTGTTACTAAAATCTACAATACTTTGCAAGCTTACCATCTGAGAAAAACTAATTGCCCACTGAGGAGGTGGGCAAAGGGCCTGAAAAGAAATTTCAGAGAATCTGAAATCCGAATGGCCAATAACATATGAGAAAATGTTCCCGATCATTAGCCATAAGAGAAATACAAATCAAAACAACTATGAGATACCACCTAACACCCTCAAAGATAGTCCAATTTAAAAAATCAGGAGGGGCTGTGGTGAGATAGGAACTCTCATCGACTGCTGGTGGACCTGTAGGAATGTACACCCACTATGGAAATCAATTTGGCAATTTCTCAAACAGATGGAAATTGAGTTACCATATGACCCAGCAATCACCCTACTGGGCATATACCCAGAAGAGACAAGAAACAAACCACGGCCAGACATCTGTGCTCCAATGTTCATTGTGGCACAGTTCACAATCTCAAGGAGTTGGAAACAACCAAAATTTCCATCAACAGATGAATGGATTAAAAAACTGTGGTACATACATACAATGGAATACTATGCATCACTAAGAAGCAGTGATGAATGCATAAAGCATATGCCACATGGGAAGAACTGGAGGAAATTATGCTAAGTGAAGTAAACCAAGCACAAAAGGACAAGTATAACATGAGTCCGCTGAGGAAAGTTTATATATATATATATATATATATATATATATATATATATATATATATATATATATATATATATATAAATAAAAGAGAGAACAGAAAGATAAGTGCAAAAAGGGCACAGGGGAAAAAGCTACTGTATACAAACACTCCAGGAGTGGGGTCCAGATAGTATGGCAGAGGCCAGACCAAACCCAGGGGTACATATGGTAGCCAACTAAAACAGGGGTGGAGGGAAGAAAGTGGAAAGAAAAAAAAAGATGTGTGATGGGGGAATAGAGCACTGACCCACCCAAGGAGAGGGCTTTGTTTGTGTCTCCACAGGGAAAGAGGGACCAGATAGAAAGCCAGTGCTACACGAATGCAGTGTGCTGTCAAGGAGTGGGGAGCCAGTAGAGGGGCCTGAATGTTCAGCCCCCATACCAGCTACGTGGACAATTGCCCCTCACCCCAGAAGAATTTACTTGAGAGGATAGCACTGAAGCTGCAGCTAGGGGAGAGGGGCATGTTTGATCAGAGCAAATGGGAGCAAATGAAGGAGGAGTAAGAAAGAGTGAGCATATCCTGGCCCATAAGGCCTGGAGGACTACATCCCCACTCTGAACAGCCAGTGGACAGAGTGGACAATATGGCTGATATCACTATGAGACACGCTGTCCCTTGATGGCCCAGGGCCCTAAGAGGGACAACACTGGAGACTCAGGGCCAGGAATGGCCCAGACTGACCCTGTGACACCGAGGCAAACCACTGAAAGCATGTGGCAGAGCAACCATGGGAGCAGAGCAGGGAGCCCCTGAGGGAGTACAAAGGACAGACTCTGGGGCCAGAGCATATACCCCAATGGAGCTGACTAAAAGACACTCCTAGAGATCAAAAATCAGACCTTGATCTATTTACAGGTTTTTCTTTCTTTAAAAATTTTTTTTCTTTTAATTAATTTATTCTTCTATGGGCAATTGGTTTCTTTTTGTTGTCTTCTCTGTGTTCTCACTCATTGCCTATCTTGTTATGACTTGATTGTTGGTGCATCTAGATAAGATAGAGCTATGTAGATAAGATAGACTGAATGCAGGGTCTGGAGGAGAAAACAATGGGACCAATGGTTCCAATGGGACCAATGGGACCAATGGTTCCGGGGGGGTACACAGGAGAGGGGGAGGAAGAGGTAAGGAAGTAGTACTGACCAATCGAGGGACAGGGGAGCAAAGTGATCCAAAATCAGTAGCAAGGAGGGCGTGAGAAAAAAAAAAGAGGGCGTGAGCTGCCTGGTAGGGATTCATCAAGGGCAAGGTAACCGAGAGAAATTACTGAAACCCAAATGAAGGCTGAGCATGATAGTGGGACAAGAGGAAAGTAAAAGGAAATATAGGAAAGAACTAGGTGACAAAGGGTATTTATAGAGGTCTAAAGACTGGAATGTTCATATATAAATATATTTATATAAGAGTGTGGGGAAACAGATCTATATGCATATATTTATAGGTTTAGTATTAAGGCAGCAGATGGACATTGGGCCTCCACTCAAGCACTTACTCAATGCAAGAACATGTTGTTCTATTAAATTGGCATTCCAGGATGTACACCTTCCCAACACGATTGCTGAAGAAAAAGGTATACATAAGCAAATGTGGTGAAGAAAGCTGATGGTGCCCGGCTATCAAAAAATATATAATGCCTGGGGTATTAAAGGCTTGAAGATAAACAAGCGGCCATCTAGCTGAGAAGCTCCAAAGCCCACATGGAAGAAGCACTCCAGCCTGTCTGACCACAAGGTATAGAAGGGACCAGTTATTAGACATCAAAAAACTAAAAATCATATCAGTGGGTTCCCATCTTCATGATATGATCACTGAAAACAAACGTGTGCATAAGCAAATGTGGTGAAGAAAGCTAATGGTGCCTGGCTATCAAAAGACATAGTGTCTGGGGTCTTAAAGGCTTGAAGATAAACAAGTGACCATCTAGTTCAGAAGCAACAAAGCCCCCATGAAAGTAACACACCAGCCTCTGTGACCACGAGCTGTCGAAGGGATCAGGTATCAAGCATCAAAGAACAAAAAATCCTATCATTGTAAATGTGGGTGAGTGCCAAGTGGTGACTCAAAACCCATTAGTAGCCAACCAGACACCCCTCTTACTGAAGGGTTGTGGGGAGGAGATGAGCCAGTCAGAGTACAGGGTAGCAATGATGAAACATATAACTTTCCTCTAGTTCTTAAATGCTTTCACCCCCTCACCCCCCGCACTATCATGATCCCAATTCTACCTTACACATCTGGCTAGACCAGAGGATGTACACTGGTACAGATAGCAACTGAAAACACAGGGAATTCAGGACAGATGACTCCTTCAGGACCAGTGGTGAGAGTGGCGATGCCTGGAGGGTGGAGAGAATGTGGGTTATAAAGGGGAACTGATTACAAGAATATACGTATAGTCTCCTCCCTGGGGGATGGACTGCAGAGAAGAAGGCGGGGGTCGACGTTGGACAGTGTAACATATGACAAAATAATAATAATTTATGAATGATGAAGGGTTCATGAGGTAAGGGGAGGTGGGGAGGGAGGGGGAAATGAGCAGCAGATATTAAGAGCTGAAGTAGAAGGCAAATGCTTTAAGAATGATGATGGCAACAACTGTACATATGTTCTTGACACAATGGGTGTGTGTGTGGATTGTAACAGGAATTGTACAAGCCCTCAATTATTAAAAAAGAAGAAGACATGGTGGTTACCATTTCCTTTCTAATTGTTGTCATCCTCCAAGTTACCACTGGCTACTGCTACACAGACTGTTGTCCTTGAGCCAGACACCATTTTTTTAAAATCATTTCATTAGGGGCTCATACAACTCTTATCACAATCCATACATATGTAATTGTGTAAAACACATTTGTACATTCATTGCCCTCATCATTCTCAAAGCATTTGCTCTGCACTTAAACCCCTGGCATCAGCTCCTCATTTTTCCACTCCCTCCCTGTTCCCCCTCCCTCGTGAACCCTTGATAATTTATAAATTATTTTGTCATATCTTACACTGTCCAACATCTCCCTTCACCCACTTTTCTGTTATCCATCCCCCAGGGAGGAGGTTATATGTAGATCCTTTAATCAGTTCCCCTTTCCCACCCACCCTCCCAGTATCCCCACTCTCACCACTGGTCCTGAAGGGAACATCCACCCTGGATTTCCTGTGATTCTCAGTTCCTATCTTTACCAGTGTACATCCTCTGGTCTAGCCTGACTTGTAATCTGGAATTGGGATCATGTGGGGATGGGGGGGCAAGAAGCATTTAGGAACTAGAGGAAAGTTGTATGTTTCATTGTTGCTACATGGCACCCTGACTGGCTCTTCTCCCCGCAACCCTTCCATAAGGGGATATCCAGTTGCCTACAGATGGGCTTTGAGTCCCCACCCCGCACTCCCCCTCATTCACAATGATATGATTTTTTTGTTCTGATGATGCCTGATACCTGATTCCACCCACACCTTGTGATCTCACAGGCTGGTGTGCTTCTTCCATGTGGGTTTTGTTGCTTCTGAGCTAGATGGCCGCTTGTTTACCTTCAAGCCTTTAAGATCCCAGATGCTATATCTTTTCATAACCAGGCACCATCAGCTCCCTTTGTCACATTTGCTTATGCACCCATTTGTCTTCAGTGATCTTATCAGGGAGGTGAGCACTCAATGATATGTTTTTTTGTTCTTTTATGCCTGGTAACTGATCCCTTCAGCACCTCACGATCATGCAGGCTGGTATGCTTCTTACAGGTGGGCTTTGTTTCTTCTGATGGCTGCTTGTTTATGTCTGCTTATTTATGAGGATGTGGAAATAGATATATGTGCACATATGTATAGGTTTAGTATTAAAGTAGCAGACATTGGGCCTCCACTAAAGTACTCCCTCGGTGCAAGAATACTTTGTTCTATTAAACTGGCATTCCATGATGCTCACCTTCCTGACACATTGCTGAAGACAAAGCAGGTACATAAGCAAATGTTGTGAAGAAAGCTGATGGTGCCTGGCTATCAAAAAATAGAGCATCTGGGGTCCAGCTTCCAATTTTTATAAAACTGAACAACATTTAACTTTGGCTGTTGCAGAATTGGGAGTCATATCATTTTTGTTTTAGATACTATGCTTATACTTTATGGCTTAAGAACAAATTAACTTTGTTGGCAGCTCTTCCTAGTATTGACACATGAAATTCTAGTCATATCAAATAATGGATTGTTTAAATAAATATTTCTTTAGCCCTCCTATCCCCAACTATGATTTGTTTAAATACATATTTCTTTAGCCATCCTACCCCCAACTGTGATGTACCCAGTTAGTGGGGTTTCTATTTGATTCAAAATGAAGATTTTTAAAATGCCATCACTCTTAAATTTTATCTTATTACTGTCAGCACATTGTCCCACCCTGCTGCAATTAAAAACATACTTTCTTATAAAATATTTTAACTTTTTAACATATTGAAAATTAGGCCAATATAATATCCCATATGCCCACAATCAGATTTAAAAGATATTAAGATCATCCAATATTTGGACTTTGATTTTTGTGTTTATTTTGTGGAAACAGACATTACATATAGCTGTGGTTCTATTGCTTGTTCTGAAATCCTTCTTCTTCCCTCTTTCACATAAAACCACTGTCCTATAATTGCTCTGTATTCCCCTCTCATCACAGTTTATATACTGAATTCTACACACTAGATAGCTGTGGTTGTCAATGTGTAATCTGTGAACTTTAAGTAAGTGGTATAATATTCTATACATCATTATCTAACTTTTTTTTCTAAATCTATTTTTCCTCCTTTTTCTGACACTTATCCCTTTTGAAACATGACATTAATTATTTTCTTTCATTTCCACTTGCCCATTCATCTAGCTTCCATTTAGTCCATTTCAAAAGCTATCATGGTGAGCATTCTTACAGGCACCATGTATCTGCACGGCTATTAATGGTTCCATAAAAGACATCTAAAAATGACCCTTCTGAGTTTTGTTTATTCATCACTTTTTAAATATTACACCGAGTCAATTCCAATTCATGGTGACTTCCATCTACTAGAGTACAACCGTGTTCCACAAGGATCTTCTTCTGAGGTGCCACAGGACGGATGCAATCACTTTTGCATTAATAACTGAACACAACACCTAATTAACTCACTTTTGCTATTCTCTGTAAAGTCACAGTGCTAATTTATGCACCCACAAACAGTCTGTGAGAATATCACACATGAGGGAGTACTGGAAGGAAAAAAAACTAAAACAGAATTTCACTGGGCCGAGTGAAGCTTTCATTGCATGCATTTTTTCTGGTAGGCCAGCATCCTGCCCCTCAATCTGAGTGGGTGCACTCAGTGGCATCACCTGGGAAGATTCTGTATGGTCACAGTGAATTTTTTTCATAAAAGCAATGTGTTTGAACGTCATTTTTTTTGTGATGGCCAATTTAAAAAACGGCATGTGGCTGCAAATTTTGTTTCCTGCTCGGGAAAAATGCCACAGAAACTGTTGTGATGTCGAACATGACTTACAAGGATGGTGCTATGGGAAAAACACAAGTGTATGAGTGGTTTTCTCATTTCAAAAAAGGTGAAATATTGATTGATGACAAACCTCATTCTGGACGTCTGTCAACTTCCCAAATGGATCAAAATGTTCAGTTATAATTCATTTGAGTGCTTTCCACCAAGTCAGACTGATAATCAAGTTTTCTCTTTAGAGGTTCTGGAAAGATTGTATAACAGTGTGTGACAAAAAAGACCTGATTTGTGGCAGATGGGGGACTGATTTTGCCATCATGACAATGCACCTGCTCACACAGCCATCTCAGTGCACACATTTTGGGCAGAAAACAGCATGCCTATCTTGCCCCACACAACTTACCTGACCTCACTCCATGTGACTTCTTTTTGTTTCCACGAATGGAGACAGACGTGAAAAGACAGAAATTTAATGATGTGAAGGAAAAATGAGGGGAGTGCTGAGAGCATCCAAATATAGATTTGAAAACGCTTCCAAGAATGGACTCACAAATTTGACAAGTATATTAAATGTCATGGAGAGTACTTATAAGTTGATAATGTCTTTTTTTGTAAAAAAAAATTTAATACAAAGCTTTGAAAAAAATTTGTTTTTGTTTTTTTTAATTAGGGACCCCCTAGTACATTGGTCATTTGGGTTTTCTCTTCAAATAATTTTACCAAAGAACTCTGATGATGTGGTGTGTTATTTATGGAGCTGCTAACCTGAAATACTGAGCTGTTCTGAGGGAGAATCTAGAAAATAGCTAAAATTTCAAAAAGCCTAGAGAGCAGTTCTACTCTGTCCTGTAGGGTAGTTACGGGTCAGAATCAACTCAAGACTGTGGGACGGTGCCCTTTACCTACCTTTTCAGAGAATTTCCTCCAATATTGTTAATTTTTCTGCTATGTAAATGATTATTTTAAATTCTCCTACGATATTTTCCCTTATAGAATGTTCTGTGGGTTTCTTGTTTCAAAATGTATGTTATCCTGAGGACACAAATATCTTTCATAATTTCTTTTAAAACTCTTAAGTTTTGCTTTTCATAATTTGTCTTTGAATTCATCCAGATTCAAATTTTCTAAATGGAATGATGCAGGAATTAATTTTTTCCACATTTGTATAACTAATTGTCCAGGAAGCACATAGAGTTCTCGGTTCTTTGTTCAATAACGTATACTGACATGTCTCTCATATTCCATGTTGCCGGATGAGTGGGCTTTCTGGGATTTCTATTCAGGCCCATTTGTCCATTCGTCTATTCCTATTCCACTAGTATAGTGGATTAATTACTACAGCGGTACAATAAGCCTTGCAACTTACCACAGTTTGGCTCTCATGTAGTTCTGCATTTTCCATTTTAAGTGAACAGGTGGCCTCAGCAATTTTCAGCTTGAAAGGTGACAAAAAAGGTTACTTGATGATCAGCTAGCTCAAAAAACTAATCTTGCCACCAGTCTTTTAAGCAAGATTAAAGCTAATGAAGATGATTGTATAGAATGAATCATGACTGAGAATCAGTCTTAGTTACACCAATATAATCCAGTGAACACATTCCAATAAATAGTGGTATCTAAGGGGATCTGTGGGGCCAGTTAACTTCAAGGCAGGTGATTAGCTCAGAAAATGATAATGACCTATTTTTTCCCAAAGGGATATAGATAATCTTGACAGATATCCTTGAAAGACACAGAACAATCACGGGGGTTTATATGATGTAGATTTAAGTGGGCCAGGAGGAAAGGCCTAGGAGGCAAAGGACATTTATAGAGGTCTAAATACGGGCATGTACCTCTGAAAATACATTTATATTCAATGATAGGGAAATAGATCCATGTACATACATTTATATGTTAAGCATTAAGGTAGCACACGGACATTGGGCCTTTACTCAAGTACTCCCTGAATGCAAGAACACTTCATTCTATTAACCCAATATTCTGTGATGCTCACCTTCCCTGACAAAATTGCTGAAGTCAAAATGGGTGCATAAGCAAATGTAGTAAAGAGAGCAGATGGTACCTGGCTATCAAAAAATATAGTATCTGGGGTCTAAAAGGCTTAAAGATAAACAGGCGACCATCTAGCTGAGAAGCAACCAAGCCCACATGGAAAAAAAACACCAGTCTGTGGGATCATGAGGTGTCAATGGGATCAGCCCTAGGTATTAAAGACACAGAACAAAAAATCATATCAATATAAATGGGGGGTAGGGGTGGAGTGTAGACCCAAAGTATCTGTAGACAATTTGAAATCCCCTCACAGAAGGGCCACAAGGAAGAAATGAGCCAGTCAGGGTGCAGCATAGCACCAACAAAGCATACAACTTTCCTTTAGTTTTTTTTTTTTAATGCTTCCCCCTCCCCCACTATCATGACCCAAATTCTCCCGTACGAATTTGGCTAGACCAGAGGATGTACACTGGTACAGATAAGATCTCACAACACAGGGAATCCAGGACAGAAAAGCCCCTCGGGACCAATAATGAGAGTAGTGATACCAGGAGGGGAAGGGGTTGGGGTGGGGGAGAATGGGTGAACTGATCTCAATGATCAACATATAACCTCTTCCCAGGGAATGAACAACAGAAAATAGGGTGCAGGAGACAGTGGTCAGGGTAAGACATGAAAAAAATATATAAATTATCAAGGGATGCATGAGGGAGGGAGGGAGGGATAGGATAAGCTGATACCAAGGGCTCAAGTAGAAAGAAAATGGTTTGAAAATGTTGATGGTAACATATGTGCAAATGTGCTTGACACAATGGATGGATGTATGGATTGTGATAAGAGCTGTAAGAGTCCCCAGTAAAATACTTTAAAAAAAAGAAAGAAATCTGAGAACTGCATTGATGATAAAAGGCCAGGAAAGTCGCCCCAAGGACATTTTTTCCCATCTTGACACTGCACCGTCTCATTCTTCAAGGGTAGCAAATGTTGCCCTATGACAAATTCACTGGAAAATCTGACACTGCCACATTACACCGGAATGTCACACCTTCTCTTTGTTTCCCAAATTGGAAGAAGAGTAAAAAGGAAAAAGGCTGAGTCATTCAGAGTAACCCAAAATGCGATTTTTGCATGATGTGGACCAAAACATGCGAGAATCCTCAGGAAATGTCTGATGCAGAGTGAGAGCTTTCATGTTCAGAAGTGTACACATCTACATGGAGGAGAGGCCAAGAAAGAAGAGCTTCGCATTTTGACATGTTTGTTTAACAAAGATTTCTATGGTTATATAACTTTCTTAACCTTACCCTCATATCCATGAAGTAATTGCTGAAGACCTAGTGACTTCTGGCTCAATAACCACAAGAACAGTTAGGTGAGTGTTTAAGATGTAAGAAGAAGACCCAGGCGGAATTTCTTAGAGTACTTCAACATTTTCTCTCCTTCCCACAGGAGAAGGAAGCAGTGTTCCCGTTCAGCTGACAAAGGAGCGTCAAGATGATTTGGAGACTTTGATGCAGTTTTCTGAAGCTTGAATAGCAGGGTAACTCTTAGAGAGAAGGGGAGATTTACTAGCAGGGAGGGAAAATCTAGGTATGCAGCAAGCAGGGAAACACAAGTTTCAAAAGTGTCACCGCCTGTACCAGGGAGCTGGAACCTACTGTTTCCATGGGGAGGTTCTCTGATAAACCCTTGGTAGCACCATTAAGAGAAGCCGGCAGTTTAGACCATCCCCTGGGCACCAACATGCATGAAGGCAGAAACCAACGCCGTAGATTTGACTCTTACGTATGTGTTCTAGAGAGGCACTGAAGTCCAGGGGATTTTCCTGCCTGTAGTTTTATGGAAACATATTCCATTTTCCATGTCATTGCTGGGTGTGTTTGAACCACCAACCATTCGGTTAATAGTTGCGTCATCCAGGGAACTTACTAGATGAGAGAAATAGCAAGCGAACCAAAGTGTGCTCTTCTCTTTACTTTCTTTGCTGTCCTCCACCTCCACCCCACCCCAAACCCAGGACTGAACAACACGGGAAGCCAAGGCAAAATTGAGTGGAGAAGACAAATTTTTAAACAAGAAGATACTGAAGTTAAATATGCCAACAGCAGCAATGTGCTGCTGTTTTAAATGGGGGATAAAGGAAAAATGTTCCCCTGGCTCTGGGCAAAGAGACACCTGATTGGTGGTGGTGCTCATATCAGTCAGAGACAGAGCCAACTTGAAGTCCTTTGTTCATCCAAGCTTGATGCCTGGATTGTGGCCAGAGCTATTTCATGCCTAGGACACATTAAAAAATTTTAAAAAGGAAAAATGTTTCATTTGATTAAATTTAGAATTGTAATAACTAATATTCATTTATTTTAATTAAATTAATTCCTCTTAAGTGTGCATGTTATATCCTTTCTTTTTAAGCAGACATGGAATATTGACAAAAATGGAAATCATGTTAGACCACCGTGGTGAAATTGGATTCTCTTTTCTATGGTTCTTCTATCCATAGTCTTTGTAACTCTCACCAAATGACTGAGTATGCAAATAAGAAATGTGGGACTCTCACATGGGGATTGGTTACATTTTCCATTCTGCTGGGTATAAAAGTAACCATTTCAGAAGCAGGGATGTTGGGAATTTCACAATCATGAAGAAAGAAGAGTAACAAATGAAGTCTGTCTTTTTTTTTACTTTTGCCTTTTGGAGCCTGAAGTCCCCGTGCAGTACCGGCAGCAAAGGGTGCATCGGCATGGGGACCATGAGAGAGATCAGCAAGCTTCCTAGTGGACAGAACTAACAAAACAGACTGCCTCAGGCAGGCGGCTGGCTTGCCCTCTGGAATTTTGTAACATGTGCATGTCTAACCACTGCCCCATAGAGATCAGCTCGGGTGTAGTGTGGGGGTTGGTTTCCCATCACTTCTTGTCTTCCCAAGGGAGATCAGACATCTCCTCCATATCATTCTTATACACACAAAAATGAAGCACGGTGAATTAGAAGAGAACAATATAATAAAGCCTCTAACCATTATGTAACAAAAGAGAAATTGCTAAGCAAATCACTGCTTTAAAAATATCGTATTTCTCATTATCAAATGGCAGATATTTAAACAACACTGTGTTTAAGAGAAAATCATCGTGACTCCTAGGAAAATGTGCTGTTGGTCTTTCTCTTGACCAAAATGCACAATCTGAATCTAATCATGAAGAAACATTCAGACCAAACCATATGAAGGGACATTCTGTAAAATAATTGGCCTGAATATTTCAAAATGTCAGTGTTATAAATAACAAAGAAATGCGGAGGAACTGTTCCAGATAAAAGGCATCTAACATGACGCATAAATGAAATGAAAATGCACAATTCTGGATTAGCTGTTTGACTGTGGGGAGAAGAAATCTATAAAGGTCTTGAGTGAAACAAAATCAAAAACAAGAGGGTGTTATGACAACCTACCTTCATGAGCTTTAAGACCTTGAGGGAATATGTAAATTCCTATCCTTATGTAAAATGACGGTATTGAATAGAAGTGAACAGACATGCCAACTAGGAAAAGCAGCAAAGAGGCTCAAATTACAGTTAAAAACACCTCCTCTGTCCAAATAGTTCAAAATTTACAGATGAGCTCTGCCAGCCCTTCAGGAAATAAACATTTACAGTGTGACCATGAATTGCTCCTCAGAATTGCAGAAATGCTTCCCACCCTAATTGTATGGAGAAGTAGTACTCAGCCAATTCTCATGGGCACAGCGGTTTCCATTGCTTGACCTTCTGACAGGGCAGGGTCTACTTGTGATTATTCAATGCTAATTACACTCAAAAAATAAGTTTGATATGACAAGTAAAAACAATCATGATTTCAAAATTATGTGATCAAAAAATTAAAAACATGAAACACATTGAATGGTGCTCTGGATACAAATATAATAAAATTTAGCTTTAAAAAACACAATGTATTTTTAAAAAAACTAAACTTAAAAAAACTGCACCCTACAACATTTGCTACTTTATAGTATCCATATTGCAGGTAATCTGTGAGTCTTGCTCCAATAGTCTGATGCCATATTTCTCTGTATCTAGACCAGCTTCTCAAGTGAAGTGCTCAGCACACAGATTGGGGAATGTGATGAGAGGCTACTACTCTGAAGCACACCCCTCTTGTACTTCAACCAGGCTCTCTGAAGCACACTCCTGCTGTACTTCAACCAGGCTCTCTGCTCTGCCTATGTTCACATCCTCCCGGTCCCTCCTGATCCATTGTCCCGCCTAAGGGGCATTCTGGCTGTAATTCTTCTGAGACAGATTTAGATTTTCTTCTGGTATTCCTTATTACTTGCCATATTTTCCCTGAGCCCCATAATTCCAGTGCATTAATTCTTCCGTAACCTTCCTTATTCATTGTTCAAGTAACATGCTGATGAGGCATGGGTCAAGTGAAATATTGTCCTCAAAAATGATATTTTTGATGTTCAATATCACTCTGAAGAGGCTTATGTATAAATTCCAGGTAAGCACAATTAATTTGATTATTCTGGAATTTCCATTCTACATAATGTTATCCATCATTGGCTAGGTTTCACACCATCAAATGCCTCTGCATAGTAAATAAAACACAAGTAGACAACTTTCTGGTATTTTTTGCATCCTTCCAAGCTTCATCTGACATTAGCAATGGTAGCCGTTGGTCCACGTTGTCTTTTAAATCTGGTTGAAATTCCAGAGCCTCTTGCCAACATACTGCTCCATCTGTTGTTAAATTATCTGCAGCTTAATTTTACTTGCAAGTGATAGTAATACTGTAGTTCAAAATAGTCAAAGGAAGACCCTCTTAAAGTCTTATCCTCCATAAAAGCAACAATCAACTTTCCAGGGCTCTGGAAAGTAAGCAAAGGCAAAAATGTAGGGAGCCATTTATTCAAGAAAAGCAAAAGCTAATCATATCATTGTAATGCTGCATGACAAAGTAAGAGACAGATGAAGACACAGTGCAAAACACCACTGATGAGAATTACAAACTAACACAAGTCCATTTGAACTTAAAAAACAAAGGTTGAATTCATCCTATATTCCTCACAGAAAGAACAAAATCATACACAAGCATTTTTCTTCTGCCATTAATCTTTCTAATCCACATTACCTTCCCCACAAACACATACAATTAAGCAGCCTTTCAAACAGTTTTGACCCATGTCTCATCTTTCTCTCTCTCTCTCTCTCTCTCTCTCTCTCTCTCTCTCTCTATATATATATATATATATATATATATATATATATATATATATATACTTGTGAAACAAATTATTTCATAAACAATCTAGAAGTTTAAGAAGAGAGGTTAATTTCTAAGTATGTGTGTAGAAGCAAGACCATCATGTTAAAGTAACAGCAGAGACAAGAAGACAAAGGAGTGAGAAGGTGTGGGATGGTAAAAGGGGACCCAAGAGAGAGACTGGCATGGAGTTTAGTAGGCAAATAACAGATGGAGTATGACATGGTGCCCTTGGGCTAGAGGAGTTAAGCACTGCATCCACACCTGTGACACCATAGCAACTATTTCACTGCAGGGAACAGACTAAAAGGAGAGGAAGGAAACAAGTCCAGTTACCAAAAGCAAAAAACAGTGAGTGTGGCTAACCGGGTCAGCATAATTTAAGGTTTACTAACTCGCACATGCGTTATTACTTCGCCTTGGAAATTAGGAGTTTGTCATTCACGTCATGGCAGGACTACACCAAGACACACATTTCCCTTAAACGAACACTGGAGCCACCAAGAGATGTTGAACTAACAGCTTACAAAAATGGACCATAGCACAGAAAGAAATCTGCTGCAGGATATGCAGTCCCAGGGATCGTGCGTGCGCGCACAATGAACAGCAGATGGTACGAGTCCAGAGAGCATCGGTACGTAAAATAGCCAATGGTTTCAATCAGTTGGAAAACTGGAATGCTAATTCCAAATCCTATGCTAACCAGTTTCCACACAGGATCTCTTTTTTCTTTTTTTAAGTGAAAACATATTTGCATTTTGATGGCACATTTCTTGCAAGGCTTTCAGAGCGTTTCCATGGGTAGGCTGTTGTGCTCTATGCGTCCTGCAGGACAGAGCTCTGGCGAGTTGGTATCTGCTGCATAGCTTATAGTTGAGACACTTCACCGTTGCTAGGGTGGAAGGGGGATGGGAAGGCAACCTAGGAATCAGACCACCCTTTAGAATAATGTATCTATGTGCAAGTGAATGGACTACAAGCAAGCAAACAAATCTATTCAATGCCCTTGAGTCAATTCCAACTCAAGACTAGAGTAGGACGATTCTACCTTGTAGACGAGAGTAGAACTACCCACTGGCATTTTCGGAGGCTACACATCTCTACAGGAGTAGAAAGCCTCATCTTCCTCCCACAGACTAGTTGGTGGTTTCAAACTGCTGACCTTAAAGTGAGCAGCTCCACTCCTAAGCCACTCTGCTACCAGAGCTGCTTGCAGATGAATACCACATATGCATAAATCACTGGCTACAAGAATGGGGAAAAAACCAGAAAGAATGACAAACCATCTGCCATAGTTACCTGTTGTTATTGCTGCTGCTGCAAGGTGCCATGAGTTGGTTCCAACCCATAGTGACCTGATGCACAACAGAACAGAACCAAGCACTGCTCAGCCCCGGGCCATCCTTAGACTAGTTCCTATGATTGAGGTCACTGTTGCAGCCACTGTGCCAATCCATCTCCCGAAGGGCTTTCCTCTCTTTAGCTGTCCTCCTCCTTGACCAAGCATGATGACCTGCCCCAAGGACTGGTTACTCCTCACAATAGGTCCAAAGTATGTAAGACGAAAGCACACCCTCCTTGCCTCTAAGGAGCACTCTGGCCATACTTCTCCCAAGACAGACTTGGTTGTCCTTTAAGCAATCCATGGTACTCTCACTGTTCTTCTCCAGAAGCACAACTCAAATGTATCGATTCTTCGTTGATCTTGCTGAGTCAGCATCCAGCTTTCACTTGCACATGCGGCAATGGAAGCTCCCATGCTTGGGTGTGGTGCCCCTCATTACTCAGAGTGACATCCTTGCTCTAAAGAGGTCACATGCAGCACATTTACCAAATGCAGTGTGTCTTTGATCTCCTGAGGGCTGCTGACATAAGCATTAATTATGGATCTGAACAAGACGGAATCTTTGACAACTTCAACCGTACTTGCCTAGTGCTGTTATAATAGAAATACTAGAAGTGGGTGTTTTTAAGAAATGGCTTTTTTTTCCTCTTACAATTAAGAAAACTAGAAGTCCAAATGTAGGGCAGCAGATCTAGGAGAAATCTTTCTCTGTTGGCTCTGGGGAAAGTCCTGGTTTTGTTTGACTGTCAGTGGCCCCAGCACTGCTTACAGATATCCAGATATTTGGGGCATCAGTCTCCCCTGGGCCCTAGGAGGACCTCAGGGCAGGAATTCTGGGTCCAAAGGTGGGCCCTTTTCCAGCTCTTCTGTCTTGGGATACTAAAATTCCCTTTCTCCCTGTTCACTTCTCTTGTCATTTCATCCCGTATACAATAAAAGGTAATGCAGGCTACATCTGGGGAAACCCCCCTGCCATGGGATCAGGGCTGTGACCTGAGTACGTGTTACATCCCACCCAAATCTTCTTTCTTCTGATTGGCTGATGACATCATGGAAAGTAATTGTATCCCAAGAAGGGAATGGCATCTTGATGTTAGCCTAATCAGTCCCATTTCACATTTCTGATCCCTTGAAACTAGATGAGACGAAATTAGCATTCTTCCAAGCCACCAAATCTGTAGTAATGAGTTGCAGCAACAAACAAACTGAGGTATTCAACTACTGCACCAGCATCTAGAGGGCAGCCAGTGAAGTAGAAAGGTCAGCCAAGGTAGACCAGCAGCCAATTTGGGTGTGCTCACTGACCTCCATTCCCTTCTACTAGGCCGAACCCTGAGCCACAGCCAGGCAAGTGCCACTTTACTTCCGGCCCACTTGATGGGAATCAGAGAAGAGCACCGGACCAGATCAGGAAATCAGGGTCCAGCTTCTAGGGCCAAGGGAACTACTGTCCTTTGACACTCATCACACCCGGATCCTATGGGTTTTGCTGTGATTGTTGTTAAAAACTGAACAGTCCCTTGCTTTCTAATACATACTTTGTGTGTTCCAGGTATATGTTCCTTACTTGCATGTTCTGTTACTTACATGTAACACATAAAATTGAATGGAAAGAAATACCCTATGTCATGTGTCCTCAAAGTTTTTTAAACAGGGGACCACTTCACTGTCCCTCAAACCCATTGGAGGGCTGGACTATAATTTAGACTATGAACAAATTCCTATGCACACTGCACATATTTTATTTTGAAGTAAAAATCAAACAGGGCAAAACATCTGGTGGGCCAGATAAATGCCCTCGGCGGGCCGCAGGTGGCCCGCAGGCCGTAGGTAAAGGACCGTGCCCTGTGTCGTCTCTCTTTGAAACTGGCATGGTCGCATGGGAACTTGAAAGCTATCGGTGATCAATTTCTTTCAACAAAGAAAACTCACTTATCAAGAAAAGAGTCGTTTGGCAGACACACACACACACACTATAATTGGAGCATCCACTCACTTCTCAACTACCCTCTCATCAATGGCTCTCGTCCACTCAAAAGCCAGGCAGCATTTGGGCCTTTTGTTTCCATGAAAGAGTTCTCTTTCATAAACAGCCTCAGAAGTTAACTTCAGGTGGTTTCTTCTTGTTATAATGCAGAGAATCCTAACTAACACAGACAAAACCAGAACCGTGGAATGATAGTGAAATTCAACAGCAGGACAAGGGATGAATTGAGACTTGTATCTAAAAAATATATAAGCTAATGAACTGAGTCATAAAAATTGGGGACCAGGATGAAGGCAAAAAATATGACAAGGTATTCTTATTGAAATCTATTAGTAAGGTACAAAGCTAAAATAGATTCTTTTACAAAGGTGGGACTCCAAGCCAAAATGCAGATTTGACAAAAGAAGAGTCAAAATTTACTGCACCATCCACATTCATCCTTCCACGGTGCTGATGTAGTGAACATTAGCATGCCTAGTGCTTCTGTGACCAGCAGAGAGCACAGGCCACAGGCAAACTGGCAAATCGAGATGCATTGGCACACACCAGCCTATTGCTCCTGGAGGCATCTATGAACTAGGGCACTATGTGGCCTGTGTAGCGCTGGAGAACTGCACCTGCAGCAAACATGCCAACCCCCCAGATCAACATCAACATGAACATAGCCAGCAGTCCCAGGAATGGCTTCCCCTTCACCTATGGGAGGTGTCAGTTCCACTAACCTGGACCAGCCCATGGCAGGTTCACCTTCCAGTGTATTTATGATCTTACGTAGAGTTGAAGAGGAGCCCTGGTGATGCACTGGTTAAAGCTCGTGGCTGCTACCCAAAAGGTAGGGAGTTAGAAGCCACCTGTTGTGGAAGATAGATGTAGCCCTCAGGGACCATAAAGATGTGCATCCTCTGAGCAATCCAACCCTGCCCTATGAGCCTCTTTCCATTGGGAGTGACACATACAGCTCAAACAGCTATTACTACAGAGTAAAAGAAGGCACACCGTGAAAGCACTTTCACTTGCAGAGGTTTATAAAGGCAAAACCTTCAACTAGCAAAGTTCAGCCATAAGCATTGTGATTGCTGGAAAGCTGAGAGGGGTTAGTGATCTACTTCCTTTACAAATGGCCGGTGAAACTTACTGGTGAAGATCAAAGATGTCGACCTTCAATATGAATTGTACCACCATAGAAAGAAAACAAACTTTCTCATTAGTAGACTAATAAGCAACTTCATGATAAATAGAGAAAAGATGGAAGATGCCTGGACTTTCAAGTTACTTTGATCTATAATCCACACCCACGGAAGCAGCAGTCAAGAAATCAAATGATGTGCTACTGGGGGTGAATCTGTCGTAAAAGACCCTTTTCAAGAATTAAAAAGCAAAGAGGTCTCTTTGGAAACTACGATGCACCTTACCCAAACCATGGCATTTCCAGTCACCACATACACACTTGCGGTCTGCATGAAGAATAAGGAAGTCAAAGAAGAACTGACGCATTTAAATAGCAGTGTCATCTAAGACGACTGTGTATATCATAGAATACCAGAAAACACACACATCTGTGTTGAAAGAATGCTCTCTATGAGAAGTGGGTGAGATGACGTACCTGGATTTGGGGCATATAACCAAGAGGGACCGATCCCTGGAGTAAGACTCCTTTCTTGTTAAAGGAGAGGACCAAACAAGAAAGCAGAAGACCCTCGTGGTGATACATTGATGAAGTGACTGCAACAATAGGTTCCTGTAGAAACTATTGTGAGCATGACCCGGGACAGGCAATGTTTCACTGTTGTCATACCTAAAGTCACCACAAGTTGGAACTTTCTCAATAATACCTACAGGGAGCCATGTGGGCATATTTGTGATAGAGTTTAAATACATGCACGCCTGTTTTCTGAAGCTATTGCAGAAAAAGCTTCCGAGGAATCAGTCCAGAGAACAAAAGATCAAGCTGATATTTCAACTTCTAAGCTGCAAGATGGGATCGGTCAATACTTTAGCCAGAAGCCTCAGCTATGTTAAGTGCATTATATTTTGGAATGCTTTTATTGGTCAAAAACTCCACTGCATGATTCTATGGATGGCATATTCAGATGACAGACATACAGGAGCTCACAGTGAAAACGGGAAATGACTTGGAAGAGAATATTTTCTAAAGAGGCCTTTTGTATAATGCTGTAGAATCCTTGAAGACCTACTCTTCCGGAGAGGAACACAGTGGTACTTGACCCTTCATCTCCAGCTCTGGTGAGCGGACACCTCACAGGACTCCTCCAGAGCTTACTCCACGTCTGCTAAAGCTGGAGGCAATGGTGGAGGTGAGTGGAGGTTAAACATAGGGAAACGTGGGGTAGGTTGGGGTGGGAGCTGGATAATGTTCTATCTGGAGAGAAACGTAGACAGTGTTAAGACGAGTCAACTTGGGGCTTCAGTGGCAGAGCCTGGAGAGTCCCCTCCTTAATGGTGTCGGTCTTACTCCCCAGACTTGCTGGGGCTAAGGATGTGGTTTCCCATGTGTCACAGTGAGAGAATTTAGTGTGGAGTCACAGTACTTCTGTTCTAGAAGAGACAAGAAGCTAAAGATGAATGCAGGTTCTGGAGTTAGGAAACCCACGTGGCCAGTCCAAATTAGCGGTTCAGTGGGAGATTTCTCACCTCCTGGGAGGAAGGCATGGGCTCCATTCACAGCCAAGGAATCTCCTACCCAGACACCACCCATGTGCGCATCGTGAATTCTTTGCTGAGCTTCCAGATTGAGACTGGAAAGGGTTCCAATGTACTTCCAGAACTTAGCCAATGAAAACACAAGGGGCTCTAAAGCTCTTAGAGGTGCCAAAGGGATGGGCAGCATCTTGTCTTGTTATGCGTGGAACCATCAGAAGTCTAGAGCCATCCTGCGCTAAGGCAGGCTTGACAGCAGGTAAGGGTAACAAAGAGGTTGGTGTGCACATCTCCTGGGTTTAAGAGAGTAACAGGTGAGAACGCACCATTGCAAAGTTTCAAGAGAGTCTGGAGAGAGACAGCCACAGAGAAAGAACTGGATTAACCTTGCAGCCACAAAGCCATCTAGGCAAGTGACACTTGCAGCTCATATTCCTCCTGAGCGTGAGATCAGAGGAAAAGGGTAAGGCCATGACTATACATACGATGTGATTCGTCCCTTCGAATGAAACCTGAATGTTGATTAACAACTTGCATCAACTAGTTTTCATTTTTGAATTATAACAGTATTCTGTGACCTAAATAGATCCCGGGAGAGTCTATTACTTCAGTAACTTGTGAGTGACAGAGGCAAGTCTTCCTCGACAGAATAACTTTGAAAGGGGAATTTGAAGACAAGGCTTTGATGGCATCCCATGACTCATGCAGTCATGATATCAGTTACACATATTTTATATACGCAATCGTCATTACAAATGTTGTGGTTTTCACATTTTAAACATCTGCAAATAATTGGGTATGCCTAATTTAAATGCTATAGTAACTGCAATCAGCCCCGTCCATTTGGTATATGATGATCTGCCAAAGGAATGGATGTGTCTCTAAGTCTGGATGGAGATAGTGGCACAGGCAGCTGACGTCCCACCCTAGGGACCCTCTGCTGGGTTCCCATCCAGGGGCCTGGACAAGTTCCTTGCAAGCAGGCAGCTCTCCCCATCATTACAATATTTAATGATATAATTCTCAAAAACAAATGTAAATTATATAAAGAGATAAAATATGTGTCCTGTAAAGAATTTGACCAAGGATAGGGAGGGAGAAGGTAGATGATATTAGCTTTCTTTGTGAGCTTCTCTATGTATATATACTTTTCCAAAAGGAGTGTGTACAAAATATGCTGTTAAGTCACAATTAAAAGGTACAGAAAATATTCTGTACACTCAGTTCCAATAATAGACATTCACCAAAGCACACATTCACACACACACACACACACACACACACACACACACACACGGCATAACCTTTTTGGAGCATCTCTTGAAAGTAAACTACATTCTCTTGTTGCATACTGATCACCGTGATGACCTAAGAAGGGGGCAGTGGGAGTTACTTAGGGAAGGAGGAAGACTCTATTCCAACTCTGCAAGTGTGTGGAGCCATGAGGTTGGGACCGGAGGCATATTTAGCAGGTTGAAGGGAACACTGAAAGCAGGGGGGCCTTTACCCAATTATCCCCTGCAGGGTGAGCACCGTGGCATGGTCCTATGGAAGCGAAGCACAGTCTAAGTGGCCCTCTATGGAACTCCTGTCAGCTGGAGTAGCCAGGGGCCCATATAGGGGCCTTAGATTCCAAGTAGTTCTTTCTGGCATGCAGAATTGGGAAGGAAGGGGAGGGAAGAATAAAGTGCCTACAGATTTTGATCTCTGGACCAAAAGGTCAAGCAGAGATGTCATGTACAAGAATCGCCAAGTAGCTGAGCCCAGGAAGAAACGACAACCACCCTGGAGCCCTCAAGCACAGTGATCCTTCGCAGACACCACCCACCACCAGCACAGCCCGTGCAGTCAATTGGGAAGGAATGGCTAGGGCCGAGCTGAAAAACCAAGCATTCCCTCCTCAAGGGCTTTCCTACACAAAACTCAGGCAACAACCATCAAAAGGTGACAAAATAACACACCTAAAGAACATTTAAATACCCAAGAAGACTTCGAGATGAAGCCCTGGTGAAATGAAAAAAAATGGTGGAATTTCCCCAACTTTTTGAACCCCCGTGTATAAAGTAACTGTCAGCAATGGGTTCCAACATAAATCACGATAGGTTATGAAGTCACCCTGTGGATTGGGAAGCAGGACAAGGCTCGTTCCGGTGTTCTCTTAGGAGAACGTGTAGCATAAAGAGAACCAAGCGTCATCTTTGGGGAAACCTCCCATCCACTCTGTCATCCCGCCCACTAGCTCTCCCCCACCCACAACTAACATTGTCGATTTCTGTGTCAGCATTAGCTCATGCATGTGTAGCAGAGCAGGCCAGTGTGAAAGCAATTAATCAAATGTACATACGGTTCACATTCGGCGAATTAACTTTAAACAAACACCAATCTTGAATCCCTGTTCAATGACGTGCAATGAGCCAGTTACCATTGCCCTAGCTCTGCCCGGGGACACTTCAAACAGTGTTGCTTGGTTCTAATAAAATAGGACCAGTTTTCACTTTGCATCTGTTGGGGTTTATTTGGTGGCAAACCAATGATCTGAAAACTGAAATGTGCAGCAAGGCAACAAGCCTCTTCTTTAACAGCACGCTTCATTCTGATACCCATTATCTTCTGCTCTCACTCACTACATGGATTGAACTGAAGAATGAGTCCGCCCCCTGACACCCGCCAAGCGGAGTTGAATGAGGCCACGTGTCCCTGCACAGATTTAAAGGTGCCACTGCAGAAGGACATTCGGACTTGAAGGAGCTACTTGTGGCCGTGGTGTCGCCAAGGGGAATGGAAACCACACCCTGAGGTTGGCAACAACTACCATCCAACCACCGCTACCCCCAGCCTCTCCCTCATCCACCGTTCAGCATGGACGTGGGAGAGTCATGGCGCCCACCTCCACGCAGGGGAGAGCTCCTCTTGGGAACTGGGAGAGAGCAGGTACTTCTAGGAGCTGGATGGGGTGGAGGGGCGTGCTGGGAAAGACTGTGCTTGGGAAGTGGGGTGGGGGAGGGTGTGAGAGCAATCCCGTGAGTTCCTGCACTGAGTCAAGCCAACCCTAGCGATGAGGCTGTCAGTGAATTTGCTTCACGTTGAAAAATTGGATTCAGAGGCAACTTTGCTTACAAGACGAGTCATCTCGGCAGCACAGCCTGCTGTAAAGAGCACTCGAGTTTCCAGCAAATCGCGCTTTGTTACAGTTCTCTGGTGCGGTTCCCTCTTTGATGAGGCAAGATGGATGAATGCTACTGCATGACTTAGAGTCTCAGGTACACACAAAGGACATTGAGTCTGGTGGATTTTAGCAAGAAAAGATGAAAAGGGGCTTCGGGAAATGATAGCAAGTGGCTCGCAGAATATCAGGGAAGACGAGGTAGGGAGTTGAATAATGTTTCCCTAAATCCTGGCCCATCCAGAGCCTCAGAAGGTGACTTTATTTGGAATGAGACTTTTTACATCGGCAGCTAAGGGGATGGTCAAAAATGGGATCCGCCTGCGTTAGCCTGGGCACCAAATCCTGTGGGAGTGTCCTTGTAAAGAAGAGGAAAGGAAAAGGTCATGAGACACAGAGGGTGATGTGAAGATGGAGCCTCCAGAAAGAACCAAACTGACCAACACCTTGATTGCTCAACACCGGCTTCCAGGCTGTGTGAGGAACGAAGAGTTCCCTCGCTTTATGCCTCCACGTCTGTAGGAATTCGGAACAGCAGTCCAGCAAACTAACATATCTAGGGAACCAGACTCAGAGCCTGACAACCCCAACACCCCACGCCCACCCTCGCCCCCACTGGCCAGATGCCTCAGCTTGCTTCTCATATTCCGTGTCTGTCTGTGTGTGGACCAGTGTGAAGGTGTGGTCCATGTACAGGTATATCAAATGCAAAGTCAAGTGTTTTTACTAGTGCCTGCTTCATCCGGCATACTCTGGGGTTGATGTGTCTGATTGGCTGATGTCGCCCATAGGCCGTGTACCCACACCTTAGCCACAAAAGAGGCTGAGGAAATTAAGTCCATAGCAGGCTCTGCCCCCCAAGAAACCACAGATACACTCCTTTGGAAGAGTTGTAATAAAGCCCAGGACCCACAGGTTAAGACTGGGATAAAATGGGTGCCCAATGAGGGATATTAGCTAAACAGACTCTACAAAAGCCATGAATGAACGAGTAATGTTTATAAACCTCTAATTTTCTGTGGCACATGACAACCAATAATTAATGCTTTATTCTTTTCCAGTCGTCATGCCACACATGTATGCTAACATAGAGAGGAGGCCTATTTATGTCATGCTTGCTCACGTATCTGTACCCATCTCAACTGTCCATGGTATTGTCAGAGCCAAGCCATGGGAAAATGTGTGTACATGTGTGTGTGTGTGTACATGTGTGTATGTGTATGTACGTGTGTGTGTGCGTGTGTGTGTGTGTGTGTGATTATATTCATCAACAATGACCTACAGACATTCTGTGACTATTTGGACAATGCACAGGCATATACAATGCCTACATTTTTATTTTAATAAAGAACATTTCCGTGTTCACTACCAAGTTTCTGAGACTAATTTCTTCTGAAAACAACATCTCCCTTCAACTATGTGCATCTTCTCACATTTAGCAAATAGAGAGTTAGGGTTCTTGTGGTTTTGAGGGGCTATTGTTGACGTCTTTCATCAAGTTGTTTCTGCTTCACTGTGGTCCTAGACAAAAGAATGGACCTGCTCCAGGGAGTTCCTCCCCTAGAAGTTAATCAGGCAAGCAGAGTGCTAGACTTTTCTTCAATGGAGGGGCGAGTGGGCCCACGTCACGAACCCTTTGGTTAGCAGAGTATTGCTGACCATTGCACTGCCCAGACTCCCTGGAGTCATGGGTTGGTATATTCAATTGGCCCTGTATACTATGTAATTTGCCAATTAAAAAAACATAATAAATATATTACTCTCTAATATGCTTTAACTGCATACTTTAAAAAAACTAGTCTCTGTAATAGCATGCAATGTTTTTGTGGGTTGATTTTTTTTGCTCAGCTCTTAACATAAAGGTTGGCAGTTCAACCTCACCCATTGCTTCCATGTGAAAAGCACTGGCAATCTACTTCCCTAAGATTCCAGCTTAGAAAACCCTACCAAAATAGTTCTACTCCGAGTTGTATGAGCCCCCAATAGAATGTAAAAAAGAAAAGAGGAGGGAAAAAAAAGAAAATGATTAGGGCAAAGAATGTACAGATGAGCTTTATACAATTGGTGTATGTATATGTATGGACTGTGATAAGAGTTGTCTGAGCCCCTAATAAAATGTTTACCAAAAAAATAGTTCTATTCTGTAATTCATGGCATTTCCATGAGTTAGAATTGGCTACAGCAACTGGTTTGGATTTTTTGTTCATTTTGTCAAGCACTAAGCAAAGTTCATCAGCAGTTATATCTGAATTAATATTCCCATATGAAGATAATCACCACATAATAATTTCTCAGGATTAGATTACTGCTAAACAAAACTTTAATCATACTTTTCTCAATGTAGATTGAGGAATTATTACCTTAAAAAACTTTTAAAAACATTTTAGGGTCTTTAATTAGTAAAAAGCAATGCTGTTTTCTAACACACAAAGTCTTTTTTAACTAGCCTGCTTCTTATTCCTAATTTCTACTAAAATTGTTCATTTTCCTTAAAAGATATTTTCTTTATTAATTAAATAATAATTATGTGGACTAAATTCTCACACCCACCAACCTTTGCAATTCAATAATTTCATGATAAATATTGTACATTTTAAGCAAGACTTGAAAAATAAGGGGGGAAATCATCTTACCTCTCTACCTCTGAAATGTGAAGGTTTTACAAAATTGGAAAATAAATATAAAAGTAATTCAAGATGTTCTGAGCCATGCTAAATCAGAGTTAAGCAGACCATGCAGCAAAGCTGCTCATTCACGTAGTGTGTTTGGCCATCTGGGTCGCCATTAAACCAGACCAGACACAATGATGAAACACATAGGATCTAGGAGCAGTTCCACATGTGGTAACCCCTCCCCCATTTACCTCAGCTCTCTGGGGCCCCCATTGCTGGAGAAAGCATAAAAGCAAAGTGTTCAAAGAGTGGCTGTGGAGACAATAGCTCTTATTTTAAAATATAGATGTATTTCACACACAATGCATTCTGTTGTTGCGATTCGTGGCCATAGAGTTGGCTTCAACACATGACAACCTCATCTACAGCACAGCAGAATGCTGCCTTCTCTTTCCTCGGCTTCACAACCACTGGTTTGCTCAAGTCCACTGTGGGGTGTTCTGAGAGCCTACCAACCTTCACCTTCAGCAGTACACTGGACACTATTCTATTGAAATCCACCGATGTTCCTTGGCTAATTTTCAGTAGTTTGTCAGGCCTTATGTTAGTCCGGGTAGACTAGAGAAACAAATTCATAGAAACCCATGTGTATAAGAGAGAGTTTTATGTAAAGGATAACTGTATATTAAGAAAGCATCCCAACCCAACCCAAATCAAGTCCATAAGTCTATATTAACCCATATGTCTGATACCAATATATGTATATAGTCCTCT
Organism: Tenrec ecaudatus; assembly: GCF_050624435.1. NCBI lineage: Eukaryota > Metazoa > Chordata > Mammalia > Afrosoricida > Tenrecidae > Tenrec > Tenrec ecaudatus. The sequence continues at coordinate 31,678,220 of NC_134534.1, forward strand.
TCAGACTCATGAAACATGCAATGGCGCTGAGTTTAGGACAGTCACAGGCCAGTGGGTAGGAAGTCTTTGAATCCAGTGGCATTGTGAGCATCTCAGCGCTGGCAGTGGTCTCCACATGGCTTCTCCAGCACCCAGAGCTGCATCAGGGTAGGTCCATGTGGCTTCTCCTCAGGGCTGTCTCGCAGGGAGTCAGCCTTGTCAATAGAGAGTCTCCAAGGGTCAAGAAATAGTGTCTTCCACTTCCAAGGAGGAAATACCAGAATTCCCAGAATTCTCAGGAGAAGGCCATGCCCACACAGAGGCCTCCTTGGCTATGACCTGATTGACAAGCTAGACTCCATGAGAACACTCTTAATCCTCAAAGTGACAAACAATTATATAACTACCACAGGCCTGTATTCCAGTCTGCGCTAGTCTAGAAACTCAACTGAAACCTGTCCACCTTGGGTGATCCAGCTGGCGTTTGAAATGCCAATGGTATGGTTTCCAGCTCCTGGCAACACGGAGGCCTTCATATACAACAAACGGAGGGTTAGGCGGTGGGTACGGATTATAGGAAGGACAAGTAAACAATCAAAATAAAAGCTGTTGTAAACCTACCACCCCAAATAAGTGCTTTTAAATTCTGTGTGTATTTCCCTCTAATTGTGTGTGGGGTGCATTGGTGTGTTCGGATGCATGGGTATATAATACACATGAATGGAACGCTATTGTACCTTCTCTGTCCCTTACTCAGTAAAGAACAGTTCTGCTCTCACTCTGAGCTGTCCCCATGCTCTCTTTGCACATGTCACCAGAGCGGACCGACTGCTGAGAACCAGGCATGGGAACAGACAGTAGAGAGGGCAACATGTGCATTTGCGAGTGTGTGTGCTGTCTTTGTACACTTATCTGGTTATTTCCAGAGGAAAAATTCTTCAAATACTCATGACTATTTTCCAAATTTTTTTAATTTGTATTTTTTATCTCATACTGTAAATTGAGTGTCTGCTTCTTGATAAATATCAAATAATAGGCTCTTTTAATCTTGCTTGTCTTAAAACAAAAGACAGCATATTATTGCTAAGGGCCATCCAGTAAGGTCCAGCCCAGAGTGACCGTATGTACAATGGCATGAAACACTTCCCAGTCCCACACCATCCTCACAATTGTTGCTATATTTAAGCACCTGGTTCCAGAATTTCAATTTGAATTTATTTAATGCTTAGTGGTATTAAACTAATTCACCTGAGTTTATAATTCATCTATGTATATTGTTTTATATGCTTCCTATTTATCTAATTTGTTTTTCTTATTCAAGCCTTTCTCTTTTCCTCCCTAATCCTGAAAAGAGTTGCCTATTTGAATATTAATGCTATTCTTTAATTACATGCAAGGGGCCCTGGTGGTACAGGGGTTAGGGCACAGCTGCGAGCTAGGTTACAGGTGTGAGCGCGCCAGCCCAGCTCCAGGAGGAGGAGAAGATGTAGCAGGCTACTCCCTTAACTGCAGCCTTATGGATCCTTTGGGACACTTCTCATCTGTCCTACAAGGTCCAATCCTTCCAGCTCCAGGAACGGGAATGACTCCGGCTGTGGGTTCCTGGGGTTATGTGTCATAGAGTTCAAATGCATTTCCATGTGTGTCAATTGCCTCATTTTACACTATAGTAATGGTACTTCTCAATACAACTACTTAATATCTTTACATATTTAAGTGAAAGCTTTTCCAATGTTCATTTACCAATCAACAAGTCATCTGAATAATGATTTCTTTCCTATGAAAAGTTAGGGAAATTTTAAACTCTTATTTTGGCAATGGGGAGGAGAGGTGGCATATTTGAATTTCCTATGACTGCTATGCATGTCTTTACCTCTTGAGCAAATTAGGAATTGGACCTGGAGAAGTCATCTCTGAGTGTGGCAACAGAATTCACATTGGTGCTGTTCACTCTTCAAATGCCAGCTCAGGCCCCACATTGTATGATCTCGTTTGGAGCCCCGTTTGTATACTCAAAATAGCAGCTGGAGCGATCGTGTTCAATTTGAAGTCCCATCATTCACTCCTCCCTTCAAAAACGTCTCCCGAGTGCTCGCGGCAGTGAGAGCACTGTCCTGACGCCTGCGCTGCAAGGAGAAATCCGGAGACATTTCAGGTGTCACTTGGGGGGTGCTACTGGCATCTAGTGGGTAGAAGCCAGGGAGGCAACTAAACATCACGCAGAGCACAGGAGAGTACCTTTCCACAAAAGGTTAATAGTGTGAATTTCAGAAACTCCGCTTTAGAGGAACCACCAAGGTCTCTTACTGGAACATCCAAGCTCCTCAGGCTCTACCCACTGTTCTCATATGTTGCCTCTCTAGCTCTGGCCCCATCCACCCCCACCCCCCTTCCCTTTCTCTTTACTTGGTTACTTAGGGTCTTGTCTAACAGAAAGGTAACAAACAACATGTCCGGTGTGGTTGACTTTTAAAAACATGAATGTATCAGCTCACAGATCATTTTTGTTGTTGTTGTTGATAGGTGCCACTGAATAAGTCTCGATTCATAGCAGCCCTTGTACAACTGAATGAAGCACTGCCTTTTCATGTGTCCTCCTCACATTTGGTATGTTTGGTCTGTTGATGCAGCCACTGGGTCAATCCATGTTGTTGAAGGTCTTCCTCCTTTCCACTGCCCTCTACCTAGCATGATGTCCTTCTCTGAGACTGGTCTCTCCTAACAACATGGCCAAAGGATGTAAGATGAAACCGCACCAGCCTTGCCTCTCCGGATCCTTTTGGCTGTACTTCTTCCAAGACATATTTGTTTGTTCCATGTAACCTTCAATGTTTTCACAGTTTAAGAGGCTAGAAGTCCATATCAGGGACTATGCTCTAGGAAAGAGTCCTTTATAAATGGTAGCCCTGGATACCCGTCAGCTTGTAGAAGGGTTCTCGTTCTTTTGTAGAAGCAAACATGAAAACCAATATACTATGGAAACCGTTGGTCTCAGCCCTTGGTATGCATGCTTCTTTCCATGTCGCCTTTCCCTTTCTTTAAGATGCTATTCGAAAGGGATGAGGTTTACAACCCATTCTACACTGATAAGGTCTTATAACAAAGGAACCACTTGTATTTCCACTCAAGTTCATATTCACAGATACAATGGTTAGAACTTCAACATATGCATTGGAAGGCACAATTAGATCCATGACATCTATATTTTTCTAAAACCTTCTTATTTTACTCTTTTCCTTCCACCCTACCATCAATCAGGTAAAGGATCACCTTTGTTCTTGTGATTGTTAGGTACCATCTGGTATGTTGTGACCCTGTGGACAACAGAACGAAACACTGTCCAGTTCTGACCATTTTTGCAGCCACTGTGTCAACGTCTTGTTGGGGGCCTTCTTATTTGATGCCCTTCTGCTGTACCAAGCAGGATGTCCATCTCCAGGGACTGGTCTCTCCTGATCACTTGTCCACAGGAGGGCTTTAAAGTGCTCTCCCCAGGCCTAAAATCTCCCAAATTCTGCTCATATAAACGGGATTTTTATTTTTACTACCAGCAGTCTCTACCCACATGCCACCTGTGAGTGAAGGTCTTCCGTGATGATTAAGGTCATGTGTCCACTTAAGTGGGCCAAGATTCTCGGTGGTTTGAAGAATGTAATAATCCTCCATTTTATGCTCCAATGTGAGCAGACACTCAGTTGAAAGGGGATTTCTTTTGATGTTGATTCCCCTCATCATCTTCCAAACTTTGTTTATTGAAACGTTAATTAGCCTGACCTGCACATTGTTAGCATAGCATCTCCTACTCTGTGTGAATCAGAAGTTGTTTCTCGCCTGATGCCATGTTCACAGACTTGGTACTTTCCAGCCTCTGTGGCTGTAGGAGCCATTTCCCCGGAAGATCCCTTTCTAGGTAGCTTTGTTCTTAGCAACTCACTCACCAAGACCACCTCGGTCTGTGTCTGCTCTGGAAAACTCAGCCTAAAACATTTTTTTGTATCTACAGCCACTAAACCTTCCATCCCCTGTTCTTATTCTTTCCCTCTTCTTTCGATTTTCCCTTTAGCGTTTACTATTACGTAACAAACTATATCTTTTACTTCTTTCATATATTAACCCTTTCCCTAATTTGCATGTACGCGCGATGCAGGCAGAGATGTTTCTTGTGCTATTCCTTTCCCACTGCTGTGGCTCAGCACCGAGAGCGTGCCTGGTGGGCGGCGGGCATTCGAGTATCATTGTAAAATGAATGAATGTTGCTGCTGTTGCTGGTCGGGCATCAGGTCAATTCCACTTCAGGGACCCCATGTAGAACTCACTGAAACGCGACCTAACCTTAGCGCTGAATCTTCCTTTCGAAACCTTGATAATGTAGGAGATTCACAGGGCCCAAAAGTTAAAAACAAATTAGTCATTCAGATGAAGCCTAGTAATTGTGAGAAATATTTCTGTAGTCAACACAGCCATGAGCTTCACACAGGCCTGGTAGGGCGTGATCGAGGGTAATGTAACCAAGAGGAATTGCTGAAACCCAGGTGGGGACTGAGCATGATAGTGGAACAGAAAGAAAGCCAAAGGAAATAGAGGAAAGAGCTGGGAGGCAAAAGGCATTTATAGAGGTCTAGATAAAGACATGTACATATGCAAATATATTTATATATGAGGACAGGGAAATAGATCTATGTACTTATATTTATAGGTTTAGTATTAAGGTAGCAGAAGGACATTAGACCTCAACTCAAGTATTCCTCAATGCAAGAATACTTTCTAGCGGGCGCGGCGCGGTCCCTGGACAGGCTCCGCGATGGCGCACGCGGAGCAGCTGGCATCTGGTTCTCTTGCCGCCTCCGAGACGCTTCTGGATACTTTGCTGCTGAACCTCTACGGCTTCGGAGAGAGGGAAGATGAAACAAAACAGATAAAGGGAAAAGAGAAAAGGGAAAGCAAAAAGAGAGATTTGAGAACCACAGTCGTTGTGTCAGAAGAACCAGCGCCTCTTCCTAATTCTCGCGCAAGAGGCCAAAGGAAAAGTGCTTCCAGCTTCTTCAAGGAACTCACAGAAGAGCTGCATTGTTCTTCTGCTGGGACTCCGACAGATATCCCTTCACAACCACACGGCCTTGCTGCAGTCATTTCCTGTCCCCTGAAGAACAATAGAGAGTTTGTAGAAGTGGTAGAATTCTACAGCAAGCCCCCAAAAAGAAAACCGAAGCCTGAGCAACATGAAAACACACAGACCAAAACCAGTGCCCTTGAGAAAGATGTGGACATGCCAGAATTTAACTTAGAAAAGGCTCGTCTGGAAGTGCACAGGTTTGGAATCACAGGTTATGGGAAAGGAAAAGAAAGGCTTTTGGAACAGGAACGGGCCATTATGCTGGGTGCCAAGCCTCCCAAAAAGAGTTATGTTAATTACAAGATTTTGCAAGAGCAAATCAAGGAACAAAAGGCAGCAAAGGAGGAAGTAATGAACACGGCCCGGGACACAGATGTTTTCAAGAAAAGGAAGAGGAAAGGTCAGGAAGACAGGAAATCCCAAAAGAAGTTGGCACCTAGTATCTTGTCAGGTGGATGTATTGGAAAGGTTGGAAAATTCAAAAATGGCACATTGATTCTGCATCCCGTTGACATCAAGAAAATAAACTCTTCCAGAGTGGCTAAATGAAGTACTTCATAAACTCAAAAGAGGAATGGAAACGTGCCATCATGCTGAACCTGAGCCTCTGCAATTGAAGTTGAAAAGATAGTTCTTAATTATTGAACGTTTTACCAACTGTGTTGTTACTGTTGGAAACAAAATCAAACAAATACTGTCTTTGTGGTTGTTCATATATTTTTTATGTTATCTAAAATATTGGGTCAGCTGTGGTGTGAGTATAGAATAAACCTACTGAAAATAAAAAAATTAAAAAAAGAATACTTTCTTCTATTAAATTGACATTCTGTGATGCTCACCTTCCTGACACAACCGCTGAAGACAAAGCGGATGAATAAACAAATGTGGTGAAGAAAGGTGATGGTGCCCGGCTATCAAAAAGTATAGCATATGGGGTCTTCAAGGCTTGAAGATAAACAAGCAGCCATCTAGCTCAGAAGCAACAAATTCCACATGGAAGAAGCACACCAGCCTGTGGGATCATGAGGTGTTGAAGGGATCAGGTATAAGGCATCATCAGAACGAAAAAATCTTGCCATGGTGAATGAGGGGGGAGGGCAGAGTAGAAACCCAAAGCCCATTTTTAGGCCACTGGAGATCCCCTTGCAGAGGGGTCTAGGGGAGGAGATGAGCCAGTCCAGGTGCTATGTAGCAATGATGAAACATATAACTTTCCTCTAGTTCCTAAATGCTTCCTCCCTTCTCCGCCACCCCCACCCCCACCCACTATCATGATCCGAATTCTACCTTGTAAGTCTGGCTAGACCAGAGGGGGTCACTGGTACAGATAGGAACTGGAAATACAGGGAATCCATGGCAGATAATACCTTCAGGACCCGTGGTGTGAGTGGAGATATTGGGAGGGTAGAGGGAGAGTAGGTTGGAAAGAGGGAACCGATTACATGTGACCTCCCTGGGGGAATGGACAACAGAAAAGTGGGGGAAGGGAGATGTCAGACAGGGCAAGATATGACAAAATAACAATTTATAAATTATCAAGGGCTCCTGAGGAAGGGGAGAGCAGAAAGGGGGGAGAAAAAATGAGGACCAGATGCCAGGGGCTTTAGTGGAGAACAAATGTTTTGAGAATGATGAAGGCAATGAATATACAGATGTGCTTTACACAATTTATGTATGTATGGATTATGATAAGAATTGTATGAGCCCCTCATAAAATGATTTTAAAAAGAAAGAAAAATATCTGAATGGTATTATAGGAATTCGTTTATATTATAGAGTGATATGTATATCTCTATATAGATAGTGATGTATGTCTACATACATGTGGCCTCCTCATAAGGAGGGTCCTATAAACCTCCCCCAACCGCTACTCTGCCTTCAGCATCCTATTAATGCCAAATGGAGACCTGCTTAAGCCCTGGAGATGCGTCTACCACCATTGGATCCACAAGACTTTGCACCCACCGTCCAGTAATGCTCCTGCATTCTACATCATTGCATTTTACTTCACGATTCTGAAAAGGGACTTATGAACTAGTATCCGACTTTTGGGCTTGAGTTTGACTGGGCTACGATGTTGTATTGATGCATGGTGACTTCTTGATCGAAAGCTCTCTTACACATGTATATGAGTGTCTCTGGATTATTTGTTTCTCTAGTCAGCCCGGCCTAACACAAAAAGTGAGTCTCTCTCTCTCTCTCTCTCTCTCTCTCTCTCTCTCTCTCTCTCTCTCTCTCTCTCTCTCTTTCTCTCTCTCATTGCTTGTTCTGGAGAAAGTCAACTACCATCTCATGAGATCCTCTGTGCCACAAAACAACTGAGGTGTCAAGTCAATATCCAGTGATGAACTGAGGTGTCCTATCCATCAGCAGCCTTATTGAGCTCGGAAGGAAATCTTCCAGTTCCATTTCAGCTTTCCTATGACTATAGCCCTAAATGGTATCCTGACTTCTACCTCACGAGAGACTCTGGGCTAAACATATCCAGCAAAGTTGCTCTCAAATCCTGAAACACAGAAACTAAGAGGATGTTTGTTATTTTAAGCTAGTATGGTTTTGGCCCACCACTTGTCTGTCTGTTTATCATCACAAATGCTTTTTTTCCACACCACAAAGGGTGGTTTCTCCCTACATGTAGATTTCTCCAGATAGAATACACAGGTCAAATTCACTACATCCGTGGGAAGAGACAATGGAGAAGCTCAGTATCGGCACGGAAACCAAGCCAGGGGCTGACTGTGGAACAGATCAACAATTGTTCAGTTGTAAGTTCATGCTGAAGCTGAACAAACTAAAACAAGTCCATGAGAGCCAAAATATGACCTTGAGTCTTCCCCACTATAATTTTGAGACGATCTCAAGAACAGAATTGATGCGCTGAACACGAATGACAGGGGTCTAATAAGCTGTGGAAGGACATCAAGAACCTGGTACATGAGGAAAGCAAAAAGCCATTAAAAAGACAGCAAAGAACAAAAGGAGCAAAGTGAATCTCAGGAGAGACTCTGCACTTGATCTTAGCCAAAAGGCCGAGAAGCCATGTCTCAGGAGAGACTCTGCACTTGATCTTAGCCAAAAGGCCGAGAAGCCATGTCTCAGGAGAGACTCTGAAACTTGCTCCTGATCTCAGAGTAGCTAAGGCAAATGGGGAAAAATGATAAAGTCAAAGAGCTGAACAATATTTCAAAGGGCGGCAGAAGAAGACAAAGTAAAATAGTATAATGAAATGTGCAAAGACACAGAGTTAGAAAACCAAAAAGGAAGAACACACTCAGCATGTCTAAAGCTGAAAGAAATAAGAAAAAATCCAAGCCTGTGTTGAAATATTGAGATTTTATGGGCAAAATATTGAACTCTGCAGGAGGCATTAAGAGAAGATGAAAAGAGGACACGGAGTCACTGTACCAAAAGAACTAGGCGATACAGTCAGCCTTTCAAGAAGTTGCTTATGAGCACAGACCAATGGTGCTAAAGAGAGAAACCCAGGTTGCACGGAAGGCATTAGCTAAAAAATGAGACTCCGGGAATTGATGCAGTACCAACTTAAATGCTTCAACCAGCTGATGAAGCACGGGAAGAACTCCCTTGTCTAAGCCAGGATATTTGGATGAGAGCTACTTGGCCAACTGACTGGAATAGATACATATTTGTAGCCATTCCAAAGAAGAGTGACCCAATATAATGTTCAGAACACAGATTGATATCACACGCAAGTCAAAGTCTACGGAAGATCGTCTAACAGTGGTGGAAGCAGTACAGTCACAGGCCACTAGCAGAGATCCAGGCTGGATTCAGAGAGGGCTTGGAATGAGGGAGATCACTGCTGAGGTCAGATGGATCTTGGTTGAAAACGGAGAATACCAGAAAGATGTTGACTTATTTTTTATTGACTGTGCTGAGTCATTAGACTGTGTAGATCATAACAAACTGGATAGCCTGAGGAGAATGGGATTTCCAGAACATTGTGCTCACGAAGAGCCTGTACCCAGATCGAGACACAGTTGTGCAATCAGAACAAAGGCATTCTGCATGGTTTAAAGTCGGGGTTGCGTCCCCTCGCCATACTAGTTCCATCTGTATGCTGAGCAAATCATACAGGTGAGCAAACCCAGCTGTCTGAAGAAGAATGAGGCATCAGGCTTGGAGGAAGGCAGATTACTGACCTGAAATATGCAGAAGATACAATCTTGCTTGCTAAAAGTTCGGGAGGACTTGAATCACTTGCAGATTAAAACCAAAGACCGAAACCTTAGAATAGATTTACAATTCATTATGAAGAAAACAAAATTCTCGCAACTGAAACAATAGGTAGCATCCCGGTAAACAGTGAAAAGATTGAAGTTTTCGAGGATTTAATAATTAATTGGATCTATAATCAATATTCATAGAAGCAGTCAAACGAACAAAGGACACATTTTGTTGGGTGAGTCTGCTTCACAAGACCTCTTTAAAGGGTTGAAAGGACAGGAGATTACTTTGAGGACTAATGTGCACATGACCCATGCCATGGCATTATCAATTTCCTCAGATGCATGTGAAAGCTGGACATTGAATAAAGAAGACCGAAGACGCATCATGCATTGGAATTAAGGTGCTGAGGAAGAATATGGAAAGTAACATGGACTGCCGAAGAACAAGCATCTCTGTCTGGGAAGAAGTACAGCCAGAATGTTCCTTGGAGGCAAGGGTGGGGAGACATTGTCTCAAGTACATTGGGCATGTTATTAGAAGAGACCAGTCACTAGAAGGCATCACGCTTGGTAAAATAGCGGGGCAGCAAAAAAAGAGGCAGTTCTTCCATAAGGTGGGGTGGCACAGTGATTGTCTTGCGGGGCTCAGACACGAGAACAACTGTGAGGATGGTACAGGCCTGGGCAGTGTTTTGTTCTGTGGCCTATAAGTGGGAGTCCACCCAATGGCACCTACCAACAGCAGCAGCATAATTTGGGTGAAGTGGTTCACAGTCGTCAATGATGAAGGCAACTTCCTAGAGACTGAAAAGTAGGTGATTTCAGCTTTCTGCAATAAGTAGAGAATCACATACTAAAATAGACTTCCTAAAGATAAAATATAGGTTGTCTTTTTGTGTGGTTTTGGTTTCAAGACCAACTGTCTACATGATTTTGCAAGCTTCTACTTGTGGAAAAGTACAGATATGCCCTATTTAATGAATCTAATTCAGAACACTTTGAGTTGCTTTCAAAGTCAGAATTTTCCCCCCAATTTTAGCTTCGTTTTGAAAGGCTCTGACAAGAACCACAAATATTAGAAGACGGTTGGATTCAAAGCGTTGATGGTTAATGTCATTATTTTTAAAAAATAATGCATACCAGTTGTGCAAATGGAATGACTTTTGTAATGCCATAATCTGTCCTAAAAGTTACATGAGCTAGCAGGCTAATAGATACGTCCTGGCTCCCTCCATCAGTCCCAAAACTTTTATTGAAACCTGCTATGTCTCAAACACATGGCTGGATATAGATCCCCAAACTTAGATGATTTTAATTTTTAATGAAATACCAAAAAGTCTAGCTGGGCTCTACTCTTACCCAGGAAGTTATTACCAATATCAAAGGGGGATTCCCATCTTCCAGACTCCTGCAACATTCTCAGTGCCTGGCTGTCTAAATAGCGTATAATATCTATGGCCTTCATTATAACTTTATGATGCTTGTCTTATTGATCCAAGTGGGTTATAAATTCTTTAAGCAGAGGGAGAGTTTTTCATACATTGTGGAAGCCCTCACACTGTCTTATTCAATGTTTAGGAGAGAATGTTGTTGTTGTTTTTGTTGTTGTTTTGAATCCTTTAGTCAGTTCTAACGCATAGTAATCCTATAGGAAACAATAAAACATAACAAAATCCTACCTGGGCCTGTACTATCGCACACTTATGTTTGATCCCACTGTTGTAACCACTGTATTGATCCAGCTCATTGAGGGACTACCTCTTCTTCTCTGGCTCTTTATTTTACCAAACAGGATATTCTTCTCCAAGGCAAACAGGAACTATACACTTTGGCAATTAAATAAATGATGCTGCTTTGGGGGAGGGGGGAAGACACTGGAGAGACCCAGCGGCCATGGCAAGGCACTTGAGCAGACCGATGGTTGTGAAGGATCGGATAGGCTGGTCAAGGTCACTCACTCAATGGCAACGGCTGATGTGCATCACTACTGCCATAGACACAATCAACTTCGGGGGACCCTTGGGTGAGCAACATATTCTTATCTATTGCTCCCATTTATAGTTGGCCTAATTCTAATCAGACCCAGAGATAGAAGGCAAAGGACATTAAGTCTGGAGCCTGCTGGACTCCTCCTCCCTTGTCAGCCTGCAGTGAGGAAATGGGCCCAACTACCAAAAGGGTTTCCCAAAGTCAGTGATACTGTTTCACTTATAGGGGTGGGGAGGTGGGCACTGGAATGGTCCAGAAGCTGCAAAAGCAGATACCTAGGCTTTATCCTGGATTTTGGCCTAATGCACAAACGCTTTCCATTATTAGCATAGCGCTGAGTAATTTTGGTTTTTTCTGAAAGGGGGATAGTAGGCCAAATAAGCTTGGGAACCTATGCAGGCTGAACTGTCTCCACCTTTCCCATATCATTTACTATCCTAACAGCAGCTACATGGAATACTGGGGGGAGGGGAAGCACCCAAAACTCTGAAGCTTAAACTAGCTAAGTTTATTGATGTTCTTGTTATGCTAGCACATATGTACGTGGTATAAATGTACATGTGTGCTTTTCAAATTTTTTTGTTCACCCCCAACACCTTTACCCTTAAATTTTTTTTGTTTTTATTTCCCTCCCAAAATATTTTTTCTTATGGTAAAAAATATATTAAAAACATATTACGGTTTTAACTATTTTAAGGGCAGAATTTGGTGGGATTAATGGCATTTCCAGTGTTAACTTTTACCAAGACTTCTTATCTCTCCAAGCAGCAACATGGAACCCGTTAATAACATCTCCCTTTAGCATATCCAGACTCTCGGCCTAGGATAACCTCTAATCCATTTTCTGTTTCTATGAATTTGCCTATCCTAGATATTTCCTTATATGTGAAATCACATAATATCTGTCCTTTGTGGCTGGCTTACTTCATTCAATATGTCTTCAAAGCTTATCCATGTTGTAGCATGTATCAGAGCTTTATTTTCCTTTATGATCAAAGAAAATTCCATTGCTTATATATAGCACATTTTATTTATCCACCCATCTGTTAAAGAATATTTGAGTTCTTTATACCTTTGAAATGTTGTGAATAAGGCTGTTATAACAGATATATAGTGTCTATTTGAGTCTCTGCTTATACCTTGGAGTAGAATTTCTGGATATTACTGTGATCTTACATTTAACTTTAAAAACATATTTAATTTATATTTACCTTAATACTTTGTTTTAGCCTGACGCACACTTAAACATCACAGTCACAGTAAAATTGGCGGGAGTCAGCAAAAAGCACTAAAATGTTAAGGAACAGTCACTATGACCTCCTTTTCAGGGCTCTGCAGTTTGGATTGGGCTGTTAGATGCTTGTTTAAATGAGAAGCGCATCTCTGAGCTGAAGCTAGAAAAAGAGGGGCAGCTGCGTACGAGGTGGCCCTTCTCGGGTTCCAAGGACCCTGAACTACAGCCACAGCCTACGCAGAGAAGAATTCATCGCCACCACGCTCCAACCCACTGACATACATCATGTGAACTGGAAGCTAATCAGGACTTGTCCTTCTACCACTGATGGGATAAATGCATGTGTTGAGCTTCCAGGAAAGAGGAGAGGATGCACATCTTGAGGACTGCAGGAGTACTTCTGCCCCAAATGTACTCGGCCCTGTGTATCCAGCCATCCTGAAATGACGATGCCAAGGCAAATGAGCCCCTCTTTCTTGGAAGCTGCTCCAACTGCCAACAGAACTAGGAGTATCCAGTAACCCAAGCTGTTCAATTAAACCACGAACTAAGGTCGTTGGTACCTTTCCCCAGCTCAGTGAGCTGGGCCAATTTCCTTCTCATTTATACCCACATATCCTCCATCTGCTAAATCAGAAATGAATCTTCCCCTCTGTAAGAACAGAATGATGAATAATTATCTACTACCTGCCAAAAAATCATCCCATTTCTCTGAGGGAAATGCATCGTCCTGCTGTTTCTCTATCTCAGCCAATTGGCAACGAGTGAAAGAGTAAAAGTTTCAGAAAACATTGCTCAAGGGCCTCAAGTGTTCCAAAGGTGAGTGACCATGGCTTAAAATGTTTCCCTTGGCCAGCAATACCCAGATCGACCCCGCTGCTCTCCCAGACAGACACGGTGTAAGGAGGATCTTCTGTCTTGGGGAGTTAGATCCCCAAGTGCTTCAGACCACAGGCAGGGGGTTAGTGAATGTTTGCAGGAATCAAACCTTGCCAGGAGAGCCAATAGCAGAAGCAGAGCTGTCACTAGACTAGGGGTATGCATTAAAATGCTACTGTCTCTACGTTTAGGTTCCTCCGGGCATAGTATGCTCCTGGGCACAAAGCTAAAGACAGGGCCACATGACCACCAAAGGCCTTTTCACGGTGACACTTCCAATGTCCTGTTAGCCTGGCACACGGTTTGGAAGAACCCTAAGACTGAAATAAAGCCTCTCAAATACCCTTTTGACTTATGACCAGGACAGCGGAAACTTGTTGAGACACCGTGTCTTATAGTCAAGACATGTTTAAATATCAGCCATCGGAAAGTTTATCCACCGGAACATGGCCACTGGGGCCCCTACTTTCTCCTTAGTGACGCTGTCATCTCCAAGGATGTCCTGGCAGGAGCTAGTCGTGGGAATGAATCACCTGCGCTTTCCTCTCTCACCTGCCTGTTTGCTGGGAAAAGATGCCAGAGCGTAGGAGCACAGCACTGATCAGTGATCCGAAATAACATTTCCCAACATCTGGTTCCTTTCAGGGGGAGACAGTATCCCCATCAGAGTTTAGTCAGGGTCTTGTATTGGCAGCAGTCTTTCTTCTACGCGAGCCAAGCTTGAGGATTAACACTCCCAACAGCTCCTCGGTCATTTTCCTGTTAGGCTGTCAGGTTGTTCCCCACTAGCAGATGGTTACCTTCCATCAAGCTCTGCAGGGTTTTCTGAGAGTTTAAGAAATACATACCATCAACTGGATTAAAGGCAAGTCGGGTCAAGAGCAGGAGAGGAGTTCTTGTTCACCCGCTAGGGGTTCAAATCTCCATATGTCCATAAAGGTGGAATTGGAAGATGAGCAGCGAGTCTCCACCATCATCCCACAATGCACTACGTCAGACATCCCTCTCCTTTAGATCTGTACAAGTACGCATCCTCTTATACCCTCCGGGAGCCTGCACCAAGCCTCTCAACCCATATATGAGAACACGGTGCTACATAACTGTCACACAGGCACCCTCAGGATGCTCTTAAAGAACACACCAAACGTATAAACCTCAGAACACACACACATAGTCATGAAGCGCATGGACCATAATGCCCACACCATAATGGGATTGCCCCTGATTATCATTGTACAAAAACACTGGGAATCAAAGCTGAACCCAAACCAAGCTCACTGCCATCAAGTAGATTCTGGCTCATGCAACTCCATGTGACTGAGTGACACTGCCCCTTGGGCTAGTTTTGAAGACATCTTTACCAGCATAGACAGACAGCCTGATCTTTGTCATGCAGATTGACTGGTAGGTTCAAACCACTGGTCTTGCGGTTAGTAGTACAATATTCCAACTATACCACCAGTGCTCAAAGTAAGAATTGGGCAGCATTAATTTCATTGACTGACTTACTGATAAAAATGGAAGCTACAGTGGTATTTGATAAGGATCTCTCTTGGGGGAGGAAAACCTTGTTGACATACATTAAAAGGAGAAAGGGAACACTTGGTTTAAATCCTGTGTTGAAATTATTGCAGTTCTGAACAAGCTATAAAAGGGAACGTTTCAAGTAATTGTATCACAAGGCAACCAATAAGAAATGCTTAGCACAAGTGAGGGAGAACTAAACCACGGGTCTATATGGGGAATTTCAAACAGAGGAGAAGAGCCGAGAGCCCCAGAGCCCCTCCCACCTCCCTCCGGGCCAGAAGGAGGAAGGAGAAGGCTTGACTGCTGGAGAGAGTGGTGTGGAGACAAACAGCAGACCAGACCCGTGGTAAAGGGCAAGGAGGGAGGCAGGGAATGAAGACCCACACTCGCTTCCCCACCCCCCACCCCTGCCTCCCTCTTTCTCAGGGCAGTGGTTCTTAACCCTCCTCATGCTGTAACCCTTTCATATATGTGCCGTGACTCCCAACCATAAAATTATTTTCATTGCTGCTTCATCACTGTCATTTTGCTACTGTTATAAATCAGGCGACCCTGCGAAAGGGTCATTCGACCCCCAAAGAGGTTTCGACCCACAGGTGGAGAAGAACTATTCTAGTGGAATCCAAATAAAAGCCAGAGAGCAGGAGAGCTTATGGGGGGAAAAAAAAAAAAGAAAAAAAACTAGCCAGCAGGGGCAATTGCTGTCTTTACATTTGGATGTAAGTCCTGTTCCTCATTTGCATGATTAAAGCTTCTGTTCTTAATATTCAACTGTTTAACTAACCTTTTGATCTAATCACAATGGAATGTAACTTTTTGCAGGAAAGTTTTTGAGGCCCACAAGCCCTAGGAAACATTTGTTACAGGAAATTATATTTACCCACTTAGAGTTTTCAAACAGTGCGTTATCAGAAGTTAAATTTAAACACAAGTCGTAGGTATGCTCATCCACATTAACCTTGTAACCAGGGCAGCCCTCCGGCAATGAACTCACCGCTCCTGTCCTGCATCCCCCACGTGGGTTCTCTGTTAAGGCAGCATTTGGGCTGGTTTCCTCTTGAGGCTATATGTAGAGAAAATTAATATCCCCTCTAAGAGTAGAATTAGCTAATTTGGTTTTTTCCACACAACATAATCCACTCACTATGTTTGACGACCTTGTTTGTCCTTTGATATTTATAGAAATGATTATCATACTTTTGGGACCTTGAAACAGCTAGAAGAAATCAGAATTACCAAGATGTCCTATGCTAAACTATCTTTCATTTATAATCACTCAATGAAAGGCGGCTCCAGGCCTTTGCAGCATATTCAAAGCAGTGTTTCCCGGAGTGACAAGTGAACATCCTCTCTCCTTCCTCTGCTCACCCCTGCTCCTCCTGACCTGGCTGCATTCAGGGCTCCATTGTGCTGTGAGCTTCCTGCAGTGCCTACAGCTTTCCCTCCGAAGACAAGCCTTTGGGTTCAGCAATCATTACTTAGCTCTTCGACTCTACATTCCTTTTTGAATCAGCACTATTTATCCATTTATTCACATTTTAAAATTTACAGCGTGACCTTCTTTCTTCTCCTCTTTATCTCTACCTGTATTTAAGTTTCTCCTGATAGGCTTTTTCATTTTGTTTACACACATACACACACACACACACACACACACACACAGAGGTATGTGTTCTGAATACTAATAAATCTTCAAATATCTTCTATCATCTTACTATAGGAACTAAATCAAAATTCGCCACTACAGCCAGTTCCTCTCAATGACCCATAGCAGTTAGTCCACCATCTTCTTGGTTCCTCTATGTCCGTTCTAGCCTGCCTCTTGAAGTAGATTTTAATTGTTTTCTTTTCCCATTTGAAAACTTGCAGATTTTCTCTTTGCTTCTTCTGCCTTCTCAAAAAAAAAAAAAATCTTGGCCTATCCTTCACATTTTCCAACCCTTCCTAATGTCTTACAATTTCCTGTATTTTTTTCTAATTGCTGTTAGTATCTTGCCAAACCAAAAATGTCAATTGTAAATTATTTTTCATTCAAACTTCCACTCGTTTAGCCTGTTACCACCCTTCCTGTATTCCCTCCTAATCACACGTCTTAGATAAGAAATATGCATTGAATGTTTTCATATTAATTCACACGGGGCCTCCACCGGGTGTGTTCTGTGCTGCCTTTCAGATACTGAGGATACAATAACAAACAAGACAAAGACGGAAATGCCTGCCATCACTGAACTTGTGTTCTTCAGTCCCTCCCTCGCCCTCAACACTGTCCCTACACGCAGGGTGGCAGAACTCTAATTGCCTCCACCTGTGAGGACTCTGCCTGCCTGGCCCTCTGGGCAAGCTGACATTTTTGCTCAGTAACATCTTTATTGTGACCATGTCTCTGTGTTAATCAGGATGATTTTCAATGTAAACAAAGGAAAACAATTAAAATTGGCTTGAACAATAGCAATGATTTATAAAGGAGGGCAGCTGAAATTGAGGCAGATTTCAGAGCTGATTCGATTAAGTAACTCATCAACGACTTGATTTCTTCCATTTTCCTTTCTTCGGCTTTAATGCTGTCTTCTTTTATTGTGGCCTCAAACAGTAATTGTTCCAAGTATACTTGCAAGCAACGACGTGCCTGGTGTGACTCTCACCAATGAGGAAGCACACAGAGGTGAGAGAAAGACGTATTCTTTAGTGCTACAAGGCCTCAAAGATAATGCCTGTCCTCTGGGAGTAGTTTTACTTTTATAACTTTGTTGAGTAAAGAAGGTTATATCATCACAGGTCTAGCTACAAGCTCAACAAACACACACATTGTACACATATGCAATTGCAAAAAGCTACACCTCCTAATTAACATATAAAAAATCAAACTCAATTCCATTTAGTAGATTCAATCCCCGAGTGGCACTGAGGGCAGAGCAGAATGCTCCCTGTAGGTGCCAAGACTAGATGCTTAAAGGAGCAGACAGCCTTCTCTTTTTCTTCCTTAGAGATGCTAGTGGATTTGAACTGCTGACTTTGTGATTGGCAACCCAATGCATAACCCACTACTCCCAAAGGGCTCCTAATGAACACATAAGCATGATGTATTATCATGCTCCTCTCCACCCAAGCTGACCATGGCCCAAGCAATGAAAGTTTATAAACTCCACTGCTATCAAGTCGACTCTGACTTATGGCAATCATAGAGGGTTTCTACTACTGTAATTGTTTGATTTATTTTTTAACCAGAATCAAATTGCTTCCTCTTTCTCCCTGGAATCAAGTCTTACCCAACAGAGACAAGAAACACCTCAATAAAAGTTCAAAGATATCCAAAAACAGGATTGCAACTTCTCTACAAGAAATTGCTAGGTTTCTGGGATCATTTACCTCGATTCTTGTTTCTCCACACTGAAAGAACTCATGCGGCAGAAGCGCTTTCTTAAATCCAGTAACTTTTATGAAGGAAAGGGAACTTTCAGGTATTACAGTCTCAAAAAGTACACACTCCTTCTGGAAAGTGTGCAAGGTCCCACGGGGGAGTTGGCCCTTCGAGGGAGGGGGAAAGGGGTGCTGGAACAAGAGCTTGTGTGGAACCAGAAAGAAGAGCCAACAGCAGATTACCCCTGGGCCCTGCTTTTATCCCCGCCCACTACTTGAGGGGGCGAGGTTAAGGGTATCCCATGGGTCTTGTTGGCTGAGTTTCAGCACACCTGTGAAGTTGACCTGTGAAGGTTGACCTTCACCTGTGCCTAGGTGGCTTTAGTCTGCGCATGCTCAGTTTTGGATGAATGAGTGGTTAAATTCAGGCACACCTGTGTGACATATTGCACCCAGAGTCTGAGCATGGTCTGCTTTGGACTGCCCCCACTGGTGTCTAATGTGTGCCTGATTCCTTTCCCACCCCTTTATTTTGGCATGGCCAGCTAATTTTCACTCAGGGTAGGAATTTGGTGTAGATAACCCCCTTTTGATCCTTAATTCAGCTACCTGTCATTCCTCACTGAAGGAGTATGAACCCAAGTCATTGGGGGACTCTGGGTGCAGACAGTCCTTCAGACTACTTCCTGCTGGAAAATGGGGTTTTTCATGAATGAAAGAGGGGTTTGGGGTCCACCTCCTTTCTGCTCTCTTGGGGGGTTGTCATCCTCTCAGGGGTCCACAGTGAATGGGGTTGAGGTGATCCAGGTCTTGGTGATCCTGGGAATGGCAATCATGCCTCAGTGGCATTGGTGATGTGATGGTTTCTGGAAAAGACAAAGCAAGTGAGTAGTTTAGGTATGTCTAGGGGGCAAGGGCTGTGGGATGGCAATTCCCATGGAGGTGTAAGTCAGTCTCACACTGGAAGATTCTAAAGGAAATCTCAGGAGGTTTTTCTAACACTGTATTGACAGGCATAGTCTCCAAGTGCACTTTAAACATGGGCATTGTGATAGAGTGGCTGCAACAATGGACTAAAGCACGGGGACAATTGTGTGGATGGCACGAGACCAGGCAAGGTTTTGTTCTGTTGTTTATAGGGTCACATGGGTTGGACTGGGCACCTACCTGTAAACTGCAGCATTATGCAAACCTAGTGCTTAGAACTTAAGCTCTAATACATCAATAACATTGACTTCCTGGAGATTTTGTCTCGCAAGCGGCACATTAATACAGGATGTCTCTTAAAGAAAGAAGCTTCTTCTTTGGTAACTTCTGTCCAAGAAATACATCAGGTCTAGTTAACATTTAATCGTGTCATATACTGCTACTTTTGAGACAAATAGTTCTCACATTGGCAAATCTAGTTCTAATTGTCTTAGAGTTGACAAGTCAAGTTGGGTTACTTGAATTAATCATTATGAAACAGTAAAGTTAGTTGGAATGTGTTACAAACTCAGGTTCATTCTTAGAGCTGTGTTGGAGGCAACCGTCTAGGAAACACCACAGCAGTACAGTGGAAGGGTGTACAAATGCCCAAAGAACAATCTAGCTACTGTTAGGAAAGGGGAAGAAGACAATTATTGTGGGGTTGGCCATAAGCTCAGCCAAACCAAACTCACTGTCATCCAGTTAATGGTGACATAGTGATCCTATAGGGCAGAGAGAACTGCTCTTGGGGGTTTCTGAGATTGTGAATCTTTACAGATGTAGAAAGCTCTGTCTTTCTCCCTCTGAGCAGCTGGTGGGTTCAAACTGCTGACCTTAAGGTTAGCAGCCCAACACATAACCATTAAGCCACCAGGGATCCTTTTGTTGGCCACAGACAAATGGAAATCATGGTAAAAATCAAACTACATCCATTGGCCATAAGCTCTTGTGGCAGTCAACCTACTGTCAACTTGAGGAGGGGGCGGAGTCTAGCCTGTCGTTCAGGTCATAGCCAGTAAGACCTCTGGGTGGGAATGGCCTTCTCCTGAGTTCTGGGAACTCCTGTCTTCCTCCCTGGAGATGGTACACACACACACACCCAGCCTGAGAGACATTCCTGTTGACAAGCCACATGGGGCTACGCTGATGAAGCCAGAGGCCTGGAGCTGGAGGTGCCATGCGGAGCCCACGCCAGGGCTGAGATCCTTCCACCGCCATGGGTTCTACAAGGCTTCCAACCCACTGGCCTGTCATCTTCCTGCATTCTGCATCATTGCATGTGGTGGGTGAGTCTGAAGAGGAATTTATAGACTGGTATTGGACATATGGGCTAATATCAGACTATGGACTTGAGCTGGATGGGGCTGGAATGTTTTCTCAATAAGCAATTACTCCTTTATAAAGCTCTTTCTTGTACACATATGAGTGTCTAGAATTTGTTTCTCTAGTCTACCCAGACTGACATAGCTGTAGAACTGCCTCCATAGATTTCCAAGGTGGTAAATCTTTATGGAAGCAGACTGCTATACATTTCCCCCATGGAAAAGGTGGCAGATTTGAATCCCCAACCTCTTGGTTAACATCTGAGGCATAACCCATTGGGCCACCAGGGCTCCTTGTTATTCATTCTCTATTTTGTTCCCTCGAACATACTGCAAATCTGTGCCTTTCAGGAGTTTTGTACACAGCAATGGTGTGCAGGCTAGTCTACTGCTCCCTGGCCTTACCTACCCTTTGGGCACTCTCGAAACTATAGCTACAGTTCCAGGTCCTTTCTTGGAACCTAATTGTATTCTAGCTGGAGAATAATTACCTTGGGCCAACAGCTACTTAAATGTAGCCTGTCCGTTAACTACACAGAGTTCACCAATCATCTAAAGTAGAAACTTCATAAGAAAATTTGATAATCATGACTTTTGCATGTTAATACTCTTGCCAGAATTGGGAATCTTGTTTTTGAACTAAGTAATTTTATCTTTTTCTCAATTTGTACCTTGAGTAGCCTCATGTCAAGAAACACAAAAACTTAATGTTTAACCTTCCTCACTACCAAAGAATCGATTCCAGCACCAAGTAGCCTCATAGGACTGGGCAGAACTTCCCCCGTGGGGTTCTGAGATGGTTACTTTATGCAGCGGTTCTCAGTCTTCCTAATGCTGTGACCCTTTCAGACAGTTCCTCGGGTTGTGGTGAGCCCCCCAACCATAAAATTCTTTCTGTTGCTACGTCATCACTGTCATTTTGCTACTGTGATGAATAGGGCCATCCCGGCGAAAGGGACGTTTGACCCCATAAAAGGGGTCACGGTCCACAGGTTGAGAACCGCTACTCTTTATAGGCCTAGAAATTCCCATCATCCTCCAGGGGAGCTGCTGGTGTGTTTGAACTGTTTAACTTGCAGGTTAGCAGCTCACTGGGCAGCCCGCTATGCCACTGCGGGTCCTGGTGTATCTTAGATGTAAGCTTCTCTCTTCCTGCACCATAGCCGGCCAGTGTGGTGATTAGGTTTAGTATTATGGAAAGGTTACTGCTATCTTTTGTTCTCTACACTCACTGGCATAGTCTATTCCGTCATAACGACCCTATAGCATAGACTAGAACATGTCCCGTGGGTTTCCAAGACCATACATGTCGAGAGGAGTAGAAAGCCTCATCTTTCTCCTGCAGAGCCGGCTGGTGGTTTCGAACTACTGACAATGCGCTGCCGGGTTAGCAGCCCAAGCATAGCCACTACACAGGGCTCTCAGGAGGAGACTGCATTGCTCATACATGTCTTCGTTTCAGTATTGATTGTCCTCACCTGACATTGTCTTTGCTCCTTGCCGTTCTTCATGAAGCCTTCACTGACTCACCTTCAACCTTCTAAAAGAGCTCTGACTCTTTCCAAATGTTTGCACAGATTTAGTCCTCTCTTCTAGAAGTGAAACACAGCCTCATAATCATTCGGTTTTATGACTGTCTCCTGCTCTGGTGGTGGAGCGGTTACCAGGAAAGCTGCTAACTCCAAGGTCAGTAGTTAAAATCCACCAGCTGCTCCACGGGAGAAAGGTGAGGTTTTCATCCCATAAGGATGTAGAGCTTCAGAAACACACAGGGGCAGATCATACGGGGTCACAGGAGTTGGCATCAACTCGATGGCACGGATATGGCCTTGCTTTGGGGTACCTATCTCTACAGCGCATGACAACCAGGCCTATAAAGGTGCAGTCGGGGATGCTAAGAGTTGGTGGAGGAAGAATGAATTGTAGTTATCAGCTTTGTGACTGAAAATATTTGCCTTCAATCGTAAGTAACAGTTTTGATATTAAAAAGGATCAGCGTCTAAAATTCTCTATTAAGCACAATGTGTACTAAAGGCCTGATCCAGTATTTCCCCTTTCTCCTCAGACCCCACCGCCTTGGTTTACAAGTGGGGATTATTCTAATCCGTCAGGATGTTTGGTTGGCTCTGGAGCGGAATGGAACTAGGAAGGCTGTAGAGAAGCCTGTGCCATGGGTGCTGGGGACCTGGGTCCCTGCGCTGAAGGACCGCTCTGCAGAGACGCTGCATTAGACGCACAGAATCACACGGGAGAGCGGATATCTTCCTGCCCCATTAAACCAACTCGACTTTTTCTCATTTCTCAGAGCTTGTGCTCTTGTTTCTCTTCTTATTGCCTCTCTATAGGCTTGAGGAGACATCTGCAATTGTACCTCCTTCATAAAACATAAATCCTGGCGGAGGCGGCCCACCCTATTCTAAAAACTTCATCCTAAATTACCATTGTCAGAATGTGTAGAAAGAAAAGACACACTTCACTTTTACTTAAAGGAATCAGGGAACGGAGCAGCCAGACAAAGACCCCAAGCCCTCTCCAATCACATGCTCCATTAACTGCCCCTCGCTGCAAAAATAAATCTGCACGGTTTTTCTTCTGTTCCTCTAATTGCTCCTTACAAATTCTATTCTCTCGATCATGCTGTCGCTCCTAAATCAGGAAGCAAAAACGTTAGAGGCTGAATCCTCAGCTGCCATTGAACATGATATGCCAGGATGAATACCTCAGCCCAATAGGCGCCAAGTTGCCATGGGAACCAGGGCATGAAAAGGTGAGAGTGGAGTGGATGGAACTTCTCTGGTCCCCGATGTCCACCCACATCCGATCAGAGGGCTCTCAGGCCTAGCTCATCTCCCACAGCAGAGAAGTATTGGCCCAGCCAGCATTCAGTCCTTGAGACTTCACAGTGAGCCGGCCCTACAGCGTGATCACTCACATGGCTCACAGACTCCTCTTTGTACACTCGCTTCAAAGAAACTTCTCCAAGGAAAGAATATGAAAAAGACTGATTGGCAAAGGCGATCCGCTGAGGGAGAGGACTCCCAATGGAAAAAGAATCTTTTACTTTCTGAAAGCGCCCACTCTCTCAGGTCTCCAGAAAAGGAAGAATAATACACTTTAGTCTCCCAATTTTTTTGTTCTCTTGGAAGAGAAACCATTTCAAAGATGAAAAGGGGTCAGCTGGTTACAAATCAATCAGAAGTGCACCACAAGCAGGCGATAAAACGTCTCTGTCGTTGGAAGGGCATGAAGAAGAATCCTTCCATTTTCCAACCTTCATTTGCAAAGCGTTTCACTGAGAGGGTTTGTTCTAGCGACAGACCTGTAGGTCCCCATGCACATCAAGAAATGACCCTTATTAAAGTCTTCTTGTCCCCACGCTGTCGCCTTCAAAACACACTCCCCTTAAACTCTCAGTTGCTGTGCTGTGGCCTCCTGCACATAGAAATGTCAATTATATGGAAACAAATAATTAGATTGCCACCATAAGGAAAATATTGCTTTCGCAGGAGACACAAGAAAAATCCAAAGGGTAGTACTCAAATTATAGTACATTAGAACTCTGGAGAAAAGTGGAGTCAACTGTAGCATATCATTCATATTCATTTAGTTTCCTGCTAAGCTTTCTCCCTTTTGTTCAGAAGGTGATTTCGAGAATTGAGCTGCACTTCACAGTCCTGTTCTCTGTCATAGTTTCATAAGATGTAAACTCCAAATTGGTGCACAAATGCATTGCTGGCTACCAGGGCAGGCAACTCTTTGCCACACATGTTGATTTCATTGTGATTCTAATGGTTGTTAACAGTCCTGGGTTTTTAAACTCAAAACACATTTTATGGAATATGT
Organism: Tenrec ecaudatus; assembly: GCF_050624435.1. Classification (NCBI taxonomy): domain Eukaryota; kingdom Metazoa; phylum Chordata; class Mammalia; order Afrosoricida; family Tenrecidae; genus Tenrec; species Tenrec ecaudatus. The sequence goes on from NC_134534.1 coordinate 31,702,622, forward strand.
TGACCCTTCCATTATAAAGCCATGTGTGCTTTAAAGAGAACTTTAACTCAGTAAAGTTCGATTCTATTTGAAATCATTAGCACTGAAGTGAACTTCTTGATGGTCAGGAAGGTTAGCTAAACCTACAGAATGATGTGGAATGAGATGATGGCCGGGGAATGAGAGAACAGAGTGAACACTAGTGTTATGTGCATCCATACCAACAGCTTAGCAGCAAAAGGTTAGAAGCTCAAAATATACAACAGGACGTGGATACATTGCAAAGCAGTGAGTGTCCCTGTTTCTGTCGTAGACTTAATACATTTGTGACTCCAATTTGTATCAGACAAAATGCACAATGTCTCATATATGTATTTTTAGTTATGTTTGTATGTATACACATATGTTATATTATATTAATAAAAGAGACAATAATTTAATAGTGTAATATTTAATTTAATTATTAAAGTAATCCTAAGAGGCAACTGTATACCTCATAACTTTCCCAAGGCCTCATATATACTTTCTTTTTATTTTTATAAAGTTGTTTAGACAACAATATAAGTGAGCAGGCTATAATGAAATGTTTCAGGTTTCATCATAGAGTAAGCCTCCTGAAATATATAAGAAAGGGGAGGTGTCATGTATTTGTGGCAGGGTCAGGACCAAACAGCTGGGTAGTCAGAGGTAATCCGTGTATTAAAGCACTGAACCAGGGTTAATCATGCAAAACTGAAATCACAAGAGGTAAGATCTTTGCTCATAGAAATATGATGTATTATTATTCACTTCTCCTTTGTGGGAAGATTATCCACCACCATTCTGTTGACCAGAGGTTCAGCCACCTGAGTTGCTGTGGTCACTATTTAGTGAAGTTTTAAAGGCAGCATATGAATCATCATATTTCTGTGTCCCCCCTACTGTGAGATGGGCACTGACCCTGGTGGGAGTTTGTCCATCCATCTAGATCCAAGAGACAGAAAGCCCAGCTAACCCAAAGTAGACGTGGGTGATGAATGAGAAGTAAACTTTGGATTTTTAAGTCCTTAAATATTTGGTTTGGTTTTGTTCGGGTGTGTTTTATAGGGCTTAAGGGGTGTTGTTTGTTAGTGAAGAATAACAATCAGCCCCCTAATTATAATTTCATGCTATTATTTATGCTATTGTAATTCAGTTCCAATAATCTGATCATTGAATAAGCCAAAGTGAGTATATGTCACCAATTAAACTTGGTTCCTGGACTACCTTTCTCACTGGCTAGTATAGAAAGACAGCACAGATTACAGTTGGTTCACATTAGAGACAATAGATTAAAAGCTCAGACATCGCAAAGGCATCTATAAATACTCTCTAACACATGACCATTCTCTACATTTCAAACTACACATGATTTGGGGGCCCTAATCTTTCCAGTAACACTTCTATAGGATTTGTTCATATTTGAATTATATTTGAAATGATATTTAAATTAAATATAATACTTGAACTATATTTCTGCTACTTCCTTTTGTCCTTTCCTTTACTGGAATAGCATCTTCTCAAGACTTCTCCATCTCTAATCTCTATACTTTGGAGCCCAATACTCAGAAGATAAAGGTTTGAGATTTCCTGTTATGTCATTTTGGTATAGTTGATCATTCTCTCCATATCGCTATTTACTGAACTTACAAGTTTTGCTAAGTAAAAACATAGCATTTGTTCAGGCAATTATATCTGCCATGCTTTCAGAATGGTTTGGAACTGCTTACAGAAATAAAGTTAACACAACACACTCAGAAAACAAACTGAGGAGGAATGAATAAAGCAGACCAAAGAAAGGTCTTATACATAATCACTTACCAATTAAAATCTAATTTTGTTTTGGATTCATGATTTTGTTTTGAATTACATGTTTTTCATAACTTATAAATATGCTAGACATTTTCTCTGTGCATCAACAGACAAGAAATATGAGACATCATCCTTAACAATATCTCTACAAACTGAACAACAAAAATACAGATTTCACACTCCATATTCTATAGAGTTGTACTTCTTCCTTATGATTGGAGAGATATCCAGCCAAAGATGATAAATTGTAATAAATCTTCCTGGTAAGTTACTTCTTGATAATAAATTTATGTAGACATTTATGTGTAGTATTCTATGTGTCATTTCTGAAATAGATACAAAAACAAAATGTGAAACTGAGTTCACTGATCCATGCTAGAGGTACTCTGTGGTCTATTTATTGCAATAGATTTAAGCCTGTTGTTGGAAAATATTTTAACATGTATGTAAATGATTTTGAATCAGAAATATCTTTTTATTCAGTCTAAAGATATTTTTTATGTAACTATTAGTATTTTTCTATAAGAATCTCCCATTCTATAGTTATGTTTATTGTGATTTTCTGAAATCATCCTAATTAACACTATAAATGCCATTACCAGCTGGGTGCTTCACACAATATCACTGGCATGGCATTATCACAAGATGCTCAATTCTTAAATGACACCCTCTTTTTGCAATCACTGCTACTGAGTAATTGTGACACACTTTGACTGGATAAGATAGGATAGAGCTGCCCCTGTGAGTTTCTGGGGTTGAAAATCCTTGCAGGACTGGACAGCTTCATATTTCTCCCTCTGAGCAGCCAATGGTTTTGAAGTGCTTACCTGGAGGTAAGCCGCCCAGCCCATAACACGCTGTACCACCAGTGCTCCTTGCAGTCACGTAAGACCGCAAACTCACATTGCCATTGGGACTTCTCTGCTTGGCACATCACTTACTCATGTCAAGGCCCTGCCATAGTAACACTGGGTCTTATTGAAGAGCATTAATAAATACTCTCTTAAAAAAGACTACATTTTAGTACCTCTTCACAATCTTGGGTAGATAATTTTGAGAATTCATATAATGAATCCATATGAATAATCTTCATGTATAGTTGGAAGATTATCTTGATGCTTTGACTTTTCAAAGTCCCAGAAATGGAATATTATAGAATTTCAGTAATATTGAGTAATATGAATGAATGATATTGAATAATGAAATTCAATATTAAGAAATATTGCTAATATGCTTAGCTGTTTTTTGGGCCCTTAGAAAATTGTCAGGCTCTGTCTCCCTGGAAATTATAATCGTACCTATTTCTTGAAGTTATTATGAAGATTACATGAATATCCAAAAACAATTAAAGCCCTGTTTAGCACATGATAACACTATACCTGATATAATTATTAAGAAATCCTGGTGGTACTGTGGGTTAAGTATCGAGATGCTAACCCAAGGTTGATGGTTCAAATCCACCAGCCACCAGAGAAAGATGGCACTGTCTGTCTCCAGAAAGATTTACAGTCTTGGAAATCCTCTAAAGGATTGCTATAAGTTAGAACTGACTCAAAGGCAGGGGATTTAATTTTTGGTTTGTTTTGTTTTGTTTGCAGTCGTATTGCTTTAGCTTTGATCCTTCTAGTTTTCCTCATCAGCTATGTAATAGCAGAAAACAACAGAAACAAAAATTAAGCTCATTATTACTTTTAAAAGGAATGTCAGATTATACCTCCTTAGGAAGCAAAGAAGCTACGAGCCTTCTTTCCCTTGAACACACGCTGCTTGAGTCGACAGCCACCATGGTATTTCCGTCAACCATGACGCAAGCACGATGTGTTATTCTTAGCTCTCTTCACAAAGCAGGGCTCTTACGCAGAGGTCTACATAAACCCAATAAAGTATTGAGTTGGGTTTGCCTTTTAAGCTAGTTGCCTTCTGTCCAGCATGTGCCGAAGGTCCCTGCTCACCTAGCCGTGGACTGGAAACAAGCTTGGCAGCAAAATAAAAATGAGATTAAAAGACTAAGAGAGGTGGGCATGTGTAAATGGATTTTTAACATAGAAGGTTAGATACCCACCAGCTGGCTCAATTCCAGCAGGAAAAGGCTCAGATGGCCTGCAGTTCCCCAAAGAGGAGGTGCCAAGGAAGCCTCAATACTGCTGAGAAGCCTAGTAGTGGCTTTCTTCATAGGTCAAGGAGACTGGAAGGCAACACATCTCTCTGGAGAAAATGACTTCCAGGGAGCTGATGGGAGGTGCAGGATCCTGGACAAGCAGAGGCCAGGAAGTAAGATTTACTACCACAGGCAAGGTGAACGGAATTACCAAAAAAGAAGATGGAGAAGGCACTGATGGTGCTCTGTCCAGATCTCATTTAATCCCTTTAACATTTTTGAACACAGTAATTCGGAGTTGCTCTTTATCCCAGTAGCTGATGCTCTTTCTTGGATGCCAGCCCTCAAGTGGCTGTCTCATCCACACAGTGACAAAGAGAAGTGTCTACATCTCTTCAAGAAGTCCTGGTAGTACAATGCCTAAGTCTTCAGCTGCTAATGGACAGGTCGGCATTTTGGACCCACGAGCGGTGGTTGGTTCCATTGAAGAAAAGACTTGGCAGTCAGCTCCCATAAAGATTACAGCCAAAAAACCCTGGGAGTTGGTCGCCCCTGTCTTTTCAGGTTTCCTAGGACATGAATCAGAATCATTTGACAACATTCAACAAGATCCTTTTACCAACTGCTGGGAGGGACAGAGGCATAAAGAGTTCTGATCCAGTGCCTCCTGTCTCTAGAGTACTTGGCTTAGTCAGAAGTTTTCTAATGGAGCAAATAAGACACATAGGATAGTTCCATAATGTTCTGTAAATACAGATATCAACATAGAAATATACTTTCTATTCAACGGGTTCAAATTCTCCAAATGCTAACAGTTACTCACCAGTTGTATTTTCTACTGCTGAGAATAAAAATGGCAACCAGCTGGGCAAAATTATTTCAGAAACCACCCTGGATCTGGGCATCATGTTTCTGGACAAATTGCAATCCTTTGACCCACTCTTCTTGTTGTCATTAACAAACAGAAACTTTCCATTAAGAATTAAAATGTGATTTTCTCCAAACCAGTAGTAGAGCAGTTCTTGGAAAATGTGCAGTATGAGATCCTAATGTCTTAATAAAAGAAAGATTCTGATTACAATCACCAATTTGAAATGGAATGATAAAATATTTATCCCCCCCAAAATTAAAAATGATAATTGAGAGAAATAAGTGAATTATAGTATTAGATGAATTAGAAAGACATTGAATTTAAAAAATATTACAATGTCTCCATTATATGAATTAAGAATAATAAATATGCTATATGTCTGTATATAGATGAATAGCTATATATAAAATAATATTTAGTATATTTATGACATTGAAAAGAATAGGCAGAAAATAGCTACCATTGGTTCCTTGTGATTGGAATCAGATAGCCCTGGATTCTGCTATTTATTAGTTATAAAAAGTTGATATATCTATCTTCCCATGCCTATTTGTTAAATATTAGTAAGAATACCTACTTTATAGGATGATGACTGTGACTATTTTAAAACATAATATTTTCTAAATCTCTACCTTAATTTGAAGCACATAAGTCATCAATAAGTATAAATTAGCCATAGGAAAGAGAAAAAGATAATTTTACTTTCATAAATTAAACCCTTCAGAAATCAATCCGGTAGTACTCCAATAAATTCATTTTTCATAATCAGAGAAATTGTATAAGTTGATTGAACTCTACAAGTTAAAACACCTCATAGACATTTCATAGACATTTCATAGGCAACCACTGATTTCACAGCTTTCGAGAAGAGACTGGCGAGGCTCTGTGAAGTGGAGCGATTGTCTCTCCACCATGCTCGGTGGAGAAGATGCCTGTCATTGGGTTACTGAGCATTTTCCTTTGTTGGAGAATATACCTGTGCTCCACATTTTTTACCCGGCTCCTAGGAGTACCAGCCTGAAAAGGGACATCCTGTTTGGTAAAGAAAAAGGGCAGCAAAAAAGAGGAAGACCGCAGGCAGATAGATCGACACAGGGCGGTACCAATGGATTCAACCGTACACATAACTGTGGGGGAGAAGCAGGGCCAGGCAGTGTGTCCTTCTGCTGTGCAGAGGGTGGCTTTGAGTTGGGCTACAGACAACAGAAGAACTGCCCAGTCCTTCTTGAAGGCATGTTAATAAGCATCACTCTGCTCCAAAAATGTCTCTTGCCGTGTTTTTATGCATTTCATCTTTGATCCCAAGTAGTGAGGGATTGTAACATGTGTTGTCAAAATCTGGTTGATTTCTTGAATAAATGAAAATGAAATTAAACAAAAAGGGCCTGAACATGTTTTAAAATGGATCCAAGTCATTCTATTCAGCTTGCAAATATTGGATTTCAGAAATGTGCCTTATTTTCTATAGCCACCGTGCATTGCTCCTGGGACTCTCTCGACTACCCAGCCCACAGTCTAGTCAGCTAAGGCTCTGTCAGCTAGTGTGGTTACTCAGGTCTCAATTTATAGAAACTATATTTCAGGAAATCTTCGCTTAATCCCTAAATCTGGCTTCTAGAACCACCTCCATGTTCACCATCACCTGTATAGTGCACCCAGAACAACTGTTAATCCTCTGTAGTGAAACTGGACCTGGTTCAATGCCCATGTAATGGAATCAAGAGGACGATAACTAGCTTGCTCAATATTTTATCTGTATTAGCTAAAGGAATGCTGGAGACACACAGCAGATGCTTAAAATATATTGTGATAGTTCTTTATTAGTAAACATTCCTGAGAGTTTTATAAGTTTCACCTAGCCCCTAATCATCTCCCCTCTCAATCAATCAAATGGCTGACAAAGTGTCTCACTTTGTGATGAAAATATTTGAGATTATTCTGAAATTCCATTTCAAAAAAAAGAGTATAAAGGGTAGTTTACATGATCACTGAAATAACTTGTTTTCAAGGGATATTTGGGGAAATGCTATATCATATTAATAATGAACAATGAGAGATTAATTGCTATTTTCCACCCCCCAAATTACAAAAAGAATAACAAATAGTGTGGCATAATGGAAACATCTGACCTCCTTTAATTTCATAAGGTGGTTAAGAGAATCAAGATCAGCAACCAAAATCTGATTTATATGAGGGAGAGCCTTCATCCTATAACCTTTTACCAATTATGACAACTGTTTCTTCCACACCATGCTCTACTTCTCTGTTGGATGCTATCATTTGTTGTGATAGCCACAAACTCACAAACAATATCCATAATTATGGGCTATATTAACAAAGTTACAACTGAAAATCAGAAATAACTCAGGATACAGCTCTTTCATCTAGACAGCCACTTCCTGACCCGGTCCACAGGCCTGCCTCTCTAGCCATTATCTCCTCAGTCCTGCAGCCCTTTGGCCTCTGCCCTGCTTGGGTAAGGACCATGATTTTCTGCTAATAAAGACGTACAGATCCTCCCTTCCATGAGTAAACCTTGACCTGAAGGCATCTACTCTAGCTCTATGGATTGACCAATCCAATCTTCTAAGTGTCTGGAGGTGTCCAACTACCCCAGCAAGTCTCTTGCCCAAAGACAGCCCGCTGTCCCACCAGAAAGCCCACAACATCATCTCCCGGCAGTCTCCTGGTTCAGATACTACTCTTTCTCTGTTGCCATTTCTCATAATCTTTTGTGTACTCAGGATCCTTGTACAGAGAAACTCCTCAGCATAGAATACAGAGAGAGAGAAATGCAACACATCTTTACAAGAAGCAGTGACAGATTAATCCTGGCAACAGATCCAGGAGACCAGGAGGAAATGGCATCGTGGGATTCTGAACCCATGGAGCGAGGAACCTGAGTGCCTTTGGGTAGCAGGATTCCTGACAGTGGGTATCTCTGGAGATGCATCAACAGGGCAAAAGATCCAAACAGAGCAATGGCCATGGAATTATAGGGCTTCGAGGGCAAGAGCTAGAGAGAGGTGTGATGGTAGGAGAGGCTGTCCGGATAGGAGTACTGGATCTTGAGTCATTTATGATCTTGAATTGTAACCCGTTACCTCCCTAATACATGATATAGTCATGAGCATTGTCTGTGAGTTCTGTGGCCTATTGCCAGGAATTCTCAAACCCAGCCGCGGAGTAGAGAGTGTAGTGAGAGCCACAGTTGAGGGTAGAACTGGTAACGAAATTGGAAAGTGGAGACATGTCTGACCTCTGCCTCATATGAAACAGCCTTGGGCTGTTGGTATGGATTCCCCTCCATGCTTGTGAATCAGAGGAGGCCAAATGCTTCCACCACATCATTTCTCCGTCCCTAGAAAAGCAATTTGCAACAAGCAATGGAAATACTATAATGGTCCCATCTGACTGGCTATTGACTTGGAGATTTCTGAAATAGCATTGTAGACTGTGATGCTCAGAAACCAGAATATGCCTGCCTTATGTAAGTTGACAAAACTATGCATCCAAATTGTTCTCAGGCTTTATTAGAAATGACAGTGATCAAATAAAAGAACAACACAGGGAAAGGAATATGTAGGCGACCCAGATTCCACTGGCAAATGAGATGGTATTAAGAAAATGATCACTTCACTGGGTGACATCAATGCAACAGAAACAATAACACCAGGAAGAAACCTACCTAAATCAATGCCTGTCCCAAGAACTTAGGGTGAAAAAAGGCAGAAGCCCAATGTCTCCATTTCCATTAACTTTTGGATTTGGTGAAGCCATTCCACTGCTGATCTTGGCCCTGAGGAACACTTTACTGTTTTTCTTAGAATTCCTAGAAATAGTGTATTTCCAATTTGTCAGGATATGGTGCATATTAAGCAAGGGTAAAGGCAGTGCCCAAAGCATATGGTTTGCCTAAGACCATGCCTGGCACAAAGTGAGTGTTTAATCAATAAATACTGTTGAGTGAAGGAATGGGTGCGTGAATCAATTGATTAGAATGGACTTAATGGCAACTAACAAGATAGCACTGGCGAGGCTGGTGCAGGCCTGGGAAACGTGCGTACGGTTGCCGTGAGTGGCAACCAGTCCAATGGCGCAACAGCGTGACATTTGAGCTGACACCTTAACTCAACAGCGGATTGCTACGGAAGCAAACAAGCACACAAAACCCACCCCGGCATGGTCAGTGTACAGGCACCAAGGAGTCCTGCTGAAAACAGAATGAAAAACAGTGTGAGCTTAAGCACACCTCTCACAGAATACCCCAGATAATGTTTGTTCCTTTGGGCTTGTTTGTTGAGGGGCTCCCATCAGCTAAGTGACCCATTTGGGTGGAGTGGCTGTCTGTGAAACTGCCAATAGCCTGTAACAGGGAGAAGGAACGGCTTGATACGGAAACCCCTGCATTCCTCCAGAAAAGATCAGGCTTCAGAGTGAGGAGTTGTCAGGTTTATTTTGTCACTCTATACTCTTCATGACCAGCTCCGGTTTTTATCATCAAAAATATGACGGATAAAGATATAAAGGAATATATATATATATATATATAAATATATATGTGTCCCATTTAATGGTGAGCCATTAAAAGGACTCTCTTTTGGTTCAAGAACGAGATGAGATAATATCTGTTATCACTTCTAATCCACACAGCCCTGGAAATTTAACCCATTACAAGAAAGGGGAAAAGAATTGCTGCTGGTGTGGTGATTAAGGACACAGCTGGGGAATGAGGCCTGAACCACCAACTGCTCTGCAAGACAATAGGTGTCAGTCTGCTGCCCTAGGGACTGACAGCATGAGAAGCCAGAAGAGGAAGTTCTACTCTGTCCTTACTAGGTCACTGAGATGCATTGGCCAGGTGGCAATACATCAATCTATTTGTTTTGGTTTGAGATTGGACTAATAATGGAAAAGAAAAGAAAACCAAACAAGCAATAGTCTCATACTTCATAATAGCTGCCTAGATCGCTTAAAAGAGTTCCCAGTCGGGAGAACTAAGAGGAGAACAATACAAGAGAAGTGTATGCACGTTGTAGTCAGGATCCCTCACGTCCATTCCAATGCATAAACCAAAAACCCTAAACCCACTCCCACTGGGTCTCTTCTGACCCGTGCAAGCCTACAGGGCAGGGTAGAACTGCGCCTGCGAGGCAGTATGACAGCTTTAAAATGATACGGGAAGCAGGTGACATCCTTCCACAAATGATTTCTTTTTTCTCTTTACCTTACCGTCGTCATGTTTCCTCCCACCTGGACAGGTCATTGCAGTGTCTACACGATTGGTAGATGAAGTGATCGTGCGTGACCCAGGTGGAAGCAGCTGAGAGACTAAAGTTGATAGCTAACCTGGGATGAAGTCCTGCTCTTCCTAGTTGTGTGGGAGAGATACTTCATCCATCTGGTTTCCTCATTTGTAAAATGGAAATAAAGGAGCTATCCACTGGACACTTGAGATGGATCCATGCCTAGTCCATGTCAGTACTCAAGAGATGCTCGTTAGATCTTAAGACGTTAGCTTTTCTTTCTTTTTCTCATTTCAGAAATAGATCATTTGTATAAAATCATAAACTATAACAACAGTACTTGAGTGTTTATACATTACCAATTTGTGATAATGCCATTTAAAAAAACCCTCTGGTAGAATAATCTTCTTGAAAACAGGGCATTGCTAAGTTCTGTTGGGATTCATTCCCTTAATGTCACTTTTGGAAATCAAGCCGCTCTTCTCTCAGAGCACGATGAGTGATCATTTGCCCTGGTGCTGCCATTTCTGCAACCAAATCCCCTGACCTCTGAAATAACACAACTGGTTTTGTATTCTGGATTCTTAGAATTCTCAATAACTTGTCTAGCTCCCAAAACTAACTTTGTAATTTGTAAGGACAAAATTACTTGGTGAAAATGTCTGACATATCAGCATCAGTTAATTTTAGATGCATGCTTTAAAGAGAAAAAATACCCGTACTTGATGACAGTAAGAAGGTAAGCATTGGAATTGTAGCCTAATAGGTATTGACATAATCATCCAAATATATATATAAGCTATAAGATAAAAATCAAATGGAAGTTGCACAAAGCACTGGTTTAACTATTAAACAAGGCCAGTAAAGGATGAATTTATTCTTACCCTGGGGATGTGAATTTCTACTCATAGTTAGCTCTTCAGAAGAGAACACCCCAAATGTCCAATCTATTTTCCCACAAAGGCAATTTATAAATACAAGAAAGTGATGATAGATACAAACCAGAACAAAAGATATAAAAATTGGTATCAAAAGTTTGAATTGGGCAGAATATCAAGTGCTATATGGAGAGAGTCCATATCCTCTGAAAACCTCCTGAGACAAAATTTCTTTATTTTTACAGCTAGAGCTGTAAGTAAATCAGCTTTATGTGAGCATCTCATGCCAGGAAGGGTTAGGTAAATATCACTGGAATCCACCTGGTTTAAGAAACTAAAATCCTCTGTTGAATATAATTTATTAAGGGAATAAAACTATTCAATTATATAATCCCTATAGCAAAAATTCCTAGGGAACAAGTACCCATCCTACCAAAAAAAAAAAATTCAAACATGAACTGCAATCTAGTAAAAATGCTGCTGGTGTCATCAAAGTATTTATGCTGCTGAAAAATCCCCTACAGCCTGACATGAGTGAAAGTTCAGTCATAACTGGTATGTGGGGACATGCTCCCAGTTCAAAAATTCAATCTCACCATGTGGAGTAAGACCCAGTTATGTCAACCTTGAAAGGATGAGTGTTTTTCATTTGACTTAAGAATGTGATATATGGAACATGAGCTGGGAACACAGTTTAACACCTCAAAGCCTAAATCTAAATAAATCCCTCTTAGGTTGTCCATGCACAACAGTAACTTTGGAAAGTTAAAAGAAAACTGTGACATGGTGGAAGAAGTGGATACCATTCTCCAGCAGTAATATCAGTATCAAGAGTTAGCATTTTTTTATGCAATGAGACCATATTCTGCCTGGTTTCCAGTCCTTATTCATACCCAACATTACCTTTTTCAGCTATTTAGAGCTATTCCTAAAGACATACTATCTAGTAACAAAAATGTGGGCAAGGGTGACATCCAATTGTCACCTTCAGATTGACTTCCACATGCTTTCAGCCCACTGGGAAATCTTGCTTTCTCTTTACCATCCTTTTCTGTTAGCAAGTGCCAACATCGCTGACAAAGTTCGAGAGTTTAGAGAGGACTGTCTGGCATGGGCACCTTTCACTCCACGGAGCTGACTCTGGGGGAGCCAAAGTAAAGAACACTTCCGATATACCCTCAGGCTGTGCCTAGCCTCTAGTTCTCCAAGGTCATAATTTTATGATCTGTCTCCAGTTAAAGCTTTTGTCAGTGAGAGTAACGTTTGTGGTCTGACCTCAGCACGGCCCCTCATGCAACCTGGAAATGCCTGACTCCCTACTTTCTCTGAACGCCTGCTCCGCTGAGCCCTGGGAAGCTTAGGGAAAGCTAATGGAATAGCCTCTTCCACCAGGAGTAGGCTTTAGCACAGATATGGATCGTTATGAACAGGCATCCGAATATCTGAGCTATATCAAAATTGATTCAATAACAAAGATCTAATCACTGACTAAAGAGTCGCAATAGCATCACCAAAAATGCTTACAAGTAGGTACTTAAGTATTGTTCACATATCTAGTTAACCTTCTCTGTCTAACAGCATGTACAAGGGGCCCTGCAAAGTTCATGGAAAATTGAATTTTCCCACAAAATTTTGGAGCCTCTTCAAATATAGCTAAATCTGTCTGCATTGATTAAAATCTACCAACTTAGGTTTTTCATACTTAACATATCTTTTGCAGTTCAATTATTTTGTTATAGTTAATTTCCCCTTATTGGCGAGGAAGCTACCAAAATAATCACAAAACAACAAAATCATTAACAAAAGTCTGACTTTGGAATTTAAATCTAATTTTATGAAACTATATTAACATTTTTCCTAATCTCATGAGCTGCCCCAAGACATAAAAGTGGAAGTAAAAGAAAGATACAGAAGAAAGATGCAACACTTACAGTATAGCAAAGAAAAAAGAAACTTATAAATGAAGGAAAGACTTATCCACATGAAAAGCCAAGATAAAATTACACTAAAAATAGGAATATAACCAAGTGGTAGATGTTCAAGAAAAGAAAACAATTTGTCTCAATGTAAGAGACAGACTAGCCAAAGCCCTGCCATCAAATATATCCCTCAGGATCCACAAGAGAGAGCCCCTCACTTCCTGAGTCTTCATTCAAATGCACTCTCCTCACCTATTATAATTTCAAGCCTTCCCTCCAAGTCCTACACCCTCTTGGCTTACTGTTTTGCTTCCTATGATGTTCAGTATCAGCCATGACATTCATTTGTTTGCACTGTATATTTTTTCATTTATTTCACTAGAATGTCAACTCCATTGTAGCCATAAATATTCATCTTTGTTTTAATGTCTTATAAACTAGAATTCACTAATGTACATATTCCAAATAGTTTCTTGCTTAATACATAATAGATAATCAAGAAATTTTTGCTGAATAAATGAATTTAAAGAAGCAAATATACTCTGAGTTAGATTACAATAAGCCACTAGATTTAAAGAAAAAGTAATAGGACACATTTATTGAAATCTTTTTCCTTACAATGCCACATCAGGTTAGAATTTCCTGGGATGTGTTCTCAGGGTTGTGTTTTTGAGTTAGTGGAACGAACGAGTGCAACCAGTAGCGTACAAAAATAGCATACAGTAAGAGACATACAAATCTGAATATTGTAATATGTACATGAGAAGACTGTCACTTGTCTGTTAGTTTGTCTTATCCTTTAATAAAAATCCATTCCAAAATACCACCAAAATTAAAAGTTAATGTTAAAAAACAATGTCCCACTGAACCAATCGAGACCATTGTGACAAATGGAGAAAAGTTTGTCATTACCAAGAATTTCGCCTCGATTGGATCCAGAAGCAATGCTCATGGAAGCAGCAGTCAAGAGGCCAAATGACACATGACACTGGGTAAATCTGCTGCACAAGACCTCTTTAAAGTGCTAGAACACAGAGACATTGCTTTGGAGACTAAGGTTCATCAGACCCAGTCTTGGTATTTCCAAGGGACCCATATGCTTATGAAGGGGCACACCGCATAAGAAAGCCTGAAGGAGAATTGGAGCATTTGAACGATGGTGCTGGGGAGGAAAAGTGAAAGTTCCATGGACTGCCAACAAATCAAAGAGTCTACGATGAATGCAGTCCATCCCAATGCACCTTTGGAGCAAGGTTGTCAGAGTTTCATCTCATGTACTTTAAATAGGTGTTGTCAAGAGAGAGCCGTCCCTGGAAAAAGACACCATGCCCAGAGGAAAAAGGGAGACTCGCTACGAGATGGACTGACTCTCTGGCGGCAAGAATGGGTCCAAAGATAACAGTGGTGAGGATGGCACAGGACTGAGAAGTACTTAGCTCACAGGGTTGTCTAGAGAGGGGACAGACTCAACACCTGACAACAAGAGGGAAAGCACTAAGACCAGGCTGAAGATCGGCTTCTAAGGATTAAGGTGTCCTATGATACACGATACGTACCGTAAAACCACTTGACACAGTACAGTCTACTAATACGTTTCTTGAGTCATTTTTACTGCTGGGCATACTTTAGGAGTTGTTTTACTCCTAGGACCACTCAGAAGGAGTTATCGATTTATGGGCAAAGGACTATTTCATTACAGTCACCGTAGTTATCTAACCTCTCTGGAGTGGTTTTTCTTTTTTTAATCTGTATATGAAAGGGGTTTTAAAACCTAGAGAGAACCACCAAGTCTTGCAGAGCTTCCTAGGGTTCTAGTGGGTGACTTGCAAATGGCGTTGGGCTCAGGGAATCACTGAAAACGTGTTGGCGCTATGACCACCGTGCTAAAGATTACAGCCACAGGGCCAGGCTGGTTCTCTGCTTCTCCAGGGCCAGATTGTTCCTCTCTTCTTTTGATTCTTGAGTTAATCATGTCTTTCTCAGGTAACTCCAGCCATTTCTTAAAATGTATGTTAGAGTCCTCTTCTGTTGCTTGTAACCAAGTGTCCGAATTAACCAAGAAATCCATTCTTGGAGGTTGAAATGTCACAAACATATGAAAATAATTAAGTGGCTATGGAATGAGAAGTGAAGAGATCTGCTGGGGGCGGGGAAGTCAATTCTTGTTCTGGTCAACAGAAAGCTTCTTTGAACCATTATGTTGAATGTTGAGGCTCACGTTATCCATTGGACTAAGCACAGTTCTGGGACGCTGGCTAGGAAACACTGATGTTCTGGAGCTTTGATGTACATCCTTCTTGTAGATCTGGAAACATTGTTGCTAAAAGAAGAACACAGTCAAGCTATTCCAGCTGAAGGGATCAGTAGGAAGTAACAAATCTTTGTTGAGAGCTCCAGCCATCCAAGCTTACCAAAGGCCGGACATTGTAATAGTATACTCTCTTTGCATGTGCTTTGACTAGATAAAAAACGCTCGGTATTAACCGTAGGGTGGCTGTGGGTCAGAGCTAGCGGAATGGCATGATAAGAAAATTTACAGTATTACAGGAATGAAATATGAAATTAATTCCATCAGCTAATAAATAATATCTAATCTAATCAAATTTAGGAGTAGTTAAAAACAGGTGTAGGGAATGAAAAATCTCACCATCTCCACTCTGATACTTCATTGTTTGAGCCAAGATTAGAAAAGAAGTTAAAATGTAAAGCCGAGTTAGAGCTAAATACATTGGATTGAAACATTAAATCTTAACTTCAAAAACAGGCTCTCTGCTAAATATGGAAAAAGTAAGCAAAGCTGACCGATGAAAATAAGACCAGCTCATTAATACTGCTTTTAAGAAATCACTTTAGAATGCACTTAACCGAGGACCATCACCTTCCTCAAGTAACTGGTCAGTAACCCAAATTCAAATGTGTGTTCCTGTCACCAATGTTCAGCAAGTTACCACCATTTGCATTTGCTGCTTTTAGGTTTCAACCAGTCAACTCCTATCCAGAGACCCTGGGTACAACGGAATGACATGCTGCCCAAGCCTGTGCCATGCTCATGATTGCCGCTATGTTTGAGCCCATAGTTGCAGCCACTGTGTCAATCCACCTGGCTGAGATCTTGATCTTTACACTGACCTTCACCAGGGATGCTGGCCTTGTCAAGAATTGGCCCCTCCTCATAAAATAGCCAAAGTACAAGAGATGAAGTCTCCCCATCCTCATTTCTAAGGAGAAGTCTCTCATTGTACTTCTACCCAAGACAGACTTCTTTGTTCTTCGGGCATTCTATATTGTACACTAATGTCCTTAACAAAGACTATAATTCTAAAGCATCAATTCATCTTTGATCTCCTTTATTATTGTCCAGCTTTCCCATTCCTGTTTGGCAATGGCTTGGGTCTGGTGTTCTTTTGTTCTTAAAGTGATACCTTTCCTTTGTGACACTTTAAAGAGGCCTTTTGTAACAGATTACCCAATGCAATGCCGCATTTAACCTCTTGACTGCTGCTTCTGTGGGTGTTCCTGGTGAGATTAAGTCCGGGGACTTCAATATTTTCTCTTTTTATCATTATGCTGCTTATTGGTCCAGCGGTAACATCCTTGTTTTGTTATACAGTGAAGACTGTTATCATTGATCTACATCAGTAAGTACTAATGTCCATTTGCATGAAATAATATATTTATACATTTATGATAAATTTAAAGCTACAAGAACTTGTAAAATCAAGCAGAGAAATAACTCAAATCCATATTATTAATAAATTGGGCTTAAGTTTTAAAATATGTTCTGCAAATATTTAACTTGTTACCTTCACTTTAAATATTTAAAATATTGGATATTTTTGAGTGTGGTAGATATGATTTTTATATAATTTCATGCATATCTTAGGAATTAGTAGTGTTTTGAATGCATCAGAATTATCAGCCCATCTAGTGCATAACATCTACCTTATGGAAGGCTACTATTATCAACAAATTTTACAAGAGAAAAATTGGAACACTGTTTTAAGTAATTTTCTCAAGATTATACAGTTAGTAAGTGGCAAAGCCAGAATTTAAACCCAAGAAATTCAAGTTCCAGGTTTTTTCCTATTATGCATATAACTGTATATTCTTCAATGATTTATTAGACATGTCATTTTCCTTAATTTTAAAATTTATATTCAAGATGTGATCTTATTTTGAAAATATAAAAGACATGGATTTATTAATTTATAGATGGTATTTTAGGCCATTCAATGTAATATAACTCATTATATCTATATAAGCACACCTTTTTAAAAAATCATTTTATTGGGGGCTTGTACAACTCTTATCACAATCCATACATCCATCGTGTCAAGCACATTTGTACATTTGTTGCCATCATCATTCTCAAAACATTTCCTTTCTACTTGAGGCCCTAGTATCAGCTCCTCTTTTTTGTTCTCCCTCCCTGCTCCCCCCTCCCTCAAGAACCCTTGATAATTTATAAACTATTATTTTGTCAAATCTTACGCTGTCCAATGTCTCCCTTCATCCACTTTTCCCTTGTCTTTCCCCTGGGAGGAGGTAATATGTAGATTCTTGTAATCAGTTCCCCCTTTCCAATCCACCCTCCCTCCGCCCTCCTGATATCGCCACTCTCACCATGGGTCCTGAAGAGATCATCTGTGCAGGATTCCTTGTTTCCAGTTACTATCTGTACCAGTGTACATCCTCTGGTCTAACAGATTTGTAAGGTAGAAGTGGGATCATGATAGTGGAGTGGGGGGAGGGTAGAGGAAGTATTTAAGAACTAGAGGAGAGTTGTATGTTTCATCATTCCTACAATTCATCCTGGCTGGCTCATCACACCTCCGTAAGGGGATGTCCAGTTGCCTAAAGAAGGGTCTTGGGTCCCCACTCTGTATCCCCCTCATTCACAATGATTTGATTTTTTGTTGTTTGATGCCTGATCCCTTCGACACCTCGTGATCACACAAGCTAGTGTGCTTCTTCCTTGTTGGCTTTGTTGCTTCTGAGCTAGATGACCACTTGTTTACCTTCAAGCCTTTAAGACCCCAGACACTATAGCTTTTGATAGCCTGGCACCATCAGCTTTCTTCACCACATTTGCTTATGCATGTGTCATCAATGATCATGTTGGGAAGGTGAGCATCATGGAATGCAAGTTTAATAGAACAAAGTATTCTTGCATTGTGGGTGTACTTGAGTGGAGGCCCAATGTCCATCTGCTATCTTAATACTAAACCTATAAATACATGCACATAGATCCTTTTCCCTCCCCTCATATATAGATATCTTTACATATATACATGCATTTATTTAAACCTTTATAAATACCCTTTGCCTCCTAGCTCTTTCCTCTTGTCCCACTATTATGCTATTCCTTTTCCCACTATTATAATTCCTTTTGGTTACATTGCCCTTTATCACTTCCTACCACGCCTCCTACACCCTCCTCACCACCAATTTGGATCATTTGTTGTTCCCTTGTCTCTGGGTTTATTAACACCACTTCCTTTCCCTCTACCTCCCCCTCTCCTATTTCCCCCATGGACCTGTCAGTCCCATTGTTTTCTCCTCCAGATTGTTCATCTAGCCTATCTTACTTAGACCTGTGGAGATAATAACATGCACAAAAACAAGACAGAGCAAAACAAGGCAACAAGACAACAAAAAACAGCAAAACCAAGGACAGAAAAGAAAAGCCTGTAGATAGTTCAGGGACAGTCTGTTGGCCTTTAGGAGTGTTTTCCAGTGGTGTCTGACAGGGTGCCACACCCTGGCCTCAAAGTCTATTTTTGGTATTGGTTCCTAGGGACTTTATTGTTCTGTTCCCCTTTCTGTTCTGTTGCACACCCTTAGCATTTTGTCTTGGTGTGGTGGGGTCAGATCAGGTATAATTCCCACATGGTGTCTCCAGTGTTGTCCCCTGTAGAGCTATGGGACAGTGAGGGATGCTGTGTCTTATAGAGGGGTTGGCCATATGGTCTTCTCTGTGGATTGACTGCTCTGAGCAGGAATATCATACTGAAGATTGGTGGGCCAGGATGTGCTCCACTCTCTCTACCTCCCCCTTCATTTGCTCCCGTGTGCTCTGATCAGACATGTCCCTCTCCCTGGACTGCAGCTTCACTGCTGTCCTCTGAAGTAAATTATTCTTGGGGGAAGGGGCAGGTGTCCACATAGTTGGGATTAGGGACTGCCCCTCAGACCTCTCCACTGGTTCCCTACTCCATGTCGGCATGTTGCATTCACATCTTGGAGTACCAGGTTGATATCTGGTCCTTCTTTCCCTGTGGAGATACAAACAATACCCTCCCCTTGAGTGGGTTAGTGTCCTGTTACCTTATATTTCTTTCTTTCCTTCTTTCTTTCACTTTCTTTAGTTCTTTCTTCCTTTGTTTTTCCTTTTTTTCACCCTCCTTTTTAGTGGTCTACCATATGTATCCCTGGATTTGATCTGGCCCCTGCCATACTACCTGGACCTCACCCCACGTATGTTTGTATAGTAGTTTTTTTCCTGTTCCCCCTTTGAATTTTTTTAAGGTTACCTCAGCGGACTCATATTGTACTAGTCCTTTTGTAAGTACACCTTTTAAACATTGTAAACGTTCAGAAGTAGCATGAAATATTTAGGAATTGTCTACTTGTTAGATAAATTAATTAAGAAAGTAAAACATGAACTTTTGATTTAATGGATTTGATTTTGTAAATGGGGTTCTTTCTACAAAGGAGGTTTATCTATTAAATTCATGAATTAATGACCATCAATCAAACAACAAGCAAGTGGGTGATTGTGCCTTGGTTTAAAATTTATACTTTAAATACTTTGAAAATATAATAGGTTAAATGTTCATTAAAACCAAGAGTCCTGGTGGCACAGTGGTTAAAGTGCTTTCCTGCCAATGCAATGTCAGTGGTTCCAATCCACCAGCCACACTACAGGTGGATTGGTGTTTCCCTGTCCTGGAAACACCTGGAAAAGGTTGACTCCACCTCGCCAGGTCACAATGAGCTAACTGACAGGTTTGGTTTGGGGTGGCAAGCAGTCCTCCAGTTATGAGCATCCTCCTTGCAGACAACTCTGACTTGCCTTTAATGTTACATACATTCACCCTACCTTTGAAATGAGTGAGCCAACCTCTCTCTACAACAAAGTCTTCATCATGATCCCCTTCACTTGCTGCCTGGGCAGCTTTTAGATCATGGAAGAAGCTTCGCACTCCTTTCACTGAAGTAAAGTGAAATCAGAACCATTCACACTTGGTTCAAATGAGCTACAACTTCTTAAAGGCATGGGACTGTTTGTAATTGTAGAGTCCTGTGTGTGTTCAATGTTTCTCCTACGCAATACGACATTCCAGGGACCTCGCTCTATAGCTGTGCTTTGTTACAAAGGTTCTTGTGAAATCGTTTCTGTTCCTTCCAGTCATTTTTATTGTATTGTCGAGGCATTTGTTGAATTTCCTAAAGTTAACCTCGCGAAAGACCAGCATACTCAGATTGCAACAAACGTCGAGGAAAGTCCTGTATTCACTGTTTGCGTATCGTCTCATCAATTCAGGTAGAAGTCAGGCTGGGGGCACAGTGGTGAGAGTGCTTTGCCAGGAAAGCATAGGTTGCTGTGAACATGAACTAGTAATGTTATTATGGTACAATCAACTCCTCGGTAATGTGTTCATAATAAGAAGCATTTTACTATGCTGTTGCAAGGACTCATGTTTTAAGATCTTTAAGTCATATAATCTCATGCTGGGTGTGTCGTGAGGAGCCAACTAATGGCAGATTTTATAGTTTGGGTTCTCTATGCTAAATTGGCTGATTTTACCCTATGTGGCTAAATTCAAAATAACATCAGTTTATTTTAAATGCACTAAATAATCACTGTCAACTGAGGTATTTTTTTCAAAGTTGATTGTAATGCACCAATTTTGTTATTTTAAAAAGACAAAACAAAAAACCAACAAATATGAATCCTATTAAGGTCAAATCTTTTTTGTTTTTCATAAAGTGCTGACAAGTACAATCAAATGTTTGCCACATGTTCTCCCATCTGTCAGGAACCAGAGATGTCCTGGCAGGAGTCGCAGTGACACCCACCGTCATAATCACAGGATGAAAGGTTTATACAACCTAATGGATCAAATCAGAACTCACAGTGATTGACGGCTCAAAAACGTCCCCAAACACAGCCTTCAAGCTGTGTCTGGTCCACCGCGGGGTCCCTCAGCATATCCAAAATCCAGTGCTGCGAGGACGGCAGGCCTTCTATGGAGGCCATCTGTCCCACAGATTCCCCCAGAGGACTGCTCTGGCCCAGGGTTCATGTGGTCTATGATGTGAAGACATTAGTGCAAAACTAAGCAGTGCCCACACATTTGTGCTTAAACAGTGGTTAGTTAATGGGAAACAAATGGGAGTAAATGGAAAAGATATGGAATCGTCAAAGCACTGTATCAGCATATATGCAGACTCACCAGGCTGCTAATATTAGGAAAAAAAGCAGAAGGCACTGAATGAAAATCATGCACAGAAGTAAAGCTCTAGAAAAAATAACAATAAGATAAATGTAGAAGAAATGGCATAGTCTGAAAAAATGAGTTAGTTAATGAGCAGCTCACTGAATAATATACTTCTTATTCTATTTTTCTTACTTCTGAATGTGTACCCACAAGCGAAAGAAGGTGACTTCTAAAAACAAGCTGAAGCATGATAATGAGCCTTTGATCTCATAGATCCCCCGACTATGATTTGAAAGTTAATGATCTACTTTTTCTTAAGAGGCACACAGAGAAATACGGGATAAAGGGAAGGGTAGGAAGGAAGATAAGCACAACTGATCAGGAGCTAAGTTCCATCCCTACCGTGTTCCTGGATCGAGTACGTGGTGTCAGGAGAAGGAGCCCTGGGAGTGCAGTGCTTACACGTTGTACTGCTTACCTCAGGGTCAGTGGTTCAAAGCCCCAGCTGCTCCATGGAGAAAGAACAGGCTTCCTGCTCCCATGGGTATTAACAGCCTCAGACACGCGCAGAGGCGTCCATCTCTGTCGTGCAGGGTTACTATGAGTCCAAATCTATCTGAGGGCAGTGAGGTTGATTGTTTTGTTTTGTTGGACCTTTGCTTGTGGGTTTCTTTCCTAAGGTAGACTATGAGAAGGTCTGACGAGTTGACCTGTGACCACACATCCCAGAATAGTCTCGGTGTTCTTCTAGCTTCCCGCTGAAACCTGTGCTAGACTGGCTGATCAGTTCTGGGGCCACAGTACCTCTCAGGTTGTCTTTCTGAGCTGTAGGTTCTGTTCATTCTTCTACTCATTTATTCTCCTAGGCCTAGAGTATATTCCTGTAGTAATGTTCTAACTATAGAAATAATGCTGGATTTTATGTGCAACTCTCCTGTTAAGCCTGTAGAATAACTCTTCTCTCTGCTGAGGTCACGTGGGAGTGAAAGGTCCAGTGCTTTTGGCTGAAGTCATCTGCCTTTAGGATGGAATTTTGGAAAAGTTAATTCACTCAAATTTTTCAATGAATTGGATAAATATCACTTAAGTCAGAAAAAAGCACCATTGTGTACCCAATGGTCTTTCACAGATTAAATTATAACAATGTAATGTACATTTCCTAGGCTATGTCATTCTTCCTACATCAAAAAGGGACTCACAGCCATAGCATTGATTCAAATTCATTGCGACCCTACTGAGGGCTTACAAGGAGAGCTTTTTATACAGAAAAGACTATAGACCTTTGGGGGGGGGCAGACAGCCTCATCTTTCCTCACCTGGACTAGCCAGCAGGTGTTCAACAACGAACTGCAACTAGCAGCCCGATCCCTCACCCACAGTGGCTCTGTGGCGCCTCACTTAAGACTGGCTAATACATTTGACAAAGGTAATGATTGTAGATGATGAAAGTCATTGGAAGTGAATATACACTATATTCTTTCTGTGGAGTTAATACTTTATTTTAAATCATTTTATTGGGGGCTCATACAATTCTTATCACAGTCCATACATACATCCATTGTGTCAAGCACATATGTACATTTGTTGCCATCATCATTCTCAAAACATTTGACTTCTACTTGAGTCTTTAATATCAGCTGTTCATTTTCCCCCTCCCTCCTCTCTCCCCCCTCCCTCATGAACCCTTCATAATTCATAAATTACTATTTTGTCATATGTTACACTGTCTGACATCCCCCCCCCCACCCTCTTCTCTGCTGTCCATCCTCCAGGGAGGAGGCTATAGGTAGATTCTTATAATCAGTTCCCCGATAATAGTTTTAAGGACACGTTGATTTCAAAAGATGCTTTGGTTTTAAATATATTTAACTAAATAACCTTCATATTGTCTTTCTGAAATTGAGGAATATGATTAAATGTCCAGTTACACACATTTATCATGTCAATACATTTCTATAATTAATTTGTATTGAATTATTCAGAATTTATCTTAGAATTAAAAAGAAACTAAATATCTGCTTGCCAATTTAAAAAATAAAATTTACTTCAGCCTCACATAAACTAGACAAATCTGATTACTCTTTTGCCCTTTTACCATAGTCGATGATCCCTCTGGGAAATCAGACCTATTCTCTTCCTTCTTAATTTACTTGATACCAGGATTCTCTCCGGGGCAATCTTTTCTTCCCTGTCTGTTCCTCCCCGATACAAACCAACTCTGACTTGCTTTCTCTCTCCTGAAGCATTTCACTACAGATTCTGGAACTTTACAAACGTGAGAGTGTCTCTCCGCAAAGCTGAACGTAATGCATTAATGCTACAATATGTCCTGGAGGACAACTAGAGTCTGCCTGCTGCCATCAAAAGAGGGAACGAAGGTGAATTATCGGACTAATCACAGTCATTTCATCATACCTTCCACTCTGATCTTTCCTCCACCGGTTACTGATCACACTGGTCACATTCAAGCGCAAGTCTTAAATTCATTCATCATCCAAGTTAAACTGCAAACTCCAATCTACAACTATTTATTTCTATTAAAATAATTTCCTGTAGTTGTTATAAACTCTCTCCACCCTATAAATGTTTTAAAACAGTTCAATTGGTTGATTTCTGTGCTTTAAACTGGGGCACACTAACAGAGTTTGACAAGCTATTTTCATACTCAAAAGTTTAAAATGCTTTGGAAAGTCTAATAAATAACAAAGAAGAATAAAAAATGAAACAAATGTTTTCAGATAAGATTGAATAATACAGGAAATAAGTGTTTAAAAAGACAATAGTTGAGATAGTCCAATGTGTCTGCATAATCAGATGCCTCATATTGTCCTTCTTGTAACAAAGTTCACCCTGGCTGCCACTGAGTTGATTCTAACTCCTATTGGCTGTGTATAGCACCCAAGGGAACTGCCCCTGTAGTGTTCTGATACTGTAACTCTTTCTGGGAGCAGAAAGCCTCGCCTTTCTCCCTAAAAGCAGCTGGTGGTTTCAAACTGCTATCCTTGGGGTTAGCAGGCCAATGCATAACCCACTGTGCCACCAGGGCTCCTTCTGATAAGGAACACCTAAGAAAACAAGTATATTCGAGAATGGACGACAACATTGAGACCCTGAGCATCAAAGGGAGGTTTAAAGAATTGAATAAAGTGGCAACTGGAAAGAGAGACTGTACAAAAGCAGGGGAATGGCCCGTGATGGATCGCTAATGCCCTGCCAGCTGAAGCCATATTGATGCCAAGCAAGCAGTGCTCGCAGACAAAGTCCTCGTCCCTGAGTGCAGCACAGTAAGCATGAATCTGCACCCATGCCCAGAGCCACGCAGAGGTGCAACCTGCTCCACCAAAAGTAAGTGCACACACTCCTCCCCAGGAACCCCACCCCCCGCCTCATGTGCTGCAGAGCCATGGACCTATAACCAGCTGAAAACCTTCAGGAAGGAGAATGATAGGGAATTGCAGGATAAAGAATTCAAAATACTAATAAATTGAACTATCCGAAAGATCAAGGAAAACATAGACAACGAAAAAAATTACAGACAAAATAAAACCAAGCAGAGACAAATCCATAGAGGAATTCAGAGAAGAATTACAAGAACAAAATGAGAAAAATAAATGGACAATTAGAGATTATGAACTTATCAGGAACTAAAAACCCCAAATATAAACAATAAATTTTAAGAACTAGACAACCCAATAAAATAGCATATAGCCCCAATGTGGGAATAATGAGTTCTTATGACATGACCCTACTCAATACTTGCCCTCATGAAGAGGTCACTGAAGATATGGGTGCTGTAGCAAAATATGGTGAAGACACGGGATGGTGCTTTGCCATCAGAAGGAATACTGTCTGGGGTCTTAGAGTTTTGTCTTCAAGCAAGCAGCCATACAAGGAAGGCATCGACTCAGTCCATATGGGAGAAACATACCAGTGTGTGTGATACAATGATTGTAGATAAAATATACAAACCCAAAGAAGGGAATGGGATCAGAGTTTCACTTGTGAACACCTGCTTTGCAGAAGGCGATGGATGACCATGGACTCCCAAGACCCTTGCAGAGTCCACAAACAGATGATCCCAATGGAGGATGCGAATCGCCTTGCTGTCAGTCAGAGAACATTGTGAAGTCCATTGTGACAGACATCCTTCAGTGAAAATGTAGTAAGTTATTACTTGATCTTCCTTTTGACACATTTTAAAGTTGTTTCGTTAAAAAAAGGGAAGGGGGAATAATTGTGAATTAAGCCTCCGGTGAACCTCTTCTGACCATGGACCAGGGATATGAATAGTCTTGCTCTCATGCAGAATGCATGGGAAAGAGGATTATTGCCCATGCAGTTATATTAAAATATACCACCTTATCCTCTCCATTTTAAATGTATTCTAGTTTTCAGTATTTCCTGCTCTGTTTTTGAGAGAGGTTTTGATCTGTTTTACTTTGTTATTGTTGCTATATTTTTAGTGTTTTTCTGTATATGATATTCAGGATAGGTCCATGTATAGAGTATAGAGACATTAACTGGATTAATGGTTCCTTGGAGGATTGGCAGGAGAAATTGAGGAAAACTAGGGACTAAGAATGATGATTATAAGAATGCAGAAAATCTCTAAAATTAATTGCATTGGTGATTATACAATTCTTCTTGATGTGATTGGACAATTGAATTGTATGATATGTGACTTAGCACATGCCAATAAAACTGTTTAAAAAAAACTAGAAAGCATAGGAGCAGAATTGAGCCAATGGAGCTCAAACCAAGAAAATCAAGCTCATTGCCATGCAGTAAATACTGACTCACAATGTGATAAGACAGGTTAGAACGGCCCCTTTAACGTTCTGAGACATTAACTCTTTACGGGAGTAAAAGTTCTGTCTTTCTCCTGAGGAGCCTCTGGTGGATTTGAACTGCTGACTTTGATGTTCTAAACTCAAAGATAATAACATACTCCAGTGTATGGTATTATCTCCGCAGGTCTGTCTAAATAAGATAGGCTGGATGAACAATCTGGAGGAGAAAACAACGGGACCGACAGTTCCGGTGGGGGGGGGGGTGGTATGTGATAGGGGGAGGTGGGGGGAAAGGAAGTGATGTTAACAAACCCAGGGACAAGGGAACAACAAGTTATCCAAATTGGTGGTGAGGTGAATGTGGGAGGCCTAGTAGGGCATGATCAAGGGTAATGTAACAAAGAGGTATTGCTGAAACCCAGGTGGGGACTGAGCATGATAGTGGGACAGGAGGAAAGTCAAGGGAAATAGAGGAAAGATCTGGGAGGCAAAGGGCATTTATAGAGTTCTAGATAAAGACATGTACATATGCAAATATATTTATATATGAGGATGGGGAAATAGATCTATGTGCCTATATTTATAGGTTTAGTATTAAGGTAGCAGAAGGACATTGGGCCTCCACTCAAGTACTCCCTCAATGCAGGAATACTTTCTTCTATTAAATTGGCATTCTGTGATGCTCACCTTCCCGACAAAACCACTGAAGACAAAGTGGGTGAATAAGCAAAAGTGGTGAAGAAAGCTGATGGTGCTGGCTATCAAAAGTTATAGTCTCTGGGGTCTTAAAAGCTTGAGGATAAACAAGCAGCCATCTAGCTCAGAAGCAACAAAGCAACATGGAAGAACACACCAGCCTGTGTGATCACGAGGTGTCAAAGGGATCAGGTATAAGGCATCATCAGAACAAAAAAAAAATCTTACCATAGTGAATGAGGGGGGGAGTGCAGAATGGAGACCCACAGCCCATTTGTCAGCCACTGGAGATCCCCTTGAAGAGGGGTCTCAAGGAGGAGTCGAGCCAGTCAAGGTGCGATGTAGCACTGATGAAAAATACAACTTTTCTCTAGTTCCTAAATGTTTCCTCACCACCCCAACCCACCTCCATTATCATGATCCAAATTCTTCCTTGAAAGTCTGGCTAGACCAGGATTGACACTGGTATGCATAGGAACTGGAAACACAGGGAATCCAGGGCAGATTATACCTTCAGGACTAGCGGTGTGTGTGGTGATACTGGGAGGGCAGAGGGAGAGTGGGTTGGAAAGAGGGAACCAATTACAAGGATTTACATGTGACCTCCTCCCTGGGGGACGGACAAAAGAAAAGTGGGAGACGTCGGACAGGGCAATATATGACAAATAATCATTTATAAATTATCAAGGGCTCATGAGGGAGGGAGGAACAGGGAGGGAGGAGAAAAATGAGGACCTGATGCCAAGGGCTTAAGTAGAGAGCCAATGTTTTGAGAATGATAAGGGCAATGAATGTACAGATGTGCTTTACACAATTGATGAATATATGGATTGTGATAAGAGTTGTATGAACCCCTAATAAAACGATTAAAATAAATAAATAAGAACCACTACTCCATTAGTTCCTTCTACAAAAGACAGAATCAGCAAACTAGAGAACATTTGTGCTTGCATACATTTGTTTGAAGAAAAGGAAATGAAAATCTTAGAACTATTTGTAACCTTAGAAGTTATGCAATGTCAAAATTCTAGAACAGAAGTAATAAAAAATAAAATAGAAAGATAAATATTTACTTGAAGAAAATATTCCTAATATCATGGAACATAAGGTGATATTTTTCAAGCCTAAGAAACCCATGTAGTATAAATCCGAAAAGAATGTCACCAAGACATATCATAATCAAACATCAAAATGTAAGTTGAAGAGAAAATCGTAAGAGAGCACAGGAACACAAAAAGCCACCTAATAGGAGTAACAAACAAGACTGAGCTCG
This sequence comes from Tenrec ecaudatus, assembly GCF_050624435.1. NCBI lineage: Eukaryota > Metazoa > Chordata > Mammalia > Afrosoricida > Tenrecidae > Tenrec > Tenrec ecaudatus. The sequence goes on from NC_134534.1 coordinate 31,730,646, forward strand.
GATTACTTGGCAGAAACCATATAGACAAGAAGGCAATAAAATGACTTCTATAAAACATTGAAAGAAATAAAAGTGTCAATCAAGAACTATATATCTACCAACATTGTCTTTCAAATAAAATGGTGAAATTAGGACATTTGTAGGTAAACAGAAATGAAAGATGTAAAAAAATAAAGATAGAAGACAAACCAACATTACAAGAAATATCGACAGGGGTCCTTTAGAGAACCCAAAACATAACCAACCTCAGATTAGAATTTAGGACAGTATCAACCAAATATCAACCGAAAATTTAAATATCTTAAAAAAGAACTGAACTAAATCAAACTAAAGACTGAAAACAGGGAACTGAGAAGTAACTCTGTACATGACATAACACCAAAACAAAATTAGGGGTAAAAATTAGGGTCATAGAACTTTCATTTGCACAGAGAGGCAAAGCAAGATCAAGAATAAAAGATTGCTCTAAACTTAGAGCCTTGAAGGGCTAGGGCTCTGTGGTCGATGCCGCGGTAACCAACGACACGTTAGCGGAACGACTCAAGCAAATCCGGGAGAGGAGGCAGGTCAACATTCAGTCATCACAAGAGAAAGGTGAAGAAAACCCACCGGCAAAAGTAATGCAGTACAGAAAATGCAGCTAAACAAAGAAACAACCAGCACCACAAAAAAGGCACAACAAAATGACAGAAGTAAACTCCTATCTGAAAATTACAACTAAATGGCATCAGTAAACAGATAGAAAGTGGCAGAATGGATATGAAAACACAATTTATTGATATTCTGTTTACAAAAAACACACCTACTAAATAAATACAAGGACATAAATAAGCCAAAATCAAGGACAAAAAAATACAAAGCAAGCAAACAATAATGAATAAAGGACAGATATAGAAATATCAATCTCAGAGAAAATAGACTTGAAGGCAAATTTTAACAAAAAGATAAGAAAGATATTATATAAGGCATAAAGCATTAATCTAAGAAGAGGCCATGACTATATTAATATGTATGCACCTAATGACAGGGCAATAAAATGCGTGAACAAACTTTAGTAACAATGAGGGGGAGCTCCATGGTTCCACACGAGTAGCAGACCTCAACATTCCACTTTGGGTGAAGGACAGAACCAGGAGGAAACCCAATAAAGATCCCCAAATATAACTGCCACACTTAACTGACTCAACGTCATAGACATATATGCAATAGTCCATCTAATAGTAGAAAAGCATGTATTCTTCTTTCCCAACTCCCAATGCACATTAATCAATTTTCAAAATAGATCATGATTTAGGTCTCCAAGAAAGTCTCTGTAAAACCTATTTTCTCTGATGATGATGCCAGAATGAAAACACAGTGTAACAAGCATTTGGGTTACAGCAAAAAAAGTGCGAAGTGGTCAATTTATAGCAAAACACACACACACACACCAATAAAAAAGAACTCACATAAAAATATTAAGCTTCCAAGGACAGCAAAGAATGCCCATCATTACCAGAGGAAAATAAATATTAAAAATTAGAGCAGAAATAAATGAGAGAAGAAAAATATATAATCACCAATATCAGAAGTTGATTCTTTGAAATGGTTAATAAAATACACAAACCACAGGCCAAATAAACATAAGAAAAGCAAGAGAAGAAGCAAATACACAGGTAAAATTAATAGAATCAATTGAAATTTTTAAAAATGACAAAATACTAGGAAAAATGGAAAAGCCTCATAAGAAAAGAAGAGATCAAAGAAGTAATTAAAAGCAAACAACAAAATCTCACAAGAAACAAAAAACCCTGGCTCAGGTGGCTTCAGGGAGAATTCTACCAAACCAGAGAAAAAATCAGAATAGTGCTCAAATTATTTCAGAGCATAGAAAAGAATGAAAGAGTCCTGAACTCACCCTACGTAACAATCATAGCCCTGACATTGGAGCCAGGCTAAAGGCTCACGCACAAAAAGAAATTTACAGTCATAAAATTATCACCAAAATTTTAGCCTAAGATATCCAACAGCATTCCAAAATAATAATACACCACAATCAAGTGGGGTTCATAACAGGTATTCAAGAATGAAGGATTCAACATGAGAAAATCACTTCTATATTAAGAATAACAAACGTGCACAACGCCTCACAGCATGATGAACTGGAAGAATAATACACTACATGGGGCCAGGCAGCACAACATGACCAAGGCAAAGCAAGGCAAACCCTAGGAGGAGCAGACAACTTACAATTCCTATCAGTAAAGAAAATAGACAAGTCGACAGCAACACCATTCTCTTTCTCTTACTGCCATCAAGTGGATGCTGACTCATAGCAATCCTATAGGACGGCGTGGAACTGCCTCCAAGATTTCTGAGACTGTAACTCTTTAGGAGAGTAGAAAGCTCTGTGTTTCTCCCATGGACCTGCTGGTAGATCCAATCTACTCTCCTTGCAAACCAAAGCCCAATGTAACCCCATGGGGCTCATCACAAATGGATACCAAGGTGGAAGTATTCTTCTAAAGCCGTGAAGGAAGTGTACGGGAGCATTCCTAGCTGCAGATATATCTTTGGTTGTGGACAGTGGTGGGATTCAGCTGGTTTGCACCAGTTCTGCAGAACAGATACCTAATTGCTTTGTTGGGCTCAGTGAACTGGTTGTTAAAATGGCACTTGTAATCAGGGTGCTCCCTATGTGAAAATCACAAATTTACATTCTTTACTCTTTTTTAATGATCACATGTGCAACAGTGTCTTCAAGATGCCTATAGTAATATATAAGTAGGTATAAAAATTAGTTAGGCTTGTCATGTTTATTTTTTTATTTCACAAAACTCATACTTTAGATGAAATAGTACACTTTCATTGCCTTGTGTTTGTTACTTCAGCAAACAAACATAGAACCATAAGGAGAAAAATTGCCAAACAATCAGAAGATGACATGCTGCCATTCAGTTCAGCTTTGTGTTATGCCCCAAATTCCCACGAGATATTATGAGTGAATTATGTAAATCCGGAAAGTGTTCAAAGAGCAAAAATATCATCAGAACAATTGCTGTAAGTTCAGTAGGGGCGGAGAGGGTTTTTTCACAGATGAACACAATGTTTTCAGAGAAGAAGTGTCGCCTAATAGTTGCTAATGTGTCAAAGACAAAGATAATTGTCTGACTGCCCTACCTCTAACGGGATAGGATCGCGCGCCGACAGTGAAGAGCTATCTACGGGCACATCACACGGCTGATGCCGCCTGCAGACCAGGGAAGAAGATGGCAAGTGAGGATGCCAATCAAGAAGCAATGTGGGAATATCTTAACGGTTCTATTGTTTTTGTCAAGTATTATTGAATATTTTTATTAATATTTTAAAACATAGTTGGTGTTCCTCTTTTATTGTTCCTATTTAAGTATTAACTATATGAAATAATAAATTATCTTTCAGTACATTGTTCTATTACACTTAAAACATCATTAGGGCAGTGTGTTAGTCCAGGTTGACTAGAGAAACAAATCCAGAGACACTCATACGTGTATAAGAGAGAGCCTTATATCAAAGAGCAATTGTAGAATTAAAAAAAAATCCTGGCCCACTCTAGATGAAGTCCGTAAGTCCATATTAGTCCTAGTCCATAAATTCCTCTTTAGACTCCTACAGCACATGCAATGATGGCAAATGCAGGAAGATCACAGGCCTGTGGGTGGGAAGTCCTGTGGATCCAGTGGTGGTGGAAGCATCTCTAGGGCTCTGGCCGCCGTCAGAGAGAGAGTGTGTCGCTCCTCCAGGGAGGACGTTTCCAGGATCCTCCTGGGAGGGGTGACTTTGTAACCTGATTGATAGGCTAGACTTCACCCTCCATTTTATTTATCAAGTTGATATGAAATTACGTAACTACCACAGGCAGTGAAATGGTTAAGTTATTTGAATCCCAGCACTGGTTGTGGATATTTCTCCATACTTAATTTTGTGTTGTTTGTATATTAATATAGACATTAGAGCACAAAGTGGGCACTGTCATAGAAATCTCTCATCCATTAACCAAACACTACAAAGGACCACGTTTTTAGGCTCAGAGCCTAGGAACCATTGATTCCATGGACATGTTTGTCAGCTGGGACAACGTGATTCATAAAGGAAACGTTCTACACGTTACTTTGGTGAGTTCTATCTGGGATCTTAGACAAGGTCAAGTGGCAATCAAAAATAGGATTGGATTGGTCTGTTCCCATCCAAAGAGAAAAGAGTGAAGAAAACCAAAGACCCCAAAGAATCATTTCCCCAAAGACAAATGAACCGCATGAGCCAGAGCCTGTATGATCTCATGACCAGAAAATAAATAGAGGGCACCCCGCTACCACTACTGACTGTTCTGACTAGAATCACCACAGAACATTCCAGACAGAATAGGAGAAAATTCACACACACACACACACACACACACACACACACACACACACGCCAACAGACTTGCTCATTTGATTGACAGAGACTGGAAGCACCCTGATGACGATGGCCTTCAGATACCCTTTTCTTCTGAAAGTGAATCCATTCTCAAAGATCACCTTTCAGTTGTACAGTAGACAAGCCCATGAAACAAACAGTAACACCTAAGAGGAACTCAATCCTACAACCATTCAATTATATGAGATCAAAAGGACAGCATTAGCCAACAACAGAGATGAGAAGGCAGAAAGGGTTAGGAAATTCAGATAAAAGAATATCGGGAGGGAGTCTGGGGTGGACTGAGAGCACGCTGACATAAAGCAGGTAAGGCAACATGGAATGTGTTATGTATAAACCATCGACTGGCACACTAACTGCTGTGCCAACTTTCACTTAAAGCACAGTCATTTTTAAAGTCATGCTTAATATTCCCAAACGCTTTTCATGTCCCACAACCTGATAGAAACACTTTATACTCTCTGAATGCACTTAATGACAACACCACCACAAGGTCAAAATTTTACAGATGAGAAAGCTATGTCAACAGAAAAGAATAATTGCCCAAAGATCTCACAGGGCACACAGTAGAGACGACTTCACATCCAAGGCCGACTGCACAGTCCTTGCTCCTAAATCCATCTGCTCTTCTACATAGAGCTGTGGCATTCAACTTTACCAAAGAGATATTCATCTTAAGATAAGGATTTTATAATTCAGACCCATTTTCATGAAATAAAATTCATAGAACATATAATCTCCCTCCAGACAAGATGAAAGTAAACCATATAGAGTTCTGATGAAGGGTGATTGCTGACTCAGTTACCTCCTGTAACAGAGTAGGACTGCCCATAGGTTTTACTCTCTAAGAGAACACTGCCCCCCCCCCCAGCACTGAAGCGGTGATGGGTTTGAATTGCCAGCATTTTGTTTAGCTGCCAAGTGCATAACCGTTGAACCATGAGGGTGTTATACAAAGAACAAATTTAGAATGCAATTTCATGTAAAACAATTTGAGGGACTTCAAAAGGTTCGTGGAAAAATTGCAATTAGAAGGTAAAGGAATGTTTAGGAACTTTTAAACCTCTTGTATGTAACTGAATATGTAAACAGGCTGACCCACAGACAGGGTGCAGTGGAAGGCGGGTTACTGCCATCATAGTTACACTGAAATTTAACATATTATCAATTGTTTTCCCTTTTGACCCATTTGTAATCTGTCTTAGTTTCTGTTATCTTCTGCTTTCTCTTAGGCTTAGGTTTTCCTGTGTTCTCTTTTGCTGCTGTTGTTAGACATTTTTAATGAATCTATTTATAGAAAATCCAGAATAGGTAAATCTATAGAGACAGGAAGTCCATTAGTAGTTTCTTAAGGTTATGGCAGGAGAGACTGGGTGACAATGGAGAGCTAATAATAACGGACATGAGAAGGAAGAAAATATTTTTAAATTGATGGTGGTGGTGATGGCTAAACTTGCTTGTATCTTTAAACCATTGCATTGGATGGTACATGACTATATGTCAATGAAAATGTTAAAAATAATAATAGCATTGGTTCTCACGCCAAGGAATGAAACCACGAGAACTTATCATTAGATTAAAAAAATAAATAGGAGCTGCGTTCTTCGGGAAGCAATGATCTGAACAACCCAAACTGTAAGCCGATACAGGTGTGCTACATTTTTTCCTCAAACACCACAAGTAGCAATGTCATCCGTGATCAGTGCTTGGTAAAGTCAAAGAAAAGCCATTTTCTCAATTTACCCAATAGTTACATTCTGGACACTTTAGTTGGCACTACAAGGTCATAAAAAATACCCTCTTTTTACATGCAGAAGATGATTCAGTTCTACTCTTACATATGAATGGGGAAAGGATTGTCATGCAAGACTTTACTAAGCAGTGTGAGACATGCAGCCTCAGTGGCCTCCTCAGGGAATGGCAGCAAATCACAGGCCAGCCTGGCAATTTGCTTGCTTAAAGAGTATAGTTGAGAGAGAGAGAGCAGTTCTACCCTCTGACACTTGAGTCAGAAAGTAGTTTGTTTTCATGACTGCAATTTCTTCATCTTGAAAATAGGAATAATCATACTCCTTCCCTCCTTCGGAGGGCTCATGTGAAGTTAAAATGAATTACTGACTGGATGTCAGGCACTGCCAAACCATGCCTTGCACGTGCACTCTTTTCTGTAGTGTATTTGCCACTCTGGGGAAAATGTAGCTTGTGTTGAGATTTGCAGCGTCCTGGCTTGCACAGTTCTAAGACTATCAACTGGGATCCCAGTGGTGACAATGGTCTGGACTGCTCTGAACTCACCCAGGAACGCCTGGGAAAGAAATGCCCTAGTGATCCACAGGATCGCTCCCAGCTTAGGCGAGAGCCCAGGGACTGTTAAACACTATTAATTTTGCTTGCTTGTTTTTGTGTCTGTGTATCTTTTGGTCAGTAATATGCATTACATATAGCTTTACAATAGATCTGTAAATTTTTATATACTGTATTCTACTTCCAATAGCCAGGAAAGATTAGATTCATAAAAATACTGATAACAATAGGCATTAATAATAGAAATGAAAAAAATGACCTATTTTGAATTATGTCAGAACTACTGACATAAGATGGTGTGGTGGGAATGAAGCCCTGCCTGAAGTTAGGGACTATTTGTGAAAATCTGCTATTAAAAATGGCAAAGAGCTTTGAAGGCTGATACCTGATCCCTTCGACACCCTGTGGTCACACAGGCTGGTGTGCTTCTTCCATGTGGGCTTTGTTGCTTCTGAGCTAGATGGCAGCTTGTTTATCTTCGAACCTTTAAGACCCCAGACACTAAAACTTTTGATAGCCAGGCACCATCAGCTTTCTTCACCACATTTGATTATGTACCCGCTTTGTCTTCAGTGATCATGTGAGGAAGGTGGGCACCCGCTGATATGATTTTTTTGTTCTTTGATGCCTCATACTTGGTCCCTTCTACACCTCGTGGTCACACAGACTGGTGTGCTTCTTCCGTGTGTGTTTTGTTGCTTATGAGCTAGATGGCTGCTTGTTTATCTGAAAGCCTTTAAGACCCCAGATGCTATATCTTTTGATAGCCAGGCACCATCAAATCATATCATTTAAAATGAGGGTGAGTGCGGAGTGGAGACCCAAAGCCCATCCATAGGCAACTGGACACCCCCTTACAGAAGGATCGTGGGGAGGAAACAAGCCATTCAGGGTGCAGTGTATCAATGATGAAACATACAACTTTCCTCTAGTTCTTAAATGCTTCCTCCCCCCACTATCATGATCCCAATTCTGCCTTACAAATCTGACTAGACCAGAGGATGTACACTGGCACATATAAGAACTGGAAACACAGGGAATCCAGGACAGATGATCCCTTCAGGACCAGTATTGAGAGTGGTGTTACCTGGAGGTTAGAGGGAAGGTAGAGGGAAGGTGGGGTAGAAAGGAGGAACCTATTAAGGATCTACATATAACTCCTCCCTGGGGGACATACAACAGAAAAATGGGTGAAGGGAGATGTCAGACAGTGTAAGACATAACAAAATAATAATGTATAAATTATCAAGGGTTCATGAGGGAGGAGGGAGCGGGGAGGGAAGGGGAAAATGAGGAGCTGATATCAAGGGCCCAAGTAGAAAGCAAATGTTGCTTTGAGAATTATGATGACAACAAATGCACAAATATGCTTTACACAATGGATGGATGTATGGATTGTGAAAAGAATTGTACGAGCCCCCAATAAAATGATTTTTAAAATGGCATAGAGCACAGTTCTATTCTGATAGGCACCAGATCACCTTGAATCAGAATTAACTCCCTGGCCACTAACTGGTGCACTATCAAACAAAAGCGCAAATAGCCAGAGCAATCTCCACGTAACTGAAAGCACCCGGGTAATGAGCAGAAAATCTAACGTTCGAAAGAAATCGTGCCTAGAACCGATTCCCCGTTGCGTGGGCTACCGCAGGCACGGCGCGCTGAAGTGTTTCGTGTATCTCAAAGCGTCCATCCACCCATGCTCATTACTAACCTCATTTGTCAAATGTGCTCCTAATGACAGAAGCATTCTCATTATCTGCCTGGCAACATACAAACAGCGAGAAGAGACAGCTGTGCTTTGGGAGTTCTGAGGCAAGGAGGATAAAATAGTGCACTGATGGAGCACACAAGATGGGAAATGGAAAGATGCCTGCCACAGGCCGACCAACAAAACACATTCAATGGAGGACTACAGAGAAAAATGCCTGTGGTGTGCAGAAATGACAGAATTCAGGGAAACAGAACCCAGGGATCTCAAGAGAATACAAATGCTAACGAGGGGACCTTGCCACAAAGAACTTGGAAGAATAGGATGGCGATCTCCCTGAGTCAGGAAGCGCTCACAGAGCCCCTACTGTGTGCCAGACACTGCAGCAGTCCAGGGAGTAATCAGATGTAATTTACGGGGACTGGAGACCCTGGGGCTGTTTCCTTGTAAATCTGAAAGAAGATTCTTTACGGGAGTAAGATTAGGCAGGGGCACAGTGAGGCAGAAAGTGGAGAAGGAAGAGGGAGGAAAGGATTATGCTCAGAAGAATTGTCTGATAAACACCGCCCCCCACATGCTGCTCATGTCGCACAAGTATGCAAGGTCATCGTGACCGAGGATGCAGCCTCTGACCATAGGAACAGGACGGTCTCTGCTCTTCTTTCCCTGTCTTTTTTTATCGTTCATCGTTGTGTGTTTCCAACCAAAGTGTCGTGCATTTAAAAAAGTCTAAACAAACTACTCAAATAAAATAGAATTCTACCTGTGGATACTAAGTAGAAAGCGCCCCCCCCTGCCCCCCGCCATGTCTTTATATAAAAAGTCATACTTCAGCCTGTCCCACCCTCAAAAGCATAGAAGGGGAAGAGTTTTCTAGTACGTTCGTTTTAAATTAAATGATTGGCATGTCAGGTGGAAACTGTCTTTGCTCTTACCCTTTTAGATATTGGTTTATGTCAATTTTAAAATCATAAAGTTTCCTACTTAATTCTCCATGTAATATTGGCATGACCATTATTTGCAGTTGGGATAGAAGCTGATGCAATACTCCCTATGTCCTCAAGGTGGCAGGCAGGGACTTCAGAGCCTGAAGCATCTGCACGCTGGTATATGTTTTCAGAAATCCTGATTCGGGATTTCTAGTCATGGGACCCATCAACCAATCTGTTTTGAATAACTATCTAGTGTTATATCTTGTTGGGCAAGACATTTTCATTTTGAAGAGGATCTTTACCATCGGGGTTATAAATAAATGCTGAGTTTGGGGCAGTTACGCTATGATGTTTATTCTACAGATAAGAAACTGCAACGACTATATACAAAAGGAAAGGAAAGCATAAGCAATAGTCAAAATATTGAAAAGATTTTCATGTCTGGAAGTTTTTTTAATCCATCCATATTTCCACAAAAATCTGAAAAGTATGATGCCAAAATCCTAACCATTTTTGTTTCCAAAGAATTTCCCTTGGAATTTAATTTACTTACAGTAGGAAAATTATAATATATATATAATTTTATACATCCCTATGTTAACTTTGCTAATGAATAGTTTGAGCCATCAATGTTAACAAACTTTCATTTTATAATAACCAACCAAGTCCAAACTCACTGTCTCTGTGGGTTTCCGTGGTTGTAAATCTTTCCTGGAGCAGAAAACATCATCGTCCTGCTGCAGAGCGGCTAGTGGGTTTGAACTGCTGACTTTCTGATGACAAGTTGAACACTTAACCCACTGTGACACCAGGGCTCCTCCACTTTATAATAAACATCAGAGAGTAGAGACATACTTTCAAATAAAGTGCATCTTAAAAATCAAGAGATACCAGGGAAAACATTCTCCCTCTGAAATGGTGGATGCAAGTATGAATCTAGGAAAATTAAAAGCCATCAAAAATGCGATAAATGCACAAAGGTTGCTATGCTAGTAAGAAGAACTGAACTAGCACAGGCCATTTGAAATCCTGGACACCTATGATCAACTATGCTGGGATGACTCATTACAAGGAATAGCATCACATTTGTCATCAAAAAACATTTCTAGATCTACCCTGAAGTACAATATCGTCAGTGATATGAAACGTATAACCCTGTAAGAAAGACAAGTTAATACAACTATTATTCAGATTTATGCAATAATAGTTTTATTAATGTTAAAGTGGAAGGAAAGAAGATTTTTTGTTTGTTGGTTGTTTTTTTTACTTCTGCCTCTGAAATTGATCAAACATAGTCAAGATGATTACTGGAGATGATTAGTTGAGATGCTTAGAATGTTAAAGTTGGATATTTAAGAACAGGAAAATATGAACATGGAAGAACACCAGCCTGTGTGATCATGAGGTGTCGATAAGATCAGGTATGAGGCATCAAAGATCCAGAATAAAAAATCATATCAATATGAATGAGGGGAGTGTGGAGTGGAGACCAAAAGCCCGTCTGTAGGTAATTGGACATCCTCTTATAGAAGGGTCATAAGGAAGAGACGAGCCAGTCAGGGTGCAGTGTAGCACCGATGAAACATACAACTTTCCTCTAGTTCTTAAATGTGTCCTCCCCACCCCCTACTACTATCATGACCCCAATTCTACCTTGCAAATGCAGCTAGACCAGAGGATGTACACTGGCACAGATAAGAGCTGGAATCACAGGGAATCCAGGACAGATAACCCCTCAGGACCAACAATGAGAGTAGTGATACCAGGAGGGTAAGGGGAAGGTGGAGGGAGACGGGGAAACTGGTCACAAGGATCTACAAATAACCTCCTCCTAGGGGATAGACCACAGAAAAGTGATTGAAGGGAGACATCGGACAGTGTAATATATGAAAAATAATGATAATTTATAAAATTATCAAGGATTCATGAGGGAGGGAGGGAAAAAAATGAGGAGCTGATACCAAGGGCTCAAGTAGAAAGAAAATGTTTTGAAACTGATGATGGCAAAAATAGTATAATTGTGCTTGACACAATGGATATATGTATGGATTGTGATAAGAGCTGTAAGCAACCCAATAAAATGATTTTTTAAAAATAAAGAAAAATAATCAAGCAACATATTGCACAGGGCAAATTTTACTGCAAAGCACCCTGTTAAAGTGTTAAACAGAAAGATAAAAAAAAACTAACTCAAACATGGCTCAAACCATGGACAATGAATTTTAAAAATAGTTCACTGCCATTGAGTCAATAGTGACCCCCTGTAGTTTTCAAAGATTACAACTGTTGTGCAAGCCCCCAATAAAATGATTCTTAAAATTATCGTAACTGTTTACAGGAGTAGTATCAAGTCCAGTTTTTCTCCCTGGAAGCTAAATGATGGTTTCGAACTGCCAGCCATGGGGGTTGCAGCTCAACTCCTAACCACTACTCCACCAAGGCTCCTAGGGCACAATGAATAAGGAATACAGTGTTGGAGAAGAACACGTTGGTCTTGGGAGACGTACAGCCAGAGTGCTCTTCTAAGTGAGGGTGATGAGATTGTCTCCTGTACTTTGGGCATGTGATTAGCAGACACCATGTGACCTTCAATGAAACCCAGTAACACAGTGGTTGCAGCAATGCGCTCAAACAAAGCCAGGGTTTTAAGAAGGGGCCACACACTGATATAGAGACTGAACAAGGTTTCATTCTGTGGGACACACAGGTTCACAGTGAGTCATAAGTGGCACCGAGCAATAACTGCATCACGCCTGCTAATCGCAAACCACACGCACTGCCATGGAGTCCATGCTACATCACACTTGCCCTGTAAGACATCATAGACATGCCCCACGAGGTGCCAAAGCTATAAATCTTTTTAAAAGCAGACTGCTAGATCTTTCTCCCAAGAAGTGGGCTAGAGGACTCTAACTTCTGAACTTCTGGTTAGTAGCCAGGTGCTTTAGCCACTGTACCACTGTGGTTACTTATACCAGGCAAAGTTCAACCCGTGTTAGGATCACTGTAGAATCATATAGAATACAGCTTATTTTTATAAGTTCACATCTCTAGCTTTCGTGAGTGTTATATGTATTCTTTCACCATATTTAGATCATTGGGGCAATGAACTGAATATCTGGCCCCGTATGAAGAATTCAGCATCGGGATTAGAAGAAAACACACTAACAAACTCAGTGTGCAGGTGACACGACTTTACCGACTGAACATAAAGAAGACTTGAAGCACTTACTGATAAAGACCTAGGATTATAGCCCCCAACATTAATTGGATTCGAACTTGATTATTAAAAATAAAAGCACAAAATTCTATTTTAATTAAAGAGTAATATTCAAGTTAGACACACTAAGAGGGTCTGATGCCTGTGAATGGGGGAATAATGGTCTTCAGAGAAAATTTGATGAACTCTGAAGTCTTGTGCTTTAGTTGGTAGTATGGTATTATTTTCATGATCTTGACACATTGTTGTGTTGTTACCGCCACTGGGTCTGTTCTGACTCATGGTGACCAAATGTGGGCAGAGTAGATAGAACTACCCTGGAGGGGCTTCAAGCTGCTGTGACCTTTAGGAAGCTGGATGACCAGGTGTCTCTTTGAAGATGCATTAAGTGGGTTCAAACTGTCCATCCCTAGGCTACTCGTTGAGTGATTAGCCACTTACACCAACCAGGGAATCCCTGATTTTGACAAATAAAACATGTTCATGTTGCATGTTAATACTGGGGCGGGGGGGGGGGGTTGCATCTACACTGTATTTATAGGCTTTTAAAATTTATTATTTAATTTAAAGCTGTTCCCAAATAAGATGGTAGAAAACTTGTACTCCGTGCTATTCACAATAGACGAATGATGGAACTACTCTAAATTTCTATCAACAGATAAATGTGTAGGCAAAATGGAATAAACGAATCTGACTCAGTTATAAAGAGAAAGGTAGTCCTGATAATTGCCATCTCATGGAAGAACCTTGAAAACACACTGAGTCAAATAGTCAGTCACCAAAAGACCAAAAGTGCTCACTAGTATGAAATAGGGAATTAACAGACTAGAGCTTATTAGTGGTTCCCAGGAATGGGAGAAAGGAGACCTTATGCCTTAGGGAGCATTTAGTTATGTTCACAGTGGTGGGATATTCAGAATTGGTGATTTGCCTGGCCAAGTAGAATTTCTATGTAAATATACAAGTATTTTACTTGAAATCACCTCTCATTACAAATACTCAAAGTTCACTTACCAGGAACGGTAAAGTGAGAAAGGCAATCAAAATGACCAGAGGAGCGAGGAATGAATGCTAAAATGTGAAGGCCACATGGGTTTATAAAGGAAGGAGGTGAGAGAGGGACGGGAAGATGAATGACTAGAGCGTTAACTGTCTTATTGACATATAATTCACATATCATACAATTCAATGGTTTAAATAGAATACATTGAATTCTGATCACCAAATTCTATAAAACTAAAATGCCATTTGAAAGTTGAATGAGGTAGAGTTAGGAAGTATCTAAGCATTGCTTCTTTTAATTAGGTAATTTATAGGACTTAAGTGATGTGCATAGATTTATTCCAAACTAGCTTGAGAGGGAAAGGTGGTACCACCTATGAGGGCTTAGTTTTGATTCGCTGGCATGGGAGTGCGGGCTAGTGGTTGCACTTCATCCCTTTGTTAGAAATTGACCCAGCTACATATCCCCCGGTTAGTACACGGCCTGTCATGCTACAGCAGGAGCTGCTTGCTGCTCAGAGTCTTCTTCTGAGAAAATGTGAACCTGAGTCAAAAGAACTAAACTAATCTCTCCAGATTGTAACCGCTATAACCAGGGTTTCCTGATACCCACGCTCTGTCTTGTAGATGGAAGAGCCAAGAAGCTGGAGAATGGTAACAGGGAAACGTGAATTGGTAGTGTACTGAAAGGCATGTCTGAAAAGGTTTGATGGGGTGCCTTAGTCTCAAACATATTCTTGCTCATGGGCTCCATGATATTACTAGCATCCTTACTATGAAATTCCTTTTGAAACTAGGTTGATTTGGGTTCTGTTGCTTTGAACAAACGTAATCTAAACTAATAAAAAAAAACTATGAGCTATTTTTCTTTTCATCTTTTTTAACCTCCTTTTAACCTTTTTTAACCTTTCTTAAATCGGGTGTGTCTCTGTGTATAATACACACGTACAGCAGAAAGAAAACAATGGAAAAATAGCTAACATTTCTGTTCAGAAGGTAGTCAGTCACAGCAAAAGGACAACCACTTGGGGTTGTTCTTAATGCTGTTGGCTTGTTTTGTTTTGTTTGGGGGGGGTGGAACAGTCAAAAAACAGTGTCATATGGCAATGCACCGAAAAGAAAAACAGACTTTTAGTGTTAGTTTTGACCTATCGCTCATCCTTAAAGAGCTTCTACTCCTGCCAAAAGCAACAGTGATATCTAGGTTGCTGTGGTCAGAAGCCATTGAAACTATTAGAACTCGCAGTGACGCCACATCATGGGGTAGAAGGCTCCTAAGTGATTTGTAGGCTGCAATCTTTACCGAAACAGATCACCCATTCTCTCTCTGGGGGGCCAATGGGTGGGCTCAGACTGCTAGCCTTCCCAGTAATAGCCAAGCACTTACATGCAAGTGGGATCTATAACCTCTTGCAATGCTGCAGTGAGATGCAGGGAGGGGACATCATGCCTTATGTGCATGGAAAGAAAGATGAATCTAAGCATCGCACATTGGCATGGGCTCTTCCATGAGAAATAGGGACAGAAATAGCCAGCCGTATAAATATGGTTGATAAAAACTCAGAGCTACAGTTTGGCAGTGAGTAGGTCACCTCTCCTTTCCGATGGAGAGAAGAGTGCCATGACCGGTGTGCAATATGGCCCGGTCCATGGATTAGCGGATGGTCTAGATGTGGTCTTAGTATAACCCACTCTATTCAGCAAGCATCACTGAATACCTTCCATATACCAGGACAGAACCCCGTTAGCGAGGGGTCTATCATCAGTTCCCTGGCTCATTAAGAACACAAGCACCTTGCAATTCTAAAAGAAGTCGAGGCCTAACAAATGGGACCCCTTGGAGAGGACTACCTCCATTTTTCTTTCCAGTTAAACATGCTCCTGTGCTTTTCATATTCCTAAATGTGGAACCTCTTTGTGGTGGATTCCATTAAAAAGCTATTAACACAGACTGACGGAGGGGGAAGGGGAGGTGAGGCAAAGGAAATTCGAGCATATAAAAAGCCACTTATTTCATCAGAAAAAAAATGGCTTTTCTTGCTACAATGTTTGAAGTGCTTAGGCTGAGTCAAACTCAAAAATAACTCGGCAGAGTAAGTATCGTAATTTATGAAGCCAGAACCGACTTGATTTACCCTCCTCGTGCATTTATATCCACAAGCATGGGCAAATGATTCAAAACATATCTCTTCCCACTCACCATGTAAGCCCATGTATGTGGGAATTGATGGACATATGTACACAGAGAGCTCCAGAAAGTTTCTAGAATGTGGGATTAAAAGATAATGGAATGTGTCCAGGAACTTTTGGACTCTCCTATGTATATGTGTCTATGTTGTTGTTGGCTGCTATCGAGTCTATTTTGACTCTTGGAGACCGTATATACCACAGAAGCCATGAGGGATAGGACTGCAGACATACGCACCGTCAGCCACAAAGTTGACAGCCACCCTCAGTGTCCAACTCGGGTGACAACTCCCATAGACTTGGAATGAACAGTGTGGAGGCAAAATCACAACGGGAAGCATTCGGATTGTGCTCTACTTTGCCCGCAGAAAATGTTAAATGATTCTACGCCATCAAGACCTCTCCTGGGTCATTGAGAAACGTCCCCAGTCACTCACTCACTCGTCCACAGGAGGAGAGCTGGCAGAGCTATATAAATGCCCAATGGAATTTGGTATCTTTTCCATACTGCTTGCTGAATTTTTTATTTTTTAAGATGTTTGGTGTATTTTTGAAACCATTAAGGTAGGCCACAAAGGTCCAACATTTCTTCGCAAGTACAGACAGCAGGAACATCCTGGGCAGAAGGCATGGGTGCAGGTGTGGTTAATCACAAGCGAGGAGCCCTACCGCCATCATGTCCATTTTCAGCTGTGACCACCCATGCATTTACCGTGGCTTAAAACAGCCTTTCGAAGTTGTAGTTCTGTTACTTCAAAATGTCTCATTTCTTCCAACTTAATGTCATTCATGAAATCAAGTTAGTTGGTCTTGATCAGCATCTTTTTATGAAATACAAGGGAGTAACCCTTCCCTCCCAAAACGACCACACACACAAAAAAAAAACAGAAAAAAAGCTCCTCTGGGTAGAAGAGCTTTCATGGTATGTGTTATTCCCACTGGGTCAGCATCAGGCAAGTCGCTCTGAATGAGTGCACCCAGTGTGCCGCCTGGGAAGGAGACTCTGCTCAGTGGCTTTTATATATAAAAATATACATAACATATATATAAATATATATAAAACATAGCTTTGGAAAAAAACATCCATTTGGGGGGGTACCCCCTCATAGAATAGAAAATCAAATGCATTCTACCCAGGAAGGGTAAGCATTGTTTTGTTAGGGATTTTTCCAAGTTAAATGTGACTGTGTTCATATGCGCTCCTATATTTCTTAAGCATGTGTGTTCTCTACATTATAATATAGCGTATTTTGCTTACTGCTGGGTCACAGTTCAGAATGTCATGGGATAGGATGAACTTCTTAAGAACAATGGTGATGGTGTGGAAAGGGGCATTCTAATATACTTCAATAATGTAAAATGCTACAACTATTTTAAAGGGAAATGTGGGGTTAATTTCTTCAAAACTTCTGAAAGGTTCACATCTCTTGATCATGTTATTCCATTTAAAATTGAACTTAAACATGTGATCACTTTATCCAGGTGCATGTGTTTCTCAAGGTGTCTGTAATAATAATGAAAAATGGTCAGATGATAGAGGAATGCCTTAAATAAATTCCTTGGGCTGTATACAATATACAGTCAGTCATACAAGGTCAAGTCACTCATAAGAGGTCACTGAGTATAGAATGATATTCACAGGAAGACTAGAGAACAATAAATACGGCACCATGTGGTACTTACATTATCTCCCGTCAATTTGTGAAGGAGACTGTCAATCAGGTCACAGCCTGATGACCTCATTTGGAGGCACAAAGGAGATAAATAGCTCACTGGAGGAAGACATGCTCTCTGCTTAGACTCTCTCTGCTTCATCTTCCTGTTGACAAGCCACATGGAGCTACACTGATGCAGCCAGAGCCCTGGAGCTGGAGGAGCCACGTGGAGACCCACACCACTGCTGAGATGCTTCCACTGCCACTGGATCCACAAGACTGTCCACCCACTGGCCTGTGATCTTTCTGCATTCGTCATCATTGCATGGGTTGCATGAGTCTAAAGAGGAAATTATAGACTGGTATCAGACATATGGGCTAATATCGAACTTATGGACTTGATCTGGACTGGACTGGGGTGCTTTCTCAATATACAATTGCTCTTTGACCTAAAGCTCTCTCTTACACTCATATGAGTGTCTATGAATTTGGTTCTCTATTCAACCCAGACTAACACACACCATCTAATTCTTGTTTTTAAAACAATGTGTGTGCATAGAAATTTTCTGGAAGAATAGAGACTCAAAAGTTGGAACAGTAATGAGTGTTCAGAGACATGGGAAGCTTAATGGATGGATCCGATTCTTTTCCTGTTTCAACTTCTGATGATCTGGTTTTTTTTTTCTAGAATGAATATAGGTTTCCATTTGAAAAGCATTGAATTTGGAAATTCCTTCAACCCTGCCAGAGAGATTATGACTTCCAGAGCCTCCCTCCATCCAGAGATGAGCCATTACCCCTCAGGCCAAAGAATTCCTTTTCAGTTTGTTTTGTTTGAGATGAACTTGTTTGTCACTAAAGACTCCAAGTTTCTTGCAGTTTTATATTTCCTCCTCTTCTGATTTTTTGTTTATTTGTTTTTAACCTCTCAGACCACTATTTGGGGTTAGTTTTGAGGAATAAGGATTAATTTCTTATAAGTTTATTGAGTTTATATGATATAGTCTAGAGCTTGAAGTTGGAAATAAAAATAGTATATAGAGGCAACAAGAACAAATTGATCCACCCAGAACATGGGCATCTTTTCAAGAATATATGAACAGAAAAGTGGGTGAAGGGAGACATTGGTTAGTGTAAAACATGAAAAAATAATGACAATTTATAAATTATCAAGGGTTCATGAGGGAGGGAGGGAAGGTGGGAGATGGAGGGAGGAAATGAGAAGCTGATACCAAATGCTCAAGTCAAAAGAAAACGTTTTGAAAATGATGGCAACACATATACTGATACAATGGATGGATAGATGGATTGTGATAAGAGTTGTACGAGCCCCCAATAAAAGAAAAAGGAAAAAACAAAATTATATATATAAATGATAAGAGTCCATAGATCAGGGAAATCAAGAAACCAAGATGATATTAAATCTTACATTTAGGGTTTGCATAATGGACTTGGTGTTTGTAAGGTAATAAAGAACCATTAGTCCTCAGGAAGGCATTGGCTATATATTACCTGTAAGTAGATTATAATGCTCCACTTGGCTTAAATTTACTCTGTGGAAACTAATTCTGAAGAACAGTGATCCTCCCTCGAGATCAATACTGCAAACTGAACCTGGTGGTGCTGACGGTGGAAAGTGACATGGCGAAGACTTCTTGATTGAACTCTCTTGTAAAACAATGTCTATCCATTAAAAATGCTTTCCCAGCAACTCCAGCAGGTACTTAAGTTTTAATGACAAGCTGAAGACTTTGTATTTGTATGCCTTTGTTTAACTGTAAATGTCAATTTGAGTCTGAAGATTAATAGTTGGTCCTTCATTTTTAAAGAGGACAGATTCTTGAAAGATTTCTTTCCCTTTGCCCTGTTCCCAAGTTGGCTGTGAGGAGACACCATGCTTTGTAACACATGCTTCCATTGCTCTGAGGGAGATCAAATAGCTCCTACTCCATGGGCTAAGAGGAAAAAACCATACACATATATTTTGCTTGGATTAGATTTAATCTCTTCAAGAACTTTGAGACAGCATATAATGTAGAGGGGAAGATTCTAATCCTACTGTGGCTCTGGGAAAGTGCCTCGGTTTTCTCTTTCATCTAATTCCTTAGGTTGACTTTCATAGTCCCAGTATCACACACTGTACTTTCACAGCCTCGTGTGCACGTGAAAGTTGGGCATTGAATGAGGAAGACTGAAGAAGAATGGGTGCCTTGGACTTGTGGTGGTGCAGAAGCAGGTCAAAAGCACCAGTTTTCTCAAAGCACACACCAGTCTATCTTGGAAGAAGTAGAGGCCAGGATGGTGAGATGTCGTCTTACGTACTTTGGACAAGTTGTCAGGAGAGAGACCAGTCCTTGGAGAAGGACAGCGTGCTTAGTAAAGTGGAGGGGCAGGGACAAAGAGGAAGGCCCCTTCACCAATAGGGGTGGTCACAGTGACCACCACAGAAGGCTTTCCATAGGAACGATTGTGAGGATGGAGCATGCGTGTTTCGTTCTGGTGTGCACAGGGCTTCTCTAGGTCAGAACAGGCTTGACGGCGCCAGACAGCAAGCACGAGCGACGCAGCAGCTCAGCTGTGGAGAGCTTATCCCTCTTCTTCCTGAGACACGGGCGATTAATGCTTTGGGTATTCGGTATAACTGACTCTTCAGTCCTTTCTTCCTTGGCTTTTGGAATTTACTGACATCTTGTCCACGTTTCCTGATGCGACTCGGGGAAAACCTTCACCCTTAGACTCTGTGTGGTTTCTCCTTTCATCGTCAAGACAGATGTTACCAAGTTTCTCTTTCCGTAGACGTGCACTCTTCTGATTCTTCTGTATTTCAGCTGATGAGGCGCGTAGTTCCTGTGATAATTTGATTTTGTGTCAACTTGCCTGAGCCAGGATTCTCCCATGATTTGGCAGGTAAGGGCCAGTAATCCTCCAAGAGCGGACCTAACTCGATGCCATCGACTCCAAATTGTGACCTGCTGTGAGCAACCAGGCGCTTGTAAGAAGATTAAGTGGAATGTCTTTGTTGGGTGCCATGGAGTCAGTGCCAGCTCATAGTGGTGCCATGGATCAAAGGAAGCCTGTATTCATATACAATGTCTCTAATTTCCTTCTGAAACTGGTAGCTAAATGAAGTAGCCAGTCCAATGGCCATCACTAGCAAGAATTTAGAATCCTTGGTGATTCAACAGTTAAGTAAGCAGGCAAGTTGGACCCCCTAGGCATTCTGTGGGAGAAAAGACCTGCTGATCTGCTCCCATAGAAGCATCGTCTGGGGAACCCTACGGGCAGTTCTACTCTATCCTTTAGGGGGGCAGGAGTCGGACTCGAACCAACAGCACGGAACAACAAAGGACATTTTCAATATTCCTCTCTGGATCCAAACCCAAGCTCATTGGTATCGAGGCAATTCTGAGTAGTTATCCTCTGGAACAAAGGAGGACTCTCCCAAGGCCTGCCAACACTATCCGTCTGTGTGGAAGCGGCCTTCCAGGGCTTTCTCTCATGAGGCTGCTGGTGGGTTTGTCAAGTGCTTAACAACCACACCACCAAGGTCTATAAAAAGAGAGATCTGGGGGTGTGCAATGGAGCAGTGGGGGAAGCAGAGCAAGGAGGTCCTGAGGGAGTATAAAGGATGGACTCTGGGGCCAGGATGTAGCACCCCAATCAGACTCGTCCGGAAAACACTCCTAAAGGTCAACAAACAGACCTTGAACTACGACCAGGCTTTTTTGTGTGTGCTTTTTTTCTCTTTTAAATTTTATATGTCAGTGGCTTTTTTGTTTGTTAGCTTGTCAGTGTTGCTGCTGTCGTCATCATGTTCTTACGTGCCACTTTGGTGATGTCAAAGGCATCCCCAATTTTATGCACACATTACTATATCTGCAGGTCCACCTAGATAAGATAGGTTGGACAAACAATGTGAGAAGAAAATAATGGGACCAATGGTCCCGGAGGGACATGAGAGTATTGGAGGTAGGGGAAGGGAAGAGGTATTGGCCAACCCAGGGACAAGGGAACAATGAGTGGTTCAAAACCAGTGGAGGGAGGGGACGGGAGGACTGGTAGGGAGTGACCAAGGACAAGGTAACTAAAAGGAATTACTGAAAACCAGAGAATGAAGGCTGAACATGATAGTAGGACAGGAGGAAAGCATAAGGAAATAGAGGAAAGGGGTAGTAGGCAAAAGGCATGCATAGAAGCCTAAATACGGACATGTACATATGTAAATATATTTATAATTAGGGGGGAAATAGACCAATGCCATATATTTATAACTTTAGTAGTAGGGTAGCAGGTGGACATTGGGCCTCCTCACGCACATTCCCTTAATACAAGAGCACTTTGCTCAGCTAAACAGTCATTCCAAGATACCCACCTTCCCGACATGATCGCTGAAGACAGACATGTGCAAAAGCAAATGTGGTGAAGAAAGCTGATGGTGGCCGGCTATCAAAAGATATAGCATCTGGGGTCTTAAAGGCTTGAAGGAAACACGTGGCCTTCTAGCTCAGAAGCAACAAAGCCCACAGAGAAGAAGCATACAAGCCTGTGTGAAAACGAGGTGTTGAAGGGATCAGGTAGCAAACACCAAAGGACAAAAACCATCATTGTGTGATTGCCTTCCCCACATAAACATCGAAGACGAATGTGTGCATAAGTAAGTGTGGTGAAGAAGGCTGATGGTGTCCAGTTATCGAGAGATATAGCATCTGGGGTCTTAAAGGCTTGAAAGTAAACAAGCGGCCATCTAGCCCAGAAGCAACAAACCAAAATGGAAGCAGCACACCAACATGTGTGATCATGAAGGGCTGAGGGGCCCAAGTTTCAAGCACCAAAGGCGGGGGGTGGAGGTGGTATCATATCATCGTGAATGAGGGGAACGTGTGATGGGGACCCACTGCCCATCTGTGGACAACCGGACATCCCTTACAGAGGGGTATTGGGGAGGAGATGAGTCACTCAGGGTTCAGTGTAGCAATAATGAAACTCACAACCTTCCTCTAGTTCTTAAACGCTTCCTCCCCCCAACCATCATGGTCCCAATTCTACCTTGGAAACCTGGTTAGACCAGAGGATGCACAAATGGGAACTGGAAACACAAGGAATCCAGGACAGATGAACCCCTTAGGACCAGCAGTGAGATTGACAATACCAGGAGGGAAGGGGGGGGTAGAAAGGGGGAACCAATCACAAGGATCTACCTATAACCTCCTCTCTGGGGGATGGGCAAAGAAAACTGGGTGAAGGGAGACGCCGGGCGGTGTAAGATAAGATTAAATAATAATTTATAAATTATTAAGGGTTCATGAGGGAGGGCGGAGCAGGGAGGGAGGTGGAGGGGAAAAGGGAAAATGAGGAGCTGATTCCAGGAACCCAAGCAGAAAGCAAATTTTGAGAATGATGAGGGCAACGAATGTATAAGGGTGCTTTACACAATTGATGTATGTATGGATTGTGATAAGAGTTGTATGAGCCCAATAAAATGATTTTTAAAAAATAAACCTTCCTCTAATACTACAAAAAATAAAATAAAAAGCAAACTTAATTTTTAAAATTGCTCATGGAAGCAACAGTCAAAAGATCAAAAAAGAGAGAAAGAGATCAGCCGCTCTGAAAAAAAGTCATTCTTCCTCTCACCAGGCAACCCACAGGGCCCCCCAGCTGTGGGATGATCCTTTGTGAAAAACACAAAAGTCAGAGTCCCTAGCATTTCATGGGAATGTCAACCCTGACATGTGCAAGTCTGGCATCTAAGGCATACAGATCTATCTTTAATCAAAACCACAGACAGTTGGCACTTTGGGTGTGACAAGAATTCAGGCAGGAATGTTCTATGATCCAGCCCTGGTCCCAAAGCTCAGGGACACCTGATGTTTCAGAGACTTGGCAAGATCCACTGTGAACTCCATTCTCCTAGAAAATCCCGACACTGCCCTATTTTAAGTTAGATGGCCATAAATCTCATACAGAAATCTCATAACTGTAGATCACCATGATGATATCTTTACTAGATTTTAAAATAATAGTATAGCTTCTTTTTAAAATCTAGCAAAATATATCTTTTCCTTTTCAAAATCATTCACATACTTTCCAGGGTTATTCATATATCATCATTCAAGACCCTTTACAAACTGCCCATACTCTGTTTTGCCTCAGGCCCCTCTACTCCTCCACTCTATAGTCCCAAATGGCCTCACTGGTCTCATTGTTTGTGTGCCTACAGAGATGCCAGGTTATGGACAAAGATGAACAATAATGGCTTGTGTCTTTTAAGAACTATAACCCAACATAGAGCTGTGGTAGGACATCTTTATTTCTTCAGCGTTGCTCCTTATCTGAAACATTCTTTGCTAAATATCCTAAGACTATAACAAAATTATAGACACTTGGCTAGATTGGACCTGAGCTGCCACTGCTCACTATGCACAATGAGATTGAAATTAGGGAGACCGGTCAAAAGGACTCGATTGACCCTTCATACCAAGGAAAATATTGTGCCAAGCAACGTTCAGATAATGTTAGCTCTACCTCTGCCTAAACGTGGGGGGGCAGGGGTGTCCTCCCTTTGCAAGGGTCAGGGAAGCCTGGAGCTTGTGCACAAAGCCAATTTCATGGCCATAGCTAGGTGACAGTTCAGGGTTATTCTAACCACAAGGCCACTAGCTTGAAACCACCAGCTTCTCTGAGCAAGAGGCATGAAGCTATCTACTCCCAACTTACAGCCTCAGACTCCCAGAGAAGCAGTTCTACTCTGTCCTCTTGGTCTCTAGGAGTCAGAACCAGCTCATGGACAATGAGTTGAGTTTGAGTGAAATCTCAAAGCAAACTATCTCATCACAACGCTTCTACCACTTCTGAGTGATAAAGGGGCGGCCTCTCTATCAGTTTACATACAAACATTGAGCAGAAAGCAAAATTTTGGACAGATGGGATTTTAGACATTTTATAAGAAATAGATCGCTGAAGACAAATGGGTGCATAAGCAAATGTGGTGAAGAAAGCTGATGGTGCCCGGCTATCAAAAGAGATAGTGTCTGGGGTCTTAAAGGCTTGAAGGTGAACAAGCGGCCATCTAGCTCAGAAGCAAAAAAGCCCACATGGAAGAAGCACACCGGCCAGTGCGATCACGAGGTGCCAAGGGACCAGGTATAAGGCATTATGCAAAAAAAAAAAAGATATATATGTGTGTATGTATATATATGTGTGTGTGTATGTATGTGTATGTGTGTGTATGTATGTGTATGTGTGTGTATGTATGTGTATATGTGTGTATATATATACCATATTAAATGAAGGGGGACATTCAGAGTGGAGACCCAAGGCCCAAGTGTCGGCCAATGGAGATCCCCTCATAGAGGGGTTTAGGAGAGGAGATGGGTTAATTAGGGTGCGAGGTAGTACCGATGAAGAACACAGCTTTCCCCCAGATCCTGGATGCTTCCTCCCCCCAACTACCATGATCCGAATTATACCTTGCAGGGCTGGATAGGGCAGAGGCTGTACACTGGTACATATGAGGGCTGGAGGTACAGGGAATCCAGGGTGGATGATACCTTCAGGACCAAGGGTGTGAGGGACGATGCTGGGAGAGTGGAGGGCGAGTGGGTTGGAAAGGGGGAACTGATTACCAGGATCCACATGTGACCTCTTCCCTGGGAGAGGGACAGCAGAGAAAGGGGAGGGGGGAGGGAGACTCCAGCTAGGGCAAGATATGACAAAATAACGATGTATAAATTACCAAGGGCACATGAGGGAAGGGGGAAAGGGGAGGGAGGGGGAAAAAAAGAGGACCTGATGCAGGGGGCTTAAGTGGAGAGCAAATGCTTTGAGAATGATTGGGGCAGGGAATGTATAGATGCGCTTTATACAATTGATGTATGTATGTGTATGGATTGTGATGGGAGTTGTATGAGTCCCTAATGAAGTGTAAAGGGGGAAAAGAGGAGAAAAAAATGATTAGGGCAAAGACTGTACAGATGTGCATTATACAATTGATGTGTGTATGTGTATGAACTGTGATAGGAGTTGTATGAGCCCCTAATATATTGTTAAAAATAAATAAAACAGATTAATTTAAAAAAAATTTTAAAGAAATAATATGCATCCCCCTTATGCAATATGAAAAATTTATCTTGCAGTGACTTACTTAAGAACCATAAGCAATTGGCATAGTTTGTTATTCTCATTTGGTTTCCAATGTGAAGAGGAAACTTAAAAATGTGATGCTTAATGTCAGGAATTTGGAGGACCTCTGTCTTGGTGACTAAACACCTCCCATGATAAACATCCAATATGGGACGAGGACCAGAAAGAGTCCTCAACACCCACATCTTACTTGACTAGTGCTGCTACAACAGAAATACCTCCTACAGATAGCTGTAACAACTCAAAATGTATTCCTCACACTTTAGAAGGCTAGAAGTCTGAATGCGTTCTCTCTGTGTCAACAATAGAGGAAGGACTTTCTCTGGTCTGAACTTCTGCTATTGGGCAAGCTTCTTGTGGCTTGACGTCTATTTTAGCACATCTGTTAGCTGGTGTGCTTGTACTCTCTTTAATAGTCAGACACTGCCTACCCTGATCTTGCCTCATTAACATAGAAAACACAATCCATTCTGAAGTAGGATCATGATTACAGACCATGAGATGAGGGCATACAACATATGTTCATCATTGTCCTTTGAACCTCCCCAGAAGCCCTTTAACATCCACGTGTTCAGTGACATAGTGTTGCCTGTGCCATCTAGATTCTCTAAGACGAAAGAGAATTTCTGCATGGCTCTCCTCACGTGTGCTTTTGAGCCCTCATCAGAATTGCCTTTGATGTCATAAGTCTACTACCCGCCTCTTCAAGGCAAGCTAGTCTTTTAATATTAGCAGAGTGAACCCCGTGGAGTCAGTTATGTCTCATAATGATCCTATATGGTTTCTTCTCAGTATTAAATTGGTATGTTTCCCTCAGAGTGGCTGGTGGGTTTGAACCACTGACCTTGCACTTATTAGGCACTTCAAAACTCCGTGAGTGTCTGCACTTAATCCTAGCCTCAATACAAGAACAATCAGTTCTTATGATATGGCCCTGCTTAATGTTCATCCTCATGAATATTATCACTGAATATACAGGTGCTATAGCAAAGTGTGGTGAAGAAAGAAGATGGTTCCCAGCTATGAAAAATAATAGTGTCTGGGATCTTAAAGACTTGTATCCAAACAAGCCACCAACTAAGCGAGGCATCAACTAGGTCCACATGAAAGAAGCATACCAGGCTGTGTGATCCGCGGATGGTAAACAATAAAATCCAAATCCAAAGCTTAAAACACTCAATTTGCAGAAGGCAATGAATGAAAGTGGAAGCCCCAAATCCACTTGCAGGATCCCTGCATAGATTGCGGATCCTCTCTGATCACAGTTGAGGGATGTGCACACCCTTGCCATCAGACAGAGACTGTTGGGAACTAGATTATGGCAGAGGTAATTAGGTGCAATCATTTATCAGGATTACAGGAAGGTGGGTAGGAGGGAAATGGGAAGCAAATGAATACACGAGGGAGAAAGATGTTCTGGACCTGCCTGTGGTACTGTGTACGCCACTTGTGTATAAGACGACTGACTATAGAAGTTTTTGAAATGTGAATTATCGCTCAATACAACTATTGGGCATAGAGGTTCTTTAAGCCTCTACCCCCAGTGCAGTTCCGAAACAACCTCCACATTGTAGGTGTCATTAGATCAGCACTCCACCTTTCTGGGACCTGATCTCCCTTATCTAATACTGCTCTAACCGCAGTGGACAGCACTAACAAACATAAATTAATTTTCTCACAATAGACTAGAAGTTCAAATTCACTGTGCCCATTCTAGGAAAAAGCTTTCTTTGTCTATTAGCTCGAGAGGAAGGACCTTGTCTCATCTTAGCTTCTGCTCCTGGGTAATTTTCATATAGCTTGGCATCTATATTACTCCATCTCTGCTTGCTGGCCGGCTTGTTCGTTTTTGTAATAGCTAAAACTAATTCACTTAAGAAAACACCCTGTACTGGTTCTGAATTTAATATACACCAAGGCCCAATTGAGATAGAAGCTACAGGCATTATTAAACAAAACTAAATCCACTGCCATCCGGTCAATTCTGACTCATGCAACTCACAGGCCAAAGTTGACCTGCCTCTCAGTTTCCAAAGTTATGCACATTTATAAAGTGCGGGAAATCTCGTCTTCCTATGGAGCTCCTGCTGGAGTCAATCATCTGGCCTTTTGGTTAGCTACCCAACCTTTAACTCATACCTGCTAATCACAAGGCCAGGAGTGCAACACCGCCAGTCGCTCCACGGGAGGAAGAGGAGATTTTCTGTGCCTGTAAAGTTTTACAGTATCAGAAAACCAAAGAGGAGATTTCTACTCTGTAGGGTCACAATGAGTCTGAAACGGCTCGATGACATTGGCGACAAGACGTACAGGCACGGAAGTTAGGACTCACAACACTTACATTGTGAGGGAACACGGTCTAGTCCACAGCGTTGTAGTGTGTCGATGCATAGCTACAGTGAAAGACAACGTCACATGGACACCACACAGCATATTGTTGTTGTTAGATGGCCTCCCATCGATAGTCACCTCATTCGGATCCCGTGTGGCCGAGTGGAACTTCCATGAGGGGTTTCCTCGACCGTGTCTTTACCGGAACATTAATATGGGGACTGGCTAGTGTTGTCATCACACTAGGATTAAAAGAAGCCATCCCCAAGACAGGGCAATCTCACGCCCACCAAGAAAGGCAGGCTCGGAATAGAGCATGGCCTCTGTATCAGGGACAGTGTCCTTAGCAAATATAAGCAGCAGTCGAGGCTGCAGAACCAAGAGACTAGCCCAACACACACTGAGCTTTTGAGAGCACGCATGGGGCTAGGGAGCCAAGTGTCTTCAGCCAGGAGGTGTGCTGGCAGAGCGGGGTGCCTCTGGGCACTCTGGAGAGCCAGCTTTACCAACCTTTAGAGTTAGAACAGTTTCTTCAAACCAGGGGTTCCGGGTGGATCAGGGGCCTCAGAGCACTTAAGAGCAGGGTTAAAAGAGCTGTGTAACACTTGATTTGAGCAAGGCCAAGGCCAGGCTGAAGGACCCAGGACCAGAGAGAGGCTTGCTAGTGGACATGGCTAAGAGGAGATTGTCCTGATCAAAGAACTGTATCCTGAAAATTCCCGAACCATTATTTTCTTAATACATACTAAATTCTGTCTGTGAATTGTGTGGCCACTGTCACGGAGTGTCAAGCCCAGCAGAGAAGTTGAGAATGTGTGAGCTGGATGGCTAAGGTCAGTTTTGATTTAAAAAAAAAAAAAAGGCTGGGGTTGGGGGTGGAGGCTGGTCTGATTGCTACCACACAGGAATCAGCCTTGGACACTTCATCTTGATCCTCCTCCAGTCGTGAAGTTACAGATCAGATGTTGCCCTCATACCATTTCTGTAACAGGCACTAGCACTAGGAAGACGTTTACATGTGAAAGTTACCAAAATGTGACACAGAGACACAACATGAACACACGCCATTGGAGGGGGAGGATGGCTGCAATGGACTTGCTTGGTGCAGGGTTGCCACAAACCTTCAATTTGTAAACTACCCAACACCTGTAAAACATAACAAAGCACAGCACAATAAAACGAGATCTGCCTATGAAGTTAACCTCCATCACTAACCTGTCAATGTGTCATAGGGTAGCATCCTGCAAGCTACGATGATTCAAGAAACGATGTCTCCCATATTTCAGATACCAGTAGGGTCACTCCTGGTGGACACACTTCAGGATGCCTTCTAGAGTCTAGACAAGCGGTTCTCAACCTGTGGGTTGCGACCCCTTTGGGGGTCAAATGGCCCTTTCACAGAGGTCACCCAATTCATAACATTAGAAAAATGACAGTGATGAAGTAGCAACAAAAATCATTTTATGGTTGGGAGGGTCACCACAACATGAGGAACTGTATTAAAGGGTTGTGGCATTAGGAAGGTTGAGAACCACTGGTCTAGATGAAGAGAGACTAGGAAGAAAGGTCTTGTGATCTACTTGCCAACAATTACTCCAAGATAACCTATGGGTCAGAACACAATCGAATATCATGGGGCAAGATGAACCTCCTGGGTCAGAAGGCATTCAAAATGCAGAGCGGCCTCGAGGATGGGCGCCTGGAGGACAGCAGTGGTCCTTCAGAGGGCACAGGGTGGGGCTCTGTTTCCTGCTCTGCAGGAGTGACTGCTACCATAGCTTGGAGCCAACTCAACAGCAGCTCACAAGAGCAGCAAATGCCACCTTGGCAATGGACAAATTCCAACAGTGAAGATTCTCATCAAGCACGTGAAACCCCTCACTGAAAAGATCGCTGCAGTTGCTGAGGGTCATTGTCAAGGAATTCCAGAAGAGATCTATCATTTGAGGGAGACATGCCAGTGAAGATTCGCTAGCTCGCAACATGTTGCAGTCACAGTAGACCAAGTTGGTGCCAAACAAAAGCCCAACCTGAAATGTCTTCTTCCCCTCACATAGAGGCCACCACATGTCAGGGAAAGTGAGAAAACAAAAACAAACCTGGTTTTGAAAATAACTTCCCTAAATGCACATGAGGAGATAATACCCCAGAGGTGTCTGCAAGAAAGGAAATCTCCAAATTGTAACCACCCTGCCACCAGGGCTCAAAATGTGTGTACCGTATATACTCGAGTATAAGCCAACTCGAATACCAGCCAAGACACCTAAGTTTACCACAAAAACTGCATTAAAAATGTGTTGAAAATCTAGGCTTATACAAGAGTATATACAGTACTTAGAATAAATTGAATTCTCCTAGAAATAATTTCATATCTTTCTGCTTAAGAGATCACTGGGCTTGCCTGCAGTTTGAAATTATTCATGTTCTCAAGGAAATAGACCTTTCTTCACCTCAAAAACAAAATCACCTCAAAGGAAATAACAAGCTATGTTTTCAAATCACTTTGTACTTATAACACAATATTTACACGCTTTTGGAAAATGTATTTATACTTTTATTTATTTTTAATAAATCATTTATTGGGGGTTTCTACATCTATGATCACAATACATACATACATACATACATTGTGTCAAGCACATTTGTACATTTGTCACCATCATTTTTAGGTAGATCATTGTGATCTGTTCTCCCTATGTCCCATCTTCCCCTTCCCCTCCTGGCATGGCTACTCTCAATATTAGTCCTGAGGGTTATCTGGCCTGGATGCCCTGTGCTTCCAGCTCTTATCTGTACCCATGCACAGACAGGTTTATAAGGCAGAATTGGTATGATATTGGGGGGCAGGAAGCATTAAAGCACTAGAGGAAAGTTAAATGTTTCATCGGTGCTATACTGCACCCTGACTGGCTCATCTCCTCCCCGCAACCCTTCTGTATGGGATGTCCAGTTGCCTACAAATGGGCTTTGGGTCTCCACTCCACACCCCCCTCATTCATAATGATACGATTTTTCATTCTGGGTCTTTGATTTTATGCATGGTTTTTGACACAATAGCAGTCCTGCTATGTAGGTAAAATAATATCATCCCCATTTTACGGATGAAGAGATGGAAACTCCTCAGCTAACGCAGATTTGCACATTAAGCTATCTCCTTCCTTCCCTTCAGTCTCCTCATTGGAAACGGTTTCTGATTCGGCTCCAAAAGCCAGTGCAAAGACACAAAGAGCCATGTGTCACCAAAAGAGTTTCCGGAGGAAATTGTCACTCAATACAGAATAGATAAATGTGAATGTGGTTATTCAATACTACCAACCAATGGAAGTAATTATTGCCTGATATTACCATAATGAGCCTACGAAATGAAATTGATATAGGTATCTTTTTCTTTTTCCATGTTTATTGTGGGAACATAGTGAGTTGGGATCCAAAACCACTTTTTTATTTATAAAACCTAATTTTGTATTTTTAACGTCACTATAAAGCAGTAATTACAGTTCCCCATGTTGTGGTGACCCCCAACCATAAAATTATTTTCGTTGCTACTTCACAACTGTAATTTTGCTACTGTTATGACTCATGTGACCCTTATGAAAGGGTCGCTCCACCCACAAAGGGGTCATGACCCATAGGTTGAGAACCACTGTTATAAAGGAAACTCAGAATGGAAAAGAAAAAAAGACAGGTATTTGAGTAGGAACTTGAGTACTATAAACCACTTACCCCCCTGCGTTCTGAGTTAACCGACATAAATGGAGAAGCTGAACAGAAGGTGGTGGGAAGAGGGACTTTCTCCCTTGTGGAGTCCTTGTAGAGTGTCCTTTAACTGGGACGCCAACCAGTACAAGCTCCATCCAGTAGAGTGTACGTGACGGCCCCTCCATGTGTGTCTAAGTGAAACATTGTTCCAGAGCGTTTTCAACAGCTGGTTGGTTTAGAGGTATAGCACCAGATCTTTCTTCTGAAGCGCCTCTGGGGGATTCAAACCTCTGGATGCTAATAATTTGCACCGCTCAGGGACTCTATGTTGGAAAAGCCATGGCCATAGAGTCAATTCTGACTCAGCAGACTAGATTGATCAATCCTAGGTGAGGAGGCAGCACCACAATAATGAACTCTAAACAGATTCTGAACCTGGAAACAGAACCCCAAATAAGGATTCATTTGGGAATTATAGGAGTGAGACAGGGGAGGGGAGAAAGCCAACAAAATGTATGATCTAATACCATTGATCAATGATCAGGTGGTGGGTATAGTAAACACTCTGAAATTTGTCTCCACCTAGTGGCAGGGAGGTGCCCTGGTAGAATGGTGGCTTGAGCATTGACTGCTAACCCCAAGGCTGGGGCTTCAAATCCATCAGTTGATCTACAGGAGAAAGATGAGGCTGTCTGCTCCTATAGAGACATCTTCTCAGACACCCTAAGGGATAGTTATTTTTATTCTATCCTATAGGATCATGGTGTTCAGAATTAACTTGTTGGCAATGAGTTTGCTTTTTTCGAGTTTTAGTGGCCAGGATACTGGGGTGCTTTTCACTGACCCCCACCAGGTCCATTCCTTGAAGGTTTCCTTTGGGGACTCCAACTCTCAAATAGTTCTAGCTTGTCTTGTGCATGGGCCACACGTGTGTCTGTGCTCAAGGTTGACCAGATGGCCAAGAACAGACCAGACCTTGGGCTTTCCTGAGTCTTAGCAAGGAAGCCAAACTAGAGTAAGTCATACCTGCTCACTTCCTTCACCAAACTCACATCAGACAAGCCTGCCCTCCACTGGGAGACCACTCCAGGGGAAAGAGGGCCAGCAGCATACTCTGGGGGGCGAAGCCGGAAAGAGCGCACCTGCTCCCCTTCTGGAAAGCAGTTCTGAGGGAGAATGATAACAGGTCAGAAGTATCTACACAAACAACCAGGAATGTCTTCACCCGTCTTTTCGTAACTCTTATCACATACTGAACAGAAACCTCAAAGAAGTCATGTTTTCTGCTTTGACTTAAATTTCATCGAGTTATTAGCACTGTTACACAACAAGAAGAGACAGCAGAATTCAGGCACAAAAGAGCCAAAATGAACACATTTCACAGAATTGGCCGGCATAACGATAACTTTTAGACATGAGTGTGTACCCTCTAAGGAAGAATTTTTTAAAAATCATAATCCAGTTATTGGAAAGTAGAGTCAGGATATTTTTAAATGTTCTTTCATAACTCCAGATATCAAATAAATTGACTCAGGAAGGTAATAGGTGAATAGGCAAAAATAAATAATTATGAGGAGAAAAAAACAGCATATAACTTATTAGAAAAAATTAAATTTTATAGGGGATTAGTATATTGTTCTAGCACTTACATAACATCTAGATAGAAAATCTAACTCACAGAACCTAATCTATTCATTAGAAAAGGAAAGCATTACTGATATGAAATATATTTGGCAGTCCAGTATGCATATGACTATATAAATTTGTGTGGGAACGTGCGTATGGATGTACAGGTCCAAGTGGCTTACTAAATAGAGAGTTAGTGGCCTTTTTCAATTGTGTTGAGATGAAACAATCTATCTGGGCCTATAAAGTTCCTTTACCAAAGTAAGTGATGCTGTGGAGACAGCAGACCATATTTGAGGGGCCCAAACAAGCTATTTACTCCTTCTTTCACTCATTCATTCAATAGTGAATAAATGGCCACTTAGTTGGTGGGAAAAAAGGGGGGATAGGGCAGAAATAAAATTGTATTAGTTATTAATTGCCTCATCACATATGACTCAAAATGTAACAGCTTAAAACAGCGAGCATTTATCTCCCAGCCTTTCTGAGGAGGAAGATACCAGGACCAGCGTGGTGTGGTGGGCCTGACTCAGCGTCTCGCACTGGGCTACAGCTCTGAGGTCAGTGGGGGCTGCAGTCATCATCAGTCTTGAGTGCATTGGAAGATATTTTCACAAGGTCCCTCTGGTGGCGGTGGGTCCTAGGCCCCCCTTTCTTACCACAGGGCCTTCTCCGAGAACACCACATGGCAACCAGCTTCCCTAGAAGTGAATGGTCCAACAGAAAGAACAACCACAATGAAGGAAGCCAGGATGCCTGTGATAATGTACGAGACCCCACAGCACTACTGTCTGCTGCTATATTTTATTGGTCACACAGAACATCCCTGAACTCTAAGGAAGGACATGTGTGTATAGCAGTCATTGAGAATGACGGAGCCATCTGGGAGGGTGGAAGACAATGTGTGCATAAGAGATGTCCTCACCTTTCATTCACAGCCAAAGACATGGCGCTCTTGTGAAACTTTCATGGAGGGTGAGATAGTCATGTGAGAGCTAAACTATGGGAAGAAAATTCTGGACAGGAGGAGAGGAGACTTGCAGTACCCAGCAAGTTACAGAGGAGCGAGGTTGGGCAAAACAGTTAGAACTACAATTAATTGAAAGGATACAAACTGATCATCTTCTGGGTCGAATTTTGGTTCTCAGATCCAACCTTTTATAATAGATTCTACTCACAGTAGGAAAGAAGTCTACCGATTTTCCTTTCTCTCAGTACAATTTGTCGGCCATGCAGCTCAAGAAGGCTAGTGCTGGTTTCCATAGTAATGACATCCCATAGGTGAACTCCGGACACACTGAGATGAGAATGAGATTCAGGGCCGCCATTGGGGTCCAGAGAGATAGAATTGAATTGGGTCATGCTTAGCAACATCAAGGGCAATAGCCAAGGATTGAGCGATGGCTCATCCATATCTCCAGAGGACTGCGGGCTCTTTAAACAGCCGCACGTGCCTGATAGAGTAGCTCAAGGACTTTCACCTCTCTGCTCCCCCTCCTGCTGCTGCTCCCCCTCCTTCTCACTCACATACATTCCAGGCTTTATCTTGACTGAAATATTTGGTCTTCTTCACTACTAGGTTCAACTTCCAATATATATATGAATTTTTGATGAGTCTCAAACATGCCTTCACATTCTTCAGTATTTCTCCCATTTAAAAACAAACACATTGGAGCATTCGTTGCCATCATCATTCTCAAAACATTTGCTTTCTGCTTGAGCCCTTGGTATCAGCTCCCCATTTTCCCCCTCCCTCACCACTCCCCTCCTTCCTGAAACCTTGATAATTTATAAACTATTATTTTGTCATGTCTTACACTGTCTGACGTCTCCCTTCACCCACTTTTCTCTTGTCCATCCCCCAGGGAGGAGGTTATATGTAGATCCTTTTAAT
This sequence comes from Tenrec ecaudatus, assembly GCF_050624435.1. Lineage (NCBI taxonomy): Eukaryota > Metazoa > Chordata > Mammalia > Afrosoricida > Tenrecidae > Tenrec > Tenrec ecaudatus. The sequence goes on from NC_134534.1 coordinate 31,765,786, forward strand.
TGGTTTCCCCTTTCTACCCCACCTTCCCGGTATCGCCACTCTCACCACTGGTCCTGAAGGGATCATCTGTCCTGGATTCCCTGTGTTTCCAGTTCCTTTCTGTACCAGTGAACATCCTCTGATCTGTAGCCAAATTTGTCAGGTAGAATTGGGATCATGATACCCGGTGGTGAGGTGGGAAGGAAGCATTTAGGAACTAAGGGAAGTTGTATGTTTCATCATTGCTACAATGGATGTATGTATGGATTGCGATAATAGTTGTACAAGCCCCCAATAAAATGTTTGAAATAAATAAATAAATAAAGTACATGGGGAAAACAAAGAAGAAGCGTAGTTCAAGTTTGAAAAGCAGAACCAAGGCCTGTTGCAACCATCAAAGGATGATGTTGTAAATTGCTGCCAAGTGGACTTCAACTTATACATAACCATCTGAAAACTGTGTGGTCTTATGCCACCTTCATGATCATTAGCATGTCCTACTGTAATGTGCCTACTTTGTCAATATATTTCATTGAGTAAATAAATAAAAACCCTGTCTAAGTGGTTTCTATGTACCAAAGGGGAACAGGTCAGTTCTCAGGAGGAAATCTCCGGGCCTTTCTTCTGACGTGCCCTGAGGAACTCTCAACCCTCCAGCCTTTCAGTCGGCAGCAGAGAACGTTGGTTCCTACCACTCACCACTTGGGGACACTTTCAGTCCTCAAAGAGGTCGCCTCATCAACCTTCCCAGGAAGAGGAGCTGGGCTTCATAACGCCCTTCTGAGAAGTACAATGTGACCGATATGAGGTGCAAGGGGCATTTTGAAAAAGCAGTTTGGCTGCTCTCTGCCTTTTTCTCTTGAGACATATGCATTCTGAGTCACAAGAGAAGAAGTCGGTCTTTGCTGATGCTGAGCCCCTTTGGAGACGCCACATTGGTCCCAGAGAGAGAGATGCTCAAAGAGCCAGCAGCGCCAGCCCTCAGGCATTTGAGTTTTCCCAGCCCGGGAAGTAGATTTGTGAGCCGACCCTGCTGCCACCACTGAGGTTCTTCAATCATGTGAGAGACTGAACAAGAGCACCTAGCCGAGGCCAGTCAACCTCCAACACAGTAAGAAATAATCATAAAGAAGAGGTGCTCTGCTTGTAAGAAGAGTGCTGGTTGTGTTGTGATGAAAGGATTCATTGACTGACCAAGAGGTTGGCTGACGGGATGCACCAGTTGCTCTGTGGGAGAGAGCATGGCGGTGGTTTCCATAAACCTTTAAGCCTTGGAACCCTAGGGGTCAATTTTCCTTTGTCAATTTTCCATTCGATGGCAGTGAGTTTGGTTGAATGGGGTCTGTTTTAAGTCACTTTTTGATGATATTCTATATGTAGCAAAAGAAAAACACAACAGTTCTAGTCCAACTTAAAAAAAAACCCTTTAACCTCAAATCGTGCGCCTTCTGTTCAAAAATTCGATAGAAGAATTCTGATCAAAGGGAGAAAATAATGGACCAGAATTCTAAATTCCCATCAAATTCTTTTTTGGGAGACACAGAGGCTAGAGGAAACCCCAAACAATTGTGCTGAAGTAATTATTCAACCTTAAATCAAACTAAAAATATCACCTGAAGTCTTCTTTAAACCAAATAACACTTGAATTTACTTTTAAAAAAATGTCTACATTAAGCCTTGTTCCTTTTTTTAAAAGTTGGGATTTAGTACATATATCATATCATGCCATATTTCAACCATGTCAAGTAAAGTTGTATAATTGCTACCACAGTTTCCAAATAATCTTTTTCTACATGGCCTCCTTGACATTGTCTCTCTCTTACCCCTCTACAACCCCCATCACTATTCCCCCCACCCCTGAACCCATTACTCTATGGGGTGTCCCTATAGATTCATCAATCCTGGGTATCATATAACAAAAAAGGAAAAGCATATAGTGCAGCTCAAGAGGGGGACCTCCATTGACATAACACCTCTGAGATAGACTCCACTATAAACAAACAAAAACCTAACAAAGCAACACCAACCAAAAATACAGAAAATGATGGAAACCAGATCCAGCCTGAATCGTAGGGGGGATTCTCCTGACACAGTTTTAGCTGCAGGTCAGGTGTATGCCTTCGAACTTCTGGACTCCTCTCTGCCAAGCAGTCTGTTTAGGGATCACTTTCCTCCTTTCCCTCCGTGTCAGATAGGGGGAGTTCTCCAGAGGCTTATTTCAATAATGGATCTTGGGTTTCCGCCATCATCCATCACCTTCTGCACATTAGCTTTTCACAATTTAGGCTCTCGTACTGATTCCTCCTTCAATTTAGGATTATATGAACTATAATCCTTCGGTGACTGATGATGGTGTGCTTCTCCCATGTGGGCTTAGTTGACATCTTGCTTAGATGGCTGCTCATTTGGAGACAAGCCTTCATGACCACCGATGCTATTTTATCTGATAGCCGGGCACCATCTACATTCTTCGCCATCTTTTGCTATAGTGCCTGTATCTTCTTGTTCCCTTCCTGAGGATGACTATTGAACTGGGCCATGGTGGAAGAACTAATTGTCCTTAGTTGGAGCACTGATCCTTTTTAGAGAACTCTCTATCTGGGACCACACTGAGGATGGTCACTGGAAAGCTTAGAGGGGCCTCAGGAGAACAATCCAGAAACCAGTGTGAGAGCAGCTGTGCAACGTGAAGAAGGGAATCACGGCCACTGGATTGTGCACGTAGAAATGGATGAACACCTGCAGTATGTATTTTCAAGGACAATGTTTACTGAAGTTGTCTCTTGGCCTCTAAAGGGAGCACATTGTGATTTAGACATGTTTGGTGACCTTGAAAGACAATGACTGCCTACTGCCCATGTTCTCTGCTCACCCTCCCTACACGTGTACCCAGCATGTTCCCCCGCACAGAAAACTCGGCCCTTCACACCTTCTGCTCTAGTGTGACCTTCCAATCCCTCTGCTTAGAAACTCGAGCAGCTGTCACCCTCAGAAGGGGGTCGTTTGAGGGAGAAAATACCAAAGAGCTGAAGGGAAATGGTCGTTTCCTGGAAAACCATTGCATCCAACAAAGGAATAATCCAATATAAAAGAATAATTTTCAATATAACATCCATATACATCTCACTACCATCTCTTTTGAAAGCAAGGTGTAAAACACTCACAGGTGGCTTCTTTGAATTGCTACAGCAGGAGGGATTTTAGTTATTCAAAGATGCAAAATGCAGGAAATTACCACTTGCATCTGTTCCCAGATCCAATTTACAGGATGCTGCCTGTGGCTTTCCCCGCAGATCTAATTTACGGGGAAGCGGCTCCAGGGGTAGCGAGCACAGCTTATGCCCAAGAGAAGCTACACTCAGCAGTGGAAAGAGAAGGCAGGCTGGGGGTTGGTGGTAGAATGTGAGGACTCTGGAAGAAGAGGTGGGGTGGAATGACACCCACAAACCTGAGTTTCCAACTTAAATCTCACCACTTCTCCCTTAAGGTCAACGCTACTCTCCCAAGGAGTGTGGATATAGTATGCACAATGTGAATGCAGGGACCAAGTCATCTCTGCTACATATACAGGAAGTCAAAAGGCCGCTTGGTTCTAAGGTCATTGTCGTCCCTGGGGGGCACAGCCAGTCAGCACTCGGCTACTAACCAAAAGGTTGATAGTTCAAACACTCCTAGAGGGGCCTCTGAAAAGCCATCTGCTTCTGAAAGCTCCACCCCCCTCCCTAAAAAAAAAAAAAAACACTACCATCAAATTGATTCCAACTCAGGGGACCCTAGAAGAGAGAGGAGACTTACCCCAGAAGGTTTCCAAAACTGTACTCTTTGTGAGAGGAGACTGCCCCATCTTTCCCAAGTGGAACAGCTGGTGGGTTCTAGTCACTTTCCAATATGATGCTCCACCACCCATGAAAACCCGATGGTGCAGTTCTCCTTTGACAAGTAGGGGCTTTCACGAATAGGAATGACTTTGCTGTTGACAGATAACTATTTTTTAAATCATTTTTATTGGAGACTCGTACAATTCTTATCACAATCTATATATACATCCATTGTTTCAAGCACATTTTGTACTTTTGTTGCCATCATCATTCTCCAAACATTTTCTTTCTAGTTGAGCCCATGGTATCAGCTCCTCCCCTTTGCCCCTCCCAACAGTAAGGTCGTTGCTTGAATATTTGATTTGCTTTGTTTGGCTCAGAGGTGATTGGCATTTACACTCTGGCTTCCAACTCTGGGCCAGCTCTGCCATATTCTATACGTGCAATAGGCACAGGGGGTCAGGGAGGACCTCGTTGGGGTCCCAGCCATTTTGTAGGTCCACTTCTGGTCCTCACACCAACTCAAAAACGTACCTGCCTCTACCCTTTCTGTGCTTTAGAAAAGAAACCTTATAGTCAGGCTTTCTCGTCTTGCATTAAATCGAGTAAGCAATAGAAAGGGGTTAGAGAAAATATCTGAGCGCTGAACAAATGTGGTACATATGACAATGACCTCAATCTGTATGCCTGAAGACAGTCATCTCACTGGCTGTGGTTTTCATCTTGGGGGCACATGACAGTCCCCTCCAAAACCAAACTTAGCTCAAGTCCCATCATCTCTGAGTGAAATGAGCACAAAACCCAGTGAGAGGCGATGGGAGCATTCCCCAACTGCTCATGCCATTAAACAAGAGGCTTCTCCCTCTTCTGGGGATCCCAGTCTTAGGCACAGATAAGCCATTACTTGTCAAAGGCCAGTCTGAGAAACCATCAGAGGAAGTCTGCACTAAGATAGCGCGCCAGAGTGAGGCAATACTGTAAGTTCTTTCTAGTTCTACTAAGCCTTTGATGGAATCCCGGTGAACAGCAAGAAAAACTGCTGTGTTTTTGAATACTGGTATAGAAGACGATAGGTTTTCTGTCCCTTGAAACGGAAATAGGTATGTCTAATGCAAAAAGGAGTAATAAACAAGTCCTTTGTCATCAGTCAAATCCTGCTCATGGTGACCCAGGTGGCCTAGAGCAGGACTTAGCAGGACTGGTGACTTAGCGGATTATTCGCTGGACCACTAACCAGAAAGAAGGCTCAGCAGTTCAAACCCACCAGCCGCACTGAGGGAGAAAGACGGGGCTTTCTACTCTTGTATAATTTTGGTCTCAGAAACCCACAAGGACAGCCCTACTTTGTCCTGTAGGATCGCTGTGAGTCAGAAGGGACTCGATGGCAGTGAAACGGGGCTTCCTTACCTGTAATCTTTACCAAAGCAGCTTCTGCAGGGCCAAGAGGCAGGTTTGAGTCATGTGTGAAGCCCAGGCTCCAATACAGAAATCATCACATGGAAACCAGTCGGAACACAATCTCCCGGGTAGGGAGCATCTTGAATTCATCTTGAGCCCATCGGGCAAGGTAGGAATGTCCCAGTGGGTTTTCACAGCTATAAATCTTCACAGAAGCAACTGCTTCACCTGTCTCCTGCAGAGTGGCTATTGGGTTCAAGTTGCACCCCTTCGCGTGAGCATCAAGAACTTTAACCACTGCACTAGCAGAACTCCTCACTAGAGAATCGGGTCATGCAAACAAGAGTCCATGCAATGGGAAATTGGCTGAGCTTTAATACCATCAATTCATGGAAATCATGATACATTTGGTCCAAGCTAAGAAATGGGAGACTTTTGTAACAAAATGCTTCACTTGTCACCAGTTGTATCTGGGAACACAGGCAAAGGGCCTAGCAAGGCTGACATATTAGACACTTCGCAGGAAGAAAATGCTCTATGTCGTGAATACCTGGGTTACTCAGTGCAGCCTTCACGGGGTCCAGGAGACGTCTTTTGACAAAGCAAGGCTATGTTCTGGAAACAGGACGACAAGGAAACCTCGATAAGAAAGAGCCTTTCTGCCTACAGTAAGTAGTGAACACACGCTGAGTCGCCTGTCTTCTTTTTTTTTTTTTTCTCTTTTCTTCTTTTACATTTTATTAGGGTCGCCTGTCTTCTTACTGGCAGTATCAAATAACAAAACACAAACACAAATAATGTCTGACGAGTTGAGTCGGGCCCATGGCAGCTCGGGGTGCAGCGGGGAGCACTGTGCTCCCCGGGTTTCCAATGGCCAGCTCCTCCGAGTACAGCTCCTGAAGCACCGCTGGGTGAGCTCAGGCCTTCCTACGTGGGGCGAGCAGGTAAGCGCTTGCTCCTCTCTGTAGAGAGACGAAGCTAAGGTAGGGATTGAAGCTGGGATTAAGCACACGCTGAGGAAGAACCAAGACAAAGACCACACCCCAATGGAAAAACAGAAAACAGCGTCTTCCACCAGCCCCCCCCACCTCTCCCCCTCCCCCCTCCCCCCCACGCACCGCCACTAAGCAACCTCATGAGCAATGGAGGGAAAGTAAGTTGTCAAGGGTTTCACTTTACGTGGGTCCGCAGTGCACACCCGGGGAAGCAGGAGTCGAGAAATTAAACAGCACGTTGCCTTGGACACATCTGCTGCAAAAGACCTGCGGGACGTGTTAAGAGCAGCAGCGTGCTCCCAGGTGAACCGGCTCCAAGTTGTCTTTGATCACCGCGTGTGCGTGGGGAAGCCGGACACAGAATAAGGAATCGGATGCATTTGGATGACGATGTCGTAGGAATGTTGACTGCGCCACGGGCAGCCGGAACAAACAAATCTGTCTTGGAAGAAGTACGACAGGGGACCCTTAAAGGGGAGGAGGGGCAGACTTCGTTTCACTTATTTCGGATAGGTGATCAGAGGGTCAGAAAAAAGAGAAAGAGCCACAGTGAGAGGCGTCATAGGCGCTTCGGTGCGGATCGCGCAGCACCTCGCCGGGTTTCCACTCGGGTGGGCAGATGGCCCAGTCGAACCGACTGGACCGCATCGAACACAAGCGCAGTGGCCTGACTCGTCCTGAATGCTGGACTCTCGGACCACACAATCCCAGCACCATCCCCTCATGCTTCAACCAAAGACCACAAGGAGGAAGGACAAAGACTCCCCTGAAGAGGGAAAATAGGCCCTGGCTTTTGGGGATGCACGTGTAGCCCACTGGCTCCGAGACGGTAAACACCCCAATCTCCCTTTTCTTCCTTTGGTTTTGTCACAGGGCCATGGTTTCCTAATACGCCAGCAACGTGTTTGTTTTGCATTTGGTTGCGGCTTATTAAAGCCACAGATGTGGGTGGGTGGTAGGAACTCAGCACTTTGCTTTCTTGCCGATAAGCACTGCCATCAGCGGCACACATATGGCCCCTATTAAAGTAAATAGAAGGCACGTGTCTAATTTGGAGGGCAAATTGGCAAAACTGAAACAGCTGTAGCTATTGACCCTCTGTGTTGAGCAGGGCTTCGAACCGCTCCTTTCAACATGACCCCCTGCTGAGGATCTGCCTTTCTACCTCCAAGACACTGACCCCAGAATCTACCTTTTATATTACAGAAGACATATATGTGATCAATATGTACATATGTAAATAAGATCTACATGTGTATATATACATGCATACCAACCTACATACGTGATTCACCTAGGACTCTGTTAAAATGCTGATCCAGAGGCAGTAGATCAGGGATGGTGCAAATTCTTAACAGAGGCCTGAGACAGAATATATCAGCTCAAGGGCCATGGATTTGCTACTTAAAGTAAATAGTTTAGCACACATGTCTAGCCTGTGTGCGTATGACCTCCTCGCTGCATAATGGTCGAATTCTTCCCACCTCTGCTTACGTACCATCAACATGGCTTTTTCTTTTCAGTATTCACTTATTTCTTTCTCAGTATGAAAGAAACATACTATTTCCCATGAAATCCAGGCATGCGTCAACACATATTGTACTGTTAAAATAAAACCTAGTACTAGTAAAAATTTTCTAATTTACAAGGAAAAAATAGATTAAAAGATGACATATTCTCAATTTCAAGTGTTTCTCTCACAGATTTCTAGTCAACCTTTGGCAATTGCTCCACATTTCTTCTACCAAGTGCTTGGGGCTGAAAACAAGGGGCAGAATAAGAAGTACGGAGTATATAAAAGATGGACACCTAGGAAGAAGCTAACTGTGTTGGCTGGGTGGTTTTTATGTCAGGAGCCAGTGTGACTAAGACGAGATGTTAGGTTATTGTGATAGGCAGGGATCTCTAGAGAAATAAAACCCAGACAGTTATGATGATAGATTAGATAGATAGATTCACACAGCACGAAGGAATATAACAACTAATTAGTCCACACAGCAGTACAGAGGGCTAAATTCAACTCACTTCTGTGGAATAGTTAATATACTGGAAGTCCTTCAACTCACAGGGGCTGCTGGGTTCAAGGTCAAGGAATCAGATGGCTGAGTCTTCCCTCAGGAAATTCAGGCAGTCTGGTCACAAACAGCAGAGCGGGTCACCAATAGTCAGCAGCCCCGGAGTTTAGCAAAGCAGGCCTGGATGGGATTTCAAACTCAAGCAAGGCAAGACAGGATCTGCCAGCCTCAAGCTCAAGCGAGGTACATACCAGCCGCGTGGCAAAGCAGGTCTCGAAGGAACCTCAAACTCTAGCAACACGATCCATGGGTTGACTTGTCCCACACGTAGTACAACTCACAAGTTGAGGCAGAGAACTAGCTAAAGCTGGTCTAATCACCAGAGAGTAAGAGAGAAGCAGGGAGGGCCTTGCTGAGCTATTTATCTCTTTGCCCTCCAATCAAACTGCAACCTGATTAATCCCACATGCTCCCATTGGCCAGGTGGGCACAATAAACCTACCTATCACAGTAATACACTTATATTTTTAAGTTCAACTAGAGTGGTCCATTTTTCATGGGTGTTCTTAAAGGGGTCCTAATGTTTGGGCTATCTAGCTCCTAAACAAGATTGAGAGCTACTGGCTAAATCCATTAATTTGAATAAAATAAGAAAACCAATTTCCAAACTGTTACCATCTATACCCTTCTGTCGAAACTCCTTTCTGGGCAACACCTTGTCTTAATCTAAGGCAATGGGGGGTCCAGGCCACACTTCCAATCCCTGCTTCCATTTCTTGTCAGGAGCCTGACAGCGAGTCCAGCGTGGAGCCCACACTGTGAGAAAGCATCTCTTGCCTTTGAATCTCTAGGAAGGCGGCTCTTGCCAGAGACCACAGAATATTCTGAATCAAGAAACAAGTCTTGGGAGAAGTCGGAAAAGCTGCATGATTGAAGAGAAAACCATACTCATTGCTCTTGAGTCGAAGTGCCTGCCCCCGTGGGTTTCTGAGACCACCGATGCTTAAAGGAGCAGAGAGCTGTAGCGTCCTCCCTCAGAACCATTGTGAGTTCTGACGGCTGACCTCGAGGTGACCAGGTCAACGCACAACCCACGACACCACCGGAGCTCTGCGTGGAAGAAAAGAGGAATGTTTTTGGATAAGTCTTACTCTATCCTGGAGCAACTGTCTGTTTTTTAAATTTTTCAAAGTATCACAAGATATCTTAGTTTTTCACAAATCTCTTTTGGGACTATGTATTTTTAAAATTTCATATGTATCTACTACTTAAAGTGGGTTATGTGAGTCGTGGTTGTCAACCTTCCTAAGTCACGACCCTTTAATACGGTTCCTCATGTGGTGGTGACCCTAAACATAAAATTATTTTCATTGGTACTTCATCACTGCCATTTGCTGCTGTTATGAATCAGGCAACCCCTGTGAAAAGGTTGTTTGACCCCCCAAGGAGTTGTGACCCACAGGCCGAGAACCGCTGGGTTAAGAGGAGTCATGCCTGCAATTCCAGGTCCATTGCGGGTCACTCTGAGGCTGCTGAGGTGGTTGTTGTCCTAAGTTGCTATCTAGTCGGTTCTGACCCGCAGCAAACCTTTGCACAGCAGAACCAAACACTGCCAGGTCCTGCACTGTCCTCCTCGTGCTTGAGCCCGTTGCTGCACAGTGTCACGACATTCTCTCTAAGCACCTTCATCCCCTCTGCTGTCCCTCTACTTGACCCAACACGGTGTCCTTCCACAGGGGCTGGTCTCTCCTGACATGTCCCAAGGATGTGTGGTAGTTACATAATCTGGTGTCAGTTTGGGACTGGAGAGGATTAAGAGTGAAGGGGTGGAGTCTAGTCTGTCAATCGGGTTATAGTCAATGAGGCCTTTGTGTGGGCAGGGCCTTCCCCTGAGAATTCTGGGAATGCCTCTATTTTCCTCCTTAGAGGTGGGAGACACCATTCTCTCTCTATTCATTCCCTGTGAGACATCCCTGAGGAGAAGCCACATGAACCTACCCTAATGCAGCCATTGGAGCTGGAGAAGCCACATGGACCTACCCTGATGCAGCCAGAACCGTGGACCTGGAGAAGCCTCATGGAGACCCCTGCCAATGCTGAGATTCTTACAATGCTACTGGATCTACAAATGCTCTCCTCACTGGCCTGTGATCATCCTGCATTCGGTGTCATTGCATGTGTTTCATGAGTCTGAAGAGGACTTTATAAATTGGTATCAGACATATGGGCTAATATCAAATTTATGGGCTTAGACTGGACTGGGTTGGGATGCTTTATTAATGTACAATTATACCCCTAATATAAAACTCTCTCTATACACCTGTGAGTGTCTATGGATTTGTTACTCTACTCTACCCGGACTAACACAATATATAAGAAACAGTCTTGCCATCCTTACCTGTAAGGAGCACTCTGAGGTAGGTCTCCAAATTTTATTGGAATAACTTCCTGGGCTGAAAGTTTTTCTCTCAATCACATGTGTGCATGTTAACATACATGCTTTCTCTCTGCACATCCTTCCACCCCCGCCCCCCTCCGACTCCCGGGTAAAGGTCTCAGCCTCCTTTCATCCTCTAATCAGTTCAGTTTCCTTGGCATGGATTCCAATTCATGACAATCCCAGTTGTGCTGTTTGCAACACCCATGTGCCAGAATGCAGCAGGGTCGTCAACTACTGATTTCTTTTTTATTTTAGTAAAACTTTGTTCATCACTAAAGACTCCAAGTCCATTTCAATTTTATTTTCCCCCCTATTTTCTTCCTCTAAGCCACTCAAACCACAATGTAAGTTTGAATAATAAGAAATCTGGAAGGATTTTTCATTCTTTTTTGAAGAAACATTATGTAAATCTTTCCATGGTGACTGATGTCTGTGCCAGGAGATTGCCACGCTCTTTGATTGGCTCCTGCGGGTGGTCTGAAATCCCCAGTCTTTCAGTTCAAGAGTCAAGCACAGACTGTTTGCACCACCTCAACTCCCTGCTAGCAAGTCAAGCCCAACTCCTCACAACCCCGTACGACGTGGTAGAACTGCCCCGTTAGATTGCTCAGACTTTAAACCTTTACAGGAGTAGACAGCTTCCTCTGCTTCCTATAGAGTGGCTGGTGGGTTCAAACCTCTGACCTCATGGTTAGCATTTCAACGCATAGCCCTTAGGCTGTCAGAGGGCCATTTCATTAGCTACAGTTTCCTTTAATTGGTTATAACAAAAACAAATTCACTGACATCTAGTCTATTCTGACTCCCAGGACTGGATAGAACTGCCCCGTCTGATTCTGAGACTTTACATCTTTCTGAGAATATGAAACTTTACCTTTCTCCCTTGAACTATGACCTTATGTGAAGTTAGGAGCTCTGCACATAGGCCCTGCTGCCAAGAGGTTTCACAACTTTCGGCCAGGAGCAGGAAATGTATTTCTCAAGGACCCCTCTCTGATTCTTTGTGTTGTCATTGGAACTGGGTCAAAAGAGCTTCTATTGATGGTGTCCTGGGTTATGCATTACACTATTAACCCATGGTCAGCAGTTCACAGCCACCAGCCATTCCACTGAAGAAATATGAGGCTTTTTACTCCTATGAAGAGTTAAGGGTCTTGGAAACCCCAAGGGACAGTTCCCTTCTGCCCTATAGGACCCCTAAGGGTTGCTGTGTTGTTGGTTTGGGGTGCAGGAGTCGAGAGCTCAGCTGCTAACCCCAAGATCAGCACCTGAAGCTGAGCAGCCACTCCTGGAGAAAGGATGTGGGCATTGGAGAGCTGTAAACTCTCCAGCATAGTTCTGTCCTGTGGGGCTGCTAGGAGTTGACATTGACTCAAAGCAGTGGGTTTCATTTTGAGTTATATTTTAATTGCCATTTTAAAGTGTATACAAAGAAACAAAAATAAGCTCAAAGAGAAGTTCTGTTTTGTTTTTAAGGACTTTCTGTTTATCCGAAACAGAAACTTCCGTCAATGGGTTCCATTAGTTGCTAAAGCAGGATGGACCTGATGAATGGAAGGAAATGTCCTACACGTTTCCAGGAGGCAACTCGAATAGACTATCAACAACAAAACCCCAAGACAAGCAAACTGCCTGCCACTGCGCCTAGTCCCACTCTCAGTGGGGTTTTCAGGACAAATCTTAATGGGAGGAGACAGCCTCGGTTTCCCTCAGGCCTTTGCCTCTTTGCACTGGTGGGTTTGAACTGCTGCTAACTCCAGCTATCAGCTGACTGCGTCACTCACAGGACCTTTATCTGAGACAATAGCATTTGAATACTATTGTTACGTTGTTGACACTTTTGTTCAATCCATAGAGGCCCTACAACTCTATACCCAGTGGAAGAAACTCCCCCACCCTCACAACCCCTGCTGGCTCTGAGCCCCCTGTGGCAGCGTCACAGTGTCCATCTATTTCACTGACAGGTCTCCTTTTTCGCAGACCCTTAGCAAGCATGGCATCCTTCCCCCAGGACTTGTCTCTCCCGAGAATATGCCCAAAGTAACTGAGAAGAAGTCTTCTAGGGAGCATTCCGGTTACACTTTTTCCAAAAACATCAATTTTCAAAAGCATCCAATCTTCTGTGGCCTCCTTATTCTCGGTCCGGCTTTCCCAGGCGTAGGAAGGGATGGGAAACACCATGGTTTCGGTCAGGCCCACTTTAGTCTTAAGTTCAGAGCTTGGCTTCTGAACACTCCAAAGCACGGTTCTGCAGATTGTCCCTGTGCAATTCTCATTCGCTTCATTTGATTGCTTGACTGCTACTTCCACGAGGGTTAATTGTATGTCCAAGTAAAATCAGGTTCTTACTGTCAGTCTTCTGTCTACCAGAATGTTGCTTATCGGTCCGCTTCTGAGGATATCTGTTTCTTTCCACGGAGCGGCACTTCCTTTGGAAAGCTGTCTTGGATCTTCCTCAATAGTGCTGAGGCCCTCTTCCCTGTCAGCAAGATGTGTGGTCCGCATAACCTAAGCTGTTCCCGAGTCTTCCTCTAATCGCGATGCCACACTCTTCTTCATATCATCCCGGGTGTCTTACCATTTCCTCAGGACGCACTGTGTGTTGGTGTGAACGGGAGAGCTGGTCTATTTGGATGTACGCAAACTGTGATCTTTAATACTAAACGTGACTGATTGACTGTGCATCAACTCTACATTTAGAAGCAATGTGTCTCCCAGACTTATCCCAGCTCCTGAGGAGGAGACCGAAGGGCTTTAGATTGGGTGGCGGAAAATAACTCCTCTGTCCCTAGCATGATATCATGGTTGATGCCACCACCAAATTCAATGTGCAAATGGTTCTTTTCTTCCACCCTTGAGCCTCCCTCAACTCAAGGTCAAACTCTGCACCATCGAGTCCATGAGGAGCCCGAGTGGGGGAGTGGGTTATGTGCCGGGCAGTTTGACCCCCCAGCTTCTCTATGGGAGAAAGAAGAGGCTTTCCACTCCTGTAAAGATTTCCAGACTTTGACACCCACAGGGCAGTTCTGCTTATTCCTATCCTGGTGGCAAAAATGCTCAACTGCTAACCTGAACACTGAAGGTCTGAATCTGCCCAGCAAAGCCTGGGAAGGGAGGCCGGTGATGTGCTGCTGTTAGGGTTCCGGGTAAGAACCCCCTACGGAGCAGTCTCCTCTATTATCCCCAGAGACCAGTGGAGTCCCAATCACACATTTGAGTCAGCCATCAGCAATAGTTACAACCACGCTGGAGAGAATTAGCTGGAAGAAAGAGACATCAAGCTGATTTACAACTCTGGGCAGCCTTTATCTGTCTGCTGCCTGCGGAGAAAGGCTTTCTCAGAGGGCCTTTCTCAGCTGTTGACTCTTCCTGACGCAAGTGTCAAGCACTCTGGCAGGTGAACACTGCGTCCCTGTGGTGCCCTTGGGTGGTGGCATTTGTAAGTCAGAATACTTCTGTCATCACCCGCCCATGGAAGCTCAAAGAAAGCCACCAGTGCCCTGGGGGCAAGGCCAGGCAGCTGCAGTTGTCCCTGCCCTGCGGGGAATGGAATTAAGAAAGCTTTCCGCACACCATCTCAGCACTTCCTTTAGGAGAGACTTGGAGGCGGTTCAGAACCAAGGGCTGGACTCTGACATCTCTAACCGAGCTGTTGAAAGCAACAACAGGGGAGAAGGGAGCACTAACGATGGGGTTTCACACCTTCCTGGTTTTGCCAGCCCTTGCAAACCACAGAGGCTGGATTAATTTCCGGTGTACTCTATGCTGTATAGACGGATCATGAGCCAGTTAGAATACAAAGAACCAAATGTATGTGTCAAAACTCATCCTAGCCCTTAGCATGCTTAGCTGTCCATTGAAACCTCTGAAGTTTTGACGAAATCAATGAGGTGTCTTTTCTACCTGGTGAATTAACAAAAAGTAAGTACAGTCATCACAAGGTGAAGTAGTACTTTATAGGCTGAGAAAATATATATCAAATGTCAGAGTTAGAAATTCATGTGCAATGAAGATTTCCAAAACCTCATTTGGGGGAGGAAAATGAGACCAAATGAAATGTTTACCAAGGTGAGACCGACAGCTGGCTACTGAAAGAATAACAATGTAGATGCAGTTATTTATGACATGTACGGTCCGGCTTGGCGCTGGGTGCCTAAAGCTACAGAGGGTAATTAAGCTAAGCCTCACTCTGCACTGGCGGATGTCAGAGGACACGGCTGCCCCCTGAGAATCATTAGTGTTCAATGGTGGCTCAACCTTAGAGTGCACTGGTTAGCGGTTCCGACGTACTGGGTCTCGTGTGTTCCCGGGATCCTCTATTTCCTTGTCATTAGGTTCTGAATTCTGTCACCTGTTGCTTCCCGTCCCAGAACAGCCAGCTCCAAGAGCAATGGATGCGATTTCTCTTCATTTCTCGCCACATTATAGAAACAAGTTCCTTCTTAAACAATAATATGCTTTTTCTAAAAGTCCACTTTAAGTCAATAAACTTTAAATTAGAAAATAAGAGTTTCTTAAAGTTGCTAAATGTCTCCATTCACATGGGTTCAATTCTGCGACCCTAGGCCATTTGTTCAGATCAGAGATTCATTCTCTTCCCAACCTTTAGATTTTACATGCTCCCTGGACCTCCACAACTCCTAGTCTAGGTCAAAAGCAGCCCAGGCCTCAGAGAGACGGGGCGGGAGGGGGGAATAGAAGAAAGTGTTCCCCTCCTCCGTTCTAATAGCCACCCAGAAATAACTTAATTTCAGAATGGTTGGCCATTGGAATGTGCATTGGCTGCAGAGACAACACGCCCCTAGCTATGAGACTGTAGCTGAACTTTCCCAGGGCAATTCTGGGAGACTGAGACCAAGCCATTGTCCAAAGCCTGTGCTCTGTAACTTGTCGCAGATGCTAAAACACTAGTAGACCAAGGGTAATGAATTCATTAGGCCAAAATCAGTACTATTCTATAATAGGCAGAATAATGTATCCCCAAAGATGCCTAGGTCCTAACTGCCATAATTCATGACTGTTACGTTCCATGGCACAATGAGCATTATAAATGCAATTAAGTTCAGGACTTGGAGATAGAGAAATCCTGTATTATTCAGGGAGACCCAATGGAATCACATGAGTCCTTAAAAACTTCCCAAGTTGATGAAAAACTGGAGATGAGATTATAGAAAACATGGAATTACTGATCCTGAAAGTGAAGGAAGGCAGACCTAGGATAAAATATGCTGACAGCCTATAAATAAAAAAATACAAACTCACTGACATAAAGTTGATGCCGGTTCAGTGATTCTATAGGACAAGGTAGGACTGCCCCTGTGAATTTCCGAGACTGTAACTCTTTAAGGGAGCCTCAGCTAGTGGTTTCGAACTGTTGACCATGTAGTTAGCAGCTCAACTCAGAACCACTATACCACCAAGTCTCCCAGGCAGCCTATGGAATTTGGAAAAGCTAACAAAGGATTGATCCATAGATCTCTAGAAAGGGGGCAGCTATGCCTGCAGCTTGATTTCCACCCAGTCAATCCTGGGTTGAATGTTGATTCACAGAAGTATAAGTCAGTACAGTCTTCTTGAAAGCTACTACATCGGTAACCATTTGTTATGAAAACAAATACTTAATCTTTTCTCAGTGTCTTCCCATCCAGAGTACAAATGTAGAGGGGCAATCTCTCTGTTATTGTTGTCATGTTGGATGCCGTCAGTTTGATTCGGAATCATAGTAGTGATTGCGTAGAGCTGCCCACAGGACTTCCTAGGCTGTGATTGGCTCACCAGATTTTTACCCTCCATGGAGTCGCTGGGTAGGTTTTACCTGCCAGCCTCCTGTAATTAGCCAAGGGCTTAACTGTTTTACACCACAGCTCCCTAATGGGAAATTAATGCTTAATCCTTCGTCTAGAGTGTGAAAGAGTAACTGACTCACCTAGGTCTACTTTTTTAGACTTGTAATAAGGGGTTCATCTTATATGTGGTTCTTGGATAAATGGCAGTTAGATTCAAGAAAATGATCTGAAACATTAAATAAGTTTGAAATCAATAGAGGAAGAAAAAAAACAAAGAAAAATAAAGTTCCAGGACCTTTTTGTGTTCCAGGATATTCTTTGTGTTATCCTCCATTTTTAATAGATACTCCCGTTCCATGAGGCAATCTTTGTTCCTAGCAATCTGCCTTGGAATGGCATCAATCAGGAGTGGGCACTCTGGCTTCACTGATAGCTGCATGTATGACTTCTTAGGCTATTAGGCACCCAACAACTCACTGCAGATGGCTCCAAGTTACAGAGCACGGGGGAGGGGGAGGGGTGGCATTGCCATAAAGACTGGAAGAGAAGTGGTTCTCAGACATAAACGCCCCTAGACCAGAATTGGTACCAAAGGTTAACCTCAGGGGGGTTAACTTAGGTTTGTTTGAGTTTCTTTCTTTCTCTCTTTTTCTTTCTTGAATTAGATGCCATATGTACAACCAGTCCCATAGTTTTATTTCATGAATGATACTGAGCTCTGCGAGTCCCAAATTTTGGCACCCGAAGCCGCCACATGCCCAACAAATCAAAGGTTATCTATTCTTTGCAAATATAGTAAGGACCTAAAAATAGGCAGGTGATTGAGGAGCTAAACAAAGCAACTGAGTTAGTTGTTTATAACCGTGGTAAAGTCAGCCCCTGAATTCATATGAAAAACATTTACCAATGAAAAGTTCAACCCAGAGGCAAAAGTAATCCATCATTATAATTAAGTTAACCTAAACAAACAAAATAATCAGGCAAGTGATCCAGGGTTTTGTTCCACAGTGAATCTGGTAGGGTTTCTTCTTGACTGTTAATTTATAAAGAAGGCCTGCTGGCTCTCTCTTTGGGGTGGGTGAGATTTACACATTGAGGTTTTCTATAAGATACATGCATGATGTCCAGTTCCCATATGCAGTAGCAGTCTCTCGGGCATGGAGAGGTCATTTGACACATTGTAACTAAACGAGTTCTTCTATGAAGGGTCCCTAGGAGTCAGATTAAACGCAATGGCAGGGAGTCTGGGTTTGGGAGTGCTGTGTGTTAGATGGTTTTTATGAATTTACTGCTTGAAATTGACAACACTACACAATCCATCAAAATATACCCCCATTTAGCATTCAAGATTATTTATAATTCCCATTTTTTCTTTAGATTAATTTAAAATGGTAGTTTGACTGCTTTGTAGTACAACCAAAAATGTAAATAGACCCAAACTCATTGCCATTTAGACAGTACTGACTCCTAGTGACCCTACAGGATACGAAAGAGCTGCTCCTGTGAGATGCTGAGACTGTGCATCTTCATGGGAGTAGAAAACCCCACCTTTCTCTGTGGAGCAGCTGGTGCTTTCGAATTGTCGTCCTGGAGGAACACGGCCCAATGCGTAAGCTCTACTGCCACCCGGGCTCTTAGTATTGGAGATATTGGCCTGATAAACACCATTTACAGCGCTCTTCAAAGATTCCATGTTGTGAAATGTGAGCAGGGTGGCCACCCCGTGAATCTATTCAGAATGGAGGCTCCAAGGTCGGCGTTTCAGAGCATCCCATTCCAGGACAGCCATGGGGGAAAGGATGTCTGTTGTATGATGAGAAATCCCCAGCACCCGGAGGAGCTCTAGAGTTGATCTCTTCTTCTGGCAAGTACTACTCAATACTTTACTGAAAATGGTGCAGGTCAGTACCTTGATGAGAGGCTAGCCTAGAAGTTTCTTGAATCTCTTGTTATACTGTACAAATCTGCAGTGAGGTGATGGCGCCAGGATGAGGTTCTCATCAAGCGCCCCAGTCTTGTGTTCTGAGATGCCAGTCTCTCCTCTCTCCCATCCAGGGCATGCCCACAGAGCATCTGATGAGGGGGCATAAGGGTTGGTGTGAGCCTTTGTGTTGTCACTGAAGACCTGCTCCAGCAAAGGAACAGACTGAGAAACAGCCCGCCGTCCCCTCTTGTAGACTCCTTACTTCCCCACTTAACAACCTAACTTTCTCTCTCTTTTTGTAATCCTTAATCCCCTAATAAAGTGGGTTCCTTACTGACATTTTAAAGCAGACTCAAATTTTTTTATTCAAACCTGTTTCTTTAGTATATTGTTAAACTGAATATTCTTTAATATAATAAATTGAAATCACTCATCTATCTATCTAATAAACGTGAAATAGCCCCCAAATTTCGGTGCTTGGCAGGAGAGAGGCTTCTGCCCCAGCGCACAGGCAGGATTCGGTTCATTTGTAAAGAGTTTGACTGCACACTGCCTTACTTCTGTTTTTCATCAACACTGAGAGAGGCAACACATAGCTATTGTTTTCAGGAGTGTTTGTTGAGAAGCTTGAGAAATGGTACTGGGATCTATCTCATTTTATTGCAGTTCCCTGTATTGTTTTTTGCAGATATTTTGTGTTTTACAAATTGAAGTTTGAGGCCACCCCACATTTAGGAAATCTGTTGATGCTTCCTCCTCCCCCCTGCCTCCCCCAACTGCATGGGTTCATTTTTTGTCTCTGTGTCACATTTTGGTAATCCTCACACTATTTCAAACGTTTCACTGTGTCACATGGAAGAGACTTTTACAGTGTAAACATAACATTTCTGTGCGATAACGAAAATGCATGGCCGCCTTCACGGCTTTCTTTACGGTCTGGAATGGAAACTAGGGGAGCTCCAGGGAAGTCGGGGTCTTGCACTAGATGGAAGGAAGGAATTGATTCCTTGGCAACTGAAACAATGAAGATGGAAACAATGATTGTTCGAAGATTTCTCCAGAATTTTTCAGATGTCTGCACAAATGAAGAGACCGTATGATTAAGGGGTCCAGCTCTCTTACAAGTCGCATGGGTTGGAGAGGGCAGATCTGCAATCAGAGAATGTATAGATAAGAGAGAAGGGGAGAGCAATGCGGGGGCAAAGGGGATCCTGAAGCATAGACACTCCAGGGGCCAGAACTCTATTCGTGGCAGGTTTCTCTACACTCCCTACCACGCAACCTGCATCTCGTGCCAGGTTTCTACACAAAGGGGCAGTTGACAATTATGTGAGGGCATACAAAGACACACGAATGCATCAGCCAAGCTGTTCACCGACAGGAGGAGAGGAGACAGTAGGGAACAGGGAGTAACTGACATTTTGCAGACTGCTGTGTTTCAGCAGCTTTGCCAGGGAACAGTGGCAAAGTGTCCATCTTATCCCAGGTGGAGAGTCAGGCCAGTCAGTGCCTCATCAGTCCCTGGGTGGAGCCATCAGCACTCCCCACAGTATTGAACAGGGAAGGTGGTGGTCCTATCCCACTTGCCTAAGAAGCAAACAACTTTTCCCTCACAGAGACCATAGTAGACACTGGACAAGTGTTAGACATGAAAACCAAATAATAATTTATAAATTATCAAGGGTTCATGAGGGAGGGTAGAAGAGGAAAGGGAAAAATAGGGAACTGATTGAAGGGATCAAGTAGAAAGAAAATATGTTGAGAATGATGATGGCAACAAATGTACCGATATGCTTGAAACAATGGATAGATGGATGAATTGTGATAAGAGTTGTACGAGCCCCCAATAAAAAGATTTTTTTAAAAAAAGAAAGTCTAAGTCCTTTACTCAATAGGTCAGTTAGTCAGTTATAAGGCCACTCAAAGCTCAAACGCCTGCATAATGAAAGATGGTTGCTCTAGGTCAACATCAAAGCTCTGCTATTGAATTAAATATATTCAAAGTCCGTGTTTCTCCCTTCCAAAAATTAAAACCTATTATCTAGTGATATAACTTCAGGTGAACTTTCAGCATCAGCCAACAATTGAGAGGACAAGAATATGGTTCTGAAGAAATGTTCACCAGGAAATGCTTTTCAAGATGGTTCCAGAAGAAAGCTTGCACAGCAGGAAGAATGTCCACACAGCTGACTAATTAATGCCAAGAAATCAATGCTTACAAGCAAACCAGCCAAGTTTGCAAAATTTCAACTTGCTGTTCTTTTGTCTACAGTGTACAGTTTACTATATTGTGGTGATCTGCATGTTACTGTAATGCTAGAAGCGATGTCACTAGTATTTTATATAATAGCAGGGTCATTCAAGGTGGGCCAGTTGCAGTGGAGTTCCCAGACTAACAAAGAGAAGGAAGGTGGATCTGGTAACTGACTGCAGACTAATGGACTTGTGAAAACCTTACCAATAGCAGCTGACCATTTTTGATATAGGGCCAGAAGATGAGTCCTTCCGGTTGGAAGACACCCAACTCATAACTGGAGAAGAGTTGCCTCCTCAACAGGGAGGTGACCTTGATGACTCGGATGGACAAAACCACTTGGGAAACTTCATTCGCTGATATGGCACCACTCAAACTGAAAAGAGGCCATTAAATCCATTTATTGATCACCGAAATGAGGAATGTCTGAAGGATGAATCTAAGAAAATGGAGTTGTCACAGTGAAATGTATCATATAAAGGTGTGAAACCTAGGCATTGTTGAGTTGACATGAAGTGGTATTAACAATCATATGATTGACTATTCAGGTACTAGCAAATTAAAAAGTAAGGTCAGGCCGAATTCCTTGTTGATGTGAACATTTCCAGATCGGTTCAGAAGTGCATTTCTATCCATGATAAAAAAATACCCAAACCCATACAAGGAAGACCGGTTACTCAGATCCATGCACCAATCACTGAAGCCAAAGATGAAGAAAATGGAGATATCTATGAATTCCTCTGGTCTGAAAGTGGTCAAGCATGTGATCAAGATACATTGCTACTGGTCATTGGAAAACAAAAATTGGGAAAAAAGAATGTTCTGTGATTGAAAAAAATATGGCCTTGGTGACATAAACAACTCAGAGATTGCCGGATAGAATGTTATACACCCAAGGATTACTCATTGCACATTCCATTTCTAACAATATAAATAGAGTATATGGAGATTAAATTGACTATAACTGTGGAAGGAGATGGTGGAGAAACTCAGTGTCAATCAGCCTATACAAGGTCCCAGGCCAAGTCTGGGATAGACCATAAGTTGTTCGTGTGCATGTTCAAATTGAAGTGGATAAAAACAAGTCCCCAGGGTTTGTCATATGGCCTTGAATATATGCCACCTGAACTGGGACCACCACGAGAACAGGTTTGATCAATTGGACTGAAGACCAGACAGTAGGTGTCAAAAGACACTCTAAAACATGCTCTAGAAGTTACTAAAGCAACTAGAAGAAATAACAAAGGAAGAAAGAGGTGAACAGCTTTCTAGGGGTGGCTCAAGAAGACCAAGTGAAGTATTGTAATGAAATGTGGAAACACCTGGGGTTAGAGAATCAAAACAGGGAGCACACGCTCAGCTTTTCTCAAGTTGCAAATAAAATGAAGGAAGATTTCCAAGCCATGAGTTGTAATATTGACGGATTCAGGGCCAAATGACACAAGAAATATCAATAGAAGATTAAAGATATCACTATCATTGTTAAAAAGTAATTTGTTGGCATTTAATCATTTTGAGAGTTAACATATGACCAAGCACTGATGGTATTGAAGGAGATAGTCTGTCGCCAAAAGCATTAGTTATAAACAAGGCTTGGTAGAGTAATGGTTACATGTTGGGACGCTAACTGAAAGGTCAGCAGTTCAAAACCACCAGTCACTCTGTTGGAGAAAATCAAGGCTTTCTCCTCCCATACAGCATCACAGTCTTAGAAACCCGCAGGGACAGTTCTACCCGGAATCCACTTGATGGTAATGAGTTTGTTTTTTTGCTTGTTTTAAGGTTTTGGGTTTTTTTTGAGGGATTGATGGAATCCCATTTGTTCCAAAAAAACAGACACTACACCGGAAGTGCTCACTCATTTTACACTAAGACACTAGTTCCTCTGACACAGCTTCTTCCTTCTCTGAGTCAAAACTGACTCCATGGCACTTAATCACAACGCCACTCAAGTTTAAAGGGTGAAACGACTGACTTTCTGAAAACATTTGAGTCCAGTCCTGCCAGAGGTGAGAGGTATAACTCAGTTAGCTTGCAATGAGGTTTCTGTGGAGCTGAGAGAGAAAATGAGATAGGTTTAGAGTTCCACTCTTCTGAACTTTCTGTTCACTGGCTCCACGTCTGGCCCAAAGATGGACTAAATGTTTATTACCCAAGGAACTCGAGATAGATAGTCTCCGGTTACGTGAACAGGGTGGAGAGATGTTGAGATTCATTCAGCAAGTTGAGTCAGCAGGGTGGGCTCACTTTCCAAAGGTGACGGAAAATGGGACCATATGTGGGGTTATAAAGAGACTTTTCCCCAGCTTTGTCTCCCCCAAAGATAGACCAAATATCAGAGGCTGGTTGCCAGCTCATGGTGGGAGGTCATATGCTTAGAGACATCCTCCCTGAAGGCAGTCAGTTGCCAGACTACTGTCTGGTCCCACCACAGGTAGGGCCCACTCCCTGCTGTCAAGGACAATGGGCTACTTCTCCCTTAAGGGTTGCGGCCATCAGTCTGGTCCCTGTAGGTAGGGTTCACAACCTACTGATATTGGTTTCCATAGAGAGCCAGCGAATAGATCAAACCTGCTCAGTAACATCCAAAGTTAGGCTGCCATCTTGAATCTAGGATCCGTCATCTTGTCACATGTGTACCCCCAATACCTCCCCTTCATATTGTGTAGATACCCCTAAATAGTCTCTCATTGCTGTAATACCCCTAGCACAACCCCTTCCTGCGACATGTGTCTTTACCTGTAATTAAGGGGCTAATACACCCCCCCAAAGAGATATAAGCCTTGGTTAGCAATAAAGAAGCTCTCCTTTGCTTCCCTCTCATCCCACTGGTCTCCCCTCTTCCATCTCCTCTTGTCCTCCTCCCTCCCCCTCTCTCCTGCCCTCTTGTCTCTCTCTCTCCACATGGGCCACCAAGTGAAGCTGAGGTGAGCATGCTACCATAAAATGTGTCTGACTCCATTATTTCAATCTCTCTTCTATCTCTCCTTTTTCTCTATGACTTTATTATAATCTTTATATATCTCAACCGTACAATTGTGCCTGTCGAACCCGCGATCAGTTGTGGGGTTGACCTTCCCCCACAACCACATAGTGAGCTGACCCTCTCATTCTAACTTAGAAGTCAGAAGTCTGTCACAATCCACATTCTTAGGACTGCACTCAATTAAAACTGTGTCAAGGCTTTATGTCATATGTCTGAGAAATTGTAAGGAGGACAGACAGATATCAGCCAGTTTAGTGAGTGTCCTGGCCACTTTCAGGTAGGATCAGAGCCTAACCATGAGCTCTTGAGTGTGTACTGGGTGATGGGCACTGTATCGATGTTTCCAGTTGCCAATTGTCTCCGGTTGATTCTGTCTCAGGGCAAGCCCGTGAGTGTCAGAGAGGAACTGTGCTACAGTGGGTTTGTAGCAGCTTCTCTTTCAGAAACAGATCACCAGGACGTTCTTGCTCAATGAACTTGGAACTTCCAATCTTTTGGTTAGCAGCCCAGTGCATTAAGCATCTGTACCACCTGGGAAATTTGGTGCTTTGTTATATAAACTTGAGGCTACTAACTGCTAAGTTAGCAGTGCCAACCCACCAGCTACTCTGAGACAGAAAAGTATGTCTTGCTACTCTATAAAGAGTTAAAGTCTTGGGATACTCACAGGGCCAGTTCTACTGAGACCTAGAGCAGTGGTTCTCAACCTTCCTCAGGCTGCGACCCTTTCATACAGTTCTTCATGTTGTGGTGACCCCAACTGTAAAATTATTTGTGTTGATATTTCATCACTGTAATTTTGCTACTGTTATGAATCAGGTGACCCCTGTGAAAGGATCGTTCGACCCCCAAAGGGGTTGCGCTACTCACAGGTTGAGAACTGCTGTCCTATAGGGTCTCTCTGAGTCAGAATGGACTAGATGGCTTTGAATATGGTTTGTTTGCTTTTTAGGGTTTTTACTTGGTTAGGTTTGGTTTGTTGTTTTTGTTAACTGACAAATGAGGAAACCAAGCAAACAAAGAGATGCTAAACACACCAGAGGTGCATAACACACCAGAGTTCATACAAGTAGTGAGTGTTTGAGTTTGGTTTTAAACCCTGATATTTCTGACTCCAAAGCTCATGACACCATGCAAGCCTATTTTATCAAACATGTGAAGATACCAGTGACCAACCCTAGCTCTGAGTGAACACTTACTTTCCCCTCCATGTTCACCAGGAAAGTCATTCAGTTGTGTCTTTCCACCTTAACTGTACTTAACTTCTAGTGCGATGAACTTTCCTTCCTGGACCTCACCGGGACTCCAGCATGTGGGTGGGAAAGTGCCACGCATGCATGCTAAAGTGACCACTGGTTTTACATAAGCACACACACACACACGCACGCACAAGCACACACGCGTGCACACACACAAACTGCTCTTGCAAAGTTGATAAAGTTGCAGGCTCTGGCAAAAGAATCCTTGACAGTGATTGAGACTCATATAATAACATGCTTCTCCCCTCCGGAGAAGGCAGGATCTAAGGCAAAGTTGACTTGTAAACTTGCCAGTGAAGCGGTTTAGTTCCTGCCCAGGGAGGAAGTAACTCTAGACCTGCAGGCATGTGGGTAAGCTAGAAAGCAGGACAGAAAGAGAAAGAAGTTCTGCTCCCTTAAGGTCTTCCTTAGGAATGCGAACAAAGGCTTGTTTTTTTTTTTTTTTACTGACAACTCATCGGCTCTGTTGCCAGCCTTGTATATGATGGCTAATATTTATTTTATGACTCTATGTGGCTTCAATGGCAAGGTCTTTGCTAACCTAAAAGGACAAGTTACTTGACAGATGAACTAAGCAGAATCCGCTCTCTGGAGTGGTGTCAATGAGTATCTCTCCTACAGCCTCAGAACAACAGTCTTGCAACTAATAACATTCTTCATAGTGCCTGCCAGGAGCCCTGGGGTGGCCCAGTGGTTACACGCTGGGCTGAATCCCAAAAGTCAGCAGTTTCGAGCCAGCAAGTGCTGCTCAGGAAGAAGAGACAAGGCTGTCTACTCCCCTAAAGAACTGCAGGCTGGGGACCTACAGGGGCAGAATGAAGTGGCAAAACCGCGTGCCTTCTAACTTAGTAGCACCAACAGCGAAAATAACCCCGCCTTCACAATTCCAATAGAACTCTGAGATTAAGTCTAATTCCATCTGAGGGTCACTTGTGCATCCATAAATCCAGGGGGAATTAAATATGCTCATTTCCTAGGCCAATCATTCCGTGCTAGAGGGTGGATCTGGGCAGGCTGTGGGGTCTCATTTCCACCCAACTACACAGGCAGAGAGAGACGATTCTCCAAAGCAAAGTCTCTCTTTGTTTCCAGAAGGAATAAAGTGAAAACGAAGCAGACAAAAGCACCAGTAGTCCATGCCATACACAGCAGCACGCAGTTTTAGCAAAATAATTTGTCAATTGGACTAACAGGTAAACCTGTCTTCTGTCTTACGAAGTATTGCAAGAAATGATGAATTGTGCTGGCCTTTGAGGAAAATAATTTTACAGTCCATTCCCATTTATTTTCTCATTTTCCTAATAGGTAAACTTTGAATAAGGAGGAGAGCAAGAAAAAATGCAGAAGGAGTAAGTAGCACAACCGCACCCCTCCGTGACGGGCGCATTTATACTGTACTTAGCGGGATGCCTTCACTGTAAGCTTTACCTTTCTGGCGTGTCCTCAGTCATATATGCTCTGTGTGTACAAGCAGACAGATTTGAGGGTGGCTTCTCCGACCTATGGAGAATGGATCGCAGACTACCTCAGTTCTGCCAGGAGAGCCCCGGCCCTCTGCAGATTGCCCTAGATCCCTAGTATATGTATGTTTGAAATCTTTCCTAAAATGGTAAGCCTATAATTACACATAATGCTGAAATTGCCAAGGATATTATTGGTACCAGCAGGGATTTAATTTTCAGAAAAAGCCATGGATTAAAATGAGTTTATTTAGAAATGAATGACTTTTTCATGTCTCTCTACATGTATGTAATGACATCTTACTTATCATTGTCATATGATATGTGTAGCACCAGAAACCTTTACAGATACAAAATATTATTTTAGTTTTAAAATTTTGCTAGAATATTTTTACTTAGTAGCTTGGGTAGCTTACATATCTGGGCCGTAGATATAAGCATTAATCTATTAAAAATAAATCGCAGCAGAGGGGAGAAACGGGGAGCTAATAACAATGAGTATGTTCTTAAATGGTACAATGTATTCATTCAAATTAAGAAGACAAAGGGAAGGAAAGGTAATGGGGATGTGGACGTGTATGTCAGGATAAATCAGAGAACTAGGGACCGTGCTACCAAGGCCATTCCGACTGACAATGACTCTATAGGACGGAGGCCTGTTGCCCCTGTGGGTTTCCGAGACTGCTAAGCCTTCTCCGTCTCACTGGGATGAGCTGTGGTTTCCATCAGCTGACCCTGCAGTTAGCAGCCCAATGCCTAACCACTCTGCCTTCAGGGCTCCTTCCCTGGAGAAGAGGCCAGCCAGCGTTCACTTCATTATGTTGGTGATCATTGGCCAGGACTAACAGAGGGGCTTTTAACTTGGAGAACTGGGTTCGGCTATGGAAAATTGCCAAATAGAGGGCAAACGATTGATCTGATTCCATGGAGTCTGAGATTAACCTACCCTAGGACCGGGTGGCTCAGCAGTCTTTCAGGCAGTAAGGGACGTTGGAAATCCATTTTCAGTCTCTGCCTTAACTAGTCCTGGCATTGAAGCCTTTCTGCTATGTTGGGGATTTAAGGTGGTTTCAATGTTCCTTGGACCTTGGCAGGTCATCCTTGGGACAGGGAGGCAAGAAAAGTTCATTCATAGATGTTTCACAGTTCAGTTACTAGTTCTCCCTCATTGAAAAAGCATAATTGGGGGGCAGGAATACTAATAATAAGAAGCTTCCTATGAACTCGCTTGACAGAGTGCCTTTGTGTATCTGCCAGCGAGAACCAGAACCCTTCTTTATGCCTGGGTCTGAGGGCAGCTTGCCATAAGCGGCAAAGTTGGCTGGTCCTCCCAGCCGCTCAGGAGATATTCTGATAATATTTCTGGCCTACTCGGATGACTATTAAAATAAGTTGCAGGGCCCCCCCACTGCTTTCTATCTCCCTTCCCTTGCCCCCAGAGCATTTCAGCAGCTCCATTAAGGTATTCAGATGTCCGAGTATCAGATCCCTGGAAGAGGCTGTCTGCGTGGACCTATATGGAGCAGATTGTAGTTAATTGATATGCTTCAGCGTGTGAGATGGAAATGTGTAGGAAATACCACAGAAAGTGATGATACATCCCAGGCTTTCTTAAGGCAGCTACACATTGCTCGATGACTGACATTCATCACACGTCACAATGACTTCTTAAGCAACTTTGTCTACTCTCCACCACCGAGTCAATGCAGGCTCCAAGTGACCCCCTGTGGGTTTCGGAGACAGTAACAGTTTACGGGAGTAGAGAGCCCAGTCTTTCTCCCGAGGAGCTATTAGTGGTTTCGAACTGCTGACCATGTGGATGGCAGCCCAGTGCTGACCCACTGTCCAGGTGCATTAAAAATACGGACCATGATGGAACCAGTGGCTCAGCTGGAATGCTGAGTTGAACATGGGCACTGAAGGTCACACTCTGCATATGTTAGCCCTTCAGCTCCGGATGGATCAAGGCACGTCCAAGGCTCCCCGGGGCAGGGTTTGGGTGCTCAGCACCATCACTGTTTACAAGAGTAGCTTCACGTTCTGGCAACTGGACCAGTCGCCTCTGTGACCTGCACCATTCATACTTCCATCCTGTCCTAGTTGCCATTGCGTCACCTCCCACCCACAATCCCCCACGCGCATCCAGGAAGAGCTGTGCTCCATCCAGCTTTCAATGGCTACGCTCTTTGGGAAGTACATATCCAGGCCTTTTCTCCAAGGCACCGCTGGGTGGCTTTAAAGCGATAAGCTTTCAGTTGGCTATCAAGTGGTTAACTGTTGATATCACCCACGGGTTCTTTCCAGCCTCGACTGCTTCCGAATGTGTTTGTGACAAGAGATGCCAGGGAATAAATAGAATACAACAATCTGGATTTGGTAACTTTGCTATGTTTATTGTAGAATTTAATTCATCTCATTGTTTTCTTTTTCCCTGTTTTAAATGAATTTCCCCACCGTAAGTCAAAGACCTCATGAAAGCAGAATAAACCTGAATGCTTCTTTCATCTAGAAAGCCTATTAGAGATAGAATTATTTGTTTTGGTAAGATTCTTTAAGAGTTCTTGTTGTGTCACTTTCTTGGCATACTTCATTAAAAATATTGTGCACACATCTTGGCTGGATTCAGATTTTTAATGGTATAACCTGATGACAATGACGATGATGATGATGGTGGTGGTGGTGGTAATGATGATGATGATGTTAGATAACCTCAACCCTCAGTGATAATCTGAAAGACTGTGGATGCTCACTTTTTTCTCTGTCATTTCAACTATTTCTAATGGGTTAACAATCTACTGAGTTAGGCTGAGGTCTCTAGAGAAGCAACACCAATGACTTTTATATGAGTGTGGACAGCAGAGAGATTTATATGGAGAAATGGCTTGCACAGTTGCAGAAGTGGGTAAGTCCAGCCAGTTCAAGTCCCTGGGCTGTATGGTAAGCTGAGGCCTCTTCTGACCCTTGTAGCTGGAGCAGTCAATGAACCAGGCAGCAGGGAGATGAAGCAGGAAAACCAAAGGTTGATGGACACAGAATTGCAGGAGTCCAGGGTCTGCTGAGTGAATCCAAATTTGGCAGTCTACTGGCAGCTCCTGGGATCAGGAGGTCAACAAACCAGATGCAGGGTCCAGATCAAGCAGAACACATGAGCTCATGTCCCGAGTGTCCATTGACACTGAGAGCCAGGCACACAGCGAATGCAAGCTCCCTCAACTGCAGGAAGGCTGTAACCAGACGAAGGAGGTGGGATTCCACCCCAGTCTTCCCCTAACTGCGGAGCGGCTTCACGGAAGACCCCATCATGGAGTTGACTGCACTGTTAGATCACATTATGGGAGAATCCTGGCCCAGCCAATAGTTGACATAAAATGTAACTACCACATCCCTCTTATCATAAACACACACACACACACACACACACACGAGTCACAAAGTAGTGCTCCTAGCATTCCAGCTTGCACATGAGTAGGTTATTCCAAACAAAATGTATTTGCACATATCTCTGCTATAAGAGATTGGCTGCAGACAAGCGCTCTCTGACATGTCTCATGGCCAGGGAGTGGCTTCAGGCTCATAATGGTCCTACAGGACAGGGTAGAAATGCCCCTGCAGGTTTCTGAGACTCTTTTTGGAAGTAGAAAGCCTCAGTTTTCTCCCACAGACCTGCTGGTGGTTTCAAACTTCTGACCTTGCAGTTAGCCATGGGGCAGTAATATCAGGTGACTTCTGGAAAAATTTCCATCATTATTTTAATTCCATGTTTCCAGGAATGTTGTGAAGACATTTGTCTTCAGGGTGCCCTCAAAGAAGAGGTCCAGTCGATACAGGGGCTTCTGAGGAAGTTCAAGGTAGAATCCATTCAGAAGTTGATGCTGTCTTTTGTGAGAGATTACAAAGGGTGACGTTGATAGATTTTCTCAAGGAACATAGGACAATATCGGGGGCTTATTAGGAAGGTTTTAGAAAATTAAAAATTGCTTTTGTGAGCTAAGGCTAGGAAGGTTACACTGATCATTTCTTTTTCCATCATGACAAGGCGGCAAGGACCGCCTAAGGAGGATTTCACTGGAACCCTCACCCTATCCTCCCTGTACCTCCGATCTTGCCCCCTCAGGCTTCCTTTGGTTCCCCAAACTCAAAGAAAATTTTAAAGGAGCACATTTTCGGTCCTATAAGGATGCTAAAACTGCCTTTTGTCTGGGGTGTAAACAGACCTCTTTGGGGAAAGATTGGCGATGTAAAGGCTGCCTTCCGACGTGCACAGTTTTAGGGAAGGCTATGCCGAGGGACACGGCATTCTGATATTTGTTTAATAAGCTTACTGTCCTGTGTGCATGCGAATGAGTGTGTGATACGTCCTCCTGGGTGAACAAATCACTCATTTCAGCAAGCCCCATGAACAGGAGAGTCACCTGGTGAGAGGGACTGGGGCACATATGTCCTAAAGGATAAGCAAGAACGAAGAAGGCCTCACCCTGATCTGAAGCACGCATCCTCTGGTTGACACCCGATTCAGTCAAGCCCGCCCAGTATAATCACCCTGTATTGATTAACACACAATCGGGTCATTTGGGACCTTAACACCATCGGCAAAAATACCCTTTCTTTACCATATTCTACTGGCTAGAATGAAACCACAAACCCCACCCACACTCAAAGAGAGGATTACACTGAGGTGAAACCAAATGGAAGTAGAAATTTGGGGCAGAGGTCACCCCAGGTTCAGTCTCCATTTCCAACAAGCTCCCAGGTGATGCTCCTAGTCTTGGCTGGCCTGGGGCCACCAGTGCCCTGTGGAAGAAAAACCAAACCTATTGCCAACAAGTCAATTCCAATTCATAGCGACCCTGACAGGGTAGAACCGCCTCGTTGGGTTTCTGAGACCAGAACTCTACCATAGTAGAAACCTCATCTTGCTCCCACCCCCACCCCCATCCTTGCCTCCCACCAGAGTAGCTGGTGGTTTTGAACTGCTGGCCTTGCATTTAACCACTCAACCCATGGCTCAAAACCAGTAGCTTGAGCTCTTGACCCCATACGTTTAACTCTTTCATTACACATGCCAAAAGCTCCCCAAACTGGACTGAAGATACCCGCCATTGATGGATCTAGTTTCATTTTTATTCCACATTTGTGCTTGAAACTGTGAGGTATTCAACAGAGTTGGCATCGGATTGCCTCCTTTTGTATTATGTGTTGGGCCACAATCAGCAAGGCCGCAGTTCAAAACCACCAGCCACTCCACAGGAGCAAAATGAGCTTTCTACTCCCATAAGCAGTTACAGTCTGGGAACTCACAGGGGCAGTTCTACCCTGTCCTACAGGTTCACTGTGGGTCAGTATTACTAAATGGCAAGGAGTTAGCAAAGACATTTTGAATTGCTGGGGCGTGGGAGTGGGGATACACTGCTGAGCAATTCTTTACCTAACAGGGGAGATAGGCCAGATAAGTTTGGGAACCTACACTCTAGAGCAGGGCCCCCAAACTACAGCATCTGCGGCTCTTTCCACATGTCTGCGTGGCTCTGAAGGAAAATTGGATATTTTTAAAGGCTATTATTCAGATGATGGTGATTTCATTTGTCTGTCTGTATATATGTATGTATATGTGTATATATACATAACTTATCTGATATATATATATATATATATATATATATATATATATTTATATATATATATATATATATAATCTCAGAGCCATATAAATTGTTGGCAGGGACAGGATTGACCCTTCCATCTCACAGGTCTGCCCACCCCTGCTCTAGACCATCATCGTTGCCCCAGCCCCTAAATAAGCAAAGTTCCCCTTTTTGCTTCTCTCATCACTTGGGCTTCTACGGTAATTTCCATTGGACTCAAGTGTTTAACCAGGGAAAGATCATTTTAAAGAAATGGAAAAGAGGAAGTAAAGGTCTGAACCCTCTTTCATTGACTCTGAAGTGGACACATGCACATATAGTTGGAAGAAAAGACTTTCAAAGTATTTATAGCATCTTCCTTAACGAACTGCAAATAACCCTTCCCTGGACTTTATGTGAGCAAAAAACTAACATGAACAGAATTGGAAACATTCTCATCAAAAGAGTAAAGAACTTTGCATGAAATTTCCTCAGTGATCTCTCCCCGACAGGAAGCTGTTATCTGCCCTTTCTTTGAAACTGCTCCTTAGACCCTGGACAAGGTAAATTCAGCTCTCAGGCAGACTTCCCTTCCCCCCTGTGGGGCAGGAGCGGTGTTGGATGACAGATGTTAAACAAAGATACCTCCCCACACAATTTCCTTTGACTCTGAGTGAGCACCAGTCTCGATTTAAAAAGCAAAAAAATCTGAAAACAAGCCTGTCAGAGGCTTTAGAAATTAACATAATTCATAATTCCCCCCTCCCCAGTATCCTCAAACGCTTTCTCTTCCTAAAATCATGAATACCTTCCTGTCTGCAAAGACTTTCAAAGAAAGACGGTGTTCCAAGATTATAGCAAGCCTCCTAACCTCACTCTCATTCTGGTTCCTGGCGGCCTTGTGTGTGTACACGGTGGCTGGTAGTTCAGGAGTCGGTCACCACCCCTTTCTTCCGAGGAGCCTCTGTGGGGTCAACCCTTCCGCCTTTAGGTTAGTGGCCCCCCCATAGCACATCCACGCCATGCTTTCTGTAGCCAGTGCCTCTGTATTTTGAAATGCATTGCCTTCCTAAGGCCACACATCAGAGGATTCTTCTTGCCTGCCCTACCATTCGATTCTTCTGGTCACTGAGCACAAGCAGTGCTGTTTCATAAAATGTGGTGAGGCCACTGGGTGCACTGAGAGTAAGTTGCTTGATGCTCGCTTAGGGGGTAACAATGCTTACTTTAAAGCTCTTTGCAGTGAAGTTTTTCTCTGTGCTATTTTTTTGGGGGGGTACCTTCATATATATATATACACATACACAAGAATATAATATGCTATGGTGCTCCTGTTCTCACTGCTGCTGAGTGGTGCAGATTTGCAGTGACCCCTTGTAGTTCCTAAGACTGTATAACTGTTTATGAGCATAGAAAGCCTTGCCTTTCTCCAGTGGGGCAGTTGCTGGTTTCAAACTGCTGACCTTGAGGATCCCAGCACAACACATAACCACTCCATCACCTTGGCTTCCCACTGCTGCTCCTTCTGCCTGCCATCAAGTAGACTCTGAGTCCTGATGACTCCTTGTACACAGGGCCCACTGCGTTATCAGGTTGTCAAGGCTGTGACCTATCAGCAGCAGGCCAGCAGAACTGTTCTTCCTGGCCGGTGCTTCTGGCTGCATTGAACTGCCTACCTCAGTGTTCACAGACAAGTGCTTCTCTGCTTGCATCACCTAGGGGTTCCAATCAAATTCCACAGAAAAGTTAGATAACTGAGAACTAAAACTCCTTCTTGGATTTGGCAATGGAGAAGTCATTTGTGATTTGGACTACATTGAGTGTGTGGGCAGAACGTAGACTTTTAGTTGGATGAGCCGAGAAATGAAGCCAAGCCCACTAGCATAGTTGATTCTGACATAGCAACCCTACAGGACAGAGCAGAACTGCACCTGTGAGTTTACAAAACTGTAATTCTCCACATGGGTAGAAAGCACCATCTTTCCCAGTGGAGCTGCTGACGATTTGAAACTGCGAACTGTGTGTGAGGCAGGGTTCTCTAGAGAAACAAAACCAGGACACTTTACACACACACACACACACACACACACACACACACACACACACACAAAACCAGGACTATATATAGGCTTATACAGCACAAAGGACTATAACAGCTAGTTAGTCCACACAGTAAAACAGAGGCTCAGTTCAACTCACTTCCATGGAGCAGTTAATATACTGGAAGTCCTTCAACTCATGAGGGCTGCCAGGTCAGAGGTCATTGAAGTAGACAGCTCAGCCTTCCCTCAGGCAGCAAACAGCAGGGCGGATCACCAACAGTCAGCAGCTCAGGAGCTTAGCGAACAGGCCCAGGTGAGATATCAAACTGAAGCAATGCAAGGTGACAGGATCCACCAGCCTCAAGCTCAAGCAGTGTACACACCAGCAGCATGGCGAAGAGGGTCTTGAAGGAGCCTGTAGCTCTAGTGACACAGGGAGTGTAGTTCACAAGTTGAGCCAGAGAGCTAGCTAAAGCAGCCGCACGCTGGTCTGATCACCAGAGAGCAAGAGAGATTTCTCTTTGCCCTCCAATCAAATTGCAAGCTTATTAATCCCACCTGTTCCTTTTGGCCAGGTTGACACAATAAACCTACTTATCACACAGCCGCACATTCAACCACTACTCTACCAGGGCTCCTTTATAGTTTTATAACAGGCAAGAAATAAAATGGCGTGCTGGGGAGGTCTGCTAAACCAGGCTCCTTTTAAACAAGAGAGCACAGAGGTATATTGAAGATTAAGGTGCGCCTGCCCAGAGCCATGGTATTTTTAATCATATGCAATCTAAAAATTGGACAATAAACAAGGAATGGAAGACTGGCAAATAATGGATACATTTCGTTGGTGGTGCTGGTGAAGAATGTGGAGTTTAGCTACTGGGAGGGACTGCAGACTTCAGGGATTTCTTCCTGAAAGTCTTCAGACGAGAGATAGGAAAAAGGGTCACACTCAGCGCCACTGGACCCTGGATGGAAATGCCAGTCAGTGTTCATCCCACTAATGGAGGAGCTTCTGTGAGTGGCTGTGGTTGGTAGTCTTTCTCCCCTTTACAACTTCCTTTTACAGATGTTGCTCTTGCCGTGCCCAGGACACACTGTGTCACTCTTAGTTACCGGGCCAGAGCCGGGCTGCTCATTCTCCCTCATCTCTGGCCATGACCTTCCCTGCTCCCACACTCCGTGCTGGGAATTACTCTTTAAAAACTCTTGATCAAGGAACTGTGCTTACTCTGCCCTCCACCTCCCATTGTGGCAAGAATTCCTTCCATTGCTCCCCCTCCTAGCTTGCCCAAGAATCTGCCTCATTTCTTTAAAGATACTGTCCACAGAACAATCACATCTTTCTCAGAGGAAGCATGCTCCTTCGGATGGAAGAGGGTGAGACTTAGTTTTGTACGCTTTGGACATGTTATCAGAAGAGACCATTCCCTGAGAAAGGACAGCATTGTAAAGTGCAGGGTTAGCTTGAAAGAGAAAGATTGAGGTGAAGTGATATTGACAGTGACTGCAACAATGGGTTCAAGCACATGCACCCTCTGGAACAGAAGAGAAGAAACTGTAGGTCAAAGTGAATAGAGTAACAACTATAAAGGCCAGGAGATGGTAGAGACACATTATAGTCAACTTTGACTACCAGTCTCAGAATTCCAAACTTCGTGTGGTTAGCTTCTGTTGAGTTGCTGCTGACTCATAGCAACTGCTAGGCCAGGTTGACTATAGAAACAGAGTGATGCTTACATATGTATAAGAGATTTATGTCAAGAAGTAATAATATATCAAGAACATATCCTAGGGTAGTCCAACTCAAGTCCCGAAGTCTGATACTAGTCCACAAGTCCTTCTTCAGACTCATGCAGCCACATGCAATGATGCAGAATGTGGGAAGATCATAGGCTGGCGAGTGCAAAGTCCTGTGGATCCCAGAGAATTCTGCCAAGTCAAGGTTCTTTCAAAATTCTTCACTAACACTGTAATTCAAATAAGTCAGTTCTTCGGTCTCCCTTATTCATTGTCCAACTTTCATAGGCATATGAGGTGGTTGAAAATAACATGTCTTGGGGTCAGTGGTACTTTGGTCTTCAAAGTTACACACGTGTTCTTAAAAACTTTAAGGGGGTCTTGGGCTGTGGATTTGTCCAATGGCACACAGCCTCTGATTTCTTGACGGCTGCTTCTGGGAGCGTGGATTGTGGGTCCAGTCCAGATCAATTTTTTTCTCTGTTTATCATGATGTGGTCTATTGAAACATTGTCTTCAGAAATGCAAAGATCTAAATAGAGGATATGATGAGGGCAATAGCTTTCCATTTTGATCATTTAAAAAAAAAATTCCTGATTCTATAGCAACACTTTTTAACTTACCCACGTGTGTATGCATAATTTACCATCTACACCATTTTGTGTGTACATTTTACTGACATGAATTACATGGACAATACGGTGCAACCACCAACACTATACATCCAAACCTTTCCATCCCACAAAAGAAAACTATAGAATGAAGCAGTAATTCATTGCTTTCACGCCCAGTCTCTGTTCACCTTTGATCTACTCTCTAACCTTATAAATAATTAATGAAGCTTGGGCAAATGCGTGAATATAAGAATGTAACATTTAAAAAAATAGTTTATTAGGGGCTCATACAACTCTTATCAAAATCCATACGTACATCAATTGTGTAAAGCATATTTGTACATTCATTGCCCTCATCGTTCTCAAAACGTTGGCTCTCCACTTAAGCCCCCCTGGCATCAGCTCATCATTTTCCCCT
Organism: Tenrec ecaudatus; assembly: GCF_050624435.1. Classification (NCBI taxonomy): domain Eukaryota; kingdom Metazoa; phylum Chordata; class Mammalia; order Afrosoricida; family Tenrecidae; genus Tenrec; species Tenrec ecaudatus. The sequence continues at coordinate 31,802,532 of NC_134534.1, forward strand.
CCCTCCCCACTCCCTCATGAACCCTTCATAATTTGTAAATTATTATTTTGTCATACCTTTCCCTCTCCGATGTCTCCCTTTACCCACTTTTCTGTTGTCCATCCCCAGAGAGGAGGTCACATGTAGATCCTTGTAATTGGTTCCCCCTTTCCAACCCACCCTCTCTCTACCCTCCCAGTACCGCCACTCATACCACTGGTCCTGAAGGGGATCATCTGCCCTGAATTCCCTGTGTTTCCAGTTCCTATCTGTACCAGTGTACATCCTCTGGTCTAGCCAGACTTGCAAGGTAGAATTGGGATCATGATAGTGGGGTTAGGGCGAGGGCGGGGGCGAGGAAGCATTTAGGAACTAGAGGAAAGTTATAATTTTCATCGTTGCTACATCACATCCTGACTGGCTCATCTCCTTCCCGGGACCCTTCTGTAAGGGGATGTCCAGTGGCCTACAAATGGGCTTTGGGTCTCTACTCTGCACTTCCCCCCTCATTCACTATGATAAGATTTTTTTGTTCTGATGATGCCTGATACCTGATCCCCTTCAACACCTTGTGATCGCACAGGCTAGTGTGCCTTTTTCATGTGGGCTTTGTTGCTTCTGAGCTATATGGCTGCTTGTTTACCTTCACACCTTTAAGACCCCCAGATCCTATATCTTTTGATAGCTGGGCACCATCAGCTTTCTTCACATTTGCTTATTCACCTGCTTTGTCTTCAGCATCACAGAATTCCAATTTAATAGAAGAAAGTATTCTTGCATTGAGGGAGTACTTGACTGGAGGCCCAATGTCTTTCTGCTGCAACCTTAATACTAAACCTATAACTATATGAACATAGATCTATTTCCCTATCCTCATATATAAATATATTTGCATATGCACATGTCTTTATCTACACCTCTATAAATGCCCTTTGCCTCCTAGCTCTTTCCTCTATTTCCTTTGACTTTCCTCCTGTCCCACTATCATGCTTAGTCCCCACCATATTTTCAGCAATTCCTCTTGGTTACATTACCCTTGATCATGTCCTACCAGGCCTCCCACACCCTCCTCACCACTCATTTGGATCACTTGTTGTTCTCTTGTCCCTGGGTTTGTTAACACCACTACCTTGCCCCCTCCCCCTCTCCCATGTCTCCCCGGAACTGTCGGTCCAGTTGTTTTCTTCTCCAGATTGTTCATCCAGCCTATCTTATTTAGACAGACCTGTTGAAATAATAACATTCACAAAAATAAGACAGAGCAAAACCAAGCAACAATATACAACAAACCAATGAAACAAAACAAAACACAATAGAAAGAAAAGCGTGTAGTTAGGTCAACGTTTAAAGGAGATTGAGAAGGAGGTAATATTGTAAGTGGGTTGGCAATGAGCTGAACTGGGAGCAGGGAAATGTAACCCGACGTATAGCATTGATTTGAGTCGGAGTTGATGGGAATGGACCAGTTGTTTTTCTTTTACTTTCCTTGCACTGCAACTTGGGGCCACCTTCTGTATGGTAATTCAGGAGCCTTTGTGGGTGGTGGGTTACACATTGGGTTGCTAGCCACAAGGCCAGCCTTTTGAAACTACTAGCTGCACTCTACAGGAGCGAGACGAGGCAGTCTGCTCCCATACATGTGCACACTTGAAACCCAAAAGGGTAGTTCTCCTGTCCTCTCTAGCCCTATGACTTAGCATTGACTCAGTGGCAATGGGTGGGTGAGTGGAATAGTGGGTTACATGTTGCACTGCTAAGCACAAGGTCAGTAGTTCACATCTACCGATGCCCCTCAGGATAAAGAAGAGGTTTTCTGCTTCCTAAAAGAATCTCAGCCTCTGAAATCCAAAAGACCAGCTCCAGCAACTCATCCTGAGCTGGTATGAATCGGGAAACACTCAATGGCAGTGAGTTTTGAACCATACCATTAACAGTAAGGGACACACTTTAATTCAGAAGGTGACATCATTATTGTCGATAATAATTTAAATGAAGACATTGATTGCCTCCACGCGGTGCTCTTACAAAGTGTATCTGGCTCTAAACTATTGCTTAACAGACATCAACTCACATGAATGAGACAGCCCAGAGGGAGGTCATAGGACCGCCATTTCCAGCCATGGTCAAGGGGACTCAGAAAAGGTCAGGAACACTTCTGAGGGCATACACCTTCTACAAGGACAACTAGACTGTCTGAGCCCAAGCCTGAGCTGTTGGCCACTCTCCTCTTAGATCCTACGGGATGAGTAGCTGCTGGACCCAGCACTCGAACGGTCAGGACCCTGCTGCTCAGACCCAGGTTGCATGAAGCTGGTGCCAGAACTCCTCAAAGCCCCCGGGGTGGCTCTGCTGTGATTTAGGACTCTACAGGAAGCCTGAACTCCCTATGAAACCATGAGGCTGTAGGAAAGATTGGACACACCTCTTTATTATCGCTCTCACTAACTACCCCTCAATTTCACTGAAACTTGATCTGACCCTTCAGTAGCCTAACAGAAACCGTTTAGCTGCAAAAGTCCCCCAATACAGTGCTTAAAATAAAACACTATAAATAAGCTGTTTCCAGTCCCAGCAGATGACCTCACCTGACCCCATCCACCTGAAGGCTCACCATGCCCTGGCTCTGTGGTCTTCAATCCCTTCTTTGGTCAAACAGAATTTCACTCCTATGACTCAAGTTCAGGGATCCCTGGTGGTACAGTGGGTTAAGCATTGGACCACTGACTGAAATATCAGCCATTCAAACCCATCAGCCACCAGCCAATCTTCTGGAAGATGATGAAGGTCCCATTATCGGGTCATTGAGTAGGAACTGAATGGACTGCAGTGGGTTTCCGTGCTTTGATATGACTCAACATCAACAAATTAATAGCATCAACAATGTTGCAGTGTTTTTACACATGCCAGGCATGGTGCTACGTGTTTTGCACAGGTTAGCTCATTGAATCCTCATCACAACTCTAGGGAGTGGACACTCGCTAATAATCATTTTCCAGGAGAATACATTGAAAAATAACTTGCCCGCGGTCCCTTAACTCATCACCAGATCCCGGATTTCCCCCTGGTTCTGGCTGAGCCCAGGGCCCATTCTTCTAAGTACTTCCACGAGTGGGCATGCCCACATGCATGTCTCAGAGCTTCCTCAACTCAAAATGAAGACACTTCTCGCCACAAATGTCCTCCTTCTGCTGACCTCTCCAAGCTAATGCTGCTTCCTGACAGCTACCACGCACTTCAGAAATCACTGAATCACCCATCAAACGCCCTCACCTGTGGCAACTTGTTGGTCCCCAAGTCCTCTTGATGTGGCCCTTCTAAGATACTCAACCCCTCCTCTCGATGCCCACTGTTCTTTCTCAGTCTCATTTTATCCAGATGATATTAGTAACACCACTACACAGGCTTTCCCTTACAAATCAAAATCCTACGTCAGTGGTTCTCAACTTTTCTAATACCGCGACCCTTTCATACAGTTCCTCATGCGGTGGGGGCCCCCCAACCATAAACTTATTTCCGTTTCTACTTCATCACTGTCATTTTGCTACTGTTATGAATCAGGCGACCCCTGTGAATGGGTCACTCGACCGCCCCCCCCCCCAAAGGGGTCGTGACCCACAGGTTGGGAACCGACGTTGATGGTTCTAGTCTGGCCTTTGGTTGGCCCACCTTTGACACAGAAGCTTAGCATCTTCGGTTGTGTCTTGAGCCCTGACTTAGTGATTAGCCAGCCTTTCTTCACAAGGCTCCCAAATACTTCTTCAAAGCCATTGCTTACCCTGGCCCTGGTCTCTTCTCTACCGCACAGGCACATTCTGCTCATCTCCACATGTTCAACATCTGGGCCCTCAGCGGAATCTGGCCCAAAGGCACACTGAACCATGTTGGCTCAACCGGCTCAGATTGTATATAATGTGTGTGCATATGTGGGTTAACTGGCAACATGTAAGGAATTGAGAACATTTTGTGAAACTCCAGATGGCCGTGTTCTCTTGTAAACATATTTGAAGAGCTGCTTGTGGTCTTTACTGCCCCGTATTATGCCTCCAACCAGACTCGCCTCGCATGTACCAGAGCTACCTGACCTTGTAGCTATTTGGTTTGTGACCTCTACTCTGGGCCATTGTAAGGGCTCTAAAACACCATGTATCTTCATGCTTTTGTGACTTTGCCCATGCGCATGCTTAGGGGAGAGCGCCCTTCTTCTACCTTGTGAAACCCCCTTTCTCTTTCGAGGTCCAGATAAAGACTAGCTCATCATTTCTATGAAGTCCTGCCAATAAAGTCAATCACACTTTACTCAATACTCCCATAAAACTTTACCTGCATTTCCAGTGTAGAACCCTCCAAACTATAACAGGCAGTGCTCTAGAGTACCTCTCATGACAAGATTGGGAAACCCTTGAACCAAGACTTGGTTCTGTGCCGCTTTCTACCACTACCGACATTGTCTATCATGAACAATGAAGAATGTAAACTCAATTGCAGTAGGATAGTTTCCCCTCTCGGTCGACGTCTTTTCTTGGTCTCTAAAACTAAGCAAGCAAAAGACTTACCACCATACCTAAGTTTCAAGCATCTCCCTAGCAAAAGTATCTAGTAATGCCCGAGGGCTGGCTCTCCCTGGGTTCTCGATGTGCGATGTAGAAAGCAGCATACATACAACCTCCTGCTCTCTGCTATGATTCACAGTATCAAATAGTATCGATTATTATTCCCAGTGGTGATGAGCGTCTAGAGGATCATCAGTTCATGGATGAGGTCTGTATCTTCTCCTGGGCTTGCGAATAGCATGGCTGCCCAGGGAGCTCACTTCTGACTTCACCCTCTCCATTCCTCATGCCCTCGGCACCTTCCGCTAACATGGAAGAAAACCACATGTCTAAGCCTCTGGATCTAGGTTGAGAAAGACAATGTAGCAATTGGATGGCAATCACAAGATGACCAGGAGGTGGCAGATAGCTCTTGCCATGGCAGAGAGGGAAAGAATCCTTCACTCTTGCTCCTGCGTGTGAACGTCTGACGGAAGGATGGCAGTTGCCTGGGAGGTGACATCTCAGGAGGAAGGGCAACATTCTTTCAGGAGACGCCTCCGTTTTTGCCAAGACCAGCTGCTGACAGACAACCCCATACCGGAGGCAGCTGACGCCTATTATTATGCGAGACTATTCACATTTCGCTCTCTCTAATTTTTCTTCCTCTAATTTTCTTCCGAAAAATGCACAAGGAAGCAGACAAATCCCTGTTAAAATCTATAAAGTACGTAGCCTGACCCGGGGCTCGGCTTATGAGTCACTCTCCCAAAGGATCTTCCTGATGGGACGAAGGGAATCAGACAGGAACCTAGCAGTCTGCCCTCTGCAGAAGGAATGCCAGACATTTCAGACTCAGATTCGGATCTTGATTTGGAATAGTTTTCTTCTCTTGTGATCCAATTTCCTCTTAATTCATCAGGAGGTTTGGGGGGGTATCTTTGTTTTGTTTTGTTTTTTTGTCTCTGTGTTGTCGGCCCTCGGGGCATGTCATCAGATGCCGCTGCACTCTGAAAACATATTTCAGACAGATTTCTGGTTCGAGTATTAACTCATTTCCCAAATGGTTTTCATCCTAGGAGGTAAATGACCTACACCATGGAAAACCGACATCAACATTTATCTTTTTCTTTTTTTTCAAAATGAATGTCTCTCCATCAGAAGGAATTAACTCTCATCTTTAAAAAAAGGAATGTACTTTAGATAGTGGTTTTCAAACTATGGCTAACTGCAGGTCAAGATTAAGGGAAGGACTGAGTTTCAAAATGACAGAAATGTTATGCTTTCATTTTTTTTTCTCCCTATGAGTCTTAACTTTAAGAAGTTCTTCAGTGCTGGAGGGGCTGGGCTCTGGGCTGGCTGATCTGGCTAAGCACCCTCTGTAGGTGTGTCTTTGGCTTGACTGGAGTATTTTGTTTTGTTTTTTTTGTTCAAAGATCTATTTCTGCAAACCTTTTAAACAGTGTTGAATATCAGGCTTCGTCTTAAGGGTTGAAGGAATGCCTTTGTCCCCATCAACTCAAAGATTGGCTAAGTATGGTTTTATTATTTAAAAACTTCCCATTTTGTCTTCCAAAGAAAGAATCTTTTCTTTTTGCATAAAATATTTGAAACACTCTATTGTGATAATAGTCTATAAAATGCAATCTGTATATAACCTTTATAATTTAAAAAATCATGATTGACCATAATTTTATCCTTCTCTGGTGTATGAATGTGGGAGATGTAAAAATAAATCAAACCTGGTACGAGAAAATAAATCTCTAACTGCCTAGGCCTCAGTTTCGTCACCAATCATTTTCTCATCGGGGAAACAGAGTTTGGATGAAACGACCCCTAAGAGCGATATCTAATGGAGTTGAAGACCGAGGAAAATGGGCAACTTAGATCTAGTGGCAAAAGGTCCAATCAGATCCTCATGGCTGTAGGAGTAAGGTTTTATTTTATTCCTCTATAAAATGAGACTGATTAAGACCTATACTGAATGCTACCAACATATCATGAGAACAGACCTCCTAGCAGAATGTGTGCACATTCCGGATGCTCTGCTGAAAGGGAAGGAGTGCATTGTGAGGTCATGAAAGCCTTAAGACTGAGCACATGACCAGAGCTGGGCATTTCCACTCTGGCACTTGGAGAAAGAAGGGAGCGAGAGCATCTCGCCGTCCTTGACCAGCATGATGCCCCTCTGCTGCAATGAAACCAGAGCCACCGGGGTTTAAAAAAAGACCAGCATCAGAGCGAAGGCATCACAGCTTGGCAAGAAATGCTCAGCATAGCTTGCACCGTCACCAGGCTCTCCCTCCCAGCCGGCACCCTGCTTCTATTTAAACCCCTGACACTTCTCTGCACTGCACGCCTTTCTGGCCAGACGAGCAGCGGCGCAGAGAAGGGCAGCATGGCTCCAGGAGAGAAGGAAAGGGAGGAGACGCCCGCCAAGAGTGCCCTCCGCAAGGTCCGCACTGCCACCCTGGTAATCAACTTGGCCCGTGGCTGGCAGCAGTGGGCAAACGAGAACAGCACTAAGCAGGCCCAGGAGCCTGCAGGCTGGCTGCCCGGTGCAACCCAGGACCCACATCAAGCTCAGAAACCAGTGTTCCACCCTCCTCCCTTCAAGAAAGACCAGGGTGCTAGCTCCAAATGTCCCTCCCAACAGCCAGGGGGACAGAGCCCTGGGCACAGTCCGGAGGGGGCGCCTGAGGTCCCCCACATCAAAAGGAAAGAAGTGACCAAAACAGTTGTCAGCAAGGCCTACGAGAGGGGCAGCGATGTGAGCGATCTCAGCCACCGGTACGAGAGGGACAGTGACCTGCATGACTCTGAGCAGCCACGAGACGACATCGACAGGATCCTCAACAGCCGTGGCTCCCCAGGGCGACGGAGGAAGTGTGGCAGCCTGGTGTCCGAGCTGACCAAAGGCTGGAAAGAGATGGAGGAGGACGAAGTCAAGTGGCGGAGTGACAGCATAGACACAGAGGACAGCGGCTACGGAGGGGAGAACGAGGAACGGTCGGAGCAGGAAGGGGAACAGGTGGCTGGTACCCGAATCAAGCGCCCCCTGCCCTCCCAGTAAGTCGGTGCGCCCTTCGGATCCTTACTCCCCTCTGCTGCCCGGTCCATTTTGACTCCTGGCGCGCCCACGTGTGTCCGAGAAGTGGGTTCCTTAGAGGCTTCAGGGGTGGATCTTTCAGAAGTAGATTACCAGGTCTTTCTTCTGAGGCCCCGTTGGGGAGACTGGGCACCTCCCACCTTTCAGTCAGCCGCTGAGCACATTGACCGTTTGCGCCCTGCAGGGACTACTCTGCTTTTTAACGCCAATACCATAATTTAGTTCCAACGAGCGGTGGGTACTGAGGGCGCAGGGCAGTCCTGCCAGACTGCGAGCAAGGAGATACTGCGGATGGAATATCAGAAATCAACAAGGGCTTGTTTGGTGTATTTCCACGGGCGTGGATATGTCAGCCATGTGGGCTCAGCCCAAGCATGACTGCTGCTCATGAATGCCGTTGAGTCAGTGCACACCAGATGGGCCCTATAGTGCAGAGGAGAGCTGCTTCACACCTCTTCCCAATCTGCTAGTCTCTACGGGATCGCATTGTCAGGTCTTCATGTTGTATCCCTCATGAGTGGGGTCGGAGGTGGGGGCGATGACTCTTTGAGGTGCTAAAAGCTTGACTCATGGGGATGGGGGCGGAGGCCTAACTCAAGTTGGCCTCCTCTTGGGTTCCTTCCGCCCAGTCTTAGAGCACACCGGGTACCAGTATGTTGTAATCAAGCTGCAGCAACTCTTAATGTCAATGGTAATCCTAGCTGTGATCAGGAAGTTCTCCAGAAGCCTAATGGGACTTCGTGTCTGCGAGGACTATCAACTACTGCTTAAGAGACAAAAAGAAGGGTTCTCAAGCCAACTGGCCGGCGTTTTCTGCTCACTCAGTTTCCAATATAGGCACCTTCTCTCTCCTATATCTCCAAAAGAAATGGAGGTGCTAGGGATGCTTAAATAGAAAGCATTTTCTTGATGGGTAAGAGGTCCCATGGGTAAATGTAACAAACAACTCAACTTTGATAGAAGTTGGATTTTTTTCTTTTCTGAACAATAATAGCTTTATTGTGAAAGTAGTTTATATTTTGTCTACATTTTAAAATACTGTCTACTGATTTTATATGAACTCTGATTTTCTAAAAACACCTGTTGACCGAAAGAACCGGATACCTCTCTCACAAGCTAAAGATGAGAAATTAAAATGCCAAACACTCATCCTGCCCACCAAATTCTAATCAGGTTTTTAAAAAAAGTAGTGATTGAGCTTGCAAATACTACTTTATAGACAAGGAAATTAGGAAACTGGGTTAAAACCAGGCATAAGGCTATGAAGTAGTGACGCTAAGAAGTCTGGTGCTGAGTTGGTGGTGGGAGATGGGCTCTTTCAACTTAGAGAAGCTGGAGAAGAGACTCAGGGAATAAAATGGAGGTAAACGTGTCAACTGAACAAATGGAACCCCATTAACTCCCAAAGTTTGGTGCTTTGGCACAGTTGTATTGATGGATTTAGCTAAAAACAAAGGCAAATATATTAGACTCCTAAAATCTACTTCCAACCATAGAACTTAAGAGTCTTCTCTAAGGGGTAAGGTCAATAACAAGCTAACTGCAAAGTAGATCCCTAGGGCTACCCTGAAATCTATTTGATAGCAGAATAAACCCATCAACTCCCTTAACATCAACTCCTACTTCTAGACACCCTCCAGAGCAGTGTGATCCCCACATTGCCATTATAAATCTTCAACAGCAGCTGAATCTTCCTCTGGTGGGTTTGAACTGCCAACCTTACAGGTTAAGGCCCAAATCTTAACCCACTGTGCCACCTTCTGATAACAGACCAGAGAGAGCATACTTGCTGTTCAGAGATGCTTAACTGCCTTTTGATATGGTCATCCTGCTACCATACATCGGGTGTGACCCAAAGGATGTCGTGGTTGCTTGACTCCAGAGAGCTAGCTCCGTGCTGTCTGGTTGGCAGGCAACCCAACACATGCTCAATTAAACTCCTCCCAGAATTGCTCTGAGAAGCAGAAATACTTTGCTGTCCATTGAGAAGGGCGCCCAAGCAGGGAGAAACGCTCCATCTAGAGGAGGTCTATGGAATGAGCCAACACTAGCCAATCTTCCCTTTCCCTTACCGATTCCAGACTGACACTCGCAACGCTCGCCTGCAGCTTAATGACATTCTAAGCTGTTGATTTAGAGGAAGGGTATGCACCAGATATTTCAGTGCCAATGGACTTAGATAGGTTTGAAGTGTACCTTCTCGGCATTTTAATATTAGAATGTTATCACATATTTAATAATTTACCCATTATAATTATTACCAAAATAAATAGCCTTCTGGTGCTAGTTCCTATATTCTCATCACTGTGTTAAAATACCCTATTCAGATTTTTATAAAAGGCAGTATTCAAACAAGTCAGTTTTAGAATGGCTCTTTTCTGTAAAGAAATCTAGGCTTTCTAGGATGAGCTCCTTATAAGTAGAATTTGTGACCTTGCACATAGAGACAGGGGCAAATATTTCTGGCTACTTACAGACAACTATATTAAAACGATTAAGATTTTTTAAAATTAAAAACAAAAGAAAAGTATGTTCTGTAAAAGTGAGGACACTGAGAATGTAAGTCAACCTTAAATATTGCTAACGTGTGGGTGAGATGACAGTCATTAAATATTGCTTTAAATTTGTTCTAATGCTTAACTTAAACTACTATTCACATTTAAATAGTTTTTTAAAAGGAAAAACTGGTGTTTTAAGCCTTATAATCATTGACTAAGGAGCCGTTCAAAAACATGATTTAAACCTGATACTTTGATTTTTAAAAGTTAAAATGTAAAAATAACAGATTTCTTAAATACTAATTAAGATGCACTGTCTATATGTGTATATATATACATACACACTGCCTATAGATATATTACATATCTGTTTAATAAACCCAAACCACCTCAGTGCCATGACGTTAATTTTGACTCATAGCAGCCCCGTAGGACAGACTAGAGCTGCCCCTGTGGCTTTCCAAGGCTGTCCATCTTTACATGAGTGAAAAGCCTCATCTTTCACCCTGTGGAGCAGCATGTGGTTTCAAAGTGCTGGTCTTGCTGTGAACAACCCAACAACACAGAATCCACTACACCACCAGGGCTCCTGTACACCTTTCATTAGATGCTTTATTTTCCATTTAACATTGTCGTGCATTTTTTGTCACATGTCTACAACAAATTGTAGTGTTACTCTTTGTAGCAGTGTCTTCCCAGGTCAAATTGCAGTGTGAGGGCAGATCAGAATCTGGCAAGGATACCAAAACCAAACCCATGATGTCAAATGGATTTCTCTACTCGTAGAGACCTTACAGGACAAAGTAGAATTGCCCTGCATAGTTTCCAGCACTTCAATCCTTAAGAACGTTTTTTCTTTGTCACTTCTTTTTCCTGCTCTAGTGGCCAGTGGGTCTCAGACATGGTTCTGTTAGCTCCACTCAAAATGTTTTTCAGTTAACAGCTGAGATTTAGAAATTGAGAAATGGAAAGCATGGGAATTAATGAAAGCTTGCCATCTAGTGGATGACATTCTTTAAAAAAATAAAATCACTCAAGTATTCCTTCCTATTCAATTCTATTTGGTTGTTCCTTTTGTTCTTCCATAGACAGCTTTCAGGAGGTGAGCTTAGTATTGACGGCTGCCTGATCTGATTTGTTCTTGTACTTTTAAGAGTGGATTGTAAGAGCAGGCATGCCATTGCACATCCATAGTTTCAACACTTTGTGAGTCATATCTCTAACTCAGTACCGCCAACAAAGATGCTCCTTGGTGTGCTGGTGTAATGTGTGTGTGTGTGTGTGTGTGTGTGCGTGTTGGGGAGAAGGGTGTGTGTGTGTGTGTGTGTTGGGGAGAAGGGGGGTGTCACTTGTGAGGATGAAGTATGTTGATGGTTTCAAACTGTTGACCTGGGGTTAGCAGCCCACCACACCACTCCAAACCAACCAAGTCAAACTCACTGCCTTCAAGTCAATGCCAACTCATAGCAACCCTATAGGACAGGGCCAGGCTATCATCTGTGAGTTTCCAAGACTCTCTTATTGGGAATAGAAAGTCTTGTCTTTCTTCCTCAGAGCAGCTGGTAGTTTGAATGGCTGATCTTCAGGTTAGCAGCCCAATATGCAGTCACTACTCCACCAGGACTGGGCTCTCCAAATCCAAGAGTTTGTGGCTTAACCAGGAAAGCAGAGAGACAGGAAATACAGGTCATTACATAGAGGTGTTCTGGTGGTGTAGTGGTTATGTGTTAACCCAAAGGTCAGTAGTTTGAAATCCCCAGCAGCTCTGTGGGAGAAAGATGAGGCTTTCAACTCCCATGAAAAATGAGTCTCCCAGAAGAGCTCAAAACCACCAGAGGTTCCACAGGAGAAAGATGAGGCTTTCTACTCCTATAAAGAGATACAGTCTCAAAAACCGAGTCTCACCAACTCGGCAGTGAGCTTTGAGTTTGACACTATCATTCTGAGCACATAAAATAGAAGGGAGACACCACACTAACAAAACCGCGGGGTTGTATATGGATTGTCTTCCGTCATTCCAGAATGTTTGCTGGTGTTTATATGTTTGAATAATACGTCTTCCTCAACATGCATATGGGCAGGAGATATCAAGGAAAAGCATTATCATGATCCTGACTCTTCATTTTCTATTCCCCTTAGAGCAAACAGATTTACAGAGAAACTCAGCTGCAAGGCCCAACGGAAATACAGCCAAGTGGGCAGCTTGAAAGGGAGATGGCAACAGTGGGCCGATGAGCACACACAGTCCCAGAAGCTCAATCCTTTCAGTGAGGAATTTGACTATGAGCTGGCCATGTCCACCCGCCTCCACAAGGGAGATGAGGGTTACGGCCGCCCAAAAGAGGGCACCAAAACTGCCGAGAGAGCCAAACGAGCCCAGGAGCACATCTCCAGGGAGATCACGGACCTGTGCTTCATCATCCGCACAATGGCTCGCTGCAGGCGAGATGGCAAGATCCAGGTGACTTTTGGAGACCTTTTTGACAGATACGTGCGCATTTCAGATAAGGTCGTGGGCATCCTCATGCGGGCCCGGAAACACGGCCTGGTGGACTTCCCAGGAGAAATGTTATGGCAAGGCCGAGACGACCACGTGGTGATAACTCTACTGGAGGGCCCCTCCTACCACAAAAGCCAGATCTGACCCACTCCTGTTTTAATGCTAAAATGTAAAGGCATTCACCATTAAAATGAAAATTGCTCTGTCACAACTCAGTAGATATTAAATAATTGTACATACTTTTAGGGCTTTATTTTTATCTTTGGATACTTGAAAAGGACACAATAAAGCATTTCCCAGTGCAATAGTTCACTATCCATGGCTGGCAAGTCCACAATGACAAATGGTGGCCCATTGTGACGAAGCAGAGCTGCTGGTTGGGTTTCGGAGACTGCAAATCTATTGGGAAGCAACGGCCTTCTCTTTCTCTGGTGGAGCAGCTGGTGGGTTTGAACTACTGAACTTTGGGTTCACTGCCCACTCAACCTACTGTGCCACCTGGACTCCTTGAGTGTCATTTAGTGTATACTAAGTGTTTTAATTCATGAAATTCCACTGACCCTGTTAGGAAAAAAGAAATGGCTCTTCAGCGCAGAAATGAGTAGGGATGTTCCATGAATTACACATGGCATCTCAGAATGCAGCAGGGCACACTGTGATTGCAGCACTTCGCAGGAGGATGCCAAAAGGTCCCACTTAGTTCAGCAAATCTAAATGTGAAAGGTTCTGAGTTTATCTTTATACACCTACATTTATCACAGAATCCAATAAAAAGATACATGCATAGAAAACTAAGATCTACAGTACCATGTTGGCACGGCTGACGGGCCTCTGGGGGCGTGGCATAAAATTTCCTGTAGGAGCTGGCTTTGGTCCGAGTGATTTGAGCACATCACCTAAAATCCACGTCTGCCTTACTGTAGGAAACTGATCATTTCCCCAAAAAACCTTCGATTATGCTTTTGCGGCTTGCAGTTGTGTCAATGGACAATGAAAGCAAAAACAATGCTGAAACGGAGTGGTCTGTATGGAAGACTGTTAAGGAACCACTGGGAAACCAGGAACAGATGTGAAGCAGTTTGTCTTATGCTGCAGTGACGGCAACCTTATGAAACAGCTGAAAGTTGGAAAACAGCATTCGACCTGCCCAAGTGAGAAAGCGTTTGTTTAATGCAGTGACGCAGAAAACGCTGACAAGTGTCTGTTAGTTGTCAAATATTTTGTTTAATGAGTAACATTTCCTATACTTTATAAAATGGAACATATGAGTTTAATTCTTAATGACCTCAAGGAGCATTATTAAAGTGCATTGGTATTGTAGAAGTTAGGTATTAAGAAAATTAATGTCAAATTTTGACACCTCAAAATAATAGGCTTTCATAATCATTAGGTTTTAGATATAGTTGAACTACAGAAATCACCTGTTTTTAGTCACGATCCTCTTTCAAAATGCAAGTTTGTATACGTCCTTAAAGGAAGTAGGTACACTTTGTTCCCATGGTAGACTTATGAAATGACATAAATCAGAATTTCATGTAAGTTGTGCATTTATGTCACAAGAAGGAAGCATGTCAAAATTTAAAGGCAAATGGCACCACATTAAAAGATGTTTTGCTTCCTGATTTTTGTTTATATACTCCCTTCCCTAAGTTAGATTCCACAATGTCACTTTGTGTTTAAAATATAAGAAAAGAGACAGAGACTCGGGCTACTTCTGGTTTGGGTACTTAGACCAAAGCACAGAAATAGTTCCTATTCAATCTGCAACCGTTTATACAGGTATGAACATATTTAAAGTTCAAGTTGTTTGAATTTGGGGTTAAAAAGTTATCTTAAAGAGCCAGAAAGCTAGAGGTCTTAGGGGGACATGCCTTCTGGGTAAGAGGTACATCCTGACAATGGCCTCCTTTAGGTGGGTAGCATCCTAAGAGCTGGCTTGTTACACTCATAGCTACGGCTTAGTGATTTTTTTTTCTGGTTTAATGTACTTTATTCCTATGTTAAATGTTCCTTTGTCATAGTTTCCTAACTAGGCAATCAAAAAATATTCTCTAACCGTTAAACTACCTAAAACTACCATAACAGGAGTTTCGTAGTTACCAGTGATGGGTGAGAGGGAGGAAGGGGTTACCAGCGCCTCGGGTAAACTGAAACAAAAGCAAAGAATGAGATTGGTTACTGGTACTGTTGTACATGTGGTGAATGTCAGTGTACTATAGAAATGGTTCAGCTAACAAATGTTCTCACCTTTTTGTTTTTTAACCATGGTAAAAGAAAACAACATACAACATAGTTGAGAAATTTTAGCACATTTTGAAAAATACAAAAACAAGTAGAGCTCAAGTGACTAATGAAAATCTTCCATTTCTTTATACTCAACCAAGAAAGAGTAGCAAATGAAATAAATACATTATCAGTCGCATTTTAACCTCGGTAAGTCTAGCTCCCATTAAGTGCTATATGGTTGGTTTCCAAATCTGAGATTTTCTAAGCTTTCAATCTGACGTGAAAAACGTTTTGCTATGTTGAATTGCTTTTTTTTTTTTTTCTCTTCTGGACCTCCAGTCTATATAAGCTGATGCTTCCCAGTCTATATAAGCTGTCATGCTCATAAACTTCCATAAAGGTTTATAGTTTTGACTTCCTGATTCCCAAGGTAAGGCTCATTGAAAAGGAAGTTCAGAGATAGGGTTTGTTTCTTCTCACACCGCACCACCACCTAATTTGCCTTCTCTCCTTTTCCCTCCCTCTTACCAAACTCTGGTTCCTTCTTTCACTAATTACTATGAACAGGTTCAAAGTAAGAACATGGAGCCGTTTCTGTTATGAGAATTCGAACTCTCCATCAGTGAGAACTGAGTGTCAACTGGAACTGGCTCTTGGGAAGGATCTCAGCACGACTGCCTTCAGGGATGGAGAGAAGCGGGACACCAGCCAGCCTGGCCTGAAAGTGGCCCCTCACGACGCATGTGCTGTTTGCACCATGTCAGAAATGCATACTTGTCCTAAAGTCATTAAGCTAGAAGTCTGTTTTGAAACTGGCACCTTTGGTTTGCCTTCTATTACCTTGTATTTACCTTTGAAGAAGAAAAAAAAAATCCATCTAAAGCAGCGGTTCTCAACCTGTGGGGGTCGAACGACTCTTTCACAGGGGTCGCCTGATTCATAACAGTAGCAAAATTACAGTGATGCAGTAGCAACAAAAATAATTTTATGGTTGAGGGGGGATCACCACCACATGAGGAACTGTATGAAAGGGTTGCAGCATGGGGAAGGTTGAGAACTACTCATCTAAGGGGTGTCAGATGGATCAAGATTTCTTTCATAGATATATCCAATTAATTAATCAAGCACATTCATTGTGGAGCCGGTGGCATCTTTTAGAGAAAACCAAAAATCAACTCGCTGCCATCGACTTGACTGGGTTGAACTGGCCCTGTCCTCACAGATTGTAACTGTTTATGGGGGTAGAAGGCCCTTTCTTCCTAAAGAGCAGGCTGGATTTTGAGCTGCTGACTTTGCATATCCCAATCCGATGCTTAGCCGCACCACCACCAGGGTCAGATGGAAACCCCAATGACTGTGAACATGCTGGTCTCCTCAAGAGGCTGGATTTTGACCCACTCGTGTGTGTCCTTAATGCATCACCTTACTCCTTTTTAAAAAGATCCTGCCTGGTATTTGATAATGACGATCATCACTCCCTTCTTCAGTGTTGCCTTGGCCATTCTTCGCCTTTTAATGTCCATATACATTCTATAATCAGCTTAATTTACACAAAAATAAACCTGACGGGCATATTCACTGATCGCACAGGCTGGCCCGGATTCTGGTCTAACGTGTTGAGTCAGTTCTAGCGAAAGTCCAAGGTCTTCCTTTTTACATCATTAATGTTTTTATTATCTTTACCTCGGAGGGTTGAAAATACGACAAATTTAAAAATATGCTTTATACATAAAAACAAATGACACGGATACTCTGATGAAGCAGGATCATTGGACAATGTTGGCATCTTGTCAGTTTTCTTAGTACCGTCGCTGGTGGGAGAGTCTGGACCATTTGGATTATCCCTGGGATGGGAGTTTCCGGAAGAAAAATGAGTGAAAGGAGACTGCATGGTCACTTTCTTTTTCTTCAGATCTTTCACGCTAACATCTGTTTCCAGAATCTGCCTAATGATCTTAGCCCAGCAGTCCACATGTTTTCAGGTAACTGAAGCTGGATTTCATTTAGAAAAACTTCAGCTACAATGCTTTTACTATTACTGATAAACTAAACAAAAAATACCCCCAAAGCTAGAGGCTGTTTAAGTGAGGTTTGTCATAATGAAGAGGGCTAACTCGGGGCCTAAGACTGACATCCTTCAATGTTATCTTTCAATTCTAAAGTATTAAAAGCCACTTCCCCCAAAATAATACCCAAATTCTCAAATCATTGCACAATAAGGTCTTTAACTAAAACCATTTCTTCAACCTCGTTTATTCTCGTTGTACATTACCCAATCTCGATGAGTAACATGCCCAATTCTAAGTTAAAAAACTCGACACTTAATCCTTTCTTTGTTCTCTCTCACAACCAATTGATAACTACAGCTCTTCACCCTAAATTTCTCCCCAATCCATGTCTACTTCTTTTTCAGTACCATTGTTACTACTGCTCGGGCCTCATAATGTCTTCTCTGTGTTGACAGGCTTGTTCATAAGGTCACCTTGTCTCTAGTTCATCCTCCATTAATCTGCTTTCCGCAGAGATCCTTCTAAACTGCAAACCACACTGTCTCTCCACTCAACTGTTCCTTACCGCACCTATAGGGTTAAAAAAAGTCTGTATCTCGTAGAACTACATGCAACCAAATTCTTAGATAACATGGGACTTATCCTATCTGTACCTTCCCTCTCAAAAAAAAGCAACATACGTTTAAGCCATCAACTGACTGGTAATTCCTCACATATCAGATACATTCATGCATCTTCATTTTAAAACTTTGTGGTAATTCCTCTACCTGGGATACATTCTTCCACAGCTACTACCAGAATCACCTTAGTACAAACTGCTCAACGCTTTTTTATACAGATGACATTAGCAGGCTTAATTAATCAAAGACTTTATAGATTGTGTAAAAATTCATATTCAATAAATCCAGACTCAAATTTGTATATATATATATATATTTTAATTTTATTTTGTATACACAACTATGACCTTATTGTAATTGAAATCAATTACAGTTTTTTATTTATTTATTTTTTGTGGTTAGTTAACCCCACAAAGACAATAATACTGCTGTGGAAGACCAAAGGGAAGAGAAAAAGAAAAAGAACCGATACATTTATTTACAATTGCTTGATTGTAAACATTTCATCTATGCACTGTTACTAACTTATCAGGAGAGGGCTTGACATAGACAAGGAAATGACGCCCTGGGTTTCTAGTCAGATTCAGCAATAGCATATTATAATATAACATCAGATTGTTTCCCATTAACATTAGGCTTTCTTTAGATAATTATTTAAACTTTCAAAAGAACTAAATATATTCAATTGCTATACAACTAAAACTACTTAAGCCAACATATGTGGCTTGTAATTTCATTTTTAGAATAATTCAAAGTGCTATAAGCCACCTGGCAATCAACACTTTTCTCTAAGAACAAAACTACTTTAAACATTAATTTACAAGATCATATACAATGTTTATGTCGAATAGCTGAAATTTCAGCACAAGGTCACTGTCACATGTATAACAGCAGGATTTTTGTGATTTTTTTTTGCATAACATGAAGCTTGAAATTAAATGATTTAGTGCCACAATGGCTTATTACTGGTTTTCCTACAAAAGAGGATAAGAACTACTAATATAGTCTATCTTTTGATTTTTCTGAGGTCACTTGACAGTAAGTTTGCATATTCCACAAGTCTACTGAGTTACAATATTGTCAACTATAATCATTGCCCTTTTATAAGAGCAAGTGCTAATGGCAATTAATAACATAGATCAATTAAAAAATCACAAGTAGTTTTTTCCTTTTGAAAAGGAATAAACTGTTTTAGGAGCTGGTGTACAACAATGCTAAAACAACAAAACTATAAAATAGTATATCTGACACAATATTGAAGAAATATGCATGTTTCATAGTTTTTTTATACTTATGTTAATGCCCTGCACTAAGCTACAAATATGTAATACTCTATTTTCTTGTTAATATATTAGATCCAATAGAATCATTGAGTTCTCATTCTCCTTTGTCATTTTATAAATATTTATCAAATAATTCAGCATGATGAAAGTATATGCCCAAACCTATAGATTATGTGCCCTGTGGTCTGCTACAACCAGAATTCTCCTTGAATTTCACTTTTAGTAGAACAAAATCAAAATACCTTCAAAATTAATAGAATGTTGTAGTGTGAATTAAAATTAGAACTCAGTGGTGGCAGAGTACACATTATTTTGGCATGTGGTTCTCCTTCATAACAATAAGTTGAGCATGTCCAAATGTCACTTGTACCAACCTCATAGTGATGCAGTAGCATCTACCCAGACTTCATTCCCTCAATGCCCCAGGTTAGGCTGCTCTAGTAAAAGAATCAATATTGTTAAAAAAAAAAAAAAAAAAAGAAAAGTTCAACCAAAGAGCACCATCCTGTGAGGAGACTGAGATAACATGGATTGAGATCAGGTGGTAACTATGATCAAAATGATGCCAAAATTCTGACCAAATCCAAGCTGTTGTGCTACATGGACCCAGGCATGGACTAAGCCCAAGGGGCTTTGGAACAGAAACATGATTTTAAAAATAAACTCCAAAATACTAGTTGTCATAAATGGTGATATGGATTAACCCAAGACCACGAGTGACATGTTACATTGTATTGCTACTTGAACTTTCAAAACAATGCTTGTTCATGTCAGGTTTGAGGCATTATCCTGCTATGACAGAGAGCATTCCATTTATTCAAAAGCCCAGATTTCAATGTCTTGGATAAAGAAATCTTCTTTTTTAGAAAGTGTATGGTTCCCAAATGTTTTACAAGAATGGCTTCTTCCATGGTAGAGATCTCCATCAAGCCAAAGAGCAAACTCTCCCCTGTAATACATTAAAAAAAGTTATAATGCATTGTTAATATTTCTGCCCTAAATTGTAAAACAATTGAGGAACAAAAAAACTCAGTTTGAGAAAACTTGAAACGAATAAATATGTGATGCTGGAGATTTTTACAAAGCAGAAAAACCAAAAGGAATGCCAGGTGAAAAACTCGAACTCACTGCTACTGAGTTAATGCAACTTGTAAGGGCCCCTGCAGGACAGGAAAGAAGTGACCCTCTGAGACTGCAGCTCTTACTGGATGAGAAATCCCTGTCTTTATCCTACAGAGTGATTTCGAACTGCTGACCTTGCAGTTAACAACACAAACCACTGTGCCACCAAAGCTCCGGGTATAACAGGTACTCAAAAGATAATAAGATCTGACTTATCTAACGGAATACATAACCTAGGGGGGTGGGGAGAGAACTGTGTTGTTAAGAGGAACAGCAGAGATTAATGCACAGATATAATAACCTTTGGAGATTCTCTATATTGATGTAACTAAAACACCAAACTAGCAGAGCTAAGCCAAAATATGTTTGTTTTAGTGGGGGTGGGTGGGGAGAAAGGCCTGAGATCAAGAAGACTTGTTTATGGATTTAGTTGGTCATTATGTATTTTGAAGCTCGGCTGAACGATCTAATCCTTCAGTGGTACAATTGCTCATTATTAAAAAAAAAAAGACTAGGTAATCTAATCTCTAAAGACCTATACAATTCTAAAATTTGAATGGTTATAAATTTTGACCTTTAGGTTAGTTTACATGAACTACATGGCATCATAAGAGCTAGAAGTCTGTTGGAAGAAAACTATGCTATGTTTTGTTGATTTATTTTCTGTAACCAAGAAACAGTAGCCCTGGTGGCATAGTGGTTATATTTTAGGCAGCTACTTGCAAGATCAGCAGTTCAAAACCACTAGCTACTCAGTGGGAGAAAGATGAGGCTTTCTGCTCCCATAAAGAGTTATAGTCTCAGAAACCCACAGAGGCAGGTAAGTACTACTCTGCCCTACAGGGTTATTTAGAGTAGAAATTGACTCAATAGCAATGAGGAACTAATAAGTTTATCTAGATCAGTGGTTCTCAAACTTCCTAATGCCGTGGCCCTTTAATACAGTTCCTCATGTTGTGGTGATCCCCAACCATAAAATTCTTTTCGTTGCTACATCATAACCGTAATCTTGTTACTGTTATGAATCATAAACATATCTGATAGGCAGGATGTATTTTCATGGTTACAAATTGAACGTAATTAAAGCAAAGTGATTCATTACAAAAACAGTATCTAATTATATGTTGTGAAATCGTTTTTCTAATTACAAATAAATGAAATTTTGTCTTGAAGCATGGTGTAGCACGGGTAACTGTCTTCACACCAGGTGCTCGTATGTGGGCACATCTGCATGTGGGTGGACCCGCCTGGAGACACAGCAGTGTCTTGGTTCCTAAGACCATCGAAATAATGTGTTTTCCTATGGTCTTACGCGACCCCTGTGAAAGGGTCATTTGACCCCCAAAGGAGTTGCAACCCACAAGTTGAGAACCGTTGATCTAGAGCAAAACCAGCAACAGATACACAACCCACTGCCATTGAGCTGATTCTAACTCTAGCAACACTATAGCACAGAATATCTTGGGATTTCTGAGGCTATCAAAGCTGACTGCAACAAAAAGTCCCATCTTTCTCCCTTGGAGTTGACTGGTAGAGTCAAACTGACTTGCAACTCACTATGCCAACAGGGATCCTAGCAGATACATAGTTAATGCCTACTGATACACAGTATAAATCTGATTCTTAGGCTATATTTATTTCTGTTTAAGCAGGAAAAGGTAGATAGTAACCATTCGGAATAGTTCCTGGAAAAATTAATCCTTTACAAAAAACTTGAATCTGTTGACTTGTATAGTATCACCTATAATCACCAGAGATAGGAGTGTATCCAGTGTCACTCAAGAGGTAAGCTAAGAGTACAGAAAACAATCAACTACAGTGGGATAAACAGAGATCATATCATAAGGGCCCCCTCGACCATTAAAAACTCTACTTCGCTAAGATAGACAGTGATCTTGGAATGATGCCGCAAGACTAGAGTCTGTTTTGGTTTAGTTCAAAGAGCACTAAAAAGACAGTTCCTAAATTTTCCATCCTCATCAGTTTTTTGGTAGCCATAATTTGTTTTGCAGCTAAACTTGTTCAATTTCATATATGCACATCTATTATGCACATCTGTCCCTTGGGTGGTCACTGTCACCTACACATGGGACAGCACAAAGATAAATGACAAACTATTTGAAATAATGAGCTCATTATCTTTGGCAACAGACCTCTAATCTTTTATACTTATGGCCTTAACCTGTCCTAAAAGACAAAGCTGAATCACTCACTGTCTTTTATTTTGGAGAAAAATTCATTGAGCTAACGAATTGAACTTTTTTCAGCCTATAAGAGAAAAGGAAAGGGTTGATATCCTTCTGAAGTACTTCTTTTGTCAAATATATATATATATATATATATATATACACACACATATATGTGTATATATATATACACATATATGTGTGTGTGTGTTAAAGATCAGACATTTGCATTTAGTTGAAATCTTAGGTGACTCTATCTAAGAAGTACCTTAAAATTTAGAAGACTACATCTAAGAACTCTTAAAATGGACTCTCAGCTTCTCATTAATTCTGTAATAAGATTCATTTTCAAGCTGCATTGGAAACCTGAAACTTCTGAAGTGTTGATTTCAGTGTTTGTGAGCTCTAAGCAAAATTTGGCTTGCGTATTCGTTTTAGGGGGCAGAGGGCATGGTTTTGTTAAGTTTAGACAGGGTCTGTGATCCTTACGACTTTGAAAAGATATATTTAAGACTTATAGATCTGTCCTAGGTAAAACACACAGGAAGTATATGTTCATATGAGCACTGCTTTCAGGAATGACACGTATGAATTCCAGAGCCCACAAGGGATAACAGAGTGGAGGGAATAAAACGCCTTCCAACACACTTATTAATGTCATGTAGCTCTTATGGTGTCCAGTGGCATCAGGGGCAGAACCCAGAGGCATCTCCTTCCATGGTCCCAGAAGAGAAAAGATGCTGGATTGAAGGCGATGAGTAAATGCTTCAGTGAGTTGCTGAGTACTTACTACAAGGCAGTTCTAACACTAGAATTTTCACAAACTCCACAATTCCATCAATTTTTCATGGTTATCAGAGGGTTTCAGGAGCCTGGTGGTGGTATAAGATTATGGGTTGGGCTAATGACTGCAAGGTCAGCAGTTAGAACCCACCAGTCACACCAAGGACAAAAGATGAGACTTTCCAAGTGGGAAGCAGATGCCCTCTTTAATAAGTGATGCTGGAAACAATGGATATCCACATGTAGAAAGTTGAAACAAGACGTCTACCTCACCCCATGCACAAGAATACACTCAAGGTGGATCACAGATCTAGAAGTCAAACCCCAAACCATCAGGACCATTAGGGAGGGAATCGGGACTAATCTCAGAGCACTGGCCCAGGGAGCACATAGGCTCACTGCAACAGGGAAGGGGACACACACAGGTGATCTGGAAATCGACAAATGGGATCTAATAAGAATAAAACACCTGTGCACCTCGAAAGACTTTGCCAAGAGGGTGACAAGGCAACCCACAGACTGGGAGAAGATTTTTAGTAATGACACGTCAGACAAAGGGCTCATTACTAAAATCTACAACACCATCATGACCTGCAAAAAGAGGAAAACAGTTAACCCCCTAAGGAAGTGGGCAAAAGAAATGAGAAGAACTTTCACTAGAGAGGAGATCAATATGGCCAATAAATATATGAGAAAGTGCTCGAAGTCCCTTGCCATAAGAGAAATGCAAATCAAAACAACCATGAGATACCACGTAACACCCCTGAGGCTAGCCCAGATCAGTAAATCAGAGAGCAACAAGTGTTGGAGGGGCTGTGGTGAAATAGGAACCCTCCTCCACTGCTGGTGGTCGTGCAGATTTGTACAGACACTGTGGAAAGCAATCTGGCGATACCTAAAGAAAATGGAAATTGATCTACCTTACGACCCAGCCATCCCTCTACTGGGCATATACCCGGTTGAAGCAGCAAATAAAACACGACCAGTCATATGCGCTCCAATGTTTATTGCGGCACAATTCACAATAGCAAAGACTTGGAAACAGCCTAAGTTTCCATCGATAGACGAGTGGATTAGCAAACTTTGGCACATACACACAATGGAGTATTATGCAGCACTAAAAAGTACCGATGAGCACATGAAACATGTTATTTCATGGGAAGAGCTGGAAGGAATTATGTTAAGCGAGGTAAGCCAGACCCAAAGGGACAGGTACAACATGAGTCCCCTGAGGTAAGTACAATCAGCATGACAGAAATGGGGCATTAATCCACCCAAGGGGAGGGTATGGTTTATATCTCCACAGGGAAAGTGGGACCAGACTTCAACCCAGTGTCGCAAGGTGTGAATGCAATATCCCGGCGTGGAGGACGGAACCGGTGGAGAGGTCGGGGAGGCTGGCCCCAGCACCATAAATTAAGTGGATTCCTGCCCCTCCCCCGAAAAGAACTTGTTCCAAAGGTCCACATTGACCCTGCAGCTATGGGAGATGGACATATTTGATCAGAGCACACGGGAGCAGATGAAGGGGCAGGAGGAGAGAGTGGAGCACAGCCTGGCCCACCAGGCCGTGATGATGATGTTCCTGAGTAGAGCAGCCAGTCCACAGAGAGAACAACATGGCTGGCCTTACTATGAGACATGATGCCCCTCAGTGACTAAGGGCGATACAGGGGACAGCACCGGAGACACAGTGTGGGAATTGCACCTGACCTGATCCCACCACACCGAGGCAAAGCACTGGGGGAGTGCAGCGGAACAGCAAGGGAATGGAGTGGCAAGGTCCCCAGGGAATGCTGAAAGTGGACTTTGGGGCCAGGGCGTGGTGCCCCAACAGACTGGACTGGAAAACGCTCCTAAGGGCCAGCAAAGATCCCTGAACTAACTACAAGCTTTTCTCTTGTGAACTGTTTTGCTCTGTTCTTTTTCAGTGGTTTGTTTTGGTTGTTTTGTTGTCTGGTTGTATACTGTTGCTTTGTGTTCCTCTGTCTAGTTTTCGTGCATGTTAGTGACTCCACAGGTCTGTCTGAATAGGACAGGCTGGATGAACTATCTGGATGAAAAACAACGGGACCGACAGTTCCGGGGGGACTTGGGGTGGGGGGTAGGGGGGGGTAAGGAAGTGGTGTTAACAAACCCAGGGACAAGGGAAAAACATGGGACCCCAAAGGGTAGAGAAGGGGGAGTGGCAGGCCTGGTGGGAAATGATCAAGGGTAAGATTGCTTAGAGAAGAGGTATACTCTAGCCCAGGTGGCGATGAAGCATGGTAGTAGGGCAGGAGGAAGGTCAAGGGAGATGGAGGAAAGAGCTAAGAGTCAAAGGGCATTCATGGAGGTCTAGACAAAAACATGTACATGCAAATATATATAGGAGGTTGGGGAAATAGATCTTTGTGTCGATATTTATAGGTCAAGTATTAAGGTGGCGGAAGGACCTTGGGCCTCTACTCAAACACTCCCTCTATGCATGAATACCTTCTTTTATTAAATTGGAACTCTATGATGCTCACTCTCCCGACACAACGGCTGGAGCCAAAGTGGGTGAACAAGTAAATGTGGTGAAGAAAGCTGATGGTGCCCGGCTATCAAAAGAGATAGTGACTGGGGTCTTAAAGGCTTGAAGATAAACAAGCGGCCATCTAGCTCAGAAGCAACAAAGTCCACATGGAAGAACACACCAGCCTGTGTGATCGAGTGGTCCCAAAGGGATCAGTTACCAGGCATCAAAGAACAAAAAATCATATCATTGACTGCACACCTCCATGATAGGATCGCTGAAGACAAATGGGTGCACAAGCAAATGTGGTGAAGAAAGCTGATGGTGCCCGGCTATCAAAAGAGATAGTGTCTGGGGTCTTAAAGGCTTGAAGGTGAACAAGCGGCCATCTCGCTCAGAAACAAATAAGCCCACATGGAAGAAGCACACCGGCCAGTGCGATCACGAGGTGCCCAAGGGACCAGATATAAGGCATCATGCAAAAAAAAAAAAAGATATAAGTGTGTGTATGTATGTGTATTTATGTGTATATGTATATATGTATGTGTATATATATATTATATTAAATGAAGGGGGAAGTGCAGAGTGGAGACCCAAGGCCCAAGTGTCGGCCAATGGAGATCCCCTCATAGAGGGGCTTAGGAGAGGAGATGGGTTAATTAGGGTGTGAGGTAGTATCGATGAAGAACACAGCTTTCCCCCAGATCCTGGATGCTTCCTCCCCCCAACTACCATGATCCGAATTCTACCTTGCAGGGCTGGATAGGACAGAGGCTGTACACTGGTACATATGAGGGTTGGAGATACAGGGAATCCAGGGTGGATGATACCTCCAGGACCAAGGGCGTGAGGGACGATGCTGGGAGAGTGGAGGGTGAGTGGGTTGGAAAGGGGGAACTGATTACAAGGAGCCACATGTGACCTCTTCCCTGGGAGAGGGACAGCAGAGAAGGGGGGAAGGGAGACCCCGAATAGGGCAAGATATGACAAAATAACGATGTATAAATTACCAAGGGCATATGAGGGAGGGGGGAAAAGGGAGGGAGGGGGGGAAAAAAAAGAGGACCTGATGCAAGGGGCTTAAGTGGAGAGCAAATGCCTTGAGAATGATTGGGACAGGGAATGTATGGGTGTGCTTTATACAATTGATGTATGTATATGTATGGATTGTGGTAAGAGTTGTTGGAGTCCCTAATAAAATGTAAAAGAAGAAAAGAGAAAAAAATGATTAGGGCAAAGACTGTACAGATATGCTTTATACAATTGATGTATGTATATGTATGAACTGTGAAAAGAATTGTATCAGCCCCAATAAATTGTTAAAAAAAAAAAAAAAAGATGAGACTTTCTATTCCCGTGAAGAGTTACCAGCTCAGAAACTCACACGGGCAGTTCTACTCTGTCCTAGAGGGTCACCCTGAGTCAGAATGGACTCAATGGCAGTAAATTTTGACCATAGGGTTAAACCTACAATTTTCAGGAAAATTAAGTTTAGACATATTAGGGAGTTTGAACATATACTAAGTATATAGTGAAGCTGGATTCTGAACCTATTTGGTTTCAAAGCCTGCATTCAGACTACCACATTATTATTTCTATTTTGGGGGGCTACTGCTTAAAATTCTAGAACATCAAGTCCCTACAGCTTCCTTCTTTAAAGATTGTAAATTTATCAATACACAAGGGGGCTTGGAAAAGGTGGTGAAAAATGAAATTGAAAATAGAATTTTCTCACCAATTTTTTAAAGTTCCCTTGTCAAATGACCCAGTGTTCAGTTTATTTGTTGAATTCACACTGTACAACCCAAATCCAATTCTACCAGACACCCAGTAACACATTTTACACTATTTTCAATGACTTAGACCCTTCAACTGTTTAAAGCCTCAAGCCCCTTGCTTATGAGGCCTACCTCATAAATAGGCGAGTTAACTGAACTCTGTGAAGGCCTATCATATGGGGGAAAGTTGAATGACAGTCCAGTCCCCTCAAAGATGTCACTGAATCATATAAACATTGTAAGCTTTTTCCAAGGCTACAATAACCATGGCTATTTTTCAGTCCTATAAATCATATCATCTTGAGACTATCTAACAGAGCAGTGTTTAAGGAAGGTATGAGAATCACTCAGGATAATGAATATTCTGAATATTCTTGAAGGCTACAACTATGGACTACAAATACTATGACTAAGGCTTTCACAAGTCTAAGAGTTATTTAATACATTCTATGTTTGATCCTGAAGGAGATAGAGAGATGTTGATGTTTGCTAAATGCTGTTAGAAATGTCCAGGGTAGGAGGCAACTTAAAAGCTAAATGCGATTGGGATACCTGATTAAGAAATGTTTCATGTAGTGATTACTATATCAAAATAATTAAATCAAACTATGGAATGACTCATTGTATTAGACAATACAAAACAACTCTGATATTTGGGGTAACAAAATTATTTTTGTAGAAAACAAATTTCTATTTCTTAAAAAATATTAATCTAAATAGTCTCTACGGCAAAATAACACGAAGCCAATTAGGCCTACCTACACTCTGGTTAAATAACAGTGGTGATTTATTATTTAAAATTTTGAGCATTAAAAAGGTTTATTTCCCTTTCAAGTATCAAGGATTTACTGTACTCTGAAAAAAAAAGAGATGTGTTTAGTCAAAAGAAAATTAACACATATTATATCAATAGCTGCAAATACTACACGAACACATAATCAATAGGTGCAAATACGACACCAAAACATCTTCTTATAAATAAGTGTACTCTGTCTCATTATGTATGAATTAGGATTCAGGAAGAAATTTTTTCAAATATGTCAAAAAATGATAGACTTAAAAGCAGTACTTTTAAGCAATAAATAAATAAAAAAATAAACAAAGGTAAAATGTTCAAGAGACTTACCCTCCACCACCAAAAGCTAATGCATCCATGTCTCCTTTGATAAAAAACATATTGTCACCTGTCCACTTGAAGACCTACACAAATGAAAAAAATTCTAAATATTATTATTTTAGTGGAGAAAGGCAGTCTACCTAAAACATGTATTAAAAAACGGTGATGGCTTTTAGTTGTCCAAACTTAAAACAGTTAACTATAGTAGTAGGAACAACACTGGGAACAAAAAGAGCTGGTACTTTGGGTTTCAGTGTTGGTATGGCTACATGTGAAAGCAGATCATCTATTCCAACATCTGTCCTCAATTGTAATTCCTCAAATCTTGTTTTATCTGTTCCTGTTCTCAAGATTAAAAGGCAATTTCGTCTTGCGGGGAAGGTTTACCATGTTCTAAGCAGAGTCATACACACACAAAAATTTACTTTTCGTGATTGGCATTCAGATGTATTTAATTTAAACTAGTTGAACCAGTTAAGATAACCACCTACAAGAAAAAAATTCATCACTCCACTGAATTCTAAATAATTTATAATTTTAAGTATGTACATTTATTACACTATTTGGGTATTAAATATTTCTAGGACTCTCGTAATGCTCATATTACTAATGATATATCTTCCTAAGTACCTGATCTGTGTCTGGTACCATACCAAGTATGCCAACTGTTGCCTACAAATCATACCACCATTTAACTTTCAAACAGCCTGTTAATACTGTATGACCCTATTCGATCTTTTGGGACGCCAAAGTTCAAAATGGTGAAAGGCTATACTGTCAGTTAAAGGTCCAGACTGGAGTAAACTAAAGCATGAATATTTCCAAAATGCATGCCCCCATCCCCACTTGTGCCAGGTCTTTATAAAAACAGAATCTTGGACATAATTTTCCTCACCTCAAACTCTGGGCAGAATGTGAAAACAAAGGTCTCTCCAGTGCCATAGAAACCATCACTCACTTTAAATGGCTCAGATGCCAATGCTCCAAAAACCTACAAATTATAAAAAGCCTGTTCAATGACATGAGCATCAATTTATATCATTAAGCATATTCCATATATTTCTAAATAATTTTTAAATGTCAACTGATATAGTGCTATCTATTTGGATAAAAATTACATTCTGCTTTCCTCTTTTTCAAAAGGTATTGACAATGCTTGCAGGAAATATATATACAATAGAAAGTAGAACCAAGTAAAAAAGATAAGGTATAAGTATAGCAATCATGAGTCTTGTATGCACACAGTCTACTGATCAGTTCCTAAATGGTGCACCATTATTATCAACTACAAAGCATATCAGTTTCTCAATGAAAAAAATACATTAGGATATATTTTTTGCAGTTTTTAAATTTATAAATTTTTAATTTAAGAACTAAACATGCCATCTCAAAAAGTTGCTGTGCTGCACAAGGACTCAGAAGCACACTGTACACGGTGAGGATAAAGTGTTGCTGTGGGAATAGAGCACTTAAAAGTCAAAAAGCAAACCCACCGCAACTGAGTTGATTCTCACTCACAGTGAAGCTATAGTTTCTGAGGCTGGAAATCTCATGGAAGCAGACTGCTTATCTTTATCCCACAGAATGGCTGGGCCTTTCAGTTAACTAATACTTAACCCACTACGCCAGCAAGGCTCCTATAGCACGCACGCACGCACGCACGCACTCACTCTTGTTGCGATCAAGTCAATGTCAACTCATAGCCACCCTATAGGATGGGGTAGTTTCCAAAACTGTAACTCTATATGGGAGTAGAAAGCAGCTGGTGGTTTTGAGTTGCTGACTTTGCAGTTAGCAGCCCAACAGATAACCACTATGCCACCAAGGCACCTTCAAGGTTCCTATACCCACTGCTATCTAATCACTTCTGACTTACATCATAGGACAGATCAGAGTTCCCGGGGCTATAAATCTTTACGAGACTGTTCATTTTATAGATGTTCTCTCTTCAGCCATCCTCTTTCATGACCATTTTTCTAATAGTCTTAATTTTAAAAGACTTTATTGAAAGGAAAAGTACACAAAATATAAATGTGCACCTCTGTTTGGAATTACCAAAACAATGTCAAATTTAACCTTAACCCTGGCCAAAAAAATTTCCCCAAACTCTATTCATTTCTCCTCTGTGTTACACCCATCCCACCTCCATGAAGGAAGCCACTAACCTGACACTACCCTAAAAACTGCTGATAGGGATCAATAAGAAATTACTGTTTCAAGTGTCTGCTTTTTAACTTAGTATATTTATAAAATGTAATGACATGTATCAATAGTTCATTCTTCTTCACTACTGCACATACCTTTTACTGGGTATAAAATCTCAGATGACGAACCTTTTGAACTTACAGTTAACTTATCTTTAAAACAAAGGTCCTAATACTACTAAAAGGGCCTTGGTAACTAAATAAGATCATGCATGTAAAGTGATTAGCCCAATGCCTGGCATATAATAAGCACTAAATGAGTTCTCATCATTAACGTTGATGTTCACCCTCTTTGTGAAAGGAGCCTGGGCGGCACAGGGGTCTCAGTGGTGGGCTGCTGATTAAACAGTTGGGAGCTTGAACCCACCAGCCACTCTGTGGAAGGCAGACACGGCAGTCTGATTCCGTAAGAACTGAAGAACTTACAGCTTGGAAACTAGACAGCAGCTTGACCTCTGTCCCATAGGGTTGCTATGTGTGGGAGTCAATTGACTGCAGTATGTTTTGCTTTTTATTCTCAAAGGCCAGAAATTGATCTGAATGTCTTGTTTCAAAGACAAACCAATGTTCCTCTCTTTTCCATGTATTTGCTTTTTGCTATCACCTTCACAAAGACATCTTCAACTATCAGAATGTTACTCATGCTTCAAGAGAAGCGGTTTCCATCCTTTTCAGGAAGTTGATTCTTCCCTCCACCACGTTCTTGCTTTAAACACATCTTCACGTTTTTTCTGGGTTTTTACTACACTCAGCATATGTTGTTTAGCATCAGTAATACTAGTGTATTTAAATCTTCTTTTCTATCAGATCATAATCTCCTTGAAACCAAGAACTCTTAAATTACCTACAACCCCCCCAAAAAAAGAATTCTAAATTAATCATGCCCATATTTTGTGGCACTCAACATTGCCTCCTATTTTTAAAGTGCTGAATAATTATCCATTAAAGTTAATAAAATATAGTAATGGAACCTGTCTTTGTTTAAGGGGATATATACTAAGAGCTGCTGCTACTTTTATCTCTTAAAAGATGTGTATGCAGTTCACTTTTCATACCTGACCATCACTGTCTTTAATCACCATCAGCACTGGAGTGTCCAAACCTGTCATTGTTCGGTAAAGGGTCTTCAAGCTTGTGCCATGCTTCCCAGTACCGTAAACCAGAGTCCATGGATAGCCGATTGTTCTTGGTGGAAGATGTTTGGTAAGCTGTGAAAAACAAAATGCTACCATTCACGTGATAACTATTGTGGGTCAAATTATGTCCTCCTAAAATATGAGTTGAGATCTTCACCTCTGTACCTGGAAATAGGACCTGTTTGAAAACAGGGTTTTCTTTCATTAGGTTAATGATGTCATACCAGAATACGATGGTCCTAAACATGATCACTTCTGAGTTATGTCAGAAATTCCTTATGTTCCCACAGGTCGTGAGAGCTTGAATGATAGTAACTATATGAGGGGATGTTCACAAGTTCATGGAAAAATTCCATTATCTTTGAATTCCCTTTTTATACAACTTTTACAGTCCCTCAAGTATTTCTAAGCATGAAATATTGCTTATCACCTGGGGGAAAAGAATCATGCTGAGCAAGATACAGAGTTGAACACAGAAGAGACATGAATCCTTTGTGGTGTGTGCCCTCGGTCTCCAACAAAAATACTGGTCTGTTATCTGATTGTTAGTATATTGTCCAAAGAATGGAGTCTGAAATCAGACTATCACAGTTAGAAATCAAAATTTGTTAAGTTATAGCTTTGTGTCCTTGGACAAGTTACTCGACCTACATCTTCTACTTTACTTATAAAATGTGCTCAATACGAATACCCAACTCCTACGACTGTTGTGACAATGAGATAACATGCAACAAGTGATCGGAATACAGCAAAATTTCAAATATTGATTACTATCGTCACCTAATTTGAATTTTGCCTGTTTTTTCCTCATGGAGGTGAACAGCAGGAGCAATAGTAACCTTATTTCTTCAGTTTTAAAAATATAAAACGAGCAGCTGTTTTATTACTAAGAGTAAGGTCACAAAGAGGCAACAGTGTGGACGCGCTCATACCTTTTCAATCTGATCTGGCTTTAGGAGTTCACTGGGATCACTTAGATTTGGCCTAAATGACTCAGAATCCAGGTCGGCTTTTACTGGAGCAGTCTGCTTTGAGTTTATATCTTCCCTTGTAGTAATCTAAAAAGAGTAAACAGTAGTAGTGTGTTAATACAAAGTTGAAAGACAGTTTACACTTTTTCAGCTTTTGGAGAAAAGTTAAACCTTAAATTCAGAAAAGGTGGCTAATGTTTTAATTCAGGATTTAAGATAGTAAAAGCTTCTTGATCAAATAACAATGGTGTACTCAATGTGGACAACACTTTTGCCATGTTTTGATCTAAGCAGCCATTTTTTTCTCATGCACTTTAAGAAGAACTAGTAATAAAGGATGACACCTTAAATTTCTGTGCAAAAAGAGTCAGACACATGCTTTGAAAGTCAAAAGTGAGCTAACTATATTACTTTGCATTCATGCTATTTGAAATATATGAAATTGTTTTTAATCATGGAAAACATAAATAATGAGGAAACATAAAAGTAATGAAGAAAAATTCCTAGGTGTCAACACTAATTTTTATGATACTAAAACAGAAAGAATAACTTTCTTTTCCTTGCAATATAAATATATTCATCTACACAAGCAATTGTTATATCTGAAACAGAAAGCTACACTGATTGCTGTTGAGTCACATTTGAATCAGGGCAGCCCTACGATGGACAGCGGAACTGCACCGGGGTTCGTGGGGTCGTGTGCACAGAACCACGGTGCCTCATCTTTCTCTCACAGGCACTGGTAAGAGTCCAAATGGCATACACATGTATAGATGTATATACGTTCATGATATATAGTTGCTTCATTTTAAAAGTTACTATTTTTAAATGCCTCCATTTTTATTTGCTAAATGCTGAACTTTTTAATCCAGATGGACATAAAAACATTTCAAATTTTTTCAGAAATCAATTTTTAAAATTTTAGATCAATTTGCTTCATGAAAATGAGCCTATGATTTTGCTTTATGGAAATTAACTCACTAGCACTCTCTAAAGGATTCTTAAACTGTTATCAAATAAAAGCTTGCTGTTATACAATATGTATAGTTGTGTTTACTTTTTATATTAATGTGATTGCATGTGTAAACTGTAATAACACTAGAAAGTAAAAAAATATGAATGTAGCTAATTACATATAAAACTTCTATCATGGAAAATATATAGGACTTGACTGGAGCAGATAACAAAAATGCAGCAATGCTTGATGACTATGATCCCACATAGGAATGAAATTTAGTCGAATTATTTTGCCCTTTAAAGACATTTCTTGCCAAACCCAAACAGCATATATTTTCAACCAATAGATGTTCGACGGCTATAGTTCTCAAGTGAGAAGCTAAGTGTATTCTTTCAGATCATAATAATTATCTTCATGATTTGAAAGTTTAAAAACAAGTTCAAGACAATATGAGAAGCATTAAGAGAAAAGGGAAAAAATACTTAGCAGGTTTAGCAAAAAAGCCACAGAAACACATCTTATTGATTAGAGGAAACTCACACAACTGATAGCATATAAAACTGAAAACTGAGGTCGATTCTATCACTTTACCATTTCTAAAACCCACAAAGATTATTTCATGGAATTTCAAATAATTTATCTAGCTCTGGTTACCAACCTATACTCTAGAGCCTAACCTAACCTACTCCAGAGTAGGTCTAACACCAGCCAGGAAAGACTCAGGGAAAAAAGAACACAAAAGCAATCTTTCCCATTAAGATATCTGAAGTGATGTGAATACAATGGAAACAACCATGTCGAAGAGTACATGCTTAATTAACCTTACTATCTGAGGCCACTTAAAAAAGTTGATGAAAAAAAATTACATTATCTAACTCTATTTTACTCCCCAACTCTTTGAAGTCCTTTCATGAATAAAAATTTATTTTTTTCCCAAAGTAGTGCACCTTTCAGATTCTTTGGAGTATACATTCCATTTTAAGCCCAGAGATATCCTTCCAATATTAAAAGGAAGCCCATCACACTAACACACATAGCCTTGAAAACAATCATAAAGTAACAGAAAATTCATCTGAATATCTTTTCCAATAAAAAGATGGCAGAAAAAATTAATCCTAAATCTCTTCAAGACAATACTGTACAATTTAATACAAAAAGGAATTTTCTAGTAAGTTACTGCAGTGCTGAAGTCAAAACAAATCTTTCAAATGTGAGCTCTGCCCTGAAAATGGGCACTACAAACAGGGAGAATTCATCTCCGGAGGGGTATAGACTACTGAAGGGGGCACCTGGAGACGTCTGCAGAGTGTGCGCAGTTCTTCAGTATTTAAAGCATCGATCCTGCGGTGATACTCAGCCACTGACACTACCTGAATATGGAGACAGGAAGACAATAATTCCACTGACAGTTGAAGAGAAATTGCCAACAGCAAAATAAACAGAAAAAAAAACCAACCAAAACAACCACCAACAAAATTTAAAAGCCCCAAAATAACACCCAATAGAGAAACCTGAGAGGGCAAAGAGAACTGTAAAGACGGCAGGACAGTTATCACTGTTATTATTTCACATATATATATATATATTGTAGATATTTGTACAGATCTCCATGAGTTTAGCACTCATGGCAAAACAGAGAAAAATCAGAATGTCTTCCCAACTCCATGCTAAAACCCCAAAGATAAATACATCAAACTAGAGTGAGATACTTATGATGGAGTTGAACCATTACATGAATTAAGAATTATTTCACAGTATGAATGTAGTGAACAAAATTTAACTTTGTAAAAGCAAACACTAAACTACAACATATTTTGTTAATAGTAAATATTTTAAATCTAAATAGCCTTGTGATTTACAAAGAAAGTAATTGCTTCAACTTTTCCTTCCAACCAATTTTGCTCAAACATTGTGGCCTAACGTCCACATTGAAAGAAAATTCTAGGCAAAGTTGACCAGGATACCTATGCTAAATGGTCTGCATCAGAAAAGGGAAGAAAGCAAGAAAAAGATATGAAGTAAAATTTAAAACCGGAAGGAGTGAGAAAGATAAACACCAGAAAGTAAAGAATTAGATTTTTAAAAACATGTCTAATCAGCAGCACAATCTTAGGCATGTCCACTTTTTCTTGTTCTGTTTCTCCTCTCTATGTTGTTATTTATTTATTTTTGTAGTTCACACAACAGCAAAGTTTTAGCCTAAAAGTTAACAACTTTACCACAGTCTGCATCTTCTATAATTGCCTAGATCAGTCTCTTTCATAGTGCTGGATGCAAAAGCCATATATGACAAATAAACATGGTATAAAACATTACTACAAAAAGAAAAGAAAAACCACAAAACAAAAAACCCACACAAAAGTAAGACATATTCTTTCAACAGGTACAGCTTTTAATAATTTCCAAAACATTTACCATACTATGCTTAACTGTGGTGGTGCTACCATGGTGTGCTGACTCTCCTGAGCTATGATGGGTTCTCTTGTGATGCATCACTTAGAACAGTTATGGGTGGAGGCTAACCCTGGAAGTTTCAATTAGCAGCAAAGCACTTTACCATTGGGTCCTCAAGGATCCTTGTAGGGTGTCTAGGACACAAAGTGCTGAAACTAAACAAAAAGGGCCCATAGAGTTCAGACATCTACCCTGGGTCCTAAAAGCCCCATGTTCTAGCCAGAGAAAAGGCAATGGCTACCGAACACATCAAGGAGAGGATCAGAAGCTATGCAAATTTGTCAAAAGCAAGTAAGGTTTTTTCCTAAGAATAGGAAAAAAATGAAGAGGGGGAAAGGCGAGTACCGAGTTCTACTATGACCATCACTATTGTACTGACTTGACTTTTGCAAAGCAGCAATACATACAAATATGATGGCTCCACATTCAAATCTATGAATACACAATGGGAAAGGATTTGAAATCAAGTGATTATAAAATTATACTTTCTCTTATCAAAATAAAGGGCAAAAAGAGATGTACATTTTCATAGGAAAAACTGGAGTGGAATTATAGCCCTCCTCTTGGATCTGTTGGTAAGTCACACAGCAGGGGAAGTACTGATTATTGCTCTGGGGTCAAAGAGGAGGTTCCAATTCTGTACAACAGAATGAACTTCTGCCCAAGTCCCATGCTAGCTTCACAATTTTTGAGCAACCATTGTTGAAACCACTCTGTCAACTGCCTCATGTTAGAGCCTTCCTCGTTTTTAGGGACCCTCCACATTACCAAGCACAAGGTCCTCTCCCAGAAATTGATCCCTCAGGATGACACATCCAAAGTGCATGAAATGAAGGTATGCCATCTTGCTAAGGAGGACTTAGGCTACACTTTGCAAAGACAGGTTTGTTCACTAGTCTAGGAGTCCATGGGACACAGGATATGTTTTTTGACATCATAATCCAAACTCATCAATTCTTCTCTGGTCTTCTTTATTCTTTTATTAAAGTACTTATTACTTTATGTAGAAGATTAGGTAAAGTACTGGACTCATTTCCACAAAATATTTCACATCATATCCTGGCAATTAAGGGCACAACACCGAGAAAAGTAAGATCTTCTAATGAACAGTATATTTCCTGGATAAAAAATATATTCTGGTCAGCATATACTCTTGAATCCCATCTGAAGACACTAAATACCATGACCAATTCTCTACACAACCTCGAATCGCATTGTAGCACTCTACAAAGGATGCTCGCACAGATCATCTATTAATGCAAAAGGCAGGGTCAAATCCACCCATCGCTGAAAAAAAAAATGAAATCAAACCCACATCTACAACCACTAAAACAAGACATATAAGAGAACACTTATTGTTGCTCTGAATCCCAAGAATAAAAACATGCTTATCTCATAGGCATAAAAAACAACACCATAGCCTACTAATTGTCTTTCCAGAATGTTCCAGATTTTCACCAGAGTATTCCAGAAACCAAAAAAAAACTTGCCTTCTCTCTATCACTTTGAATGGATCTCAAACCATTGCAGATATCTGAACATGCCATTTTTATTTCTTATGAAAAAGATAGGCAAAGCAGAAAGAAAAGTGCTATCTATTGAAAGCAGGGCTATAATAAGAAGAATGCAGCATCAGGATTATATATGCTCTAAAGACTCATTGAAAATCTACAATATACAAATGACACAATCTGGCTGAAAATGAAGCAGCCTTGGAGCACTTACTTAGAAAAATCAAAAAGACATTTTCGGTGTGGATTACAACTTAAAATAAAGTAAAATATTCTCACAATTGAACCCATCAGTAACATCATGACAAAGGGAAAAAAAATCAATGTTGTCAAGTATTTCATTTTATGTAGATCCAAACTGAAGACCCATAGAAACAACAGCCAATATGTCAGACGACATACTGGGTAACTATGGAGCAAAGACATCATTTGACAAAGTACGCTTGACCCAAGTCATGGTATTTTCAATCACCAGGTATATATGTGAAAGCTGGACAATGAAACACTGAGGATGATATGTTGCATTTGAATTATGGCATTGACAAAGAATAATGACTAAACTATGGACTGCTAGAATAAATAAATCTGTCTTGGAAGAAGTATAGCTCGAATATTCCTCAGAAGAGAGGATCAATCAAGGGAAATAGAGGAAAGAGCTGGGAGGCAAAGGGCATTTATAGAAGTCTAGACAAAGACATGTACATGCAAATATATATATATATATATATATATATATATATAGCGAGATGGGAAAATAGATCTATGTGTCTATATTTATAGGTTTAGTATTAAGGTGGTGGAAGGACATTGGGCCTCTACTCAAGTACTCCTTCAATGCACGAATACCTTCTTCTATTAAATTGGCATTCTATGATGTTCACCATCCCAACACAACTGTGAAGACAAAGTGGGTGAATAAGCAAATGTGGTGAAGAAAAGCTGATGGTGCCCAGATATCAAAAGAGATAGCATCTGGGGTCTTAAAAGCTTGAAGATAAGCAAGCCGCCATCTAGCTCAGAAGCAACCAAGCCCACATGGAAGAACACAGCAGTCTGTGTGATCATGTGGTTCTGAAGGGATCAGTTATCAGGCATAAAAGAACAAAATTTCATATCATTGGGTGCACACCTCCATGATATGATCGCTGAGGACAAATGGGTGCATAAGCAAATGTAGCGAAGAAAGCCAATGGTGCCCGGCTATCAGGAGATAGCATCTGGGATCTTAAAGGCTTGAAGGTAAACAAGCGGCCATCTAGCTCAGAAGCAACAAAGCCCACATGGAAGAAACACACCAGCCTGTGTGACCACAGGGTGTCGAAGGGATCAGGTATAAGGCATCAATCAGAACAAAAAAAATCTTACCACAGTAAATGACGGGGGAAGTGCAGAGTGGAGACCCAAAGCCCATTTGTCAGCCACTGGAGATCCCCTTGAAGAGGGGTCTAGGGGAGGAGATGAGTTAGTCAGGGTGCGATGCAGCACCGATGAAGAATGCAGCTTTCAGCTTTCCTCTAGTTCTTAAATGCTCCCCCTCCCCCTCCACTACCATTATCCGAATTCTACCTTTCAAGTCTGGATAGAGCAGAGGATGTACACTGGTGCAGATAGGAGCTGGAAGCACAGGGAATCCAGGGTGGATGATACCTTCAAGACCAGTGGTGTGAGTGGCGATATTGGGAGGGTAGAGGGATTGTGGACTGGAAAGAGGGAACCGATTACAAGGATCTACATGTGTCCTCCTCCCTGGGGGACGGACAACAGAAAAAGGGGTGAAGGGAGACGTCAGACAGGGCAAGATATGACAAAATAATAATTTAAAAATTATCAAGGGCTCATGAGGGAGGGGGGAGCGGGGATGGAGGAGAAAAAAAGAGGACCCGATGCAAAGGGCTTAAGTGGAGAGCAAATGCTTTGAGAATGATGAGGGCAATTTGTAGATGTGCTTTACACAATTATATAGAATGTATAGAGGTGCTTTACACAATTGATACATGTATGGATTGTGGTAAGAGTTGTATGAGCCCCTAATAAGATATTTCTTAAAAAGAGAGGATCACGTTTGTGTCCTGTTTTTGAGGGATCATCAGCCCTTCAAGGAGACCAAGCTTGGGGAGGTGGAAAGTCAGTAAAAAGAAAAAGGAAGCTTCTCAGGGAGGTGAGCAGACGCAGGTGCTGCAACAAAGGGTCAAACACCCGGTTACTATAAGGACGGCTCAGGACTGGCTAGCGTTCCGTTCTGCTACTGACAGGGTCACAATTAGTTGGAACCAAGTTGCAGATGTCTAATGACTGATAGCCAAATTACAATAGATTAGGAGGAAACAACAAATCTAAAGCTGTTGCTACTAAACAAAAAGGGCATTCAATAGCATCCTTGAATTCACCTAGCCTTGTGTTCTACTACATTTATCAATGTCAACAAAATATTTATTAAAAAAATAAGAGCTCTATCATTTTAAAACTTTTTCAATGTTGCCTCGGTTAAAACTCTTTCTCAACATAGTGCTTCATGTAAGTGTAACAAATGAGATATAAAAGGAACAAACAGAAAGTCTGACATTAGTGTGATGAGAAATAGACCTTGTAGTGAAATAATATTTAAATCAAGAACAAATCCAAATTATAAAACACAATAGCAAGGTTTTAAGTTGACCAAATCTTCTTACTTCAAATCACTTGTTAATTAATTAAATATTTATGCAGATAATAACCAAGTTTTCATGAGAACACAGATCTATGAATATTTAGTCATTATTTTTTCAGTAAAATCACCAAACCTATAACTACTCAAAACCATTCAATTCTAATGTTAACATAATATTACAGTTTTGGAACAAAAAAATAAAAATAATGATCATCTCATAAAAAGGAGAGGGAAGAGTATTCATTTACATGTTGAATAAACATAAGGTCACTTCAGAACAATTATTTCTTTTATCCTAAATTGTCCTTTGACGATAATCTATACATTGAAGTTAATGAGGTCTTATTAAACTTATGATTTGATTAAAGTTTACTCTATCAGTATTCTTATTCCTCTTGGTTGTGACATTTTAAAAAGCATTTACGAAGTCTCTCGGTGGAAAAAAGAAAGGAGATGAAACTGAGCTTGAACTGTGAATGGCGGTTTACTCTTAAGACTCATGTCCGTAGCAGTGATGAGATCCTAACAACAAGTTTTGGACCCCTAATGTCTGGCATTTAGTCAAGGACTCAGAAGCAGGATTAAATGGCTTGTTATATAGCAATTTTGTTTCCAGGAGAAACAAATAAATCCTCTCAGAGAGGAAAACATTTTCAATTCAATGAATATTCTCACAGAGTAAGATTAATAAGCAAATGTAAGCTTGTAATGAAAAATAATCACACACAAATAATACATCATAGGACAAAATACTGATCCAACTTCAGATATTGTAATTATCAGACACATATACTCCAGCGAGATACTAATAATACTAAAGATGGAATTTTAAAAATAAACAATCAGTAAGAGGTTGTTTTAATTAACAAATTTTCAAAAGAGGCAAACAAAACTTTAATAGACATAATCTACCTGATGAAAAACAAAAATGTCAAGTAAAAATAGACAAATTAGTAAATTAGAAGACAAAGGTGAAATTACCCACAATGCATTACTAAGAACAAGGAAATGAAGTTAGTCAGAATAAGGTATAATATACTCTAATCAGAGAACACAGAAGAAAGAGAAAGGGGAGGGAGCATATTTAAAGAAAACACCTGCAGATCTTCTAAAACGGATAAGAGGCAAGATTCAAATTGCACATTGACGGCCAAACAAGAAATATATGCCTAACATAACATCACAGTCATTTTCAAATTTCAGCTCCACAGAGGGCTCAAAACCTAGAGTTTCAAATAAAACAAAATAAAAACAATAGGATGCTCATAAGCCTGACCCTGTTAACCCTTTCCTCTCCCCTTAAAACCCTAGGACTTCTACTGCGACTAAACAGCTGGCAATGGGGCCTAGATGTGCCTATATATCAAAATATATCACACTAGGGCACTTTGAAGGAAAAGTCCTAATGATCTAGTTCCCATGGAAAACTCTCTGGAATGTGCCCTGTTTCCCTAAAAATAAGGTAGTGTCTTATATTAATTTTTGCTCCTAAAGATGCATTAGGTCTTATTTTCAGGGGAATGTCTTTTTTTTCCATGAAGAATACAGCACATATTGTTTTATTAAAAGAGACTTCACACTTCCTGTCTGCTCCGGCTGTGCTGCATGGCTGGCCC
Source organism: Tenrec ecaudatus (assembly GCF_050624435.1). Lineage (NCBI taxonomy): Eukaryota > Metazoa > Chordata > Mammalia > Afrosoricida > Tenrecidae > Tenrec > Tenrec ecaudatus. The sequence goes on from NC_134534.1 coordinate 31,844,265, forward strand.
GCCACTACGGTCCAGAGTCCAGAGTTACGGTAGCTTTGGGGAGCTTATTTTCGGGGAGGTCTTATTTTCAGAGGATGCCTTATATTTCAGCAAGTGGCAAAACTGTAAGTATGTCTTATTTTCGGGGGCCGTCTTACTTTCGGGGAAACAGGGTAGTTCTAATCTCATATGCATGGGGTTGCCATGAGTTAAAATCCATTTCACAAGACCAGATCCTGGTATATAAAAAGTAAAAAATAAATTAAAAATACTTATTCTTTCCTCTTAGTTATAGAGTTAAGTTATTTGAGAGAAAATGTACGAAAAAGTGTACAGGCCTGGGCTAGCACCAGAGGGTACCTCTGTGTCTTCATTTGCAAAGCAGATGGAGATCGTGCTACTGCAAAGGGCGTGAGAATGAAATAAGCTAAACACGTGAAGTACTTACAGCACTGACTACACACAGCGCCCAGTGCTAATGACATAATCATCACATCTACAGTCTTGAACTAATGTCAGTGGGACATTTCTTACATTTAAATTATTCCTTCTTAAAATCAGAAGGTAATTTGTACAGATTTTTAAAAAAAATTATCCCTGGGACTTTCTACCAATGTTTTTATATAATAGCCCACCCCCCCCAAAAAATAACCCCACCTTTCCCACATGAGGGCTTAAACAATATTGTTAAATTTGTAAACTATTAACAGACATAATGAAACAATGGTGCTATTCAATTATTTGGGTAATTTGATTAAGTTTAAATCAATATAACAAAATAGACATAACTTTTCTCAAAATAAAAGGAGAGCAGCTACTTTTAAAGTCTTAGCTTCTCAAACCTTACCTGTATCCTACAATCCCTAGGATTGTCTACTGGACACAAAGAAAAATGCTTAAAAAAAAAGGGGGGGGGGGAACCTAAGCTTGTCTACAAAGCAACCCATCACAGTGTACCATTTAAAAAATTCTCTCAAGGGCATCATGGTAGGTGCTGGGTTCAGACTGCTGATGTTCCAAGGCAGTAGACACCAGTTTCCTAGTCTTTACAGTGGGGATGGACACTGCTGACAATTCAAGGTGAGACTATGAATCACACACACACACACACACACACACACACACACAATTTATGGGTAGAGTTGAAGACACAGACACACACACACACACACGCACACACACACAAAATGTATGAGGAGAGTTGAAGACCATAAGTGACCAGTGAGTGACAGGCATGAGATAAAATATCTGACAAGATCACTTAACAGTCTGCTTTGATGCTGAACAACAGCTTTGTTCAGTGTGATAATGTGCATACAATATATTGACTTGTAAAACTCAAAATATACACGATTTATTTCCCTATTTATCATAAATTAACTACGGCTAGTATCTCAGCATTCAAGTGATGAACATAAAATAGAAAATCAGAAACATGTGATGTGGTTTAAACACACACATACACAAATCTGTTACCTGGCTAACCTGCTAAAATTAAAAATAATTCAATAATTTCAGGTACCTAAATCCTATTGTAGTGATGTAACAAAAAACATTGACTTATTCAATTTAACCTCAGCTGAAATTATTTCAATATTTACATATGCTTAAGTGAGGCAAACTGTGTTGGTGGGGGCTTTTTCCAAAGTCATTCCTGATGCTAAGTACTATCCAACCTTATTTAAATTATTCAAAATTTCAGAAAAAACTAATATTCATAAGGAAAAATATAATCCTACATCACCACAAAAATATTGGAAATATATTTTGTACCAAATAGTGTACACATATTTATAATTAGCTAGGATTTAAAAAAATAGTTAGGTGAGATTTTCCATTTACTAGAATATCTTTAAAAATTTTAATCAAGGTAGCATTTGCTTGAAAACTTGAATTAGCTTAAAAGGAAAGCTTTTTTCTGGAATTGTTAAAATTACAGTACTAAACACAATAGTCTAAATGTGCCTCGTTTCAGATTTATTTAGTCAATAAAAATAAAAGTTAATTTACTGTGCTATTTTGGAGCAAAAATACACAAAGTGTATCAACAGCCATAAGCATCTATAAATCAAAAGACCTTAAGAATAGATTAATAATATATAAATGTAAAAAGAAAACTACATTATAATTTTCATTTCAGAAGAAATTACTCTAAATTCTTTCCTACACAGTTAGGCTTTAATAATAATACTAAAGCAGCAATGAAGGTCTGAAACTTCCCTGTCGGCATGGAATACCCAAATCAAATCACTTTTATGAAACAAAATTACAGTTCCTAATTTTAAAGTATCTGCTTCCAATCATTGTATAATTTTATGTTCCATAAATATTTTCTTCTTAAAGTCTTAAAAATGGTAGAATTTTGCATTATTCCACCATTACAGTACCCAGTAAATACAGAAATTTAAATAACTAAGATTTACCAGAGTGTATTTATGATTAATTGGTTGGTGTTTTCTCCCTTTTTTCCCATACCAGAGTAGAGACATTCCTTTACCGGGCAAATTGAATTTCATCAAATCACGTAGAAACTGTTTTTAAAAGCATTCTTCCTCTATCAAAGATATTTCCAGCACAAGAGCACTACCACGGTGACAAAACAGTTTGCTAGAGAAAAAAGATTTGATTGACAAGACGAAGAGCTAATCACTAACTAGTATCCATTGCAAAGGTTTTTCCTGAATGGAGAATGCAAAGGTGGGGAGGGAAGAGAGGGTTTCCCAGGCTTAAGTTTGGTTGCCCGGTACCAAAAAAAAAAAAAACGTGCACAGAGGGGCTCAAAAGTTTAAAGACACAGAGCATGTATTTCCAAACAAAGTGCAGTAAGTAACACAATAAAGATAATTTAATCACCCAAATCTAAAAGGATAATAGTATGGTTTTTCAAATCCCCTTCCAAAATATACAAATAATTTCAATGAACTTATTACTCAGTAATAAAATTCTATCATTTCCATCTAAAAATACTATAATTTTTTTCTTTTATGTGAGCATTTCTTAATTGGATATCTTATGAGGGTTCTTCAATCATCAGATTACACAGAACTGTATAAGCAGCAGTCCAATCTAGTACAGAAAGCCTGTTACAAATCCATTTTAACCTGCATTTCCTAACGTCTGTGGAAAAGGTACTTATAGTGATCTCACTATACCAATGTACACAGTACAACCAGTAGAATGGCAAATCTGGTCAAATATATGCTTTAGCACACATATTTTATCACTTGAACTAATAAATATAATTAATAAATGAAACTAATTACATTATTAATTCTAAGTGAGATTTCAGAACTTTTTATGCAATCACCTTGCTTAACTATCACCCAGATTAAGATCGAGAGTATCGCCAGGACTCTATAGCTACCTCCACTATCAGCCCCCATCAGCCCTCAGAAAGCAAGAATCTGACCGACTTTCAATTAATTTTGCTGGTTTGAACTTTAAGTTAAAGAAATTTTACAGTGTATCCTCTTGTGCCTGTCCTTTTTTAATCAAATGTACAATCTGTGAGGTTTGTCCATATCTGTGAGGTTTGTCAGTATATAATTATTGATAGCTGAGTCTAGAAATACACCACAATATATTCACCCATTCTTCCACTGATGGACATTCAAGTTGCTTCTAGTTTTCAGCTATTGTAAATAAAACTGGTAACAAAAGTAATATGGTTGGATAAATATTAAAAATGCCTGAACTCAATAGGTTCTCAATAAATGTTACTTCCCTCCGTTTCTGCTTCCATTGGAGCTACAGCAAAAAGCAAAGTCATATATACAAAGACAGAGTAAAATTAAGACACACTGAAAACCAGGCTCACATTTTAAATAAAAGACATTCACTATATGCTTTCAATCATTATACATATTAAATACATGCATAACACATGCATAACACATAAACATCCACAGGGATTAACGCCAAATGATTATTAAAGAATTATTCACAGTGGACTATCACATTTTAGCATCTGCTCTATATTTCCAAGCATTATGCAGAGATTAATCCAGGCAACAACTACTACCAGAAACAGATATTGTAATTCTACCAACTCTGTAAGAGACAAATCATGTAAAATCTATGTGTAATCTTAAAAGATAAATCTAACAGGGATTTAAAAAGCTAATTTGGACATTTAAACAAGTTCAGCAAGTTTGAGCACACAATTTTATTATTTTATAAAATTGGCATTAGTTCATTTCTCTAATATTATTGTTGCCAAAATCACAGTAAGATCATGCTCAGGCCTTGAACTCAGAAAAGGAGTGTTAATTTGCATTGGTATGTTAAATTATTGGTATGCCTCCTCCATGCAGAAGAGATGTATACATAATTTTTTTAAAAATCAGGAAGGATTCAAACTATTTTCTTCTGCTAGGAAATATAACTTTTCCCTAAATAGTCTTTTTTATGACCAGTATGCTTCTTTTCCAGTATTTTAAAGCAAAAGCAGAATGACAAATAGTGGGAACATAAAATTTCCTATGAAAATCCCTTATATGAAGAAACATATAGTCCTACAACAATGAACCTGAACTTTTACAGAAATTATACTTTTGAGGAAAGATCATTTGTACTTTACTGTAATAACCTAAAGCTTTAAGTTCATACAAAGTAAAAAGGTGAATAAAGCCTCTGAACACTTTTCTCCATACCTCCCATTCTCTGCCTGCTGCTTCACTAGTAGCATCCTCACTTGTCTCAGACTCTTCTAGTTTCTTTACTACTATAAATCCAGGTTCTCTAGTATATTCACCGCTATCTTCTGCGTATATTTCTGGACTCCACTGAATGAAGAAGGCATACAAGTGTTCTGTCCTGTTAAAAGTAAGTAACCATTAATAACAGACCTAGTATTCCATACTTCTAGTTAGGATTTATAAAATCATGTTTGTAAATATCCTGATAAAGCTTACACACTTTAAATTTTGTTGTTGAGAATATAGACGGCAAAAAGTACACAGATTCTACCATTTCTACAAGAGCAATTCAGAGACATTGACTACATTAAAATTGTGCAATCAACATTTTTAGAATTGTTGATCCCCCATTAACATGAACTCACTGCCTCCCTAAGTTTTTATTCAATCTTTTTTTAAAGGTTTTATTGGCATATAACGCAATCTTTTGAATTGCTGCTGTCACTTTGTTTCCATTTAGTTCTCACACCCAAACCAAACTCACTGTCACTGAGTTGATTACACGCAAACCTGTAATTTCAAAAATTGAAAAGAAAAAAACAATCTATCCCAATTCATTACCGTGGAATCGATTTCAACTCACAAGGACCCCTACAAGGCAGGGCTGAGCGGCTGTTATGGCTAACTCTTTACTGGAGTGCCAAGCCTCATCTCTCTCCTGAAGCAGGCCTAGTGGTTAGCAGCCCAAAACACTGCCACCAGTGAGCTCTGTCCCAGATAGTCCTCTAAAACGCATTATGTTTAAAATCTGGTGAAACTGTTACTTATCTGATTCTTTCCTTTCAGGTATTTGTATATTATGCAAGTCAGACTATAATTTGTAATGAATACACACATTGTACTGTACGTTTTCTCTGAGAACTTTCATCATCATATGTCTTTAAAGTGATATGTCAACTTTCTAAGGGCATTAAATTGCTTTTCTTTAACTTAGGTACCCTGGTGGCACAACTGTGTGAAGTTCAGCAACTTTTCCAGGAGTAAAAGGTGAAGCTGTCTAATTCTGTAAAGATTTAATCTCAGAAACCTTACAGAGCAGTTCTATTCTGTCTCTTAGGAGGGTGATTCTCAACCTAGGGGTCACAACCCCTTTGGGGGTGGAACGACCCTTTCACAGAGGTCGTCCGATTCAGAACAGTAGCAAAATGACAGTGACGAAGTAGCAAGGAAGATAATGTGATGGTTGGAGGGTCACCACCACACGAGGAGAGGAACTGTATGAAAGGGTTGCGGCCTGAGGAAGGTGGAGAGCCACTGCTCTAAGGTCAAGAGTCAGCATTGACTCAACGGCAGTGGTTTGGTTCATCGTCAATATCCATATGCTATTCCTTACTCATATTTATCTTCTTTCACATAGTGCAGCTAAGATATCTTAAGGATATCTTGTAGTGATGTTTATATTTAATTGTATATATTTAAAATATTATAACAATTTTAACTTAAAGTTTCAGTATTTACAACAATGAAAATGGAATGCTAATTTATAACTGAAGTTTATGATAATTTCTTATTTTTAATATTCAAGTGGTACACAAAAATGGTTTGGAGACTTCACCATTGCAGAAACTAATTTAGTACCATGCATACAACAGGCGTTTAGTAAGTATTTGGAGAAAAAAACAATAACGAATTATAAATCTTTATAATATCTTGGTGGACCTTCTTGCTCTAAGGCCTTTTAACTAAGTAGCTTTACACTAAAACTGTAACATGATGACACTGTTTGCCTCAAACCAGAAAGAGAATAAAACTAAGACTGGGGGTGGGGTGGGGGCAGAGAGTGTTAAAATAGAAGCTAACTGATTTTTAATAGATTTGAGGTTTTAATCATAAACTGCACGTTTCAATAAGTACTCACCTACTGGTGGCAACTGATATACAAATAACTAATTTGAGATATCTCAAGAATACTTATTTTTTTTGCTTGCTTTCGTTTACCTTTCTTGTGGCACAGCAAACCAATATTCATGTTTCTTGTCTCTCTGGGCATACTGCTGCATCGTTGCACTTGCTTGAGACACAAATGTTTTCCTCATTGGTTTTCCAACTCTCAGGCACAGGAATTTATGTAATCGATGTCTTCGCTTTTCTTTTAACATTGTTGAACCTAGAATTGAGAAGCAGACAATATTTAAGTCTTGTAAAGCATGCCTAATTTATATCAGATATTTCATCTGTAAAATGCTGACAAATCATTACAGAGCACAACTCTATTTTCTCTTAAGTAACATGCTTTGTATCTCCTGTCGAAGGTAAAATTCCAGGTAAAAGACGAGGATTAATAAAAGAATCAACTTGCTGGATTAAAATTATATCTAGAATATAATTAGGGTAAAATGTATAGGCTTACAATTTTTTAACCATCTGTATTAGAATAAACCTTTGCATTTTCTACAAACTTATTTACGTCATTTTAAAAAGGTGAGAATATGCAATTTTTACATAGTTCTACTACTCCATAATGCATATTCATATTTGCCACTATTGACACATCATGTGACCTTGTGAATGACAGAATCAAACTTTGCCTGGCACTATGCGATCCATTTATACAGAAGATGTGATTTTTTAAATGCCAGTACTGTATTACATTTGGAAAATCTATTAAGCTTGAATTCTAACTCCTCCAACCCTAGACGCTAGCATAAAGTAGAGAGAGTTTGATAATAAAGTTGAATTCAGGAATCTGGGGACCCAATAACATGCGATGACAGCAAGCTGTGGATGGTACTACTATTCATGGCTTTGCTTCTGTTAACAGAATGCACTACTAGAATATGACAATCCACTCATTTATTGTTAGTTTGTGTCTCATTTGAGCCACTACACATGGCAAAGTTCATGCTGTTAAAAATACTTGGCCTGTAACTGAAAGGTTAGCAGTTCAAGTCCAACCAAGGCTACAAGCTGAAAGGTTAGAAGTTTGAGTCTGCTCCAAGGACCTGGGAGGAATGACCTAGAGACGTACTTCCCCCAAAAAATCAACCAGTGAAAATATTACAAGACCACAGCATTGTCACAAGCTGCAGTTTGACTTTGCATTCTATTTAATTTTTGTTAATGCAGACCTGGATTTTCTCGATAGTCATATATTAGCGATTGACTATTCACTATTTCATCATGTACCTACTGAATATTGACAATCAACCATGCTTCTTTCTAACCACAGGCAATTCTAGGGGGCTTCAAAAAGTTCTTAGAAAAATCCCATTATCTTTTTGTTCCATTTTTTTCATGAACCTTTTTAAGTCACTTTGTATATCAATGTAAGAAAGAGATAAAGATGCTTCTCTTTGGTGATATAGATTGGGCAAAGTGACAAAAGATAAATGTGAATAAATACACATAGTAAATTACTAGAAGGTAGTGATGTTTCCTTAGGGGTAGCAAGAAGGTTCCACTCTGAACAGCTCTGTGCAGCAGAGTGAAGCAGTGCCTGGCCCTGCGGCATCCTCACAGTTGTTGTTTGTGAGTCCACTGTTGCACACACTGTGGCAATCCATCTCTGAAGGTCTTCCTCTATTTCAGTGTGTGAACTTCAGTGTCTGCACTTCACTAACATGATGTCCTTTCCAAGGACTGGTCTCTCTTTATAATATATGCAATGTACATGAGAGAAAGTCTCACCATCTTTACTTCCTAGAACCATTCTCTAGTTGTACTTATTTGAAAAAAATTAATTTGTTCTTCTGGCAACTCACTGTATTTTTAATATTCTTCAGCAGCACAATAATTCAAATGCATCAATTCTTCCAAGGTCTTTCTAATTCGATGTACAACTCTGATGTTCATGAGATGATTGAAAACAGCCACACCTTGATCCTCAAAGTAACACCCTTGCTCTTTAAAGAGGTCTTGTGCAGATTCATCAAATACAAAATATCATCAGATGACTCAGCTGATATTCCTATGAGCACTGACCACAGATGCAAGCAAGATAAAAGCCTTTAAAACTTCAGTATTTATTCATCTATCAGGAATGCTATTTATGGGTTCAGTTGTAAGAATTCTGCTTTTCTTTATATTCAGTTGTATTCCTACCGAAGCCTGCAGTCCTTGTTCTGCATTAGTAAGTGCTTAATGCCCTCCTTGCTTTCAGCAGGTGTGTCTCATCTGCATATTGCAGGTTAATAAGCCTTCCACCAACTCTTAATGTTATATTCTTCCTCATATGGTCCAGTTTCTTGAATTATCTGTTCAGCAAACAAATGATGATGAAAGGCCACAGCTCTGATGCACGTCTTTCCTGATTTTAAATCATGCAGTATCCCCTTATTCTCTTTGAAGGACTGCCTCTTGATCCAGGTACAGACTAAGCATGAGTACAATGAACTGGTCTGGAGCTCTCTGCTTCTCAATGTTATGCAAAGTTTGTTATGAAATGCCATTGCATAGTCAATAAAATACAAGTAAACACATTTCTACTATTTTCCGCTTTATCAAGATCCATCTAATGTCAGCAATGGCATCCTTGTTCCAAGTCCTCTTCTGCATCTGGGTTTAATTTCTGACAGTTCCCTGTAGATGTGCTCCTACAACACTTCTGAATGATCTTCAGTAAAACATGGTATATTAAAGATATTGTTCAGTAATTCTCACATTGCTGTGTCACCCTTCTTTGGAACGGACACAAACATGGAAGTTGCCGTGAGCTGGCCAGGCAGCTGCCTTCCGTGTCTCCTGGCGTAGTCAAGCGAGTACATCCAGTGCTTCAGCTTGCTGCAACATTTCAATTGGTTTCCCGTCCATTCCCGGAGCCTTGTTTGCCACGCATGCTGTTAATGAAGCCTGCTTCCTTCCTTCAGGTCATGATCATATGCTAGCTCTTGAAATTTTGGATGTCAACCAGCTGATTTTTGGTACAGTGACTGAATTCCTTCCATTTTCTTTTGATGCTTCCAACATACTCATCAGCTTCCCATAGTCCTTCCATAGAGTAACTTGAGGTTTGAATTTTTGCTTCATTTCTTTCAGCTTGAGATAATGCTGGGAGTCAAATTATGAAAGCTAATTGTTTCGTAGAGCAGCCAGACTTCTCCTTAGAAGCCAGGATGGTGAGACTGTGTATCACATACTTTGGACATGTCAGGAGAGACCAGTCATGATGACCCGAGAAGGTCATCATGCTCAGTAAAGTAACAGGGTAGTACCCAGAGACTAAGTATCAGTGAGTGTCTATGGGCACACTAGCCAAGAGCCACTTAATTACAGAATGGCCAAGCATACATCAGCTTTAGAGGCAGTGAGAAAGGAGATCATACATATATAGTAACTAGATGAGCTAGCTGTAGCTTTACATATTTCATAACACTTACCTTCTACGTGTCCATCAGCAGCTGCTATTTTGTGCTTGATTTCTTTTTGTGACACCTGTTGAATATTTTCCCTCTGTTGCTTAGTTTGCTGCATAGTATGGCTTTTCCAGAGTTTGCGAAGCTCTTCTACCTCTGTCTCTGAGTCCCGATTTTGCTCCTTCACTGGCTTCCCTTTGTTGACAGTCTGTTTCTGTTTTAATTCTGTGACTTCTCTACAAGGCACATTTTCTCTTTCACCCTCTCCGTGGTGTAGTGAATCCTCAGTGAGAACATCAGCCTGATCTTCATTATCTTTTACACTTGTGCTTTGTTCTTTAGGAGCTGATAATTCTTTAAAATTATCTGTAACCTTATCTCCTTCCTTAACAGCCATTTCAGCTTGATTTGAATCAGGTTTAAGAGGGAGAGTCCCAATTTCATTGGCAGAATGTCCAGTGTTGGGTTTTAAGTGACCAGGGAGACTAGTAGAATCAGATATGCCTGAGACACATTCTGTTCCAAACTGACTGACAGCTTGCACAGATTCTGATAACACACCAGAAGATTTATCTTGCCGTGGATCATCTGAAGAAGTGAGCTCCTCTCCCTCTCGTCTGGGAGAGAGTTCTGATTCTGTGAACACGTCTTCAGAAAAAGACTCCTCCGTGCTTCTGGGAGCAGTGCTGGCACTATTGTTCCCTGCGTCACGTATTCTTGAGTCTATTTCATCAATATTGCTTCTTGTCGCTTTCTTTAAATGGCTAATGTCTCTTGTTGACTGTTCTATCTCTCTGTTAATAGGCAAAAATAAAATTTATTAGATTTTTAAAATTACAGTATTTTACTTTACACAAATTAAATTCACTGTGAAGGCTTTTCTAAAAGAATGTAGCACCCATCTCGCTCGTAGCACTGTAACAACAACCTGACTGAGTCATACAGATCTAACAGTGTGCATCTGAGATCTGGTGAACAACCATGTGAGGTTTCCCTGTAGTAATTTGCCAGCACAGGATTTCTGTGAAACAAAGTTTGAGTGAAGCTATGCATGAATAGGTTCTTTACATGTTTAATAATGGTGCTTTACATTTACATATTAACAGTCAAAAGACAGTTCGAGACAGAGGTAATGCAAACATCGATACCATGAAATATGTAAGTCAGCTATTTAAAATGATGGCTAAAAACAGTCTGCTAGAAACAAATTCAATGATATCTCAGTGGGAAAAGAAATCATCAATAATTATCGGTTTGAAAAATGTGAATCATGTAAAAATATGCTTGGAAAAAGAGTGAAAGGTAAGAAAACCAAGAGTAATTGCCCGACTATGGAAGTTTACTTTGTACTGTTTACGTTGACATTTTTCAAATTTCCTGTTACATGCATATATAATTTCTATATTACAATACATTTCTAAAAGTATTCATTAGTTTAAGTCTAATTCTTATCTCTGGTTCATTTTAATCTGATTTCATTTTAAGAAACACAAACATTTGTTTTATACTATCAAAAATGCAAGAGTTCCCTCTTCTGGTCATTCACTCAAACTGCAAAATGGGATCTTAGGTGTGGGAAACGTGTTAAACTATTATCAACCAGATTTTCTTTTTAAGACCTTAAAAAATGACAAAATTTTACAAAAATAAAAGGAAGTGAATTATCTAGGTAAGTGTTTCTCCTTCAGTGTGACGGGTGAAACAGATTCATGGCAATGATGTTGTTACTACTGTTGAGTAGAGAACAAGGACTTCTCAAGCAGTATGAAAGAAAATCAGTAAAGCCTCCTGATTTATTTTTACCACACATGGCACTATTCCATAAAAATCACTTGTTTAATTAGCTATCCCAATTGCAGAGAAATAGTTAAATACCTTTGTTTCGATAGGTTATGTAAGTATGTACTGGAACCCCGGTAGCAATACATTTTTGTTTACTTTCCATTGAATACACTGTGAATATCTTCCTCTATCTAATTTTCATTACTACACTCATTCCCAATACTCCTAATTTACTGATGAAGTTGACTTATGATGATCTATGAAAATAGGTCAGAGTAGAAAGAAATTATTTATACTTCTAATGATAAATTTACCAACTCCAAATCATCTCTTTTGGGTATAAAACGTCTAATGCAGGCTTTCTGAATACAGGCTTTGTCTACTATAGGTATGCTAACAACTCACATAATCCCCCCCCCCCCCAAAAAAAAGATAATTTAACTCTTTTCCTTTTAAAGTGGTTCTAGCTTGCATTCAAGAGTTAGTGCAAAAACAAATACCCATCATTATCCTGGTAGGTTAATATAGGAATACAAGAAAATCAATTAAAGTTAAATCATTTTTTAAACTACTAACAAAGTTACATCTAGAGGAATGGGACATCCATTTCTATTACACATCAATTCCTTTCTATTTCTACAGCCAATCTTGTGTGTGTGTACATTTTAAAACTTTTCCTCCTTTATTTTCCTTTCTCCCTTTGCTCTCTGGCAATCACTTTGGTAGTCATATTATTTTCTAGGTTGTCCTGACATACAGTCTCACATCTCTACCAGCATCACACAAATTTCTGACTCAGAATCAGAATTATTCCAAAGGAGATTTCTTACATTCATAGAACTTCTGTTCTTTTATACTACAGCTTTTACTTTCGGGGAGAAGGTTGAAAGTATAGAAATCAATAAATAAAATCAAGCTACTCTGGATATAGCAATGTCGAGTCTTTCCTCATGCAGTCTTGCCTAAATCTCATACTCAGCCCTTCCAGCATTTCCAAGGAAAATTTAAAAGTTGCCATTGATACTGATTATTCAGAAAGAATTGAGAATTTGGGATGGTGTGTTTCAATAAAAGAGCTAGTAAACATTGCATTAAATTATCTCTATAGACTCCATATAAATATGAATATAAAATTGAAAGCAATTCTTAAATATTCTAAGTGCAAGAAAATCATCTTTTCAAAATGCCATAGATTTGCTTCCGAACTGATCGAATGTACAGCATCTACAACCAAACTATTTGCAATTATTTAAGAGTAGTAAAATCAGGGTCAGTTATTTAGATGCAATGATATTCCAATGGAGCATAAATATCACTCTTACACAGGTAAGGATTCCTTTATTTTGTGATCCAAAATTTCTTTGTACATTCCAGCTGACATCACTTCTTCCATTGGACACATGATGCCATATTCTTCACAGCCATTTTCTTGAACCAATGGGTCAGTTTTATGTGGATCAAACATGATATTATTTGGTGTAACTAGCAGCACACCACTGACTGTGCCCTAAGGTAAAGAAAGAGAGAAAATATGTTTAATCTTCAAAGTTTAACATCTCAAAATGTAACCTAACTACTTTTACTAATTTTTTCTGATGTCAGAGCAATTACTATGTAAAGCAGTAACATACTCATGTACTACAGAACTCTCATGAAAATGTCTTTTATTAGAACCCAATTTTCTTTAGCAAATTCTCCTCTTTAGCTGAGGCAGAATACAAAGAGTATCCTATTCCGCTTAAAACCATACTCATAATTCAAATTTTCAGCTTCAGCAAAATATTGAGTTACAGCGGAAAAACAACTTTACTAAGGTAAGAAGGGATTAACTACAAGGTTCAGAAATACAGAAGTCATATTTTTTACAAAAATTCATATAATGCATTCTTTCTAGTTCCTTACTATATGGACAAAAACAGTTTCACGTATACAGTGAAGGCTGAATAAATGTGTGGAGAGCTAAATCTATGAAAAAAGGAAAAAAATAAAAATGTCAGTCTTCACCTGACTACCACTGTACCATGTGACCTGGAACACGCAAAGCCTCCGGCCTTGGTTTGTCATCTGTAAAATTATAGGAAGACTGACTGGATGGACCAACTCCAAGATACTGTCATCATTTTTAACCTCACCGTGAAGAAGTGTTCATTTTAAATGAGGTCTTCAAAAAGTTCATGGACAATGCTATGATCTTTTCCTTTCTCCATCTGTTTTTGAAGTGTCACACACATGCACGTGAATAAACTGGAAAAGTCTGATCCTCCATTTGAACAGTGCACAGTCCACCAATCTCATTATTAGCTAGTTCTTAAGGACATTTCTTATGTGTTACACTTTATTTGCATTATTGCCGATTTGACTTTTCACCATCATAGCTTTCAATAGGTATAATCATCTCCATCTTATCGGATCTTTGATCAAAATGTATAGTAATGGTAGCTGGACACCATCCCAGTCCTTCTGGTCTCATACTGAAGGAGGCAGTTCTTTTGTGGCGGCAATCAGCCACACATTCCATTGCTCAAGGCAATACAGACCAATTGTTGCTGCTCAGATGGCTGCTTTCAACCCAGACACTGCAAGGAACTAAGACTAAAGAAGCACTAAACACAACATTAGATCAATTAACTAGTATGTGCCAGGTAACCAACAAGAGTCTATATCTTCAAATTAAAATGCCAAATCCCATGAAGTTTTTAGTTGCCTATAAGCAGGTTCAAGATGGCTGAGAGTTAAAAAAATCTACAGAAATTTAAAAATGTTAGCAAGAATGTAGGAAAATTAGAACCCTTGTCCAATGCTAGTGGGAATACAACATGGAAGTCATTGTCGAAACTGAAAGGAGAACTCCCACGCCCATTGCTATCAAGTCAATTCGGACTCAAAGCAACTCTCTGGCAGAATAGAACGGCCCCTGGAGCTTTCCAGGGCTGGAGTGTTTACAGAAGCAGACCACGGCTTTATCCAGCAGAGAGGGCAACTGGTGTTTCAAAACCACCACACTGTTGAGAGCAGCTGAGCAATGAACCACTGAACCGGTAGGCCTTCAAAATCTACCATTTAACACAGAAATTATACAACCAGAAATATCATACCAAGGGACTTGAAAGAAGTAATGCAAAAGGACATGACAGGGTGCCAAAAAAAAAACACCCCCAAACAAACAAACAGAACTAATTGGCCACCACTTCTAAAAGCTATGTAAATTTTTTTAAACAAAGCAAGCTTATCACCTTCAAGGTACTCTCCATTACACTTCATACATTTGTTAAATCTACAATTCCATTCTTGGAAATATTTTTCAAACTCATCTCTTTGGATGGTTGACAGCATCTCCCTTGGTCTTTTTCTTCACCTCTTCTACATCACCAATCACTGTCCTTTCACGTTGTTGCTCTTCATTTGAAGAAACAAAAAGTTGCTCCGTGCAACATCACGTGAGTAAGAGCATGGGGTAAGAGGCATGCTGTTTTTGCCAAAAACTAGCACATGGAGATGGCTGCGTGATCAGGTGCATTTTCGTGGTGGCAAAATCAGTCCCTTGTTTGCCACAAATCAGGCCTTTTTTTTATTGTATACTGTCTGTTATGCAATCTTTTCAGAACTTCTAAATAGAAAGCTTGATTAACAGTCTGACCTGGTGGAACAACCTCCAAATCCATTCGGGAAGTTGATGGATGTCCAGAACAAGGTTTACAATCAATCAATATTTCACCTCTTTTGAAATAAGAAATCCACTTGTACACTTGAGTTTTTCCCATAGTTCTGTCCTTATAAGCTACAATCAATATAACCAGTTTCTGCAGCATTTTCCCCGAGCAGGAAACAAAATTTCACAGCCACACGCTATTCTCTCACATCAGCCATCACAAAAAACCGAGTTTTCAGCGAAATTGCTTCTATGGAAAAATACACAGTGACCAGAGAGAATCTTCCCAGGCAAAGCCACTGGGTGCACTAACTCAGAGGAAGTGACTCGCCTGCCTAGCAGGAAAAATGTACACTAAGAAAGCTCTGCTCCCCCCAGGTCACTTCTGTGTTTTGGTGGGTTACCCCCTTGTATATAAATCATGTTCAATGCAGCATTATTCGCAATAGTCAAAAGGTAGAAATAAGCTAAAAGACCAATAATGGATTAACAAAGAAACAAAGAAGTTTATAGACACAATGGAATACGGTCAGAAAAATATATTATTCAGTCAGAAAAATAAATTAAGTCCTGATATATATACTACAACATAAATGAAGCTTGAAGACATTAGGCTGTTACCAGTCAATCACAAATGGATTAATATTATATGACTCACTTATAACAAAAGTTAAGAACCGTCAAATTTATGGGGATCAAAGTGTCTTAAAGAAAAAGGGAAATTACTGTTTATGAAGCTACACACATTGATTATGGGTAGATAAGGAGTGCATATAAGGGGCTGCACTTCTAGCAAAGTGTGGCGAAGGAAGCAGACTGCCCAGCAATCAGAAAGAATAGTATCTGGGTCTCTAAGGCTTCTCTTAAAACAAGCTATCATCTAAGTGAGGTGACATCTAAATCCACACAGAAACAGCACATCAGCTTGTGTGATCCAATGATTGTAAACAATGAAATCTTTAAGACCAGAGGAGGGCATGGTATCAATGCTTAAATTCTGAGCACCCAGATGGCTGTGGATGACAGAAAAAGCTCAAAATCCATCAGCATGGTCCCCATATGGATTAAGCCTCTGGTGAATCCCCTCTGACAACTGACCAGGAATGCGGATGGTGTTACTAAGAGACAAGAGTGCGTTGGAAAGTAGACTAATTCAGAAAGAGCTAGGTTAAAATTTAATGCCTTATCATATGTTCTCCCTGTTGACCCATTTTTATTTGTTCTAGTTTTAACTATTTTCTTACTTTCTTTTTAATTGAAGTTTTCTATTTTATTGTTGATTTCTTTTTTTTCAGGGAGGGGTAATGTTTTACTTTTTATGAAATCCAGGATAGGGAAATCTTTAGAGACAGTAATGGGATTAATGGTTTCACAGGGTTATGGAAGGGGAGCTGAGGAGAATTGGGAGCTAATAATAATGAGTACAAGAAAAAAATGTTCTAAAATTTATTGTAATGATATTTGCACAACTCCTCTTTAGTATATTTAAAACAACCATTGAATAGTATGATATGTGAATTATGTCAATAAAACTTAAAATGTAAAGAGTAGGGTTGCACAGCCGATCAATGTTATTGCTGTCAATAAGCTGTACCATTGTAAAGTGTTGAAAAAGTTTTGTGATAGATAGGTCTATTTGGCTTGATTTGAAGATTAAGTTGTAAAACACTAACGTTCAAAAATGATCAAGTAGAAGAGTAAAAGAGACATTCCTACCAAAAATACCCATTCATTCACAAGTAAGAAGAGCTACTGATGCTGTTAAAGACAATAAAAAATGTTTATTATACAAGTAAGTGCATACAAGATTGGAGAGAATGACTGTGTATGCATGCATGTGTGTGTATATCAACATTTTGGTTTGAGAAAAGAATCAATCTAAAATTCTGATAGCATTTATTTGGTTCTAAATCATGTACTACTAAAATAAGGAATAATTTTATAGGTACCAGCAATTCATATGTTCAATATTTTAATTAAATCCATACACATCTACATTACTTTGTTTTCTTGGAGCACATGCCAACTCAAGTCAATGAGAAACAGCCAAGTATAACGTGAGGAGCATTGCTAGGAATAATCTAAGAGAAAGATGATTGAGAGAATAGGCTATATAATATATGGAAAACCTTGAAAGTTTCCAATTTTATACTTTCTAGTCATCTACTTTTTTTGGAAATTCAAGGCATTTGAGAAGAAAGTCAAGTAATCAGTTAGGTCTAAGGAAAGCCTCTGAAAAATTTAAGGTCATTCTTGGTCATATAATTTTCATCTGAGCATTATATTCAAAGTATGTCATTTTTAGTTAACTACTATAGCAATACTCACTGGTATTTCACTTGGTAAGATTTTGAAAAAGACTACTGATTACTAGTTATATATGGCAGCAAGGAAGGCTAAAAGTTAGTCTGTGAACCAAAAGATCAATGGTTCAAATACAGCAGCCACACCGGCACAAAGGTGAATGTATGTTTCCATAAAGACTGATGGCCTTGGAAAGAAACAATTCTACTTGGAGCAGTTCTATTCACTCCATACAGTTGCTAAGAGACATAACTGACTCAATAGCAGTGGTTTGGGGGTATGATCAAAAAGGGAACAGGTGTAAATATAATGTTTTGATTTCTCATACATACTGTTATTAACACTATAGTCTTAGTAATGTAATCATGTGTTATTCAATAGTCTCTAAATAATGTCCTTCTACTCCTTGGACTACAATGGATTGATACCAGAGAGAAAGTAACTAATGTTACTTTCCAGCAATCAATCCCTAATCTCTTAATGACAGGATGTGCTTCTGTCCCCTTCAAGCCTTTTATCCCTTTTGATAAACAAGGTTTCTA
Source organism: Tenrec ecaudatus (assembly GCF_050624435.1). NCBI lineage: Eukaryota > Metazoa > Chordata > Mammalia > Afrosoricida > Tenrecidae > Tenrec > Tenrec ecaudatus. The sequence goes on from NC_134534.1 coordinate 31,862,509, forward strand.
TATAAAGATGTCTTTGTGGGTACAATTTTTCAGATATCATTCTCCAAAAAGTAAAAAAAATGACCTGGAGAAATATTACTTCTACATAAAATGTTTTCCTATAAAAATCTCTTGAGAAATTATTTCTTTAATCTATACCACCTTCAGAAACTTTTAACAAAAATTCAACTTAGTATTCATAACTTCTCATTCTAACCTGGTAAATATAATGTCAGATGTAAAGTTTACTTAAATACAATATTTTGTTACCAATATATTTACCACAATTTTACAAAAGGAAAATTTTACAGCCAAATGATAATGATTTTGGAGATAAGACATTTGTAATAGTAAAGGATATAACACCAATAATGTTCAAGGTGGGTGAAATGTTGAGTGGTATAATATTTAAGGTGATGCTGTGATATACTGGAGATAAACAGTGTATATATATATACATATATACACATATACATAGTAGTTTAATGTGTGTGTGTGTGTATATATATATATATATATAATAAAGCAATCATTATTACAATAACAAGGTATAAATTCTAGGAAGGAAACAAAGGGCATAAAATGAAACAATAATAAACAGAATAGAAAATAGCAAGATGACAGTTGTAGCCAAATTAAAAATCACACTAAAAAGCAGAGATCAAGTAAAGCAAGATCCAAGTGCACATTGCCTACAAGAAGAAAAAAAAATTAAAGAGTGGAAGCAATGACTGCTATGCTAAACCACCCCCCAAAAGAGACCTGTTGCCATAGAATCAATTACAACTAATAGCAACTCTGAGTTAGACAAAATGTTAGTAACTGTTAGATTTCAGGGAAAAGACTATTACCAGGAATAAAGAGGGTTCTTTCATTATAACAAATCAATTAAGAGGGTATGAGAATGCTAAATGAGTTTTGAACAAAATAATAGTTCTAAATACATGAAGGAAAATTTTATAAAACAGAAAGTAGAAATAGCTAAATGAAGAATGGAAGGGTAGTGGGCTATTTTAATAATCTCTCTAAAGTTAATAAAAATGCTGACAGAAAATCAGAAGGAATACAGAACAACTATTATATAACTATACTTAGTTTACATTTATAGAATATCCCAACCAACATTAGCAGAATATACCTTATTCTCTCAAGTTCATGGACCATTTATCAAGAAGCACTGTACTTGGAAGAAGCACACCAGCCTGGCTGACCATGAGGTGTAGAAGAGACCAGTTATCAGACATCAAAGAGCTAAAAACCACATCAGTGGGTGCCCACCTTCCTGACACGACCACTGAAAACAAACGTGTGCATAAGCAAATGTGGTGAAGAGAGCTAATGTGCGCGACTATCAAAAGACATAGCGACTGGGGTCTTAAAGACTTGAAGATAAACAAGTGGCCATCTAGCTGAGAAGCATCAAAGCCCACATGGAAGAAGCAACCGAGCCTGTCTGACCATAAGGTGCAGAAGGGACCAGTTATCAGACAGCAAAGAGCTAAAAACCATCAGTGGGTGCCTACCTCCCTGATACGATCAATGAAGACAAATGTGTGCATAAGCAAATGTGGTGAAGAAAGCTGACGGTGCCCAACTATCAAAAGATATAGCGTCTGGGGTCTTAAAGGCTCGAAGATAAAGAAGTGGCCACATAGCTCAGAAGCAACAAAGCCCACTTGGAAGAAACACACCAGCCTGTGTGATCATAAACTGTCGAAGGGATCAGATATCAAGCATCAAGGAACAAAAAAAACCGTATCATTGAAAATGTGGGTGAGTGCAGAGTGGAGATTCAAAGCCCAATGGTAGACAACCGGACATCCCTTGCTGAGGGGTTGTGGGGAGGAGATGAACCAGACAGGGTGCAGGGTAGCAACGATGAAACATATAACTTTCCTCGAGTTCTTAAATGCTTCCTCCCCCCCCCCACTATCATGATTCCAATTCTATCTTGCAAATCTGTCTAGACCAGAGGATGTACATTGGTACAGATAGCAACTGGAAACACAGGAAATCCAGGACAGATGACTCCTCCAGGACCAGTGATGAGAGTGGTGACACCTGGAGGGTGGAGAGAATGTAGGCTAGAAAGGGGGAACTGATTACAGGAATCTACGTATAGCCTCCTCCCTGGGGGAGGGACAGCAGAGAAGAGGGCAGAAGGAGACATCAGACAGTGTAACATATGACAAACTAATAATATATGAATGATGAAGGGTTCATGAGGTAGGGGGGAGTGTGGGGAGGGAGGGGGAAAATGAGCAGCAGATATTAAGGGCTCAAGTAGAAGGCAAATGTTTTGAGAATGATGATGGCAATAAATGTACATATGTTCTTGACACAATGGATGTATGTATGGATTGTGATAAGAATTGTATGAGCCCCCAATAAAATGATTAAAAAAAACCCAACACTGTACTTTGGATTGTAAAACACATGACAAAATATTAAGCATTCCAATAATGGTAAGCATTTTCTCTAACCACATGGAATTACAAATCAAGAGAGATACTTAGGAAATCCACAAATATTTGAAAATGAAAGCATTTTGAATTAGATTTTATTTATAGTGGAATAAAAATGAAAGCCGAGCATATCCATATCTGTGCATTATAGCTAAAGCTGTAAGGGAAATTTAGTGCATTAAATGCATTATAGTGAACAATGACTACGAAATAATGGTTATCATGTGACTTCCAAAGTCAATATATTACACAGTAGCCACGTTAAAGCAGTACTTGCTTTGTTGTCCTTTATTTTTTCGAGCATCGATACTTTATTGTATTATCTTTGCAGACAAGGTATTGGCTGAGCAAGCAGCAAGGTGTGGTAAACAATGAATTCAAACTAGGTTTAAATTCTAGCCATGATAGAGAAATTTTGGACCTAGAAACCTTATCTAAGTATCTGTCTTTTTGGTCCTGTGGAGAAAGACTAGGGCTCAATAGCTAACAGAATTATTCTGAGTTAACAAAACTTCCCATAGCTTCAGGGCTATAGTAGGTACTTCACATCTATTACCTACCTGCTTACTTTTTATCACCTTGCCAGGCCTAGCACTCCCCAAAGTATTAAGTAGGGTTTTTCTTGGTATATGATTTTTATACATTCCACTAAGAGCAAATCCACTAAATACTACTCTAACTTTTAGGCGCTATCAAGTTGATTCCGATGAACAGCAACCTTTTTTGTGTACAGTATAACAAATCACTGCCTGAGCAGCCTCACAATTGTTCGGTTTGAGTGCGCTGTAGCAACCATTCTGTCAATCCATCTCATGTTCTACTTTATCAAACATGGTATCTTTTCTCCAGGTACTGGGCTCTCCTGATAACATATTCTAAATGTACAAGCTAAAGTCTTGCCATTCTCTAGTAACCAGAACCTGCTGGCTGTACTTTCTCCAAGACAGATTTATTTGTTAATTCTGGCAGTCCATAGCACTTTCAATATTTTTAACCAACCCCATATTCAAGGGTATTCATTTTATAGTCTTCCTTATTTGCTGTCCAGCTTTCAGAAGCATATGAAATTATTGTAAATATCATGAATTGGATCATGCACGTCTTAGCCTCAAAATGACCTCTTTGCTCTTTAACTCTTTACAGAGGTCAATGCAATGCATCATTTGATTTGTTGACTGTTCCTTCCATGAGTGTTGCGGATCCAAGTACAATGAAATCCTGGAGTTTCAGTCTTTTATTTTTTTTATCATGAAGTTCCAGTTGTTGGGATTTTTTCTTTCTTTACATTGGAACTTTATGTACTGCATCCCATTGCCTTCAGCAGTATGAACAACAAGCAAGCTCCACACTACTCCTAGCGGACATCCTTTTGCAACAGTCAAGCACTTACTGATCCTGGTGACTCAGCATGCGTAAGGAAACTTCCCTATTTTAGAAATAAAACTGGAATGAAAATTTTCTCTAAGGAACCATTCATTACCTTGCCACTGGTAATGTATTTGCAATTAATTTTAAGAAATTTCTCAGTAAATGCTTCTTCCTCCTCAGAAGTTGAAGACACAACTCGTGCAGGCCGTATGCCTGCAAAAGTAGACGGGGAAGTTGTTTCCTTCTGGTGAACTATGTCAGGACTCTAAAAGGAAAGAAAAATCAGGCATTTCAGAAAACTAAATAAAAATAAGCGCATTAGTAATACCAAAAGAACAACATTCCCCAATGACCAAATGATCACTGTACTGTTCCTTTTCACATTCTGAAGTTCAGGCAAGAGTAAATTCTAAAAGGTACAGTTTGGTGGGGAAATATTTTCTTTCAGGAAGAATTAGAAGAAAGAATGGCACTGTTTTCATGTTTAGTAACATTCTCAAAGATGGCTTTAACTTAACATGTTGAGTGATTTTTTAATAGATATGTACATATCTTATAAACAGCTAGGAACCATCCACTCCTTTACCTTCATCCCCACACATACGAAAACATGTCTCTCTCCTCCAGTCTTTCACACGCACATACTCTGGCCTCCTGAACTGAATCTTGGAGTCTGTAAGATTACAATATCCCTCAGGCAATGGGAGCAAAGAAAAGAAAGCAGTATCTGAGGTACTATGCAGTGCCATTTAAAACCTAAAGCCATTGTGGTAGTTATATAATTTCCTGTCAACGTGAGGATATTATGAGTGAAGAGGTGGGTGGAATCTAGCCTATCAGGTCACAGCTTGATGGTGCCTCCTTCTGGGCGTGGCCTTCTCCTGAAGATTCTGGAACAGCCTCTCTTGCTCCCTGGAGGTGGGCCACACTCCACTTTCCTGTTGACAAACCACATGGAGCCACACTGATGGCAACCAGAGCCTGAAGATGCTTCTATCACAACTGGATCCATAGACTTTTCCCCCACCAGCCTATGATCTTCCTGCATTCAGTATCAATGCATGTACTGTATGAGTTTAAAGAGGAACGTATGGACTAACGTTGGACATATGGCCAATATTTGATGTAAGGACTTGATTTGGACTGCGCTGGGATAGTTTCTCAATAGACAATTTTTCTTTGATATAAGGCTTTATTACACATACATTGAGTGTCTGAATTTGTTTCTTTAGTCAACCCGGACTAACATAGTCACAAACACTCTTCAATACCATCCCACTAATAATTACCTAGATCAAAACTTCTTGGCATTTCTGATGTCATGAACCATTGTCCTACTAAAGCGTATGAATCTCCTCCTACTCAGAATGGTTTTGAATGTATAATACAAAATATAGGATTTACTAGGAAAATCTATGAAGAGACTGGCGAAGGCTCCTGGAAATATGGAATTAAGAGAGTTAAATTAAAAAGATAAACAATGTTTACCAATATCAGCTCCTGCAAGGCCAGGAAACTGGTAAGCAATGACACCAGCCATTTAGCTCATCCCTGAAGGACGAATGATCCTCAGAATGTATCTATGTCAATATAATCTTTTTTAGTTTATCGAATGAAGAAAAATGGGTGCCCTTGGAAGATATTTTTTACATTAGGAAACCAAAATAAGTCAGAAGGAGGAGTCAAATCAGGACTATAAAGTAGATGCTCAATGTAACTCTTGCAAAATCCCTTTTTGATCAAAGGAATGACAGGAACATTGTTGTCATGGAAAAGGATTTTCTGATGACGCTTTCCTGGGTGTTTATATTTTTTTTGCTAAAGTTTTGACTAACTTTATCAAAATACTCTCATAAGTAGATGTCAGCCTTAGGCCCGGCAGAAAGTCAACAGGCAAAATTATTTCCTTGAGCATCTCCCAAAATTGTTATGACCTTTTGCCTCTGACCCACATCTGCTCTGACTGGTTCACTTCCATTTTTTTTTTTTGTGAGTCAGAGTTTTGGTTGGGCATCATCTCTAGATTCATACTGGTAAAGTTTTGTCTCCTGTTATAGTTCTTTCAAGAAATACTTCATGATTTCAATTCCACTCCTTAAAATATCCACTGCCACCCTAACCTCGCCTGCGTCTAGATGCAATAGTTTGGGTACCCATCAAACAGAAAGTTAACTTTAATTTTTCTTTTTTTCTTTTTTGGGGGAGCAGCCCTTTATGCAGTCTCTGAGGGCTGGGGGAAGTTTAATTTTTCAATCAAAATTTTATAAATAAGCTGGAATGATTAAGATGGTCATTGCCTCTGGGGTTGTCTTTTTCAACAGTGGCATAAACAAGATTAACTTTTCCTTGCTTCATCTTCAACATTTTCTCATCCCTTCTTAAAATGAATTGCCCATTTGTAAATTGCTGATTTATTTAGGATATTGTCCCCATAAAGGCTTTGTGAGGTATAACGATTTCACCATTGGCTTCACTAGACATAGGCTACTTGTTCTTGCTTCAATTTTAGCAGAATTCATGTTGCTATGATGCCTTCTTTGTGCTCCCAACTAGATCCCTTGCAGACATGTTATAAAAGTGTCAGGGCACTTTTTTTTATGTGAAAAATTTTGAAAGCCATGTAGCTTTTTTATACTATGCATTTTCCATGAACTTTTTGAAAGTCCTCTGATTATATTGAAAAGCAATTATCAAAATGTTTTAAAGTACACATTATTTACAACACATTAAATAACAAAACCTAGTAATAACATAGTGAATTATAACTGTGAAGTAATGATGGTCAGACAATTTTGTGATACAAAAAGATATCAGGGTTCTAGTGGCGACATCACAGCCTTATCTGGTATTACTAATCTAGTGTGCTGGTTATATATCCATAATTAAAATAAATGTTAGATGTCACCAAAAAGTTAGTGAAGAGTAAGGATATTTATATTTTTAACAATTTCAAGACTACCTAATGCCTAGCATCCTTTAAGTAACTCCACAGATATGCTCATTATTTTATCAGCAAGTGTTACAATGTCTTGTAGAGCATTTTTCATAGTAGCAAGATTCTTCTGAGATTTGTGGCAAAATCTGCCACTCTGCAATTTCAACTAAATATCTGATTTTGCTTATTAAAATTATAAAGGACAAGCTTGCCTCATTTTTAATCTAATACTCTTAAAATACTTGAAAAGAACTCCAAATCTTAACCGTTTTTTTTCTCTTCTAATAAGTGGATCTGTTTGGCTATAATTTTTAAAGTACTTTATAAATCACATGTCCTTACTAAAACAAAGAATTAAATCCCTAGAGATCAGTGGTAGTTTCAACACGCTTGTTGAGGAAGGGAAAAAAATGCAGATCATTAAAAAAAAGTAATTGAATATATTACTATTCTATTTTTAAATAAAATAGAATTAGATTTTCAACAATTATATTTCAATCATTAATTTCTACTAATCAAGTTTTCATTACTCCAATTAATGATGCAGAATAAAAACACTCATCCTGTGTACATTGGTAGTTAGTATATCCAGAAGTTTTTTTTATCATGTATTCATCTACCAATAATGACCTATCAGTTTGCTGTACTGTGCTAACTTGTGTGTTTATTAATGATGCTAGTACCCAGCAATAGCGATCAACAGGGTTACCCATGGGGGACAAGTTTGAGCAGAATTTCCAGATTAAGGCAGACTTGGAAGAAAGGGATGGCAATTTACTTCAAAATAAAGAAACAAATAGAAGTCAATGAAAGCCCTATGTATTAAAACAAAATATTGTCCGGGATAGTGCTTGAAGATGAGCCTCCCAAGTTGGAGGGCACTCAAATATGCCTGAGAATGAACTGCTGACCCTAATGACATGGATGGAGTAGACCTTTCCGAACCATTCACTAACTCATGTTGTAAAACTCTAAAGGTGGCAACCAGCTGTTTATGACTAGCAAATTACTCCAAATCCAATTAACATCATATTATTTATTGCATTCCTTTACTAGTCACAAAATATAGCTCTGCGTATTGTTAAATGTACCCTTCCCATGAAGATTCATTGGTGAGGTTTCCTCAAAGTCTCAAATTCTGTAACTTAGAAGCTATGCTAATCCTTTTACTTGCTGATATAAAAGAATTAATCAGAGTATTATTGTGTTAAAAAGAATATAAGAGATTAATTTTTCAGACACTCAAAATAAAACACACAAAAAATTTTATTTAAGGAAGTCCAAATTTGTTCAGAAAAATAAATTGCTGATTACTTGTAGTAGTTATAAATTACAAAAATGTACAATACCCAAAACATCAGTAGCATCTTTTTGTAGTGGCGTTGATTGGTATTTACAGATTTAGCATTAATACATTAGTCCTGAAATTTGTTTGAGGCTTCCAGAAGTTTTTATATAATTTTGCTGTAACCACCAGAGAAGGCATTCTACTGAATTCAGACTCATAATAACCCTACGGGACAAAGTGAAACTACCTACGCCTATGGGTTTACAGGGCTGTACATTTTTATAAGAACAGAAAACCTCATTTTTTATTCAGAGCAGCTGGTGCGGTCAAACTGCTGGTCGCGTGGTTACCAACCCAATGAACAACGCACTACACTACCAGGGCTCTAACTCGGGAAGAGAAAGTCTATAAAATCATTACAATGCTGGTAGGTTTGGAATGCCATTCGTGGGCTTAACCTATGTAATGGCAGGTCTCCAGAGAAGAAATATAAAATTCCTTTCAGAGACATTTTAATTAAAATGGTTAAATAAATAGTTCCCTAAAATTAATTGGTAAACATAAATATATAGGATACTCATTTCTTAAAAACAGAATTCTCGATAGTAATATTTGAATCACTGAAGTAAAATAGTTTATATTACACAGTTTGTCAAAGAACAAACCATAGTCTTATAAAGATTTCAAATCAGACATAGAATTGCTATTGTGATATTACTCTTGTTATATAAATTCTCAATATATGGAAAGAGTTACCAAATTAAATGATCATATCACATTTTTAAGAGACAGTTTAAGAATATCATTTGGACCATCATCAACAAAATCATTAAGTATGTTTGGCTGTGTAATTCAATAGGCAAAATTTCTTTAGAAATGTATTACAGGAAGATGTGCATATATACAGTGAAATATATTCTTAGCCATCTTGACACTTACAGTGGTCTTATCAAATTCAGCTTCTGATGATGTTGGTGACAAAGGACTTATGGGGCTTAGTGATGGAGAGCTCTCAACACTGGAAACATATTCAGGATCAGGAACATATAAAACCTATAAGAAAATATTCACAAAACGATTCAGTAAAACCAAAATGTTAATAATCAGGCAGCATCATAAAAGGAAATTTTATGATGAGTAAAAGACTTATAAATGTAACCAAAAAGTGAAACAAATCAGAAAGAAATGTAAGATTAGTTTAGACATGTTTGATAACACATACTGTTGTAATAAAGTGGGAAAGCAGCTATTTTCATATATTACTGGATTTCCTCTTAAAGGACAATTTGGCATTAGCTGTAAAATGATTATGCATATAATCTTTGTCCCCATAATTTTTGTTCTAGAAGTTTGATCTAAAGAAATCTTGTATACATAGAAAAACAGATATACATATATCCAACTAAAACTTTTTAAATAAAATTTTTTAAATTTTGGGTCGGCTTATACTCACGTATATATGTATATGGTATATGTCTACATATATTCATTACAATAATGTTTACAATAAAAAAATTATAGAAAACTCATTGTGTGACTAGTAACCTATGATTCATCAATGAATACACTACCCACATATAATATAGATGGAGATGGAGCTGTGCTTTAATAGAGCATTTTTCAAGAAATTAAATTGAAAAAAAATTTTTTGCTGAATATTTATGGAAGGAGATGTGAACTGATAATTGCAGTTGCTTCTGGTAACAAAAAACTAGATGGTGTGAAGTGGAAAGATAAAGTATCAATCTATTATACTTTAGCATGTTGTATCATAATTATATATAAGCCTCTTCAGGAAATTTGTAAATTAAAAATTAATTTTCAAAATATAAACTCACATGATTTACAAAATGGCTTAACTGAAGGGGTTCGTGGCACATACTACTTTGTTTTAAAAGCTAAAATATTTTAAAAACACAATTCAAAATTGTTTTAGTGTGCATTAGAAATACATATTATATAATTTTCTTATATAGCTAATATAATTTGTTCAAAGCATGCATAAAATGATATGCTAATATATATATTGCTAACTATACCATAATAGATACTTTGTCTTGTTACTAAAATTGTCTAAATGCCAATGCAATAATAATAAATTTCAAAAAGGAACATTACCTGTCCTGTAACAACTGATCGGGAGAATAATTTATTTAACTGAACAAGTTCATTGGGTGTTGTATCGAATTTCAAAGCTATACTGTTCAAAGAATCCCTCGATTCAACCTGTTTCAAATAAAAGAATTAATTATTTTAATATATTAAACCAGGAAAAAAAGATATTTAATGGACATTAATATCTCTTAAGGACCAATCCTATGTTTAACTAATACACAATATCTTCAGTTAAATACCATAAAATTTTGTGCTTTATTACCAAATAGTCTTAACTTACTTACTACAACACAGATTGCATGCCTTATAAGCATGTTGTATCACAATTACATGTGGCCTCCACTTCAAGCCATTTCAAAATGAAAAATAATTTACAAAGCACAAACATATTATTTTCATTTTACAAAGACTTAAAGTAGTATTTCATTGAATAGTTCACAAAATATATGCAACTTAAAAACACACACATACTTTTATTAGCAAAATACTCTTGATTAGACCATCTCAAAATGAAATTTCTACCAATATCTATTTACATTTATTGCTTTTTAGATGTAAAACTAGAAAATATATTTCAACCAAATTTGAACAGTCTGCTCCTGAATCATTAGTATATTTTCAAGATAATATCCATCAGTCCTATCTAAAGAAATCATAAATCATGACATTTTGTCAGTTTTCCTAAAAGCAAAAGTTATTGAAAATAATTTATGAATAATCAACTTATTCTCTCAGTGTCTTAATACATAAGACATTATGATAATTCTGTAGAGTGTAAAGGGCTTGGCAGTCTAATTGGGAAATAAGATAGACACAAATACATGTTACATAAAAGATGAAAATAAATTTTAAATGGAACAAGTATAACAAGTTCCAAGTATGGATAAAGCACCATATGCTCCAAATGTTCCACAGAAGACTTTATAGCAGATAAAAAATTAAAGATTGAGCCTTGAAGAATGGATAGGATTTTGAGAAGTCAAGAAAAGAAAAAAGGACATTCCAACTAAAGAGACTAGACTGACATGGTTAAGAGTCTCACAGAACATATGTGTGGGAAATTCTACTTCTCCCAAACATTCAGAATACTCCTAAAGCAGATTCATAACAACGACAGAAAGGATACCAAGTTAACAAAGCAAAATGTAGTTTAATTGATTTCAAGACTAATGTAAGGTCCAGGAAAAATAAACTAGAAAAAGAAGGAGCTGATTTAGTTCAAAGAACAATGGCAGGCAATTTTCTAGAAATTGTAAATGATTCTTTAGACCAAAAAAACAAGGAGCAAGATAAAAACATGTGTAAATCCAGACTTATTGTACTTTGACTTCAGAACTACAAAGACAAAGAGAGGATCTTAGAGCAGCCTGACAACAGAGGCAAATACTGGTACCTATGAAATCCTGCCATAGAGGTGCAATCTAGGAGTTGATGCTTGGCTAGAGATACAGGCTTAGCAAACATGGGAGGTTGTGTGGTAGTATATCCATGAATATATGTATATATATATTATGTATTATCAAATATAATATATATTAATATATAGTAAATATAAATACATATAGGCTTGTCAGAGGATTTATGTACTTATTTTGGTACAAATAATCCATGGATGTGGTGAAACATACAGGAAGCAAAGTTAAGGAAACCTCTTAGACATAATTAAACACCTTGAGGGAATGAATCACAGGGCTTGGAAGACCAGGATGAAAGCTTCACAGGACACCAAGGTCAACTGGCCCAATATAGTTTACGAAGACAATATTCTACATCCTGTTTTGGTGACTGTGGTTGTAAAATTTTGTGAACAGCCATCTGAGATACACTTGTCAGTGTCTCCTTTTCCAGAGTTAAGAATAATATTGAGAACAAAATTATATATGGAAATAGCTAGTCCAATGGATAATGGACTTACAAACATCAGTATCTATGACTTCAGATCAGAAGAACTAGATGATGCATGACTATTACCAACTACTCTAAAAAGAATCACACTAAAGATCCTGGATAGGATGAGAGAAAAATATGAAACAACTCAGTATCCTAAAAAAGACCAGGCCTATTGGTCAAATAAAGATTAGTGGAACCCACAAACAAAGTCACCATTCAGGTTTGCTACTGAACTTACACTTGCGATAGGAAAATCAAACATTTAAGACCGAAGGGCAGCATTTACCCAAGGAGAGAGAATTAGGTTTAAAGGAGGAATGGAAACAGAAAACACTGGGGGGGAAATGGGATAAGTGGGTTGTACACTAAGGAAATTAAAATGGAGAGTTTATACAAAAGGTAGATAAATTGTTGAAAGTAAAACTTATGATCTGTTCTGTAAACTTTTACCTAAATCACAACAGAAATTTTAAAATAAATTTCAATAACTTTTAAACTACATTTCAACTTGAAAGCTTGGATTTTATCATCAACAACACTATTATGATTTGCTTTCCTTAAAATTAAAAGCTCACATTCATAATAGTCAATAAAATGTTTGTAAAAGAAATAAAAGCAGCTCCAAAGAAAGGGAAAAAAATGCCTTTAAGTTACCAAAAACTAAAGGGCACAAGACAATATCTTCAAAGTGCTAACTGAAAGTAATTCTGAACCCAAAAATCTATACCAAAAAGTCAACTCACTGCCATGGAGTAGATTCTGAACCACAGTGAGCCTTTACGTGAAGTCTTAATCAAAGAGACAGCCTTATCTTTCTTTCAGAGCAGCCACAGGATTGGAATTGCTGACCTTATGGTTAAGCAGCCCAATGCCTAATCCACTGCACCACCAGGGCTCTTTAGACGACTAAACTACTTGGAGTAAGAGTGAAATAAAGAGAGTTAAAAAAAATTTTAAGACTTTCTATTTATAGTCACTGAAAGTATTACTAAATACCTTAAAAAAGGGGACACGGACTAAAAGGCGAATGTTAGTATGATGGTATGACTTATTACTTAGGGGAAGGCAGTTTCAGTAAAAAGGTATATGAATACTGAAGTAACAAATAATAGACCCAGAACGAAAAATCCTATCACTGTGAATGATGTGGGACTTGAGAGTAGACTCAAAGCCCATCTGTAGACAATTAGACATTCCCTTACAGGAAGAACAAGCCAATCGGGGTGTAGTATAGCACCGATGAAACATACAACTTTCCTCCAGTTCTTTAATGCTTCCTCCCCCCTCCCCCGCCGCCATTATCATGACCTCAATACTACCTTACAAATCTGACTAGACCAGAACATGTACACTGCTACAGGTAAGAGCTCACAACACAGGGAATCTAGGACAGATAAACCCCTCAGGGCCAATAGTGAGAACAAAGATACCAGGAGGGAAAGGAAAAGGGAGAATGGGAGAACCAATCACAATGATCTACATACAACCCCTTTCCTAGGGGAATGAACAACAGAAAAGTGGGTGAAGGGAGACAGTGGTTGGTGTAAGACATGGGGGATATTATACATTTATAAATCATCAAAGGATCATGAGGGAGGCAGGGTGGGGGAGAGGGGAAATGAACTGATAACAAGGGTTCAAGTAGAAAGAAAATGGTGATGGCAACATATGTATAAATGTGCTTGACACAATGGATGGATGTATGGATTGTGATAAGAGCTCTAAGAGTCCCCCAATAAAATGATTTAAAAATAAGCAAATAATATAATTATAGTTATTTTCAAGGTCCACTCGATTGTTATTTAAAATAAATTTACGTTGATGTTACAATTAAAACATGGTTTATAATTGTATAGAGACAAACATGCACATGCATAAGATTATTTTAACTTTGCTCTGATTGGTAAGTGCCATCAAGTTGATTACCATTCTTAAGGACCACAGAATAAAATACTGTTTGCAGGAGCGAACGCTGAGCAGCCTAGTGTTCAAAGATGGACTTGAAAAATTCAGAAAGAGAACAGGCATACACAGTGTAGTAATGCATGGGGAAGGGGAGAGTGAAAATAAAGCTGGTAACACATAATTTGTGGCTGAATTCAATTAATATGTGGAAGCTGATGGTTTCATTCCACAGCAAGCGTTCAGCTATAACAAAAGCGGGCATTTTGGGGGAAACGATGCTCAATAGGACTCTCATTACTATAGAGGAAAAGGCATTATCAGGCCACAAGCCATTGAAAAGATAAATTCATTCTGTTGTGTTTTGAAACTGAAACCCATGGGGTTTAAACAACAAAATACTGTATTCTTTTTGATATTTAATGTACTGTATTTATGTGTTTAGATGTTTTCGGGGATATTTCCACAACCCAGGGCTGCTGTATTAAAGTCCTGAAAAAATTAATTTTTAAGTGTAATTGTTGGACCTCAGAACCATTTATTTGGCTTTTCATTATTTCTTGTAAGAAAAATATATTTTTACTTTTTCACTGTTCAAAAATGAATTTGGAACTAATTGAGTTCAACAATTGAGGTTTATCACTGTAATTACCCTGAAGGCTATTGCTTCAAGTCCTCATTGCTTTCAACCATGGTGTGGTTCATCTGCAAATCACAGGTTAAATGAGTCTTCCTCCAGCCATGATGTTTTCTTCTCCTTCATATAACTGAACTTATTTGATTATCTGTTCAACTTACAGACTGAAGAAGTATAGTGTAAGGACATGACCCTGATACGCAACTTTTTTTTTACTTTAAATCATATAGTAGTAGTTTTTTGTTCTGTCTGAATGACTACCTCTTCATCTCAGTAGTACAGACCATAATGGTCTGGATTTATCATTCTTTGCAATATTACATGTAATTTGTTATAATACATACAGCTGAATACCTTTGCATAGTCAATAAAACACGGGCATACTTCTTTCTGATATTGTCTGCTTTCAGTCAAGGTCCATCTGATATCTGCAATGAAATCACTTGTTCCATGTCCTCTCTTAAATCTAGCTAGACTTTTAAGAAATTTTCTGTCAATCAAAGAACTGCTACAATGATTTTTAAGTATCTTTAAAAACATGTTACTTGTATGAGATATCAATTGTAATTTCTGTTCTCTATTGGATCAATTTCTTTGGAATGGACACAGATCTATCTTTTCCAATTGGTTGGTCAGGTATTCCAAATGTCTTGTCAGACACCCGTGAACACTTCAGAGTTGTAGCTGAAACATGAGTAGGTTTTCCATTAACTGCCAGAGGCTTTGGGAAATGGTAGAACACCAGCTCTTTCTGACACAGTGACTGTGCACTCCTTCCATCTTCTTTAGATGCTTCGTGGTTCTGCCAGTACTTTGTCCAAAGAACCTTTCAATACTGAAAATGCAGGGTTGAATTACTTTTCTTCAGTTCTTATACTTTGGGAAGTATCAGATGTATTCTTCTCTTTTGGGTTTTCAATTCCATGTCTCTATACATTTCATAATGATTCTTTACCTTGCCTTCTTAAGTTTACTTTGCCCTCTTAAGTTTTCTGTTCAGTTCTTTCACTTTATCAAGTTTTCCTTTGGCTTTAAATGAGGGAATTACCCCCACCTCCCCCCCATCAATGGAAAAAATGCTCCCCTGGGCAGAGCTTAAAAGTACATGTTTTTCTCACTAGGAAGAACAACAAACAACTCCCTCTTAGTGTATCCAGTGACATCACCTGGCAAAGTTCTCTCTGGTCACAATGAATTTTTGTAAAAAGAGTTTTACTCAAACTTCATTTTTTTGTGTGATGGAAATATAAGAGAAGAGTGTGCTGTTATAAAATTTTGTTTCCTGCTAGGGGAAAATGCTGCAGAAACTGTTGTGAGGTTGAACATATCATACAAGGACAGCACTATGGGAAAAACTAAAGTGTACAAGTGGTTTTCGACTTTCAGGAAAAGTGAAATGTCGATTGAAGAAAAACCTCATTCTGGATGTCCGTACACATCCCATAACTGACGAACATATTGACTCATAGTATATTTGGGGCTCTTTCTACCAGATCAGATTGTTAATTAAGCTTTCTATTTAGTGGTTCTGAAAAGAATGCATAACTATATGCAACAAAAAAGGCCTGATTTGTGGAAGACAGGGGGCTGGTTTTGCCACCATGACAATGCAGCTGCTCATGCAGCCATCTCTGGACTCCAGTTTTTGGCAAAAAAACACCATGCCTCTCTTGCCCAATTCACCTTAACCACCTCACATTGCTCCGAGAACTTTTTGTTTCTGCGAATAAAGAGGGATGACATGAATGGACAGTGATTTGATGACACAGAAGAGGTGAAGAAAAAACCAAGGGAGGTGCTGTCAACTATCCAAACACTTGAGTTTGAAAAATGTTTCCAAGAATGGAACTGCAGATTTGACAAATGTATTAAGTGAAATGGAAAACACTTTGAAGATGATAAGGTTGTTTTGTAAAAAAAAATTAAACGCATACCTTTGAAAATAAATTCCATTTTTTAGGAGGGGTACCCCTCATATTCAAGAGCAAGGCTCAGAAACTCTTCTGGTACCCATTTAGGATTTTTATTTCCTTTTTAATAACCTTTTGCTTTATGTTATGAGTGTTCCCTATGTCCAATCAACTCAACATATAGAACACATAGTGTTCAATGTGTCGAATCTATTGAGATGGTCTATAAATGCAAGAACATACTCAAGGTCATATGCTAGCTCTTATGGATTTGTCTTAATTTGTTTTGGCTTCAACTTGAACTTGCATGAGTAATTTATGATCTTTTTCATGGTCAGCACCTGGCCTTGTTCTAATAATATCTTGCTTTTACCACTGTTTCTTCCCACAAGTGTAGTCAATTTGATTTCAGGCATTCTATCCAGTGAGGTCCAGTAGAGTTGTCGTGTATGTTGATGAGAGGGGTATTTTCAATAAGTTGTTGGTCTCGGAACAGTCTACCATGTTAGCACTGGCATGTCATTTATTTTTGATCATGAAGATGCTTTATGGCTACAGATTGCTTCATTTCCATCTTTCACAATGCAATCAACATTTAACAATGCATCTTGATAAAAACTTTGAACGATTTCAGACTGAAGTTGGTAAAAAATTTTAATTTTGCTAGTCGTAGTTGGTACATAAATACGAGTAATTGTCAGAGTTAATGGTCTTCCTTGTAGGTGTATGGATGTTATTCTATCCCTTGTAGTATTGCAACTAGCTCAGCATACACTTTGACAGTTTGGTTTTGATGATGACAGTGATGTTCTTCCTCTTTGTCATGCTCAGCATAGTAGGTAGTCAAATTCAAAGTAACCAATACTAGACTATTTCAGCTCATCAAGTCATAGGCTACCTAGTCTTAAGTGCTTCCTTTAAACTTTGGCAACTTCCAACTTTCCTAGGTTCATATTTCATACATTACCATTACAATAACTAATGCATGTTTGCAGTCCTTTCTTTTCGAGTTGTGTCCCACAAGCAAGTGAAGGCTAGCTACACCGATCTCATTAAAGATCATGCTACTAGTTGGAGGAGGCAGCGCTTCCCCAATCATATTGTGAGGGTCTCTCAAACTGAGGGGTTCGTCTGTCAGCACTAAATCAGACAATAAACTGTTACTGCTCAGGGTTTCACTGGCCACTGTTTGTTATTTTGTTTGTTTCATAAAATTAGATATCTAGGTCCTTCTTTCTAGGCTGTCTTAGTCTAGAAACTCTTTTGAAACGTATCATGAGTGACCTTGCTGGTATCTGAAATAGTGATGGAATAGCTTCCAGCATCGCAGCAACATGCCAGCACCACAGTATGACAAGCTCAGTGGTTCTCAACTTCAATTGAAGCCCAATATGGAGAGCATAGTTTGTACTTGTGCACAAACAATGTCAAGTTTTGAAATTCTAAACCTAGCAAGCCATCTGAATTCACGTGGCTATTTCTAATATAAGTTAATAAGTGTATCAAATTATATGATCTAATATTTTATTCTCTTTGAAATTATGAGTTCAATAGTATAGATAGTATAAGAATGCTCAAATTAAGCTTATACTATGCATGAAGTCCTTTGACCACAGTATATTTAATTTACCATAAAGTATGCTCAAATTAAGCTTATACTATGCATGAAGTCCTTTGACCACAGTATATTTAATTTACCATAAAGTATTCATTTCTAGCCTTTTAAAAATCTCAGTGTCAAATATACAGTATATTAAAATAAAGTAAAACTTAAGGTTTTGAGTCACTTTTAGAGATTCATGTAAAATAACCACTATTCAAAGTAAGACTAGATATTTTCATGATAGACCAAATGTATAAATCTATATAAAAAGAAAGGTTATCTTCTCTTTAATAGTGATAATAAAATATTTAGCCAAATCAAAAACAATATTTAATTCATGCTCATTGAATATAGCTGCCTTAAAACTTGTAAATACAATTAGATATATAATATATTCAATCAAATATAAAGAGCATACCACACACACAAATCTCTTTCTAACTTCAGTTTCTCATAGTAACCAGAAATGTGAAGAGCTGACTGCAGGAAGATTTGAGGGTCATTTCAAGAACAAAGCAGTCAGATAAAAGTTTCATTTTCAGAGCCAAAGAAACAGCTATAAATCAATGCAAATGATGTACTGTAAGAGGGATATTATGAAAGATTAACATCAATTTATCTTTTAAGTATTCTAGCTGCCATTTTCATCATAATTAGCACTACCAGGAACATAAAAAGATCACATTCCTAATAAGTAAATATTTTCCTAAAAGCTGAACCTAATGAAAATTACAGGGTCTCCTTAACTTTGACGACTAGTAATTTATGATTTCTAGTAAACTAAATTTGATGGAGTAACTATCTTTATTTTATGCTTAATACAATTTTATTTTAAGAAAAACAGCTAACATATAAGCTTTTAATTATGAATGAGACCTTTATAGAAAATGAGGTGCAGATTTTAAAAATAAGACAAATAATAATCTCTGATTTATTTGTAGTATACACAGAGCATATCTTTAAAGTACTGAAAATAAATCAGCATTTTCAAAAGCAAATAACTTACAGTATACTCAAGAGTCCCTTTAGGCTTCTGAAAAGACATTCTTCTTCCATCTTTTTTGTCTAGAGTCTTCTTTTGGCCAGTGTCTGAAAAAAATTGAGGCATAAATCCTATTAAATTCATTTTCTTTTCAGAGTAATGTCATTGATTGCTGATTAGAGCTCAATGGACAGATATTAATTCACTAGTTATACTGCTTGCTTCCTGTGATTCTCTGCTCTAGAAAACAACTGCAAAAATAGGAAATGGATTCCTTCCCTCGGCTTGCTTCCACTCAATCTTGGATGGTTTCTTTCAACATATCCATCCCAATTGTAAGGTATACTTAAATGCACACAGACACACACACACACACACACACACACACAAGAAGGGGACTTGAAAACTTTGGGGGAAATGAAATTAAAAGATAATAGGATTTCCCCCAAGCATTTTGAAGTTCCCTCATATTTACATATAAATACAGACACATACATCAATTACATATAACATTAACCTCAAGAAACCAAGTCTAAGAAATATTAGTCCTCATGGGAGAAAATTTCTCTGTCCAAAAGTCACAATTAAAGAAAGGCTTTTCTATGAGATTATTTTAGCTGTACTATGTTCTTCTTTACACAACATGAAATAAATTAAGATGATACCATATATTAACATACTTTGTGCATTTCAATCCAGAAAAATTGACAATTCTTGCTCGCTTGCTTATCAAGTCATTTCACTGGAACATTTACTGGTTTGAGAATTAAATTCTAAACATATTTTACCTATTATTAGTAACCCTCTTATCTATACAATTGCACATTCATCTCTTAAAAGGCTAATCAGATACTGACAGCAATTAATTGAAATACCACTTTTTTTCTAAAAACCTTTAAATTTAGGCTCTATAATGCTAATCTAAATACCTCAAAAGTAAAGAAGAGTAGCCAAATTAAACATAGCACAATATTATATTCATCCTCAATATCCTGATTTTAAAAAAATCTGTAGGTTTCCAAGAAATATTACCACTACATTAGCTCAAATAATGTCAAAATAAACTTTTAATGACTTTTAAGAGACTGACAATTTGGCAAATAGTTTATTGCTGCTGTTAAGTACATTCAGCTTGATTCTGTACCCAGAGCACCCCCTGCTGACAGGGCAATGGTGGCTGTAATCATTACAGGAATGCATCACCAGGGCCTTCTCTTATAGGACTCCCAGGCAGGACTGAATGGTTAACATCTGACTGCTTAGTCACTGAGTTCCTAAGAGTTTGACTAGATGCACATATTTCTCAGTTGGTATGTTTTTTTTCCCTAATGATGGAAAACATTGAATTTAATTCCAAAAACAGCTCTATGCCATAAATGAATGAATGAATAAATAAATAAATGGATGAATGAATGAAACTGTCCTAAAATCACAGCATCAGAATTGGAGGCTCATTTATAAAAACCTGCAATATACAGATAACACAATCTTGCTTGTTGAAAGGGAGAATTTGAAGCACTTACTGAAGAAGATCAAAATGACATTCAGTATAAATTAAGGTAAACAAAAAATCCTCAAAAGAGGACCAATAAACATCAAGATGAATGGAGAAAATATTCACGTTTGTCAGTGACTTCACTTTACTTGAACCTACAATAAACTTGGGGAGGTGTGAGAGGGACTTTTTTTTGTGTATACAATGTGCACATATGATCTATTTAAAAACAATAGGGCTTTTTTAATGAAAAAGAAAATAGTCCTCATTTCAATGAGTCCATTTTAGCTTCTAAGTAGTTGCTAGGTTACCTGATCTAAAATAGTACTTCCTCTTCATTAAGAACATGGGCCCTGAGTCAAATGGACTTAGATGCTGGCTCCATCACCTATTAGCATATGATGGGAACCAATTCCCTTACCTTCTCTGTCCTTCAAGCTCCTCACCGATAGTAAATAGAAGTCAAGAAGCTGAATCAGGGTGAACAATGTGCCTAGAATATTGCCTGGAACCCATTACAAAACCCAAATCAAACTTATAGCTAATTCCAACCCTATTAGAGTTTCCAAGGCTGTAAATCTTAGAGGGAGCAAATAGCTTCATATATCTCCGAGAGAAAATATGGTGGGTTTGAACTTCCAACCTTT
The DNA here is from genome assembly GCF_050624435.1 of Tenrec ecaudatus. NCBI lineage: Eukaryota > Metazoa > Chordata > Mammalia > Afrosoricida > Tenrecidae > Tenrec > Tenrec ecaudatus. The sequence continues at coordinate 31,883,725 of NC_134534.1, forward strand.
AAGTTAGTTAGCGGTCCAATACGTATCAGACAGTTCCATCAGTCCTTGGTAAAAGCCTACCGTCATTGAATTGATTCTTAGTCATAACAACCCTGAAGGGCAAAGTAATACTGTTCCTTAAGGTTTCCAAGTCTGCAAGTCTTCACCAGAGCAGACAGCCTCATCTTGTTCTCCCTCACAGTGGCTGGTGGATTTGAACCACTGGCATTGTGGTTAACAGCTTCATGCTTAACCTTCTGTGCCACCAAGGATCTCTAATGGAAACCCAAGGCAGCAAAAATGGTTAATCATTCAGCTACGAGCCATAATATTTGTGGGACAAATCTGCCAGATACCTTGGAGAAAGTTCTGATAATCTCCTTCAGAACAACGGTAGCTATGTCTACGGCCATACCACCATGAAAGCGCCTGATCTCGTCTGATCTCGGAAGCTAAGCAGGGTTGGGCCTGGTTAGTACTTGGATGGGAGAACAATCATAGCCATTGGGAACCTTATGAAGCACAGTCTACTCGGAGACACATGGATTCTTTATAAGTCAGAATCAACTAGAAAACAAGTAGTTTAGTGTAAATACAAAGGGGTGACAGAGAGTCTATAGTAAAATGAAATAAAAAATAATGGAACTTTTTCATAAACTTTTTTTAGCACCCTGGTATATGTGCCTCCAATAAATACAAATGCAAAAATTATTCACTGCAGTTTGTTTATAATGGCAAAAAATAGAAAGGCAAACACCTGGTACATAAAAACACTGGTTAAATAGTCTACAAAACTGAGTCCTCTTGCAAAATTTCCCAAGAACTCTAATAGGCATAATTATGTGAAGTTAGTCAATGAGAAAAACAAAGCTTAAAACATAGGTAGTTTATATGCTATCATTTGCTTACTTTTACAAGACTGGAAGAAATCAGAAAATGAAATTGGTTAAGTAAAAGAGTGGGTGGGAATGCTATACATAAGACCGAGAAAGAAGTGGTATTTCTGAGTATAAGGAGGAGTTCTGAAAAGTTTGTGGAAAAATTTCATCGCCTTTTGATTACATTTATCCATGAACCTCTTGAAGTTCCATCATACTGTTCCTTACTCTAGGGATTCATGGTTTCCATATTAAAAAAAGAAACTTCAATAGCAAGAAGTGGAAAATGTACTCTGAATTTGTATATATGAACAATTCAACCTAATTACTAAATAACTTTGTACAGAGAATTGTCTATATATTTTTGACTGTGCCAATAAAACAATAGATTAGTTTGTCTATTAGCTATGCCATATTCTCAATTTTCAAAGCATAGGGCTTCTCAAAAGTATTATATGTGTTATAGAGCTGAACAAATGATGTTGTTAGAGTACCAGGCTTCTCACTTGGGGGGTGGGAAGATGATTAAAATATATATGCATATACAAGGGAGTACTCACCCAAAAACAAAATTCCCTCCCCTAAGCTAAAAATTTAATTTTTTAACGAAACAACCTTATCACCTTCAAAGCACTCTCCATTACACTTAATGTATTTGTCAAAACTGCAATTCCATTCTTGGAAACATTTTTCAAACTTGTGTTTGAATGGCTGACAGGACCTTCCTCTTTTTAATATTCACCTCTTCTACGTTCTCAAATCGCTGTCCTTTCACATTGCCCCTCTCCATTCATGAAAACAAAAATTAAGTCACACAGAGCAAAGTCAGGTGAGTCAGGTGCATGTGGCAAGAGACATGCTGTTTGTTTACCAAACACTGGCACGCTGAGATGGCTGCATGTACAGGTACACTGTCATGGTGGCAAAATCGGTCCTGTCTGCCTATGAGCCTCGACTTGATCTTTGATTTCACTTGATGAACTTTTGACAAATAGGTGACAATGGTATATTCCACTGGCTTGACTGATGTTTGCTTTCCAGGTCACAAGAATAGCACCATGACTTCTCACCAGAAATAACCTTGGAAAAAAGTCTGAGTCACTTAGGAGCTGATCTTTCAAAGCATAGCATGTCTCCACTCAAGGCACTTTTTCCTCGTCTGTCAGAACCCGAGACACAAATTTCAAAGCTTTCCTTCTCATACCCAAATCTTCAATTAGAATTCACTGAACCAAGCTCCAAGATAGTCCAGGTAATTCCACCATCTCTTCAATGGTCCTTCACTGTCCTTTGAGCACAAATGCATGAATTTTGTTGATTTTTGTCCACGCAGGAAGTTGACAGATGTCCAGAACTAGCTTTGTCATCCATTATTTCATCTTTTTTGAAGTGAAAAAACTACTTGTACACTTACGTTTCTCCCATAATGCTGTCCTTGTAAGCTGTGTTCAACATCATAAAAGTTTCCGTGGCATTTTTCCCCAGCAGGAAACAAAATTTCCCAGCCACATACTGTTCTCTTAAATTGGCTATCACAAAAAAGAGGTCTGAGCAAAACTGATTTTATGAAAAAATTCACTGTGACCAGAGAGAACCTTTTCAGGCAATGCCACTGGGTGTACTACCCAGAGGGAGTTGGTAGATGCTCACCTAGTGGGGGAATGTGTACTACAAAAACTATGCCCAGCAGAGCTTTCTTCCTGTTTTAATTTGGTACTCATATAGTATATCCTGTTTTCTATATTTATACCTTCATTTCTATATTCTTTAATGTATATATCTCTTTTCTATGTAAATATATGTATCATATACATATATGGATAACTATATCTATAGATCATAAAGGCGAAGAACTCTTCAATACTGCAATACCAACTAAGAAATGAGTAATAATAAAATTAGAAAATCCTTGGAAAACAAAGTGGTAATAACTAATGTCTTTGAGAAAAAGAGCAGTCTGGTCGAAATTAAAACAAAAACGCTTCTCTGGAAAGGAAAGGCAATTTGCAAGTTGGGAATTACTAAATACAGAGAATTCTGAACTAAGTAATCCAAGAAGACAGGTTCAAAGAGTCTCACACAGGACAGTACAATAAAATTCAGTAAAACTTCAGTGATTGGTTGACATTTAAATATTGGTTACAAATTGGGTGGGCAATATTTGACTGAAAGCTTACATATATTATTGAAGTAGTTTTTGTTCATCTTTTAAGTTCTAAAATACTCATTTCATTGGGTACATTTGGCCTCTTGTACATCATGAGATCCTTTTGGCAGCAGTGAAGGGAGAACAAGCAAATTTTAAACCTGATCTCTGCCCAAAGGCCAAGAAGCGAAACAATCATATTTAAAAGTTTATGGTGAGGAAGCATTTCTTCTGAGAAATGTTTTGGACCTGGTTTTTCTGAGCAGGGTATATTCTTAAGCAAATAATCCAAGCAAAATCATTGTTTGTTTTTTCACTGTTTACCAGTTACAGCTACTTTTATTTCAAAATGGACTTTTTAGTCTCAGATATTAGCACAGCCACTACCTTATGATGGAAGTCCTAAGTTAAACTGAGGTCTTATTTTCTGATTTGGAGAAAATCCATAGATTGATGTAAAAATAAAACTGCTCAGAGAAAGTTTGATGCATAGGTTATTTACATAGTTTCCTTGAGAGACTATATAGGAATAAAAAGAGACGTGGCACTTTACAGAGGGGAAGAAAAAACCTTTAGATAATACAATCACTAAGGGAACAAAGTATTAACTTGTTTCTTGTCATGATAAATGAAAAATATAACATCATATAAGCAATAGGCTCACCAAATATATAAGCAATAAGCTCACCAGTATGAATCATCTTAATCAAATCAGAAAGCAAAATTAACAAACTCACACCGAGGGCAGTCTTTAAGAATTTCAGTTACATGGATGACATGGAGAGGTAAGGAGCTGCTTCTAGTCAAAGAAACTACAGAGTCATTAAAATGCAGTGCAAAGCAAAATTCTAGAATGAATCTTGGATCAGAGGAAAAATTTGCCATGAAGCCATTTCTGAAATGTCAAAAATGAGGTCTATATTAGATACGTGTTATATAAAGTTCCTTACAGAAGATAATTCTACTCTAGTGAGGCAGAAAGTCTTAATTTTGCTACACTGAAGACTTGTTATTTTAATTTGCTTTCCTAACAAGACAATAGAATTCAAAAAATATTTTAAAATAGCAATTTATTTATTACATAAATAGCCAATTGAGGTTAAAACCACTTGATTTTATGAATTAAACTTCTAAATGCCAATGCAACTTTTTGTTGCTGCCAAGCAGAACCTAATTCCCATCAAGCCCATGTGTAAAAATTTTCACACCAGAATCCAAAACTGTTCCTCCATAGAGATATTAAGACTATGACAGCGTGAAAACAGACTATTAGTCTACAGATTACTTCTAACTAATGATATACACATTTCCCTTCATTGGTTTTAGAAGTAACATGTACTATGCCTAATGGTGTTTTACTCTGTGCTTCATAATTCAGAAGAATTTTGTAAACATTTGCAACTTCAAATTTAAGAAAGGTGCAACTATACTATCATTTTTAAGAGTTCCCCAAGAAATGCAATTCAAGCCAGAAAACTAAAGTACCAAGTTCCCAGTTTACAGTCTGAAAGTCAAATAGCAAATTATTACTTTAATAATTTAAGATTCCAAAACTTTTTGTATTGCTTCTATTATAAAAAGTTTTAAACGTTAACGATAAAATACATCTATTCAAGTATGTTTCTCATCAATGAAGTTATATAGAATTCAAAGAAATAAACATATCACTTTCAAATATACATGAAGCTACAAACATATAATCAAAATATTTGAGAGTTGAAAGTTATCTGTTATTGCCTAGTTCAGCTTCCTACTAGACTATAAAAAGTATCTCTTGCTTTTCAAAAGTTTGCTTTATGACAGTTCACTTTTGATATACTTGTAGGTTTTAATAAGGTGCTTTAATAATGCAGCCCAAACTATTTTCTAGAATTTATTGACAGAAGAAAGGGTGACCAAATTTCACCTCAGGTACTCTGGACATGTTGTCAGGAAAGACCAGACCCTGGAGAAAAACATTATGCTTGGTAAAGTGAGGGGCAGAGAGATCAAGAGAGGTCCTCAATGACAGGGACTGACACAGCAGTTGCAACTGTGTGCTCAGAGAACAGCTGTGAGGCTGGCGCAGGACTGGGCAGTGTTTTATTCTGTTGTTCACAGGGTCGCTGTGGGTGGGAAAGGACTGGGGGGTACTGCATAATAATATTGTGCTTCCTTCTCTTACCTATTGTGGTCGTTTCATAATCTGGTGTCTATTTGGGACTTGAGAGGATTAAAAGTGGAGGGATGGAGCCTAGTCTGTTAATAGGGTCAGGGCCAAGAGCCCTCTGTGTGGGCATTGCCTTCCCTTAAGGATTCTGGTATTTTCTTCCTAGGAGGTGGGAAATACTTCTCTATCTCTGCTCACTCCTTGGGAGACTTTGTAGCTGACAAGACACGCGAAACTGTGCTAGTGCCCTGACCTGGTGAAGCCACGTGGAGACCCCTGCCAGTGCTGAGATGCTTACAATGCCACTGGATCAAAAGACTTTCCACCCGCTGGCCTGCGATCTTCCTGCATTCGGCATCATTGCATGTGTTTCTATAAAGAGGACTTTATAGATTGACATCAAACATATGGGCTTATATCAGACTTATGGGCTTAGCCTGGACTCCGTTGGGATGTTTTCTTAATGGACAATTACTCTTTGATATAAAACTCTCTCTCATACACAGATGCATGTTTATCAATTTGTTTCTCTAGTCTACCCGGACTGATACACCTATGCACTATCTAAAGCATGCTGATAATTTGCCAGCATATCAGAACTTTTAAATCATCCTCTTTATAAATTATTTCTAGCCCAAATGAACTATAGTGAAAGAAAATACTCCTTTGAGTTTAAGTTTCTGAAATATGTTGGTTACTTACTGATTATTACTGATTATGAATAAATGATTCATGTGTGCTTGACGAGAACATAAACACTGTACATATATATGCATGCATACTTCTCATCCATGAGAAATTTGATGATTGTGTTGTTCAAATCACCTCTACTTACATTTATTTGAATTTTGTTTCCCTGCCTGTTACTAACTAAAAATCAAAGAGTCAATTTTCATGCACAACAAATCTGAGCAGCACTGTCGGTAGGACATTTGAAGGAATCACACTTGAAGAAGAAATAACAGAACAGGCTTCTCTATCCAACTTCTATTTGTGACAGTAACATCAAATCTTTGTCCATAACTAATATATTAGTCCTTGGGATAGAGTTTACTTTTATTACTAAGCACTATTTACTCACCACTGAGGAAAAAACTCAATTGACACAAGGCCTGAATAATGAAACATGAGCAGAAGTGATATGGGACCATCAGTCTAATGCACTTATGCTTTCTTGAGTTGAAGGAAAACTCAAAAATGTTCCATATAGAAGCTGTTTCAATCAACATAAATCTTACACACAAAAATAATTCCTATATTATTCCATACACACACACACACACACACACACACACACACACACATACAATGGCTACTCTCATTTCTGCATCTGGTTAAATAAAAGCACTTCTAAAATAAAGATTTCTCCAAAGATTCATCATGAAAAGTTGCTAAGGGGAAAAGAAAAATCTCAAGATTGCTTGCGGAATCTTTACCGAAGTATATTTAATCCTATAAGACAAAAAATATGTTAATTTTATAAAAATAAAGATACTAAGAATTAAGAGAACATAATAAAAGAACTGATGATGAGTGCTAAATAAGCAGCTATGAAATATGGCTGAAAAACTAAATTTGAATATTATAAACATGAAAAATGTAAAAATAGTCTAATGTGTAAATATCAGGGAGTGAGAAGAAAAATGGGAGATGAACTAGCTAATGTCATTTCATGGCAAAGTAAGTTTATACCACCTAGAGCTAAAACCCACCATCTGTCTCTCTAGTGGGTTTGGAATGAGCAGGTGAACACCAGGTGAGTAATCAAAACCTGCCAGCTCCTCTATGATAGGAAGATGAGGATTTCTGCTCTCACAAAGATTTGTAGCCTTGGAAATGCAAAGGGTCAGTTCTACTCTGGTCTATGAGGTCACTATGGGACAGACTCACCTTGATGGCAGTGAGTTTGAGTTTGGTCTATCAGTTTGTCCAACTATGGTGGTTTATGTATTACTAAGATGATGGAATTTATGCCTCTGGTATTTCAAATATTAGCAGGGTCATTCATGATGGTCTGACAACTTCTGAAAATTGGTCAATAAAAACTTAGATCACAAAAGAACATACAATGCTAAAAGATGAACACTTCCGGTTGGTAGGCAACTGAATATAACTGAATAAAACTAGCGGCAACCTTAATAAGGTTGATGGAGTAAAGCCTTTGGGACAATCACATACTGATTGTGGCACAATTTACTATGAGAGCAGCAGCTGCAGACATCCATTAGTAATTGGAATGTTTAACTTACAAAATATGAATTGAGAAAAATGGGAAATCATCAAGATGCAAAATAAATATTCTAGGTATTTATAAGCAGAATTGCATGATCTTGGCCATGATCAATTTGACAATCATTACAGTCTACTAGGCTGGCAATGACAAACAGAAGACTAACGGTGTCGCATTCATCGTGAAACAGAACCCTTTATGATCTATCCTGAAATAAAACATGATCAGTGATATGGTTCACCCATACACTTACAAGAGAGACCAAGTAATATAACAACTATTTAAATTTACATACCAACCACAAATACCAAACTTAAAGAATATAAAGATAAAAAGATCTTTCTAGTATTCTTTGCTTTTGGCCAAGACCCATTGACTTCAACAATCATATCTTCTTCAGAATGCAGCTTAAACTTTTGAGAATTCCCTAAGGGTGTGCCCAGCCAGTAACACAGGGTGACCCTATGTACAAGAGAATTAAACAATGGCGGGCTCTGAGCTGTCCTCACGATTGTTGGGCGACTTGAACTCACTGTTGCAGTTACTGTATCAGTCTATCGTGTTGAGGGGCTTGTCCCTTTTACATGGACCTTGTACTTCTTCTCCAAAGATGATAGCCTTCTTCATGAATTAGCCCCTTCTGTTAACATGCCTCAAGTATGTGAGAAGTCTTTCCATCACTTTTAAGAAGCAGTCTCATATTTCTTATGATTTTTCTTTTGGAAACTACCAGTACTTTTAATATTCTTGCCAATGTAATTTTCATTATCCAATGTTTACATGTATATGGGGTGACTGGGAAAACGGCTTGAGTCAAGTACACCTTAATCCTCAAAGTGATATCTTTGCTCACCTAAAAGATGTTTGTTTTTGCTGAAGATCTGTGCAAAGCCGTAATACATACTTTTGACTTTGTTGCTGCTGTTTACTTAAGGATTGATTGTGGATACAAGGAAAATGAAATGCCTGACAACTTCAATTTTTTCTCCAGTCACTGTGACATTGTTTACTGATCTAGTTCTGATGATTTGTTTTCTTTATGTTAAGGTGCAATCCATATTGAAGGCTGCAGTCTTGATCATCATCACTAAGTGCTTCAAATCCTCTTCCATTGAGCAAGCAAGGTTTTCATCTGCATATTGTTAATGAATCTTCCTCCAATCTTAGCTGCACATTTTTCTTCATATACTCTACTTATTCTCATTATGTGCTAGACATACAAACTCCGTAAGTATGGGGAAAGGCACATGCCTGATACACACCTCTCCTTGTCTTAAACCATGCAGTATTCCCTTGTTCTGTTTGAACCACTGCCTCCTCATCTGCATAAGCACAAGATGTGTTCTGGAATTCTAATATTTCTTAGTGCTATTCCCAATTTGTTATGATTCACATTGTTGAATGCTTTTGCATAATCAATAAGACACTTTCTTTTCTGCTTTTAGCAGTTATTGCTGATGGTTCAATAACTATGAAAGTGCACAAGAATATTAGACAAGTGCATAGTAAACTATTATTATTTTATGTACTTATCGATTTTTCATTATATCAAAAGTGAACTAGCAAAAAGAATATAAACATAATTCTTCAAGACTGATTCAGCTTTTAGGGTTTTCTGGATATGAAGACTGATTGCAATTAATTCTGTTGCAGAATTTGTCTCATTGCATTATGTGATTTGAATCATGGACTCAGTAAAATGAATTAATAAAATCTCTAGGGATGTTCTTAAGACTATAAACTCTTTAAAAGGATAGGAACATTTTAAATTCTGCCCTGCATACTCCTATAGTTGCTAACAGCAAATAAGTCAATAAATAATTTAACAAATTGAGAGATATGCAGAATTCAGATAAAAGAAAATTTCAAAATCTTAGAAAATAAAAAATCAAGAATAATCGTTTAAATAATGTCAATTAATGTATTATCAAAGTTTTTCCACTAGATACAACATAATTCAATCTATTAAAATTTAATGTTTCAAATTTAATTTACCTTGTTACTCATAAACCTACTTACAAATGCACACAGACACATAAATATGAGGAGGTTTCAAGTAGTTTGTGGAAAAATATAATTAGAATAATGGAGTTTTCCATGAAAATTTGAAGTCCCTTCATACATATTCTATAAAGCAGAAAGGCTTCAGGAGCCTCGTTTAATGATTTGCAAACAAGGTCCACCACAGCTGGTATTTAAAAAAAAGATAAATGGCCCACATTCAAAGTTAAAAGAACCGCTGATTATTGGGGTCAGCACTTCCACACAGAAGTCATTTTATTTCCTAAAAATAAGACACTTGTGTGCATCAAAAGACTTCATCAAGAGTAAAACGAGAACCCATGCACTGGGAAAATATTTTGGCAATGACATACTGGATAAGGGACTAGTATCTAAATCTATAGAATTTATTATGGGAATCAGCACTTTCACAAAGAAATAGTCATTTTAGCTCCTGAAATAAGACACTTCATGCATTAAAGGCATTCATCAAGAGAGCAGAAAGAGAATCTACAGACTAGGAAAAATTGAGGTCAATGAAATAACATATAATGGACAAATATCTAAAATCTATAGAAAACTACAACTCAGCAAGAAAAAGAGAAGTAACCTAATTAAAAATGGGTAAACAGCATAAACAAATAGCTCACCAAAGAATACATCCTAGTAGCCAAGAAACATGAAGAAATTGCTTGTGATCAATAGCATTTGAAAGTTGCCCATCAAAAAGTGAGATGCCACCTCACACTGGCATCAATAACAAAGTTACCAAAAAAAAAAAAAAAAAGCTAGAGAGGTTGTGGAGATACTGGAACTTTCATAGATTGCTGGTGAGACAATAAAACTATACAACCTCAGTGGAAAACAGTATGGGGTTTCCTCAACTGAGAATAGAAGTATCAAACGACCCAGCAATCCCTCTACTATGTATATGTCCTAAAGAGAAATATGAAGCAAAGCACATTAGCAGAAGAATGGATAAATTTATTTTACACACAATAAAAGTAAGTACACACAATGGAATACACACAGCTAAGGAATAATGATGAAACACGCAAAACCTCCTGACATGGTTTAGAATACTTTCTGCTGAGTGAAGTTAGTTAAACACTAAAGGCGATCTGTATGAGACCACTGATATATTAGAAAACCAATCAAGATAAAGTATTAATACTAAAAGAAACAGATCTTGTTGGTTACCAGAGGTGGGAAGGAGAGGGGAAGCAATAGGCTACAGCACAGGTTCCCAACATATATATCCTACTGCCCCCTTTTCAGAAGCAAAACCCAAACCAAAAAGAACAGCCTCGCCTTCCCTCATACTCCAGGAAAAGGGCAGGTGTATTGTTTTGCAGCCCTACTGGATCACCCCAGCCTTTCCCCACTTTGGGAAACAATGGGCTAGAGGGTAACTCATTCTCATAAAACTGATACCAATCTCAGCTTATAAAGACAGCTTTTTTTTACTTTAAATCATGAAGTAGCTTTTTTGTGCTAAGTGACTGCCTCTTTATCTGTGTACATATTCTACATGAACACAACGGTCTGGATTTCCCATTCTTAGCAATATTATATGTAAGGCCTGTCATCCTCCCTTGGATCAGGGAGGTGGTTTTGAACTGCTAATCTTGGAGATCCCATTCCAATTTGTAATCACTATGCCATCACAGCTCCAGAGGATACACAGGGGCTAACTTGAGTAAAGGGGGAAATAATATCCTACTAGAGGAAGAACCAAAAAGAAGGTGGGGTGTGTGTAAAATATTGGGAGCTTTGTTGTTTAGACTACAAAAATGATCTGAAGTGCAAACTCCCACCTAATGTACAAAAGTTAAAAAAAACCACAATAGCATTCAAGTAGTCATTTTAGAAGAACTGATATCACTATTACTTTCATTGCCATTCCCACTTTCATAATCTTTCCATCAAAGGCAAAAGGAGGATTAGGATGGAAAAATGGACCACTGTTTATATCCCTTCTAGTAGGATGCACACAAAAAAGAAAGGGCATTTGTAAAGATGAGGCCACCACTCCCCTTCACTCCAATTGCAACCTAGAATGGAAACAGGATAATCATTTGGGTGGGCATGGTAGTTACATAATTTGGTGTTGATTTGGGACTGAGGGGATTAAGAGGAAAGGGGTGGAGTCTAGTCTGGCAATCAGATCACAGCCAACAAGGCCTCTGTGTGGGCATGGCCTTCTCCTGAGAATTCTGGGAACTCCTGTATTTTCCTTCTTGGAGGCGGGAGATATTTCTCTCCCTCTGCTCACTTCCTTGGAGACTCTCTACTGACAAAACTCAAGGCTCACTCCCCGAGATGACGCTTTACAGACAAGACACATGGTGCTACACCCTGGCAGCTGGAGAAGCAACATGAACTTTCCCTGATGCAACCAGACCTCTGGAGCCAAAGAAGCCACGTAGAGACCCCTGCCAGTGCTGCATCCTGAAGACTTCCAACCCACCACCCTGTGATCCTCTGGAATTTGACATCATTGCATGTTTTGTGAGTCTGAAGAGGACTTTATAGATTGATAACGGACATATGGGCTAATATCAGTCTTATGGACTTGATCTGCACTGGGCTGGGATGTTTTCTCAATATTCAACTGCTCTTGTATATAAACCTTTCTGATACATATGTGTGCCTATGAATTTGTTTCTCTAGTCTACCCAGACTAACACAGTAGAGTTTTAAAGTGAGCGGGATTGGAATTTCAAAATCAATGGACTGTTTTAAAAAAACAAAAGATATTATTCTAACTGGCAAAAATTTATAGAGAATAATTTAAATGTAATGTATTTCAAGGATCTTACCACTGAGAGAAAAGAGTTAACAGTTGAGGTAGTTTATGATTACAAATTATTTCATGTTCATATTAAAATACATTTAGACTCTTTAAGTCAATCTACATTTATTTGTCCTTATTTATTAACTTATGATCTACTAAAATAAACATTTTCCAAGTCTAATCAATATGGAATTGCTATTTATCTGCTTTACCAACGAGCTATATTTAAGGTAATTTTTAAGTCATCATAATTTAACCATTAAGCAGAAAGTAGTACTGTATTGTAAAGTAAGATGTTTCCTTTTTAATTTTTATCAATTAGAACAATGACTTGATAAAAATCCTAATTCCATCCAAATTTCAATTATGATTTTTCCTAAGGAAGATAACAATATCAAAGCCAGTAAAGACTTAAACTAGCAAATGCTAAGGCATCCACCTTGGAGAAGAGCAAGGACAATGGTTTAACAGTCCCAGACAAGTGGCTTGCTAATAGACATAGTAAAACTAGATTTTATTTAGTTTGTCTGGTCATTCTTCAATTTGTTGACAGTAAAAGTATTTCAACAGAATTACGGAATCTGACATGGTGGAGGGCAAGATCACAAACAACAAATGGGGTCTTGGCATGCAGCCAATCTACAAGTGTGGATGTGTCTGCACAGAAATTCTGCTACAATACATAGGAATTGTCAATGAATTAAAGGGTGATAGACAGCAAAAATCTTAAGGAGCTGTTATAAAACACTGATAATAAGATAGTCACAAACAGAAAGAGCAGAAGAAATCTTTACACACACTAACAGATACTCATTCTAAAGAGTACAAATAAAAAGAACTACCCTACACCCAAAACCAATCTAGTAGGGAGTTAGCTGTAAAGAACAAAATTCTTCTCAAGTCACGGCTTCAAAACAGTTTAAACTGATTTAGTCATGGCCAAGAGAACACAACTAGAGAAGAATGTGAAGTCTAATGAAAGAGTCAGAACAGGAAAAATTCCAAGTAGAAGCTGTGGAACAGAGACTTGGAAGAGCAATGAGCAACTTCAGGCGTCTGGTGCGTCTGATGCGGAGGACTGTGGAGGTCAGCGCATTTGAATAGGCCCAGAGGTACCATCTTTGAGCTGGGCACCATTGCCCTGATCTGCCTTTCAAGAGTTTTGGTCACTATGCAATGTGCCTGCTGCCCTGGCTTTCCTCTGACGGAGAGGTTGTTTCTAGTAGGCTGTCTTCCTGTAAATGTTCCAGTTCTGGTTATCTTCCCAGTTCATTCACATTTTACAAATTCGGATCTGCTGTGTTTTCCCTTGCCCATGAATAAACTGGGAAGAACTTGTTGGAAGTCCTTCTTGAAACTAAGAGTATCTGAAAGTTGATGAAGAACCATTTACATTTTCTTTAAATCCCCATGTATTGCCTCCCATAGAGTCAACCTGGCCAGTTACAGCTATTCTAGCAATGGCAGAGGGTAATCAATTTCTTAAAGTGCTTTCAGAATGCTACTCAGTAACTTCATAGAAAAAAACTTTTACCTGAAAAGGTATTTCCTAGCTTTATTCCCCATGATTTTCACTGTCTCTGGCTCCAAATAGAAACAAGCTCTAGAATTGAGAATTGTTGAAATCTGGTCCAACTTTATTTTATACACAAACAAACAAAAAAGTACCAAAGAAAATTTGGTAATTTGGTCCAATTCTTTAAGGAAGTTGATGCTAGGGTGTATTTGCCTCCCTGACTAAGGCTACATGGCTACATCACAAAGCCTCTAATCTGAGTCAGAACCTTGGGGCATTAAAAAAAGCACTGGTGGCACAGTGGTCAAGCGCTTAGTTGCTAACCAAAAGATCAACAGTCAGAACCCCTGGGTGGCTCTAGGAAAGAATAGACTTGGCCATTTGCACCTCAAAAAACAACAGTCTGGGGAACCCTATGGGGCAGTTCTACTCTGTCCCTTTGGGTTGCTGTTTGCTGGAATCTACTGGAGCACACAAAACAGGGGCATTAAAAGCTCCCAGTGTTTTGGAGGGTTTTTGTTGTGCAATGGGTTGCTATGGGTCAGAATCAACTCAAGGGCAAATGGCACTAACAACAACGGCTGGTGAAAATGGTTTCTGCTGACCCTGCTGACCACTACACTAAAGGTTGAGGTGGCAACCCAGCCAATGGTAGGTACCCCAGAAGAGGCCTGATGATCTGCTTTTGTTAAGATGAAAACAACAATAACAAAAAAGCAAGCCCCAGCCAAGTAGTCAATTCTGACTTTCAGCCAAGAAAACCAAGCAAAACAGCAGTTCCCCTCTGTAACACAAGTGTTCTCCGAGTTAAAATACACTCAATTGGAACTACCACCACCATGAATATTAATAGATATGCTAGCTGTACAAAAGCTTCTTCAACAGAAGATAAATGGGTGCAGTATTCTGAAGTTGTTACTCTGAAGCTCAGAGGGTTCAATGCCTTTGAATGACTAGACTGAATATATATCTTTGGTAATGATACAATACTGACCACAAGATTTTTTTTCTCACCCAACTTTCTGATGAATTTTTGGTTTGTCTAGAGCAGTGGTTCTCAACACTTTTGGGGGTCGAATGACCCTTTTACAGCGGTCGGTCGATTTATAACAGTAGCAACATTACAGTTATGAAATAGCAATGAAAATAATTTTATGGTTGGGGGGTCACAACATGAGGAACTGTATTAAAGGGCCATGGCATTAGAAAGGTTGAGAACCACTGATCTAGAGGTTGGCTAACTAAACGAAGTTTTAAAACATAAAATCTTTGGTTCAAATACTTTTAAAAGGTTCAGTCCTTATCCCTGGCCCTACCTTTAAGAGTATTCAGTATCTATTTAGTGTCCCCTAAGATAAAGTAGAAACTACCTGTCCCGATTCCACAAACAGTGATTGTGGAATCTAATGGTACACGATTCTCTGTAAAGTGAAAAAGAATTGTTCAAATGGTTCAAGAATTATGGATTAATTCTAGTCTAATGGAACTAGATTAAAAAAAAATGAATGGCCCTGATCCAGCTCCAGGAGCCATGCTAGGGTTAGGTTTTGAACATCTACATTTCTTCAAAGTTTAATTATGCGCAGATCAAGGGATGTTTTCCTGTGAGGCAGGGGGGTGGGAGCATACAGAGTTGTGGCTAACTTCTGCAGTCCTTGGGCTTGCATTTCCCACCCATGATTTATTCCCCAGGTCCAAACACGCGCATTAAAAGCAGCAACACAGATAAAACAGGAATGTTCAGCAGACCTGCCACTGTTTATGGAAGGAACGGCACCCTATTTTTTTCCAGGGCTCTCTTCAGCACGCCCTTGCAGAAATCCCGTAAGATAACCAATCTCTTGCGGAGGAAAATAAACAACAAAAACTTCCTGATTTCTTTCTCAAGAAGTGGTCCTAAGCCAAGATGTTGAAAGACGACTCGCACAATCTGCATTACAAAAGGAAACTGGGCAAAAGTTTCCCGGTGCTGCCACCTGAAGTCGACATCCCCCAGCCTTGCAGGGCACACGACACGCAAACCTCAAGCAGGCGTGTTCCTTTCCCACACACAACTTTGGCTTTTTTTTTTTTTTTACGTTTCACGTGAAGTGGATCTTAAAGGTTAGTTAGTCGCAAGGAGATGGAGCCAAGAGGGGCACGGAGCGTTTCCGAATCATGGGCACGCAAAACCCAGGGCATCGCGAACCGGTTCGGGACCCGCCGCCCTGCGGGAGGGTGCGGCGAGGCCGGCCCCGCCGAGGGCAGAGTGGAGCACGAGCGCCCGGAGCAGGAAGCGCTCCGACGCAGGCGGCGGAAAGCCTCGGCCGGTCCCCAAAGCTGGCCGGGCCCTGCCCTTCGGCCCCCGCCCCGCCCGCCCCCGCCGGGCCTGGCCCCCGGCCCCCGTGGGCCGCCTTCCCAGGCTCGCACTCGGACCCCGCCGCGGCCGCCGCCCCCCTCAGCCCGTCGGCCGCGCGGGAGGCCAGGGAAGGGTGGGCTCACCAGGTCCCTCCGGGCTGGTGGGCGCCGGGGGCCGGTGGGGCGGAGATCCGCACCCGGGGTCCCCCTGGGCGGGCTCCCTCAGGTAATCCTCGAAGCGCACCTGCCGGGCTTCGCCGCCGCCCCCGAGCCCCCACAGGCGGCTGGCCGTGCCCCGCAGGAGGCGCCCGCTCTTCCCCGTGAACGTGGTCAGGTACTCCATGCCGCCGCGGGGCGGCCGCGGGGCCGGGGCCGGGCCGGGGACGGTTTCCTCGGCGGCGGCGGCAGCGGCGTGCGCGCCTGTCCGCCGTCGGACGGGACCCGGGGGCGGGGGCTCGAGCACCTCACAGGAGGGGGAGGGGAGGGGCGGCCCACGGCAGGCCCGGGGGCAACCATCTGCCCAGCCCGCGCCGGGGGAGCCGCGGCCGGCCGAAAGTTTGGGAAAAGTTTCCCTTTGGCTTTCAAACTCCCAGTCCGGAGGAAAGGAGCCGGAAGACACGCTTCATGGTGACTGGAACGGACGCACGTTTGGAATACGGGCGGCTTGTCGGCAAGGGGGACCCGGTTCCCTCCGCCCGCCCCCCCACCCGCTTGGGTCAAATGGAACAGACCGGCCCCCGCCCGCCCCGCCCCGCCCCGCCCCGTCCGGGACCGACCGGACTGTCCAGAAGGCTGGGGAAGCCCAGGAGGCCGCTTCCTTGGGCCCAGGACATAAAAATAGCTCTTTTGGAACCTTTCTGAAAGCTGGGAGGTATTTGCAGACCTCTCTGGAAGTCCTGTACTTTGTGTAGTCGGCTAGAGTTGGGAGCACAAGCCACAGAAAACTTTTGCCCCTTGAAATTATTTATTTGGGGAGAGGGTAACTTATCCAAGACAGCAATCGTAGTTAAAACCGAATCCAGCTCGCGCCGCACCTGAAATCCTCTGTGTGAAATAAAGCTTTCACCCATATTTTCAGTTTGCTGTGGCATGAACTTGGGACGTGACATCCTGTATGCAAGGCTGCCGGCCGGCCTGTTAGCGACAAAGAACTCTGTCCTCCTCCAGACACAGACTTTTAGACTGCAGGGCCTTTGGGCAGATAATTACTACCCATTCTGGCCCCTCTGAGTTCTGGTTGGTCTCATACTTTCTTCTCTGTTTATAACTCTTTTAGTCTACCACGCAATACATAACGCATTCCCCGTTCTTGGAGTCAATAAACTTAAAAAGAAAAGGGGTGAACTGCTCAGAAAGCTAAAGAGCTAAATTGTCCCAAGTGATGGTACTTAGTTTTTTGGCAAACGAGCAAACTATCAGCCCACTCTTTTTTTTAAAAAAAATCAGGAGGTCTTTTACCCACCTTCAGCATTTCCAGCTGTAATTTTCACTAGGTTGTAACACTGGTGCCCAGCGGTGAAGGGCTTGACTGCTAACCGGAAAGGCTGGCTGTTCAAGCCCAACCATGGCTCTGTGTGAGAAAGATTTTGTAATCTTGTCCTGTAAAGATTCTCATCCACTGTTATTGAGTCAGTTCCCTCTCGTAGTGACTCTATATAAGGTTTCTCAGAGTGTACATCTTTATAGGAGCAGGAAAAAGAGAGCCTCACCTTCTTCCCACAGAGGGGCTGGTGAATTTTAACTTTCCTTAGACCTTGCAGTTAGCAGTCCAAGGCCGAATACCCAGTGCCGTTACAGTCTAGGAATCCCATGTGACTTCTAGGGGTCAAAAAATCAACTTCACAGCACTTAAGGAGAACAGTAACAACAGGTTGGGCAAACTTTGTTCCTGTGTCAGTCACCTTTAAACTTGGCTGTGCATGTATGGGCTATACCTTAAGATCCACAGCACTTGTGGGAACGGAACCCAGGAATCTGCATACCCAGCCGCCATTCATGCTTTCAGATTGCTGCTTAGGAAAGCACTGTTCCTGTCTTTCTCTGTCCCTCTTAAGGACCTATTAGGTAGAGGTAAACGGTTCTATTTTTATTTCTGAGATCACCATTTGAAAAGGAAGCAGTCCCTCTATTAGCTCCACTTCTAACTTTTCTGAGAGACTTGATAAACTCTTAAAATCTAATTTCAACTACCTAAGCCAATCTTCACGAACTGAATCACATTTTCCCCCGTATTTACTTTGGACCTTTCCCAAAGGGTACTGTTTGCTATTTAGTTTGTACTGCTCACCTACTGAGTTATGCATTAGGTTGTTAAGGCCAAGGTTGGGTATTAAAATCCACCAGCTGTTCCACTGGAGACAGATGACGCTTACTGCTCCTGTAAGATTTGCCGGCTCAGAAACCCACAGGGGCAGTTCTACCCTGTCCTGCAGGGTCACGATGAGTCAGAATTGATTCAAGGGCGGTGGGTTGTTTTTTCCTTTGTTTTTGTTGTGTGGTGGATTCTGAGATGTCCTAAATAATGTCTGTGGTTTCCACCCCTTATTGAATCTGCACTTGTATGTCTAAACTTATTAAGAATGTGTCATCCACCAGTTCAAATACAGGTATTGATAGGTATTTGGCTATTGTTTTTCCCGTTTCTATTTCATGGAAGGTGATTGCTGCTAGAAAATAACATATAAACTTGATGATTGAGTGCTTTACACATTTTGCTTTCAACTAAGCTAAACCCACATTCCTCTAAAATAGTTGCCCCGCATTACTCATAGAGCTAGCCCTCTTTTATTATCCACATTTCGTGTCTGGACACTCACCATTCTCTTCAAGTTATCAAGTTCATCACTCAGATGCCTTGCTTTGCCTTCTCCGTGAACCAGAAAAAACCACAGGCCATCAAATCTGAACACTCTCATTTTTCTTCCCATTTCCTTTCATATCGACGTGTCAGATCATTTCCATATTTTGAATCATGCTTGGCACCTACCTTGAAAGGAGCAAAATGTTTTGCCCTAGACTAAATACCAATTCACAGAAACCCCGCTGTGCTTCAGCATAGAACTGAGTCCCACAGAATTTCCTTGACTGTTGTCTTTAGGGAAGCAGATCACCAGGCCGTTCTCTCTGTGGTGCTGCTGGGTAGATGTGAACCACCAACTTTCAGGTGAGTAGTAGAACATTTTTCAAACTCATCTCTTTGGATGGCTGACAGTACATCCCTAGATTTTTTCTTCACCTCTTCTACATCATCAAATCACTGTCCCACTTCATTCGCTAAAACAAAAGGAAGTCTCACGGAGCGAAGTCATGTGAGTCAGGTGTATGGGGCAAGAGAGATATCTTGTTTTTTGCCCAAAATCGGCACACTGAGATGCCTGCATGAGTAGGTGCATTGGTCCCCTGTCTCCCACAAATCAGGCCTTTTCTGTCACACACTGTTATGCTATCTTTTCAGAACTTCTAAATAGAAAACTTATGAACAAGTCTGACCTGATGGAACAGACTCCAAATACATTCCGAGTCGACACGTTTGTCCATTCCGGAAGTTCATGAATGTCTATAACAAGGTTTGACATTAATCGACATTTCACCTTTTTTGAAATAAGAAAACCACTTGTACACTTGAGTTTTTCCCATAGCGCTGTCCTTGTAAGCTGTGTTCAACATCACACCAGTTTCTACAGCATTTTCCCTAGCAGGAAGCAAAATTTCACAGCCATACACAGATCTCTTAAATCAGCCATCACAAAAAACGAGGTTCAAGCGAAAATGCTTCTGTGAAAAAATGCACTGTGACCAGAGAGAACCTTCCCAGGCGACACCCCTGCACCACCGAGTGTACTACCTCAGAGTGAGTTGCTCGATGGTTGCCTAGTGGGAAGAATGTATACTAAGAAAGCTCTGCCCAGAGCCATTCCAGGTTTCCTATCTGACCTCCTCGGCTGTACAAGGGAGGAGAAGCCAACTCCTCAGGTGCCCCAGGCCTATTGCCAAGAGGAAGAAGTCAGACATGCCTCCATCCTCCATCTTTCTTTTACTTTCTTCTGACAACAACCATTCTTCTGCTTCTCTGTTGGGTTCAAGAATCTATTGCAATGGCCACACAGCAATCGTGGATAATACAATTACCAGGGTTTATTAGTGAAGTTAACAGGTTACTACAAGTCAGTTCAGTTAAGATGCAGCCACTGGTCCGCGGCAACTCCTCTCTTCAGGCAGTAAAATCGGTCTCCAGCCTGCAGCCTCTCAGCCATGTGATCCCTTGGTCTCTAACTCCTGGGCCAGGAAGGCAGCATGCTGCTCTTCTTCATAATCTCAACATTACTCCTGTGTTCTAGCTCATGGACTCCTTGCCTTGGCCTCTACTCTTGACCTGGCTCCTTGGCTATGTCCCATGTTCTCCATGTCACACAGCCTATGGTGCCTCTCATCTCAGCTTTGCCACTTCTGACAGAGATCTGGAACATGCTACACTGGTGACCATTTTTCCTTGATAGCCCTGGGATTTCTCTTTCTGAGATGGATAATTCATTAAGCCAAACGAGTGGCAACTAAAAGGGAACAATCTCCTGTGTGAGGGTTTGCATAGCCCCACCCAATCATCTGGTAGGAGCTACAAAGACACGGATAGAAGAGTCATATTAAGAAATATCACTTCACTGTATTTGCGAACCAACTGGCTTAATTCTCTGTTCCACAAGCTCCTTACCTGTAGTATACAGAATTCAGGAGACTAGTACACATCATGCTAAGCAAAGGCCTAGAACACATTATGAAATCCCAAAGAAACCCATTGCCTTAAGTTGATTCTGATGCCTAGCTGCCCAATAAAACTGCTCCTAGTGTTTCAAAGATTATAAATCTTTACCAAAGCACAACGGCTCATCTTTCTCCTTTGGAGAGGCTGGTGAGTTTGAACCACCTACCTTTCAGTTAGTTGCCTAATGCTGAATCCACTGTACCAGCAAAGCTCCTTCAGTGCTTGGTAAGCATGCACTTCCTGTCAAAATACCTTATTGAGCTACACTTTTCCTGTTGTTCTTGTGCTGTCTTAACTAGTATTCTCTAGCTTAATCTCTAAATTCTTAATCTCTAAATTCCAATGACTACCCAAAATTCACAGACAAAAATCATGATTAAAGGGCTTATTAAGGAAGTTAACAGGTTGTAATGCAAATGAGAAATGCTCCGGAAACCTTTCTTCATCAGGGCATGTTACAAAATTCTTCCAGGGCTTCCAATAGTTGCCCAAAGGGCATCCCAACCCCCTATATGTCTCAACCAGAAGGCAACCTATATTGATCAGCTCCCTGAATTAAGAGCCCGGAGATACTACACTGCAGTAAACTTATGCCCAAAGGCTTTTGTGGGCCAGCAAACCCAGCTTCCCCAAAGTAAATGCCCAGAGGCACTTTACAAGCCAGCCTCGCACAAAAGCACTCCACTTTACTTGCTCCCTAGGCTGGGAAGACCATCACTGTTTCATACTCTGGCTCCAGGTTCTGCTGCTGCTCCTATAATGTCACAGCTGTGTTTCTGGATCCAGGAGGTTGACTGTTCAGGGATCCTGGATCCAGAGAGCATGCTCCATGCAGCATGGCTCTTGCTGCTAGTGAGATCCTACCTTCTGCTTCTCAAGGGGCTCATTTTATACCCAGTAGGATGGGACTCCATTGATTCCTATTCCCAGTTACTCACAGGGGAATGTATCAGTGTCTTTCCCTCACCTCCTTACCAGACCCATGCAGGAGAAGGTCATTTGGTGGGAGTTAGAGGCGTTGGCTAGAAGAGCCCCATTACATAATTCACTGTCCCTGCAGTACTCATGGCATTTATTACGGCTCGATGCAAGAAACAGTAGACCAAGAAACGATTGCTGAAGCCATTATCTAGTATGTTAGCATTGAGTGTGGGCATACTGTTAAAATACTTTTGATAGATTCCTAGAACTTCTCATCAAGAGAAATACTTATAAAGAACTGGCAGGAGTTTTTGTTAATGAGACAATACATGCTATTTTTTGGCCTTAAGTTTCAAATACAGTGATCATCTCTTTTTCTTCCTCCCCAGAAAGCCAAAATTATCTGTTCTTTTCCATCGATTAATGATTTCTGAAATTATTTTTCTTTGCTAGATTTTAAAATATGTTTTACTATACACTCCCCCTTCTCCCTCCCCCTCCCCCCCCACTAAATACTCATTGCCATCAAGTCAATGCTGACTCATAGTAACTCTGTGGGATTTCCAAGACTTTAACTGTTTACAGGCATAGAAAATCCAGTCCTTCCCATGTGGAGCTGCCTGATAGTTAACCACTATATCATCAGGGCTCTCTTGTACTATAGGCATGGAAAAATAAAACACAGTAGTACTCTCTTACATCCTTCAAAACCAACCTCTACCACAGTTTATGTGCCTGCTTTTGACATTTTTGTATGGATTCAAAATTAAAGGTGTAAATGTGTCACCATGAGCAAGTGTATCCATTTATTTTTAAAATCACAAATGGGAACATATTGTAGCCATAGCATTTCACAAGTATTTTTTCTTCATTTATCTCTGAGTCTCTTTATGGTCAATTCATATAAGAGCTATTCATTTTTTATATAGCTTTCTGGGTTGAATTCATTTTATTTGATACACAAAGTTTTAGATGTTGCTAGAGAATTGAATTATATTTGGATTGATTAAGGGTGTGGTGGGGATGAAGGAACTAAAAACTCATTGGAAAGTACCCAGTTAAGTATTAAGTACTTTGAATTTTAAGCACTTGTATATTTTATATATATAAGTAAACACTAGCTCCTCTAAAGGCTAAAAGAAATTCTGCCCCCAGCATTTCTTATAAGCCATGGTGACACTGTGATGGGTTATTAGTTGAGCTACTAACCACAAGGTCAGTAGTTCTAAGCCACCAGCTTTTCTCTAGTGAGAAAAATTAGGCTTCCTACTAAAGTAAAGACTATAGCCATGGAAATGCATGGGGGGGCAGTTTTATTCTGTCCTAGCGTCACTATGAGTTGGACTTGACTCGATGGCAGTGTTTGGTTCTGGTTGGTCACCATTTTGTAAAAGAAACATTCCTCCATTGTAGAAATAGTGACAATAATGCAATGCTGATTGTTTCTAGCAATACTGATAACATATCTGAAGTACAGAATTTTCTAACGAGATTATGGCTAACAATATGAAATGAAAAAAAATATGTGAAAGCTAAACAAAATGCCCTGACTTCTTATCAGAATATTCTTCTCCTTTTACAAAAGGAAAAAATGTAAAAATAGCTAAACCAGATTGCCTAAAACATTGGCTTTTATATCTATTTTCTTTCAGTTAGATGATCGCCCCCGCCCCCATATTTTTAAAGGACGTGTTCTCTGATTTATCAGTTTGCATTGGCTAACTAAAGTTCTGGTTAATGTTCAATCTACTCAATCTTGTTGTTCCTGCTCTTGCTCCAGCTCTTAGCTCTGTCGCTCACATTGTATGCCACACTCTATGAATTCCAGTTTATTTCTATTACTTTATCAGTCTGTGTAGATGGCATCAGCTGGTTTTCCTACTAATAACCATTCCCTGCAAATTCCTGGCTCACTAGACTTATTAGCAATAGTTATAACATTATACTTGATACTTTCTGAAAACACCCTTTAATGCAGATAAATAAATCTTAGGTAATAGAGTGAAATTGAAACTGGAAGCAAAATAATAATAATAATAATAACATCTTTAAAAATACAGACAGGCTGGGGCAAATGTGTGCCATGATTGCAAACGTTGAAGAAGAGTGGTTTGTGTTTTACATTCACATATGTAAAAAACATATAGCTTAGGAACGGCTGTGCTTTACACGCAAGAACCCCTGACCATGCCTCCTCACTGCCATTGAGTCAATCCTGACTCAGACACCTAAAGGACAGAGTAGAACTGCCCGTGTGGGCTGTAAATCTTTAGGGCAATGGATAGCCTCATTTTTCTTCCATGAAGCAGCTGCTAGGTTCAAACTACTGACCTTGTGGTTATTAGTCAAGCATATAACTCATGATATCACTAAGGCTTCTTGTCCCTGCCTTAGTGGCCAAGAATATTACATGCTCCAGACGATGCAGCTGCAAGATGTTGGAGCCTGCATCAGCCTGCATCCTTGAGAAACCAAGTAGATCAAAACCCTTCCTCCCAACCTCGACTTGACTTGGATATGCAGGACGAGCAAGAAACATATCAAGAAATAAAGATGCTCTATAATGGAAGTCGCTGACATTTGGGGATTAATTTGGTCCCATAACATAGTTTAGCTGGTCTTGATGGATACAATGATGAGATCATGGCCCTTCCGGCAATAGTTCCTCATATGATGTATTATAATTCTGCACTCTATGTCTGTGGCTGTAATCCCATTTGAGAGGGAGTTCTCTGATGTTCTAATTGACAAGATTAAATCCTCTCTTAGTAAAAAGTGTTAATCAAGTTAGGTCTTTTGTTTCCTTGTTGTTATGGTCCTCTGAAAGGCAAAACTACACCTCCATCAAAGCCATCCCAGTGCATATAAGCGCCATCTCTGACACAGAGAGAAGTCCCAGGACCAATGAAGTGGTGGAGACTGAGAGCAGAGGGACCAGAGAGTGTAGCATGGAGACTCGGAGCAGCAGTGCTGAGACTCTGGGGCTGTGAGACAGAAAGATAGGTGGGCTTCCTGGCCCACAGAGGTAAAGGCTAAGGGACCACGTGGCTCAAAGGCTGAGAGCCAGAGAGAAGCTGGCTGAGGAGAGTGCTACCTTTGACCGGTGACTGTATCTTTACTGTGTGCTGATCCAGCCTTGTTAACATGTTAATTCACCTAATATATCCTCTTAGTTCTGAAAATTGTCTATGACTTTTATGTGGTCATTTCAATGAATTAGCAGACTCAACACAGAAGCAGGGTGCTGCGGGAGGAGTGAGTGGTGTCAGGACAGGGTAACGACGGATGGCTGCTGAAAGCACGTTGGACCCTTGCCTCCTGGCAAGCGGGAAGCCAGAGGAAATCGCCTGTGGCCTCCCAAATTATTTATGGCAAATCATTTTAGAAACACTTGATTGAATTTTATTAGCTGTTATATATGCCGAATTAATACACTTAATAATCACCCTTTTGTATTGCCAGTATAATCCCCCCTCCCCAATTTTCTCCTGCTTATTCTATATTCTGGTTATTCTGAGATTACAGGACTAAACTTTTTTTTAACCATTTAAACAATATTTGTGAAATAGGGCCTTTTCAATGTTCTCCAACCAAAAGTAAATAAATAACAGCAAAGTGAGCTGAATGCCTAAGCACTGAGATCAGAAAGACCCCTCTGGCACCCAACACAATTAGAAACTTAGTTTCCAACCTGCCTGGTGCTCTCAGGAAATGGCAATCTCTCAGGGCTTCGGGAATGAACCAGTTCAACCCTCTGCTGACAACTGGCATTTCCACCTCAGACATACTGAATTGGTTTCTACGTTTTGAATTAAAAAATTATCTAGATATTTATAAGAATCATTTGAGGGTATGATCAGACTATAAATTCAGATTCAATGTATCTGAGAGAGAAATTTAAACTCTCAGCAGGAAGCCAAACTGGTAGAACCAGTTCAAAGTCAGTTCTATATTCAGAAATTGAATTTGTTAAGCACATTTATGCAAATACCATTTCTCATCAGCTTTAATATTAGTTTCATGTAGAACTGTAGTAGATGCAAAATGGAATCGAATTGTTTTTAGAGATACAAAAATATGTTCTCAGCTCTCTTACACATGTCGCTCGCATATTAACAACCACACTAACTGATGGGCCTGAGCAGGGTCTTCTCAACCGCTGCCATCACTTTGTTTCTGCTCACAGCACCCCTACTGGTCAGGGTAGAACGACCCTTGTGGGTTTCTGAGACTAACTGCTTATTTGAGAAGAAAACTTTTTCTTTGTTCCTTGGAGCAACTCGTGGTTTTGAACTGCATATTTTGTGGTTACCAACCCAAAGCATAATAGTGTCTGTCTGTTTCAACATAATTTTACCATGTGGGCAGCTAAGGCACAAGGTGTTTGAAGTGAGCCTCTCTGGGAGAAGAACAGGGTCATGAATCTTCTGCCATTAATTTTTTTTTTACTTTATTGAAGCAATTAAATGACCTCCTCTCAATTCACACAAATGTTCTGTTTCTCCAGTTATGGAAGCTAGCTTGAACTACTTAATTTCTTTGGGACTGGCTCTCTTCCCTATAAAATAATTACAATAATGCCTATCTTGCAGCTTTATTGTCAGTAGAGGAATCTGCTGGTCTGCTGGGTTACATAGTGGGCTGCAAAGCCCAAGGTCAGCAGTTTAAACCCACCATACAATCTGAGGGAGAAAAAGTTTGCTTTCTGCTCCAGTGAAGATTTACAACTTCAGAAATGCCCAGGGATAATCGACTCTGTCTATCAGGTCACTATGAGTCAGAATTGACTCAATGGCAATGAGTTGTTTGGTTCTGTTCTGTTTGTTTACTTATCCACAAAGTTGGGCCCAATGTTCTTTGGAATTTACTCAAAAGCACTTGATGATGACGACTATTGTTATTATTTTAATTGGAAGGGATATACCTATGTATAGATTTAGGGCCATTGTTCTTTGGCTTTAAATGATTGAATTTACAATTACTGCTTTCAGATTTCAGACTATTCTATTAGAACAGGGATCAGCAAACTCCAACCCAGGTACTGGGACTAACACCTGCTTTCAGCATTAAGTCTTCGGGAAAAGTAACCACGTGTATCCATTCACCCATGATCTATGGCTGCTTTGACACAGCAACAGCAAAGGTGACCTATTGCTACCCCAAAAAGCAACACTTGCATTGACTAGAACTAAGTCACTTGGACACTCACGAGTGATGGAGAGGCTAGGATGTGCTGTGTGGCTGTGGGTCCAAGAAGAAGAGGAACGGGATTTGGGGACAGCTAGCTAGTCTCTAACTAGAGAACTGCCAGAAAACCGTAGTTTAGTGAACAACACAAATATATTAAAAGATGATGTTGACACAGAGTTGAAGTATACCACAACCACAAAGAAAAGACAATAATCTCTTGGAGTCTATACTTCATCTTCTTCTGAGTGTCAGAAAGACATTGATGAATATGTGCCATTGTCAACATGTGGCCTGCGTGTTAGTGTCCGTTAGTAGAGTCATACCTCTTTGGATAACCATCTCCAGTGAGAGGTAATCTTTGCCAACCAGAGGGTCCTCTCTTGTGCTGCGGCTTGTGGCTCTCCTTGGTGGTGACTCACTCCTGCTTGCCTTATAAATGAGGAAGTGCTTTGTGTCTTTACGCAGTGCTGCCTAGATCAAGCTGCATTACGCCTCAACAACATGCCTTTCTTTCACTCCTAAAAGAGTACAAAAGACTTTCTCCTTGGGTAGGTATCATACAGTATCTCCCACCAGTAGGCCAGTCCCTGGGAAAGGACATCATGCTTGATAAAGTGGTGGGTCAGCAAGAGGGCAAGACGTTCTACCCGAAAGATCGACAGTCATGGCAACAATGGGTCCACACAAAATCACAATTGCGAGGGTGGCGCAGGACTGGACAGAGCTTCATTCTGTGGTGCATAGGGTCACCCTGAGTTGGTACCAACTGGATGGCACCCAGCAACAATGACAACATAAGGTAGAAGGAACCTGACTTCCCTGAATCCACCCTTAGAAGAGAATTTTCTACAGCTCAGCAACAGAGGTGGTAGACTGTACCAAGAAAGCAACTTCTATTGTACTTAAGCCTGTCCATGCAGTTTTGTGCTAAGCTGTATAGCAGAGATAATTTTCCCCAACACAGTATGACTCCTTTAAGATCATAACCATTGCTTTTCATACATTAAAATAGCCTGGTAACTCAGCTGTAGAGTTTCAGAGGTTTAAATTTTGTTTGTTGATACACTTTAATCTACAAAGTCCAATGTGTGTTTTTAGTCTTTCTTTTTGCTCATCCTTGTTCATTGAGAAAAGTAGAGTAAAACAGACCTGGATCTTGCTGTGCTTTTTAATATTCTTTATGACAGAGCACATCGTCCTCAAAATGAGGGCCTCACCCTTCCCCCTTTCTCTGATTCTTGGGCTTCCCTAGAAATGACCACAGCTTGCTGTTTTCTTTAGTCTTTATAATTCCTAAGTCTGTGTTTTGGACCTTTGGATACTCTTTTTATGGTGTGTTTTATGTGTTCTTAGTAATATGTCCTTTCTTCTTCTGCCTCTCCTCTGACCTAAGCTCAAGAACATCTGGTGACGTCACTCTGGTTTCTCCTCGTTCTGCTTTTGCCTTAATATTTAGTCACATCTTTCTCATTAACATCTTGCTTTCTGAGGATGCTACCATCTCGGATATAAGCCTTCGTTCTAGTCTTTGAGATTAGATTAGAACTAGAATTGTCTGTATCCTATGATGGCATGCCCTTAGGGCCACTTAGAATATAATGTGACACAGAATAGGAACCCAAATTATATGAATGAATGAATGGAAAATGCCCATCATTTTCAGAATCAGACCCCAACTCCCTTTTCAAAAATCAAAAAATTAGATATAATTAAACCCAGTCTAGCAAATAAAAATCAAAGATTCCCAATTCAATTTGCATTTCCAATAAATCAAAGTAACTGTGTGGAACAAAAATAAGGGATGTTCAATAAGTTCAGAGGAAAATTCCATTCTCTTCCAACTCTATTTATCCATGAACTTTTAAAGCCTCTTCACATTTCACGTGAACATTTGGAACACACTTATATTTTAAAATTTTTACTGTTTACCTGAAATTCAAATTTAACTGAGAGTTTTATCTGGTGAACCCACAGGAACAAAAATGTCCATGGCTGAGAACTATTGTGCTGGATTGATCTATACATTAAGATCAAAATACCTGAGAGATTCCACTGAGGTGATTGGCAACGTCTCCTTTCTGAACTTCTCTGACCTCAGTCACTTTGCAGGTAGAGGTCAAATGTGCTGGTAAAGATCCTATAGTGCTCACATGGAAAAAAATGGTCCAGCTTCCCATGCCAATAGTACCCAGGTTGCAAAATTCGGATCCAGCCAATGTTGGGAAAGACAAAGCACTCACACAAAACCACATATTGCTCTGGCAAGTTTTATAACCTGCTTTTATGAAAGCCTTATTTTACCCTATATCTAGATCACTGGTTCTCAACCTGTGGGTTGCCCCCCTTGGGGGGCGAATGACCCTTTCACAGGGATCGCCCAATTCAAAACAGTAGCAAAATGACAGTGATGAAGTAGCAACGAAAATAACTTTATGGTTGGGCAGGGGGTCACCACAACATGAAGGAATGTATTAAAGGGTCATGGCATGAGGAAGGTGGAGAACCACTGGTCTAGATAAAATAATATTTAATTGTCTTTTACACATGTTCCTTAGTATGCTGCGCATGGAGGAAGATGCTTCTATTGATCCTGATATAGTGCCATCTCATTTGGAGAGAAGATGTGGGGGAGGCTCTTGCCACTTCTTGACAAGTCTTCTGTGGTTTCCTTTCCAGCCCTCCATTTTCATTTACAACTTCAAAAGCTCTGCAGTCCCAATTAAGACACCTACCCTCTGAAATTCTCTTTGCACCAATTTGACTTAGCTGCAATTAGCACCAAGAAATCTGGGGCTGGAAGAAAGGTGTGATAAAAACCCATATGGTGAAGGGAGAAGATAGTTGAAAAATAATTTATTGTTAACAGAATGATGCTTCTTTAGCTAGCAAATTTTGTGGTTGTGAATTTCATTAGCATAACGGCAGAAATTTGATAACTTGCAAAGTTATAGGAGGGTGAGCCAAAAAAGCATGGCTACACAATCATAGAAACCTTTATTACACAAAAATATCAAAATTTGACGGTATCGTTTTCAAACACATCTTCCATCCAGGTCTGTCCACTTATGAAAGTAGTGCTGCCAACGCTCCACCCTTGCTTCAAAGCACTCTGGGCAATTCCCCTTCCCCTTGTCAAAACAGCAGCTTTGTCATCCTCCAGCAACTCAAAGCTGGTGCCTTTGAATATTTTTGGGGAGGGGGGCAAAAAGAAGTCTGAAGGGGCAAGAGCAGGGCTGTTGTATGAATAGGGGCAAGGTTTTCCAGTGATATTCTCATTGGACAGTCCTTGTTATCTTTGAAGAAGAAGCAGGTATATCGTTAAGACAGAAAAAACAAACAGAAATTTGTGCAACTACCCTATCCTTTCTATAACCAGTCACAGTGTTCATTCTGAAAACTGAATAACCATATTCACCCAAACCCACTTCCCCTGTGGCAATTCTGACTCATGGTGACCCCACATTGGCTTTCTCAGGCTGTAAATCTTTATGGAAGTAACCAGCCTAATGTTCCTCCTGCAGAACACAGCAGAGATTGTCTTTTGCAGTATGATGCTTACAAGATAGCACCCTTGGTGGGCCTTTATTTATAAAGGATTTCCCCTGTGACTTTCCCGTGTCCTTGGAAAAGATACCAAGATTGTTCCTTTGAAGTCTCATGAAACAGCACCATAACCTTCTCAATTGATCTCTTTGCCTTGAACTGAACGTGTCTAGCAGTCTAGCAGATCCCTCCAGGAGCCACTGTTGGGAAAGTTAGAATACTTTTTAAAAGAAACTAAGGTAACTGCATTCTTAAGAGAACTGTGTGCAGCTGCTCACTGGTCACAGAGGCCTGCTTATGCACAGTTTGTTTGGAATGAGCCTGTCCATGTGACCTGGTGTCCTAGTAGCAACACTTGTTTACTTACCCTCCATTTGCATGCATGCCTGCTCATTACTTCAGTGGGTTTACTGAGCTCGTGCATTACTTTGTCATAAAGTGATCTGAATACATTCACTTTTAAATAGATATACTTGCTAGTTTGATTTGAAATAGAAAGGGGATGCTGGGTACTCTTTCAGGTGATGTGATCAGACACAGAGTCTATTTTTAGTTGAAAAACAAAGTGTCACTATTTTTTCAAGAATGTGAGCTTAAACACTAAAGCATGCAGCAAAATTGGACTTTCCTTTCCTTGGTTTGCCTTTCTGAAAAGCAGCTTGCATACATTCCGGGGGTAGTTATGTGCATGTCAACTTGATGAATAAGTGTGAGGGCAGTCTAGCCTGTCAATCAGGTCACACAGCCTGATGATGCCTCCTTGTGAGTGTGGCCTTCTCATGAGGATTCTGGAAACTCCTTTCTCTCATTCTCTCTCTGCCTTTGTCTTCTTGCTACACAGGGACTTTCTGAGACCTGTGAGAGACTGTCCCTCCGCTTCACCTTCCTGTTGAAGATTCACACTCGGAGAGCTGGAGGGTCCACGTGGCGACCCATGGCAGAGCTGAGATGCTTCTACGGGCATTGGATCCACAAGACTTTGTACCCACTGGTCTGTGAGCTTACTGCGCTTTGTATCCCTGCATGTGCTGTGTGAGTTTGAAGAGGAACTTATGGGCTAGTACCATATTTATGGGCGAATATCGGACTTGTGGACTTGATCTGGGCTGGGCTGGGATGCTTTCTTTCTTTCTCTTATTTTTTTTTTGATTTCTTAATATACAAATACTTTTTGATATAAAGCTCTTTCTTATACATATGAGTGTCTGTGTATTTGTTTCTCTAATCAACCCAGGCTAACACAAAAACCACTCTATGGTGTTTCTCCAAAGAAATCGCAAAGTAACAGCAATTGTACAATTTTGGTTGACGTGCTTGAGCTATGGAACATGATATATATATATATATATAAACTCCAAATTAATAACATTTTTAGAAAAGGTATAATGGACTGAGTTGTTTCTTAAAGAGACCTTGATGATTCAAGCTTTTAAAATATTTATGTGTAGTATTTTTAAACAAAAGATTATTATTCTGCTTTAAAATAATCCTGTTTATTATTTACTCTCTCCCTAAATTATAGACCAAGAGTTTGGAGTAAAAGGGCTCTCACCAGTAGTCCATTTATCCCTAAGACTCAAGTAGATCACTGGCATTTGCACGGGGTCCACTGGTAGCACGGATGCTTTATGCTCCTCCACTTACTCAGGGGCTGATGGTTCCAAACCATCCAGCGGTGTCATCAAAGAAAGACTTGTAGTCTCTTCAGTAACGATTACAGTCAAAGTCTCAGTATGGAGCAGTTCTGCCCTATGACACATAGGGTTATGACGAGCAAGAATTAACACAATGACAGTGTTTGTTTCTTTTTAACATTGTAATTATCACTATCATCTAAAATCCAGATATATATATTTATGCTTATATGTGTATTTGCATTTGTTGTTGTTGTTAGGTTCTATCAAGTTGGTTCCGACCTTCTGCACAGAGAATGAAACACGGCCCAGTCTTGCGGCACCCTTACAACTGTTCCCGTACTTGAGCCCAACGTTGCAGCCACTGTGTCTTTACCAACGGGAGGCAAAAATGTGTCACACAGCAGTTGTTAGGTGCTGGCCAGTGGGTCCTGGTTCATAGCAACCCTCTGAGCAAAACACAGCCCAATCTTAAAATCAGTTTATGCTCAAACCTATTGTCGCAGTCAGGGGTCTGTCTAGCTCATTGAGAGTCTTCCTCTTTTTCATGGACCCTCTACCAAGCATGGCCTTTACTAGGGTTGGTCTCTCCTGATAACACGTCTGAAGTAGATATAAGACGAAGTCTCACCAGCCTTGCTCCTAGGGAACACTTTGGCTGAGTTGTTTTCAAGACAGCTATTTTGTTTTCCAACAGTCCATGGTACTTTCGGGATTCTTCACTAGCACTAGAATTCAAATGCATCAACTCTTCTGCAGTCATCCTTGTTAACTGTCCAAATTTCACAGGCATAGGAGTTTCTTAATAAATATTAATTATTTTCCTTCCCCTAAAATGCAATTATATATAACATTTATATTATCACATATAATATATACATACATACACATATCATATATATAGAGAGAGATTGAGAGAGACTCAGACTCATAGTGATATTATAGGACAGAGTAGAACTGCTCTTGTGGGTTTCCAAGATGGTAACTCTTTATGGGAGTAGAAAGCCTCATCTTTCTCTCACAAAGTGGTTAGTGGTTTTAAACTATTGGCCTTTCAGTTAGCCGCCCAAGGAGGAACCACGATGGGTCACTATGAGTCAGAATCAACTTGAAGGCAGTGAATTTGTTTTTGAGTTTTTTATGTATATGAAAATATGTATACATGCATATGGGATGGGTCTGGTGATGCTAATTTTATTAAGGGGAAAATGAGAAAGGCCTTGTTAAATATAATGCCTTTTCTTTGGTATTCCAGAAATAAACAAAAGTAGGGCAGTCACAATCTTGAAATTCCCAACAATGGCAAGAGGCAGGAAGGTGATAAGATTTTACATCCTTGCTTACCAAGGGCCCTGTGACTACCTCAATTAAACCTTATCTTGCCACACTAATTACTTGTTTATGTGATTCTGAGAATGGAAGCCTAAATTACCATACCATACCTTACTGTCTACATGAAAATGCCTTTACTACTCTAGTGTTTGCTTTTTCACCCCATGACCTTCCTGAAAGGCACATTATCAACCCACTGTTTACACATCAGAATTCTGAACTTCTTTCCTCTAAATTTTTACTCTATCAATCCTCAAAGATCACTTTCTTGACCCTTACCCAATCCTAAGCAGGTTGCTACTGAAACACTGACCTTCAGTAAGACTTAAAACTTTCAAGTATCCCAACTGTAATTTCACCATGAGTCAGAATCAACTGATAGCAGTGAGCTGGACTGTAAGGTTATGTGCTCTTCTCCCTGAGGCACATTGAGGCTTTCTAAATGTTGTGTCTTAATTAATACCCAAAGCCTTATCAAAGAATCCCTGGTGGCTCATCGGGTTGGGCTGCTAAAAAAGATTTCATCTGTTTGAACCCACCAGCAATTCCAAAGAAGAAAGATGTGGCAGTCTGCTTCTGTAAAGATTTACAGTCTCAGAAACACACTGCTGTCAACAAGGCAGAACTGTTCTTGTGGATTCCGAGACTGTAACTCCTTAAGGGAGCATAAAGCCTCATCTTTCTCCCATGGGGACTTCGAACTGCTGATCTGTGGTTAGCAGCCCAACCCATAACCACTATGGCCGTTGGAGTCGACTTGACAGTAGTGGACTTGGACAATCTTACCAAAAAGTTGTCTTAGTATTATTTTCAGAAGCCAGGTTCTACCATAGACTGTGGACTTCTAAAAGGCTGGGTCTCAGTTTCAGTCATCTTTAAACAGCAGTTTTTCAAGTGGTTACTATGAGAAGGTTCTTCTTCGGCTGTAGCCATTAGACCAGCAGCATGAATATCACCTGGGGTTGCTACAACAACAAACCTTCAGGCTGGACTCAGGCTAGGAGGGGCCCAGCCATCTCTGCATTAAACTCTCCCAATGATTTTAAACCACTCTTCCTTTTGAAAGGAGCCCTGGAGGTGTACCTCTGGGCTACCAATGTCAAGGTCAATGCTCTGAAGGTGGAATATAAATATTTCTCCTCCATAAAGATTTCAGCCTCACAAACCCACATAGGGCAGCTCTACTTTGTCACTATGTTCTACTTAGGTCACTATGAGTCAAAAGCAACTTGATGGCAACGAGTTTGGTTTGATCAGTTTGAAAACTGATGTGGGTGCTCAATACAGTAAAGCAGTACAGAAATAAAAAGTGGGATGAGTTGGGTTTTTTGGGGGTGGGGGAAAATAATTCCTAGCTAGGGTGGATAAAGTGGGCCTTGGCTTCATAGTATCGATGTTTGGTGTAGAGAATAGGTGACCCTATTTACAAAAGAACAAAACACTGAGCAGCCCTGCAGAGTCTTCACAAGCCTGGCTAGATTTGAGCCCATTGTTGCAGACATGTGTCAGTCTATACGAGTGGTCTCAACCTTCCTAATGCCGCCATGCGACCCTTTAACCAGCGCCTCATGTGGTGGTTACCCCAAACACAAAATTATTTTCGTTGCTACTTAATCACTGTCATCTTGCTACTGCTATGAATCGGACCACCCCTGTGAAATGGTCGTTGGACCCCCCAAGGGGTTGCAATCCACAGGTTGAGAACCGCTGGTCTATCTTGTTGAGGGTCTTCCTCTCTTAGGAGCATAAAGTCCTTCTCCCCAAACTGGTGCCATTTGACGGAGGGCTTCAGTGAAATAGGGCAGATGGGTACTGGGATGGGCAGTGGTACATACTGGAGAGAGGGTGAAGCTAACTTCAAACGGAGGCATCCTGAGTTTCTTTCTGGTAGCAGTGGGATATGAGGGTCCACTTGGGGAATGCGGAGTGCTGAAGATTAAGCATCATGCTGGGTTATCTGACTTTGATTCTTTGGGGACTAATTCACAACTCTATGAATACCTGATACACACACATTATAAAACACTGTTATCAAATTGATTCCAATTCATAGTGACCTTACAGGACTGGACAGAACTGCTCCTTAGGGTTTTGGAGGGTGTCTGTAAATCTTTAAGGATGTGGATAATCCATCATTGTCCCAGGAAGTGGCTGATGAGTTTGAACTGCCAACCATTTGCTTAGAAGCCTGACACATAACCCACGACTCTGCCAGGACACCGATTCTTGTTCATGAACATACATGTTCTGTCCAGTAGACGGAGTTCATTTTCCTTCCCGACTGTGGGAGAATGTGTCTTCATTAGCACATTCATTTCGGTGATCGAGACTGTAGATAAGGAACTTAGGTGGTGCTGTTGGTTGGTCCCTGCAAGGTCTGCCATTTCAACCCGCCAGAAAGAGTCACAGTCTTGGAAACCCACAGGGGCAGTTCTACTCTGTCCTACAGAGTCACTAGGAGTCAGTTGACTTGGTGGGTGTGAGGTTTGCTCTGTTTTTTAGTGTTTTTTTTCCATTTGTACACATACACATGCACACACACACACACACACACACACACACAAGCATTTCCTTTTGACACAATGGCTTTTGAAGTGGCAAAAGGAAATAAAATAGCTTTGAATCCTTAGGACCCAGAAACTGGCATAGTTGTTTTCTCTGTATAATATGTAAAGGTAGGTTATGTCTCTTGAAATAGTTATATTTTATAATGATGAAATATTTTAATAGTAGTTACAAAGTGAAGAAAATAGTAAATTATTCTAATTATAATTCCAAAGATTACAATACTGCACTGTTGCAGAATAAACCAATCCCTAGGGGTTGAAGGGATGGATTCCTGTCACTCACTGCAATGGAGTCAATGCTGAACCATCGAGACCCTATAGAGCAGGTCAGAAACTGCGCTCAGTAGTTTTGTAATACTGTAACTCTTTACAAGAGCAAAAAGCCCAGTCTTTCTCTCTCAGAGAAGCTGGTGGTTTCAAACTACTGACCTTATCAGTTGCAGCCCAGTACATAACCGCTAAGCTACCAGGGCTCCTGGAGGGTGGTTGGAGCATATGTGGTGAATATCTTAAGATCACACATTGATAGGTTTTACTGACTGAGGGATAATGAGACAGAGAGAGGGGATGCTTCAGTTGAGCAATGGGGAGAATCTAGGTGATTAGGCATCTAGCAGTAAGAACAAGAGCAAGGAAAAACAAGTGTCTACCAATGGAAAGTCATAAAAATCTGTGAATGTTATTTCCCATATAAAGGGGGTCGGTCGGGTGATCTCACCACAGCATGACCTAAATTAGAGAAGTGAGGAAGAAACACCTGAGGGTCATCAGCACTCTGATTCAGAACTGGAACAAAAATCCCCGTACCACCCTATTATTCTAGTCATTTTTCCTGCTGTGACATATATGTCTACAGGAAAACCTTAGAATCTAAGGCTTAGATGGTCTGGTTCTTCCATAAAGTCCATACGGATAAACCAACGTGCAGCACTAGACATTAGAATGTGCTTGCCGTTGAAATGGAGCCGTTTCTAGAAGCACATTCTTGCTTGTCCAGTGACTCACTCCCTAAACAGGAAGTACCCACTCGACCAGCCAGGCACGGGCTGTTCATCTGCAAACAGTGTTGTTTCTCTGTGGCTGCTGGCTGAGCCACTGAACCAAGTGTTTGAGACTCAGTCTCAGGGGCCCAGAGGAAGGAACTAGGAAATGTCAAGGATAATAGGATCACGGTTACTGCCACTTCATTAGTACAGGAATAGTTATTTTATGTGAAAAATCATTTTGTTGCAAACTTTATCCAGAAACATAAAAATGACCCACTGCTGTGGGTGTTTATTGATGATGATAAACTGCCCTTAAACATGACATACACATGCCAGTTTAAAGAGTTTCCTGTTGCTCATGTGACATAAAATGGTTTTAGCGTGCTCTTACAGGCATAGCCTGTCAACAGAATGAGATAAGTCTCTTAAATGCTTGATTTTGATGGGTAGGTAGCTCAGCATTCCGTCAGTCCACCCCTAAAGTCACTCCCCTGACTGCGGCGTGTTAGATGACAGCAGACACACCGGGGTCAATAGAGACAGCATCAACAGTTCACACAGCGACCTTAAATCTAGGACCCGTGACCCAAAGCATTCAGCAAGTAGAAGCCCTTCCCCAGGCTCACTTCGGAGAAGGCGAGCTGGCTGGGTTTCTTAGTCTTCTAGCTTGCACTAAGACCAAATATAAAACTTCCCCAGCCCGGTGGACTGTAAAAATCATTTGGAGAAGGGTTCCCTGGCATCCTTTTAAATGTTGAACTGTTCTCGCTGTAAGAAACTCTTCCCTTCCAGCTATATGTAAAAAGACAGCTTCTTTTGGTCTTTAGGGAAAAAAAAAACTATTATGAAAATTCCAACGTACTTAAAAGGAGCTGGAGTTGGAGCTAACAGTTATCAAGTTTTTGTCACATGTGCATACGTATTCTTATTTTCTTGTGAAATCACTTTAAAGCAAATCCCACACCTCTTATTCTTTCACCCCTTCATGCTTCTTCAGTATGCATGTCTAAATTTCAAAATATTTCAAGATTCATTCATAAAAAAGTCATCACACCTAATGAAATGTGTACTTATATCTTGGTAGAATCAAACACCCAGCCTAGGACTAAATTCTCCTAATTTCTAAAAATATCCTTTGGAAGTTGGCTTATTGAGTCAGGATCTAAATAGAATCTACATAGAACAATCTCTTGTCATTTACAGAGAGTGCTTCTCTCGCCTTATTATGCAAACGATCCCTTAGGGTCAGCAGGGTCAGTGATGGGCACAGATCTATTGCATGTCCAGCAAACACCCCCGTAGGTGCCAGTGTTGCTAAACGTTGGGTATCGAGATTTTGAGTGACAAGATCCTAGCAACGACCCCCCCCCCATGTGCGTTTTTATTCCCCATGCCATTGACTTTTCCCAGAGACAGATCTGTTCTTCTGGAGAACGGCCAATATTCTGCTTGTGAGTTTCCATGGGAATTGGTTGTGGATCCAAGTGAAGTGAAATTCGTGGTATTTTCTATCATTCCTTCATGTACCATGATGTTCCTTAATGGTTCCATGGTGAGGATATGTGTTTTCTTTATATTGATATAAAGTTGGATCCATAAGCAATGCGCATGGTAGCAGCAGCTAAGAAATCAAGGGACTTAGTGGAGTGCGTACATCTGCTACAAAAGACTTCTTTAAAGTTTTAAGAAGCAAAGATATAACTTTAATGAAGAGGGTATGTCTGACGCAAGTCATTCGAATTTTTAATTGCTTCATACTCCGGAGGGAGTTCAAGTGGCATACTGTGTTATAAGTTAGCCAGCCACAGGAAGGTGGTTCACACCCAGCAGCCACTCCATGGGAGAAAGAGGAGGCTTTTCGCCCTCAGAATAATTTGTAGCCTCCGAAATCCACAGGAGCAGTTCCATTCTGTCCTAATGAGCCTCTGTTGTCAAAATAGCCTTGATGGCAGTGACGTTTTGTTGGGTTTTCTTTTGTTTTAGTTTGTAATACACATACAAAGCTAGACAATGAATAAGAAAGACTGAGGGAGAACTGACGGATTTGAATCATAGTGTTTGTAGACAATGGTGTTGGTGAAGAATATTGAATTTCCCATAGGCTTCCAGGTAATTGAAACAAACCTTTCTTGGAAGAATGGCAGCTAAGATGCTCAAGGTCCATAGACCTTGGATTCCTTGACTTTGGACATGCTGTCAGAAGGGGTTAATTCCTGGAGAAGGACAGCACGAAGAACCTTCCTGAGATGAATTGACACAATGACTACAATGGGCTCAGACGTCACGAAGGTTGTGAAGACGGCCGAGGAATGTGCTCTATTTGGCACTGTTGGGCACTGTTGGGCTCTGTTGGGCACTGTTGGTCACTGTTGGGCTCTGTTGGGCACTGTTGGGCTCTGTTGGGCACTGTTGGGCTCTGTTGGGCTCTGTTGGGCACTGTTGGGCTGTGTTGGGCACTGTTGGGCACTGTTGGGTACTGGTTGCTGGGAACTAGAACCCACTCACCACAGCTAGCACTCTATCACTCTCTCTCTACAGGATGTTATTCTGTATAATCTAGAAGTCTGAATAAGTTCAGCCTCATTTTTCCTTTCATGAAGAACACCTGAAAGAGCTGATTTGTAATTCAAATGACTATTCAATGCGTATGACTAGAATTCTTATGCATTCTGGTGATGACTCCATAGTATTAAAAAGCTGGCTCTGGAGTTAAGATCATTACGTTTAAGTTCTGCCTCTAACAATTCATATGAACTTGAGCACGTTACTGTATTATCACACACACACACAAGGCGTGCTTTGCAGCACTGCTTTTGTAAAATGTATGAAACAGCACTCGAGGGTAATGGTCATTTCTGTGTGTATGAGAAGCATCGCAGAAGCAGGAGACCATCCTGTGGCCACACAAAGAAGAGCTGCCAGTGGTGTATGTGCAAGTTCCTGATCTGAACACAGGATGCGTGCCAAAGGCCACAGCATCAAGGTCAGGAGACAGGGAGAAGAGCAGCACCAAGACCTTCAGGCAGAGCAGTGGGCTTCCTGGCCACAGGACCAGGCCGAGGCTTGCACTGAGAAGCGTTATACACAAAAGAACTATATCCTTAGCATTTCAGAACCTGCTAGCTTCCCTAATACACCCCATAATCTTGTCTATTGTCTGAAAGTTCTCTGTGACCATTATAATGAATTCTTGAACCCAATGGAGAAGGAGAGTGCCCTGGGAGGAATGGCAGGAGTCAGAACAGGTAACGGGGGAAGGAGGGAAGCGGCATGTCTGACCCCTGCCTTGGGGCGATCAACCTTGTGATGGTGTGGAGTGGGGTCTCCTCTAGTGGGAGATAAGGCATGGCCTCCATGCCATTTCCCCATTCATTGATTCTATATGAACTACACTGTCTTTTGGGGGTATCTTTAGTAGTAAGGAAAATGCAGAGAATAAACCTTCAAGAGATTACTGAAACTGAACTGATAGAGCACTCGGTTCTTTCTTTACCTTTCTATTCCAGGCTTTTGAAGTTTGGGGAGAATCTCCAAAGAAAAGTTTATGTGATGGAAAATCTAAGAAGCTATTGCATGGCACAAGGTACCAGCAAAGGAAACTAGAAAACTCCAGATGCACACAAGACATTTTTAACTCTTTTATGACTGACTGTATGAATGTAGCATGCAATTTATATGGGCATTAGGTCTCCAATGATCAGTTGAAGCCATGACATGTAAATTATTATTTTCCTTATAATACATTCCATCAGCATAAAGCAACTTAAGAGTCAGCTTTCATAACAAGTAAGTACTGGCCCAGATGATCAGGGCCAAAAATAAATTAGGCAAAGAGCCTAACATTATTCTACGCTTTGCACTTCCTTCTTTTCCCTGTGAGCTGGGTTTGTGAGAATATAACTATCTTTGTTTTAGAGATGTAGTTTCTTGCAGAATAATGTGGTGAGGAAGAGAAGAGGGTAGAATTGACAAACAGCACTAGGAGCAACATAAAACATGGAAGGCTATCTTTTGTGAGTCAATTATATTTGAAGACTTATATCATATGGCAACAGAAAAGTCATGCTATTATATAAGGGTGTACCCCCCAAAATCAGAATTTTTTTCAAAGCTATGAATTATATTTTTCTACATAACAGCCCTCAAAGTACTCCTCCATTACACTCAATACATTTGTCAATCTGCGATTCCATTTTTGGAAATATTTTTCAAGCTCATCTGTTTTGGTGACTGACAACATCTCTCTCATATTTTCTTTGTCTCTTCTAATAAGTCTCCAAATTACTGTCCTTTCATGTCCCTCATCATTCATAGAAACAATAAGAAGTAGCACAGTGTGAGGTCAGGTGAGTTAGATGCTAGGGCAAGAGAGGCATGTTGCTTTTTGCCCAAAATTGGTGCACTGAAACGGCTGCATGAGCAGATGCATTGTTGTGGTGGCAAAACCAGTCCCGTCTGCCACTAATCAGGTTTTTTTTATTATACACTGTTATGCAACCTTTTTAGAACTTCTAAATAGAAAGCTTGATTAACAGTCTGACCTGGTGGAATGAACTCCACATGCAATCTGAGTCGACATTTTCATCCATTTTGGAAGTTGATGGACGTCCAGAATGAGGTTTGTCATCAATCAACATTTCACCTTTTTTGAAATGAGAAAACCACTCGTACACTTCAATGTTTCCCATAGTGCAGTCCTTGTAAGCTATGTTCAATATCACAACACTTTGTGGGGCATTTTTCCGAAGAAGGAAAAAAATATTCATAGCCACACACTGTTCTCTTAATTCGGTCATCACAAAAATGAGGTTTGAGTGAAGCTACTTTTAGGAAAAATTTACTGTGCCCAGAGAGAATCTTCCTAGGAGACACCACTGGGTGCACTAACTCAGAGTGAGTTGCTCAATGCTCCCCTGGCGGGAAAATGCAGACTGGGAAACTCTGCTCCACCCAGTGCAATTCTGGGTCTGTTTTTTTTTCAGTATCCCTATGGTACCATCATATTTACATGTAATACAAGTAATAATAACTAGAAATTCAGTATAGGCTTTCAGGACCATCAGAAAAACATGTTTCAAGTCTCCGTCTGAAGTGGTGAAGGCCAAGACCAGAAGCACCAGAAACAGAGGCAAGGAGGTTATGGGCAAGAGCAAGAGGAGCCATGCTGAGACTAGAGGACTGTGAGAGAGGGACAAGTGGGCTTCCTGGTCCAGGAAGGCAGAGGCCAAGCACCACATACCTAAGAGACTGAGTACCCGAAAGAGAGAGCGAGGCCTGGTTTCTACCTCTAGAGAAGTATTTCTGTGAACAAATAACTGTATTCTTACTATTTGTCCATCCTGACTTCCAGTAACCAGTTAACCCCCTGATGAACTCCCTTAATTGTGAGTATTATCTGTCAGTTCTGTGTGGCCACTGCAACAAGTGATCAAACCTGGCACATAGCGTGGGATGGAGGGCATGGTTGGTATCAGAATAGGTAAAGAAGGAGGGTGTGCAGGTGTCTGATCCCTGTGTGTGACAATAGAGAGGCCAGAGGTGAGAGGTTGTTAGATACGGCCTCATCAGTGTTCGCTACAGTAATCAATGTCCCTGAATTATACATGCAAAAATGGTTGGACTTGTGTATATTCTACTGCGTATAGTTACAATGAGAACATTTAAAATGCACTTTTCCCTTAA
Source organism: Tenrec ecaudatus (assembly GCF_050624435.1). Lineage (NCBI taxonomy): Eukaryota > Metazoa > Chordata > Mammalia > Afrosoricida > Tenrecidae > Tenrec > Tenrec ecaudatus. The sequence continues at coordinate 31,926,372 of NC_134534.1, forward strand.
GTAGTACCCCCTTCCATACATAAACAGTCAGCAAACTCAAAACTCACTGCCATCAAATCAATTTCTACTCACAGCAACCCTATAGGACAGAGAAGAAGAACCCCGTTTGGGTTTCTGACGTTTTAAATCTTTACTGGAGTATATACCCTCATAGGTGTCCAGAGAAGCAACCGGTGGGTTTGAACCACTGACCTTGTGGTTAGCAGGCCAATGTGTAGCCCACTCCATGACCAGAGTTCTCTCAGACTGTCACAAAAACCTGTCAACACTAGATCCTGTGTAAGGCAGAAACCTGTCAGAAAAGGAAAATGGAAATACTTTCCACCCACTAGAGATACTGGGGGAAAGAATCCTGTTGAGTTAGACTCTGACAGATCCATGAGTAATGTAAGCCCTTAGCTTTATTTATAATCCCGGTGGCCTAGTGGGTGGAAACTGGGCTGCTAACTGCGAGGTCAGCAGCTTGAACATCCCAGCCCTTTCTAAGGAGAAAAATGAGGCTAGCCAGTCTTATAAAACTTTTACAATGACAAAACCTTTGAGGGCAAATCTATGCTGTTCGATGGGGTCACTACGAGTCAGAACTAACTTAGCGTATGTTTTAGTTTGTTGATGCATCTATTTATTCAATGCTACAAATGCAGAACAAGCATTAGCCAATGACAATATTATCCAATTTCCCTTGAAAACTTTATTTTCAGATATTTCATTGTATTTAGCCTGAAATTAATGATGAAAAGCCAAATGTAAAAAAGAAATAGGAGAGTTTATAAGATCATCAGAAAGCAGCCACATGATATTTTTTTAATTATTCAGATTTTTGACAAAATTAAATCTCCAATATTCACAATATAAAGATAAAATATCTAATGAAATCAACCAGTTCAATCATTAATGACAATGAAAAGCTGGGAATGAGCAATCTGAAATCACTTAAAGGTAATCTCTGATTTTGCATTAAATATGAACTCTATTATTTCTCTGAAACCCTTTATTAAAATCTCAAGGGTAGGCGTAATTGCATCATGTTGTATATTTCTTAATTCTTGCTATTTGCTAGATCTGAATCTCCTGGCAAACTGTCTTCTCAAATTACATTGAGGTTGGAGGAAACATACAGCATTTTCAATCAGTATAGACATATTTTGTCTTCTTGCCTAGGATATGAATGGATATATTACCAGTGTCTGATTTTGTTCCAGTTTCCAAACGATATATGTGTCGTCAATTTTTTGCACTGAATAGCAGTATGTAAGATATAATAATACAAAACAGACATGAAAATTTAACCAGAACTGAGAACTAAAGTTTTACCAAAGGGACATGTTTCGCTGATCATTAAGTCACTCAGTAGCTTGAGCTTTAGAGTAACTTTGTGTTAAAAATCAAACTTACTGCAATGGCATGTTTGAATATTTGTATGTTCTCATTAGGATCTATGCTGTGTCACTAGTCTCCATTTGGCTCACTAAGAAACACGAAAATAATGTCTCTGTCTTTGAAAACCTTCGGATGACTGAAATAAGTCCATCAGAGGTCAAAGACTGTGTGATTTCATGTATATAAACAGTTAATTAAAAAAAACTTACTTAGTAGGCAGATTAGGATCTTTTATGTTATGATCTAGTTCTTACTGGCACACAGTTCCTGTTCAATAAATATTTGTCCAATGAATTAAATGCATACACACTAATAGGTTATAATAAAAACTTACAGAATAGTCACATGATTGCTATTTAATGAAACAACCCACTAGGTGTAGAACAAAACAAAAGTATCTCTCTAGGTAGCGTCTGAAGTCTTTGATTCACATAAATATTTCACTACTCTGATTCTTACTGCAGCTCTTCCAGGTAGTTTGTACTGTTGATCCAGCGTGTCAGGTTGTTGTTCCTGATAAACTAATTGGCTATTTCTGAACTTGAATCTGTAAGGAAAAGTTATTGTATCGATGGTTTCAATACATTACCTAGCCACTCTGTGACACGTTAATCCCAGTTTTCCTTACCCAGTAATGCTTTCTTTTGAAACCAGTAATTTCAATATTCTATTGTATTCGGAAATACACTTCAGTGTAGGATGCTGACGGCCTGACAGAAGGTTTTTCTTGTTGGCCTTGTGGCTTCTTTCCCCTCTAGCGAAACCTGCGGTGGCTGCATCAACGGGCCCAGGCAGAGGAACAACTGAGGACGGAGCAGGACCGGGCAGCATTTCATTCTGCTGGGCACAGGGTCACTGCCGGTTGGAACTGACTTGGTGGCTCTGAACAAGCACAGAAGCAACAGAGAAGCCTGGACTTCTTTTAGTCTTGAATCGAAAAAGTAGTCAGCGGAGGGTCATCTGGTTTGCTTTGAAAATTCCACCTCAACCACTGCGTCCCTTGGCTTGTTTGGATGTGTTTCACTCTCTCGGATGACGAGAGGCAGAATGCCATCTGTTGGTCCTCTTTCCGTACATACGACCTGCCCTTCACCTGTCGATAGAACGATCTTATATTTAAAGAGGGTGTTTAACTTGCAATTTTCATAAACGCCTCATTTATTTTCTCCCCAAATCAAAGCTTGAGGAGCAGCAGGGAGTAAAACAGGGCATAATACAGAATCGTCATTAAAGTGATTTTATATATTGAGAAAATGATATAAAAATGGAGCAAATAACTTCTCTAAAGCCATATAGCTGCGTAGTGATTGCTGAAAGAGACGGCTATGCCCGATCATCCAGTCTTCTCTTCTTCTTGGTGAGAACTCTTGTTTTATTTGGCAGGGCACTATTTACGGTGTGAAAATGGACTTTGTCACTCTCTCTGCCTGGGTAACAGTGTTCTGGAAACTGAGACAAGCCGAGGGCTGCGAAAGATTTCTGGGAAAGGTTTTGCTACAGGTGCCACACCTGCCCTGGCGCCATCTTCTTTTTGTCCGGAACACGGGTGTGATGGTCTGGACACCCTGACCCCAGACTAGAGGTTGCCCACTCCGGGACTGCTTTCTCCATGAGAAGAATGCTTTATCGATGTAGGTGCCTGCAGTCAGGGTTCTATTCTCACAGACAAATGCCAATACTCACTGATCCAACGCTAGAGCAAGACTTTGACCTGGACTTCAGCTCTCTTGTGGGTCCATCCTATGTTCTCTGTCCTTTTTCCTAGCACCTGCGACTTAAAATACTGCAAATCAAGTCCTCGGGCATGGAAGTAAGGGTGAGGCACACCTTGGTTTTGAATGGGCAGCTGCACAGCCCTCAGCAAAATTGCAAAGTAGTCAAAGGCAGTGTTTGAAATATCTCACCAATCTCTTTCGCTCTCTTTTTGAAATAAGTTTTTCTGCCTCTGGACACTCAATGCCTCTTTTAATCTCCCACTCAGCTCCTATCAAAGCCTGGAATTCTGGAAGTGCTCGAAGCGTACAGGACGAGAAGAGACAGGTAGGATGATTGTCAGTGCTGTCGCCCATGGCCTGTGAAGATCCTTTAGGAGGGTGTTCACATTTTGCAAGAGGGACTTGTAGATCCAGCTGACCTCTGGGACTGGAAAGCCTTTGAGTCATTGGTGAGTAAAGGGTCTAAACCCGGCCCATCAAACGTCTCCACTGCAGTGTCCCAGACAGCACGCGACCACTCAGCTTAAGGCAAGAATGTGGTGCTCCTGGCTAATAGCCGCTGAATCTTAGAAGCATGCAGCTGGTGTCGTGGTTATGCATTGGGCTGCTAACCCACCGTCTACAGTGACCCCGGAAAGAAAGTTGCGGCTTTCCATTCCTGTACAGAGTTATAGTCTGAGAAATTCACAGAAGCCGTTCTGCTCCATACAGTATAATCACTATGAGGCAAAGTCAGCCAGATAGCAGCCAGGTGTTTTGTTTGAGAGGAACAGGGGATACAAGGAGTGTGATTTTGATAATTACTAGCAATTTAAAAACATGCTTAGTGGCGATTTCAACTATGCAATACACATTGACTAAATAAAAGTTTTTTTCCCTCCCTGTTTTTAATCTGTATTAAGCATGCTATAAATGCTCTAGTAAATATTTTTCCTTGTGCCTTTTCGTATCAGTTCCATCATGCTATGTGAAAACAACCTATCTCCTCTTACAGATCACTCAGTAATAGTAGTCATTATATCGCACACAGGCCTGTAGCCATTCTGTTGTGCTTATGAAGTGAAGGGAAAAAATGTACTCCACTAAAAGGCTTGGTTTCTAGCCATAAATCTATGACTCACTGGCTATGTGATCTTGGACATGGCAATGACCATTCCTGTGCTTCAGTTGTCTCAGCTGAAAGGGGGTAAGGTAAGTGTCTACATGATGAAGGTTCTTTTCTAGTTCCAAGAGTCTATCAGTTAAGCCTATATTTAGACATGTGTCACTCATCTTTGCAATGACCTCTCGGGGCTGAGAGTAACACTATTTTCATGTTGCAGAGGAGGAAACGAAAAAACTTTTTTTTAAATCCCATGATTTGTCTACTATTGCACGATTGATAAGTAGCAGCCTGAGGACTTAAACCCAGGTTGTTTAAAAAAAAGTTTATGGGGGGAAAATGGAGTTGTAAGATAATGGAATTTTCCTTGAGTTTTTAAAGCCACCTCAATATTTGCCTTTTATTTCTGCAGAGAAAGCTCAGCAAGAGGCCCTTCTACAAAGAGAAGAAAGGGGCTGTGGAAAGCGTGTGATTTGGAGGCTCATCCATAAATTCAAGAAAGAGGCTCCCTTAAGACACTAAATGATAATTTACGGGTATAAGAAACTCAAATCACATTCACCATTTCCATGTTGCACACTATTATTTGTTATTCCCAGAGTATCAAATATGCTTTGGATCTTAAGGTTCTTAAAATTTTATCTAGGATAGAGGATCATGTCATACAGAACCTTAAAGAACAGGAAAAAGTTTCCCTGAAATCAGACATGTAATCTGGGGACTGCTTGGTCTAAAGATCATTTTTGCCTCCTCTTTAGGCAGAGTAATAATATTCATTTGATGGATTCTGTAATATATACACCACTTTGTGCTGATCTAGGTGGGCTCTTTATATTTTGAGGGATAATGCAAACTGTAACGAGATGAATGTAAATAGGAAGGAGTTCTGTGTTAGTATTCTAATAAGATGAATGCAAATAGGTAGAAGGAGTTCTGTGTTAGTATTCTTGACTCAACATAACCTAACTATCACAGCGCGTAAGAGTTTCATTGCTCTAAAACAGAGGAGAGTAGCTATGGACACAGGCCATCACAATGATTTGCTTTGTCGACTGGGCCATAGTTGACCTTTTATAAAAAACAAAGCAAAAAACAATTCTCTGGAGAACATGACAAAAGTTAGAACCCTGAGCTATCAGCCAAACAATCCTAGCTTTGCTTCTTTATTTCTTTCACCGGCTCACTCAGTGACCACATGACTATCATTTGATCTTTGCTAAATTCTTAGATACTCGAATTCAGGAACATTTCCTCATTTTTGTCTCTCCTACTTAATGTATGCACAGCTGTGCTTGGAAAATAGCATGAAATGAACTAGAGGGAAATGGAAAGAAATCTGTCTAATGGTGTGATGTGAGCCTTAGCAGCCTGAGTGTGAGACACAATTAGTATTTTCCTTCATAAGGGGATTTTCATTTTATTTCACCATTTGTAAACAGGTCAAACATAATCTTCAGTGTCCTCAACAGAGCCATCTAATTTACCTTTTACCACGTTTCTTCCTCATCTGGTGAGGAACCCTCTGAGTGTTTCTGAGGGGAAAAGGCATGGCAAAAAAGAAAGCTTTTGTCTTCTCGTCATCTCTATTGCCACCCTAAACTTGACTTTGCTGTTTCATAAAAACTGAATCCAGAATTACTTAAAGAATCATTGCCATAAACGTTAAACACAAGCGGGACTCAGCATTATGTAGGAAGGGGAGAGTCCCACAGAGCCTCTGTCATCCCTTCATTTGTTCAACAGTCTGTGAGGCTGGACCGAATGCTGATTTCTGAGGGGAAAGACAGTGGAGATGCGGTATCTGTACTTAAGGAAATGCCCAGAGATCGATGGTGGGAACAAAATGTCGTGTCGATTTGAAGATACATGAAAGTGTAGGCATGGCACTGACCTGTCAATCAGTTCACAACCTGATAGTGCCTCGTTGTGGGCGTGGCCTTCTCATAAAGTGGGCCCTGGGAACCTCCCCTCTCTGCCGTCAGCTTCCTGCTGGATGACCTCGATTCCTGCCATGTGTCCAGCACCACTGGGTCCACATAACTCTGCACCCACCGATCTGTGATCTTCCTGCATTCTGCATCATTGCATGTGGCTACCTGAGTCTGAAGAGGGGCTTACGGACTTGAGTTGGACTGGGCTGGCATGTTTTCTTGATCTATAATTACATCTTGACATCAAGCTCTTTTTTTTTTACACAGTCCTGGATTCATTTCTCTAGTCAAACAGCCTAACACAAGCACAGAGGAATTGATTTACAAATTATTACCTACAGTCTGGCGTGGGAAGATAAAAGAGTGAAATGCTAGTTAACCTTGGTGGGAAGGGGAAGAAAGGGAAAAGGTCATTTTAAAGATGCTTTTTAAGTTTTATAGCAAGGGATTTCTTAAAAAGAAGTATGTACTCAAACTGAATTGCACACCAGGCAGGGTGACAGTTCGTATAGCAAAGCCTTTAAAAACATCAGTTCGGGAGTTGAACAGATGAAAATATAAATCCATTTCCATCTACAGGTGTGACGTTGGGGAAATTGGCTGATCTCTCAAAAATCCATTTTTCAATAATTGAGTGGAGATTACATGTACTTTATGTAGTTGTATGAAGATTAAATCAGAGAATGTATTTAAGCATCGAATCCAGTGCTTAGCACAGGCAAGTTGCCAATGGCTCAATAAATATTGGTTAGTGTTAAGACTGTTGTGTACTTTTCCTCATTTACAATCCAGGGGATACTCACTCACGACCATCGATTAGATTCCAACTCATAGCAATCCTGCTGGACAGAGCAGATACTGGACCGAGGTGAACTGCCCCTTTGGGTTTCCAAGGCTATAAATCTCTACAGGAGCATTTTGCCTTATCTTCTTCCTATGGAGGGCCTGGTGGGTCTGTACTGCGGCCCTCACGGCAAGCAGCCCAATGCATCACCTACTGTGCTACCTGGGCCCAAATCTAGTGGACAGGCATAGTGAACGTCACCTCTAGGTGCAGAAGGTAGAGAGAGCAAGGAGGTGCTCAGGAACATAGGGTGCATCGCATGAAAGGGTGCGTGTGCCAGATGAAGCACTTTGGCCTTTATGCGCAAGGCAATGGGGACTCTCTGGTGCTTAACCATTATGTTTAGGAAGGGTCATTAAGACGGCAGAGTCGACATTGGGTGAGAGGGGAGGGAGAAAAGTGAAAGGCTGGGAGGCCAGTTAGGAATTCCTTAGAGTAAATGGCTCCGTGTGATAGTAAGCATTGGACATTTCTCTTTAGCCTGTCTTGACAAAATGTTTAGCTCTCCTTCCAAATGCTTAATAAAGCCAACCAGTAACGATCATCTTCCTACTGCTTTTCTTGGTTATTAAGTGACACAAGGCCTTAAACACCTCTGAAAAGGCAGCAAGTAGGTGTCCACCTGGAATGGATAATTATTAATAATACTGATGTGTATGCTTACTTTTTGGCCGCAGGAGTAAAGCACTTGGGTAGTTTGATGGTTACTATCATCTTCATTTATTACATTGATTGACAACATTGATTTATGAATAGTAAATCATAAATAACAGTAGTTCATATAAAATTCAAATCGGGGACATCTTACTTCACCATGGATTTAGCACCACATTAACTAATGAATATCTACCAGAGCAGATGTTAAACTGGAGGAGATCTCCAGGATACACCTATGTGACCTGTATATGTTTTAAAATGTGTGTATTAAAATAGATCAGTGAGTTTAAAACTGCATGTCAGTAAGTTTAAATGTAATATTCCTTATTTCTAAAGATGAATGATGGTTGAATTGTAAAGACATTAATAATAGAAAGTAATAATAATAAAAATTAGAGAGAGAGAGAAGTATTCAAGTATTGTCATGATTCACTTATGAAGGATTGTGAACATGGAACCTGTCATAAGTTAGGAACTATTTGTATATGAAAAAATGATTTTCACTTATACCAGTATCATTTAATGATGATTTCACCATAAACAGTATTCTCTATTATTTGATAGCGATGCTTCATAGTAAATGTATACTTTGAGAGCAAGAAAAGTTTAAAGGAGTTTAAAGCATGTTAAAAGTTACTGTGGTACTTATATAATTGTCAATTTAAGGATTAACCACGTAGGTATGGAGTTTAGCCTGTCAATCAGGTCATAGCCACTGAGGCTTCTGTGTGGGCATAGCCTTCTCCTAAGGATTCTTAGAATTCCGGTATTTCCTCCTTGGAGACTCTGCACACACCCTGGGAGAAAAAGCAGCTGACAAGACACATGGGCCCACCCTGATGCAGCCCTGGGTGCTGGAGAAGCCATTCAGAGACCCCTGTCAGCGCTGAGATGTTTCCAATACCACTGGATCTAAAGACTTTCTACCCACTGGCATGTGAATTTCTACATTCAGCGTCATTGCACGTGTTTCATGAGTCTGAAGAGGACTTTATAGATTGGTATCGGACATATGGGCTAATATCGGACTTATGGACTTGATCTATACTGGGGTGGGATTTTTTTCTCAATGTTCAATTTCTCTTGTATATAAATCTTTTGTATACACACATGTGTCCATGGATTTGTTTCTCTAGTCTACCCAGACTAACAGTTACTCTACTTTCTAAAGCACATGAAGCTAAATCATTCAGCTATCTCATTAACGTAAATACTACGTGAGAAAGTATGTTTGTTTTAACACATCATTGTTTCTATTTTGAATGTTTTCCTTTTTGCTCCAATTTTGCTTTGTATGATATGCTTTATAAGACCTCCTCTGATTTCAAATGTTTGCATAGACATCTATTTCCTTTGGAATATGTGATACTGTTGGTATGAGAGGTAAATAACCAGAGAAAATAGTCAAGGCATAGAAGAGAAACAGGGTCTTAGCATTTTACATATTTTCAGGACATGTAATTTTAAAATATCACAAGGAAGGTTGTGTTATAGATTTTTTAAATGACTATTAAGCACATTAAAAAACGGATGGTTTTTAAAATATTAATCATCATGAATATTTAAAAACCGACTTGAAATACCTGCATAATGAAAATTAGAAATTATAATGCCCCACAAATGATGAAAATTTAAATTTATTTAATAAGTTTGAAATTGAGATAAAATAATACAACTCTAGCAAGTGTTAAACATAAGATCTCTTCCTCAAGTGTAAGTATTATTGGGTTTGTGATTGTTGTTTTGTGAGACTTGTATACATATAAACTGTTAAATCAGGAAATCAGCTCTAAGACTTAGGAAATGAAGTGAAGACCAAATTTTTATCTCAAATTTAATAAGTGTGTAAACCTTAAAAACAAAAACAACTTTGCTCTAGTTCCTAAATGCTTCCTCCCCACCTCCCACTGTCATGATCTGAATCCTACCTTGAGACCGGAGGATGTACACTGGTACAGATGGGAACTGGAAACACAGGGAATCCAGGGCAGATGATCCCCTCAGGACCAGTGGTGTGAGTGGCCATACTGGGAGGGTGTAGGGAGGGTGGGTTGGAAAGGGGAACCTATTTCAAGGATCTACATGTGACCTCTTCCCTGGGGGACATACAACAGAAAAGTGGAGGAAGGGAGATGTGGGACAGAGCAAGATATGACAAAATAATAATTTATAAATTATCAAGGGTTCATGAGGGACGGTGAGTGGGGAGGGAGGAGCAAAAATGAGGACCTGATGCCAGGGGCTTAAGTGAAGAGCAAATGTTTTGAGAATGATGAGGGCAATGAATGTACAAATATGCTTTACACAACTGATGTATGTATGGATTGTGATAAGAATTGTATGAGCCCCTAATAAAATGATTTATAAAAAAGAAAACCACAAAAAAAAGAGAGAAAGAAAATGATATATGGGCAACCACGGAGTACAAATAAGGTTCTTCCCTGTGATTTACAGCTCATTTTGTAGATAAGTTGGAATAGAGTATTTGGTTCTTCTCTAGCCTTCAAGGGTGGGAAAAAAAAAGTCCCATGTCTTTTTAATGATTTAAAATCTGCACAAACAGTAAGTAAATGGGATTGTGATGAAGAATTTGTTTCCAGTAGGAGCTGGTTCAATTGTTTCAAAGCCAGGGAAAACTTACATAAGAGGAAAGGGCAAGTAGGAATTGCCCTTGAGCCAACATTTGTAACCTCTGGATTTACTACATGCGTCTGTAAGTGAGCTAGACAATAACCAATAACAATCCGTTTGAGAAGGTGTTACAAAAGGCAAAAGTAAGTAAATCAATTGAAGATTTTTAATAGCACTGAATAAAAAAGGGAAAGGCACCAAACTTGAAGCAAAGCTAATTCTTACAGGCTGTGACATTTGTAGAAATACAACTCAAAATATAAAAAACAATGCAGTGCAAGACACAGAACGTCTTGCTTTAAAAAAAATGAATTCCAAGAAATTTCTTAATTTTATCATATAAAAAAGGTGCAAAGCATGTTCTTAATTAATAGACTGAGACAGTAATTAGCATATCTCTACAGAATTTAATTTTTTATTAATTTAAAAAGGAAGAGACGCTGAGTAGCTATAAACTGAAATATTTTCCCTCCCTAAGACTCCTTTCTAATGTGTTCACTTTGTTCTTTCAGTTATTTTAAGTGTTCTTTTTATTCTTTCAAAGTGCATGTTGAAAAACGCATGCACTGAGGAAACTTGGAACAAAGCAACACTATACTTGACAGGAAATGTAGATTTTTGTTTTAAATTCCGAAAGTGATGAGTGGAGTGGTATTTGGAAAGATATGAAATTAAAAGAACAATTTCCAGCATGTGGAAGAGAAAAATGTTTAAATGAACTATAACTAGGATTACAAAGGTGAACAGATGCTGATGTATAAATACTAGAATAATTAAGTGCATATCATTTTATGCTGAAGTAAATATATGAACCATTAAACTGCAAGGTTGGCAGTTCAAATCTCATAGCTGTTCTAGAGGAGAAAGATAAGGCTGTCTGACCGTGTAGCGATTCATAGCCCTGGAAACCCAAAGGGGCGGTTCCAGTCCGTTCTGTAGGGTTGCGATGAGCTGGAAGTGACTTGAGGGTGGTGGGTGTGGGTTTTCGGTTGAGTGTGAAGATCAGAAGAAAAATGATGTCGCTTAATTTCCTGAATCTTTAAGAAGTCATGTGATATCATTTCAACAAGATCAGTGAACATTACTAGTCAGAGTGCACAAGTAACAGTGAAAAAAGTGACCGAGCTAGAAGACATAAATTATTACCGTCATTAATTTTGTCATAGTTCTTTTAAAAATATTTTTCAATCATTTTGTTGGGGGCTCATACAACTCTTATCTCAATCTATATATACATCCATGTATCAAGCACATTTTGTACATTTGTTGCCATCATCATTTGCTCTCCAACCAAGCCCCTGGCATCAGGACCTCTTTTTATCCCCTCCCTCCCCACTCCCCCTTCCCTCATGAACCCTTGATAATTTATAAATTATTATTTTGTCATATCTTGCTCTGTCCCGTGTCTCCCTTCCCCCACTTTTCTGTTGTCTGTCCCCCAGGGAAGAGGTCACATGTAAATCCTTGAAATAGGTTCCCCTTTCCAACCCACCCTCCCGATGCCCTCCCAGTATGGCCACTCACACCACTGGTCCTGAAGGGGATCATCTTCCCTGGATTCCCTGTGTTTCCAGTTCCCATCTGTACCTGTGTACATCCTGTGGTCTAGTCAGTTTGTCACAGTTCTTAATAGGGATTAATCTGTTCTGTTTGCCTCAAATTATTATTCATGAGTGAATTGACATAAAATAAAATCTGACCGTGAATTTCTAAAGTGTCATAAAGAACACATCTAGCGGATTCAGAGTAGAATCCATTTAACAGCTAAAGAGTCTTGTTCTACCTAAATGTTGTGTGAGAGCATCGGTTCTCAACCTGTGGGTGGTGACCCCTTTGGGAGTCGAACGACCCTTTCACAAGGGTCACCCGATTCATACCAGTAGCAAAATGACAGTGATGAAGTAGCAGTGAAAGTAGTTTTGTGGTTGGGGGTCACCAGCACATGAGGAACTGTATCAAGGGTCACGGCAGGAGGAGGGTGGAGCACCGCTGTGCTAGAGCAAGCTGTTAGCTGCTCTTGTACTCCTTTCACGTCCAGCCATATTAGCAAGCTTTCCGTTGTTTCAACAAATTAAACACCTTTCCACTTCCAGAACTTTATGCCTATTTTCTCTTTACCTGGTTAATGAGTCTCACAGATCCTTGTACGGCTTGCTTCTTGTCATCATGTGGGTTTTTGCAGTAATATATTCTTAGAGATGACCCACCATCATCTGGCTAATTATGCCACCACAGTCACAGTCAAATTTCATCTAGTTTCTCTATCATGTTCTTTTTAAAACATCTTTATGGACATATAGTTCATATCACATGATATTCAGCGGTTTAAGGATATTAAAGAGAATTGTGCATTTATCCCTACAATCCAATTTAGAATGTTTTCTTTATTCTTTATTCTTGTATCCCTATTAGAGTCTCATTTTCCTCCAGTCTCCCAGTCATAATCCGAAGAAGCTACTAATCTAGGTTCTGTTCTCTACAGATTTACCTATCCTGAATTTCTCATAAATAAAATCATACAAAATAACAAAATAAAACCTGACAGTAGCCTAAAACACACGCACAAACCTCAATCCCAGAGATAGCGGAAAGTAATAAAAACTAGAACAAGGTAAAAATGGATGAAAGGGAAAACAAATGGTAAGATGTCAAAATGTAGTTATTTCCAGCTGTCGTGAAGGAGCGCTGGTGACACAGTGAGTTAGACTGGGCTGTTCAAGGTCAACAGTTCAGCACCATCAGCCGCAGGAGAACTGTGAGACTTTCTGCCCCCGTGAAGATTGACAGTGCAGGGAACCTAGAGAGATAGTTCCTCTCGGTCTTGTAAAGTTGACACGAACCTTGATGGACTCAATGGCAGTGAGCTTGGGTTTGATGTCTGCAACAATTCACTTTTCAATGCATCCCAAGCCTAGTTACATTCTTGGTCAAGAAAATTCAACGGAGGCATAATCCAAGCGGGAACTCTGTTAATAACTTTTGGGCGTTCACTATCATCCATAGCCGCCTGTAGACAGAGTGCTCAGAATTTAAATTCTAATACAGTCTCCGCCTCTGATCTTGGATTTTGTTCATAATCTCTTGGTCACACTGGTTGGTGTGCTTCTTGTTACCTGAAGTTCTTATTCCTTTTTACTTGTTTATTGACTGACTGACTACCATGTGAGGTCACTGTGTCCTCTTGGCCTGAATGACCAAGCAGTCTTTTCATCAAGTTTTACAAAAGTGCCAATGAATAACCTTGCCAAAGGAGAGAAATTATAAGAAGAAAACTCAAATTTCCAGATCAAGGAAAGATAAGGAAATGCACCTGAGAAAGCACGTTAAATCGACTTAGAATAAGTCACTTTGTGGGTGTGTATTTTACATTTGCTATTGACTATGTCAGCAAACATAACAATTTAGAAAATACAATTTCTTGATCTTGTTTGTCAGTATTCTGAAACCTCAATCTCAAGAAAGAATCAAGTGACACAGCCTGGAAGACATGTTATTGAACATTTTCTACATCATGCAAGATAATTAATCTATCTGTTTTTCAAGGCAAATTCCACCTTATGTATCCTTCAGATAAATAATTTGAGGGTAACTTTTAGTAAATATGAAATATACTTTAAAAATCCTCTGCCTTCCATAGTCTCATCCCCCAAAACAAAATTGTAAAGTTAATTAGATTTATCTTTTGTCATTCTTCCATCCGTTCTTTCAGAAACTGCTTCGTTCATTTTTATACCTTTAATCCTACCCACCCATGATTTCGTAACTGCCCCACAATTCACTCTCCATGGCCCTGCATTCAACTGTCTGCTGATGTCTTGCTGGTGTTTCTCCTAAATTCTGATTGGGAATTGTACTTAGCCCTACACTGATACAAAAAGCTAGTCATTGGGAGGACAGCGAATGACCAGGCAGTGCTACCTGCTTTTGCCCATGGAGTCCCTATGAGTCAGAACCAACTCTAGAGGATCTAAAGACAACTTTGCCGAAGTTGCAAAGTAACTGAGAGTAAAGCTGATATTCCAGTATGTCTACTCTCCGGTAAGTGTGCTTTGTGAGTGTGCTTTGGTGATACAAAAATACACTGTTAAAAGTGCTTGTGCTATTTAAAAATGAAAACCTCACTATAATTTACAGATTGATTTGTCTGTGTTTTTTTAAACAAGCACACGCATATATAATTATTCAATCTGTCTCTTGAATAGAAAGATAAAAGACAGGACAAGAACTGAGAAATCAAAGTAACTTCCTTCATTTTTCAATGCCACGGAGGTGCAGTGGGCCGTGGCTTTGCTAATTCAATAAAGAACCAGCTCTCAGGACCTGGCCTGTACCCAGTATTGGAACTCACAGTAGTTAGGCCTGTGCTGTCTTGAAACATCTCCAGAGACAGTTTTCAAGGTTCTCCTTTTATTTCAATCACCATTTTCAAGGATGACTAGCGATGTCAATTTTCCTCTCTGTTGTTCTTGTGAGTTAGCTGTTGTCGCGCCTTCTCTAACCTGTACAACAGAGCAGAATGCTGCCCAGTCGTGTCCCTCCTCACACAGGCTTGTGACCCGGGCTGCTGTGATTCATAGGGGTGTCACTGACTGGTGTCTGAAAGTAGGCACGTTGCCAGGCCTTTCTTCCCAGTCATCTTGGTCTGGAGGTTCCTATTTAGCATGACCGACACACAGAAGCCTCCACTGACAGACAGGTGCTGACTGGCTGCCTGTGAGGAACACTGGGACGAACCCGGGTCTCCAGCATGAACGGCAGAAATTCTTCCACTGAGCCACCTTGCTTCTCTTGTCTCTGCCCAACTGTCTAGCCGCACCCAAGCCTAAGAGCGGTTTGTTGAACGCTGATCCTTCCAAATGCACAGTTAGATAGTGCCTCGTGGTTTCCAAAGTGCTTTCACATGCACTGCATAGTCAGCATTTAGACTACCTTAATTTTACCATAGGATCCTACCAACCCTGTGGCACAGAGATCATTCATGTCACTCCTGTCCTCCAGATGCAGGATTCACAGGCCTGGAAATAACGATCAGAGCACAACGTGCACGTTTTACAGAGCAGAAAACAGTCTTTACTGTAACATATTTATCTTCTTTCCATTTTATTACAGGTGAATGTTTCTCATCAAATCACAATGGCCGGTGAGGTATTCAACCAAGACAGTTGGTAGTCAAACAGGTAGAACCACCATGCTTGGGGGATGGGATGAGGGCATGTTAGAGAAGTCAGCTAGCCAATCTAAGACACCATTCATCCTAAAATGGACTAGCGACAAAACCAGAAAAAGGTCACCGAAACTCTGCCAAGCAAATCACAATGTGCCATTTATCATACAAAGTTTTCAGGTTTCCCGGTGCCAAGATTGGGGAGCAACAAAAACAAACTGGTGTACCCTCAAATTGAGGGAGCTCAGTATCCATGACTGCAGAGGGGAGGCAAAGTCTCAAAATCAGTCTCATATATGCTTACTAGACAATCAATAAGCCTTTATTAAGTGCCTGTGGATGAGTACAAAGAGGCAAAATCTAGATGAAGAGACTTAAGTGCTGCCTATGAAATATTAATTGCTATCCTTCAAGTTCACAACAATGACCCCAATGAAGAAACGAGATCCACTCAGGCAAAGAGATGTCTGAGCGTGGAAGTGCCAAGAGGACATGATGGCGGAAGGGGGAGGGAGGAGGAGAGAAGGCATTGCTGTGGGTGGGGGACGAGGTGGGGGGGAGGCTAGACGACGGAGTTTAACCAGGAGTTTCATGTGAATTTAAATACCTCCTAAGTCCTTTCCGCACCAAATTTCACAATCCTAAAATATAATTGTGATCCTGTTTCTGAAATACGTTAAATCATTTAAAAAACATCAAATCAGTTTTTTAAAAAGGACTTTCTATAATTGTGTATGGTTTTATATCTAACACTGCATTTTTTTTCTCCTAGTGTTTGAAAAAAATTATAATAATTGAAGGCTACATGATTTTAGTACCTCTGAAATTTGATCTTAACGCAATGGATTACATTAGTATTGCGTGGACATTACATTTGGCTAAAAGAGGGTATCACAGATGAACACAAATTTTAGAATTTTTAGAGTTAAAAAATCGGTTGAGCTGAAACAAATAATTCAATTGTTCTTACTTGGGGACTTTGCATCTATTCTGATTGTCATTCTAGTATCTGTGTGCCAAAATGGAAGAAAGAAAAGATCATTTATTTCTAATTAAAAACACTTCTGTTTATGCAATGGGAATTTGATAAATAAATTGTCCTATACTGGGAAATGATTGCTTTTAAATTACCCAAATAGAAGAGAAAGATACTCAAGCTTTTAGTAATCCATTATGCTCATAAATGTATTACTAAGTTAAGAGAGATACTATCCTGCAGCGTCATCATGCTTGACTAAGTGCTAAGTTATATTATGCATTCTGAGGTTGTCACACAGTTGCTTATGACTGAGGGAAGACTAACCTGGCAATGGTAATTACCTCGTTTAAAAGGCAAAACTATAAATAAATAATATTGCAGAGTAATTTCATTTTTGAAAGTCAATAATGAATTCCATCTGCTGCAAGCCATTAAGAATCAAAGAGGTTACTTACATGCCTCTGTTCTTTTTATAACTTCATTCCTTCCATTTAAAAGTACAGGTTGATCCATCAATAAAAATGTTATTTTGGCTTGTTTGACCAAAACTTTTTAAAGAAAAAAGAAACCCTCTTATCTCTCTCTCTCCTCATTTCTCTGGCATCTAGAAAATGTAACATATTGAAATGGAAGAGTCTTAATGAAATGTATTCCCAGTTCTTGAAATCTGGTGATAAAGGCATGAACATGTGACTTGATTCCTACCCTAGTTACGTACAGTTTTTCAGTTAAGAACAAGATAAGACTAGATAGAAATTTTATTGACAACTGGCTCCCTGTGAATTCATGGAAACAAACAAGCAAGCAAGTAAGCCAAATGCTCTCACTAGTGACTTGTGCCTAATGGCCACTGGCCACAAAATCACAATATTTAGCACACAATAGAATATTATGCATCCTTAAAAAATGATGACTCAGCCAAACACCTAAAGACATGGACAAAATCAGGGAGCATTATGCTCAGCAAAGTCAGTCCATCTCATAAAAGTAAGTATTTTATGGCACCATGATTATAAAGGGGGGGAATGGTTTTCACACAAAATGATCAAAGCCACTGGTGGGTGGGGGGACGTAAGACACAAGAAAGTGAGGAAGGAGGGTGGGTGGAGGGTGGAAGGTGGTGGTGGAAGGAGATACCATCACGGGTTTGAGGAGAGGGGCTGTGTAATGCACAGAGCACGCTTTCCTTTGTGTGTTCTCTGTAAACAAGAGAGGGGAATGGACATATAAATAAAAAATTAAAAAAAATAAACAAAATGGAAGAGTCACAGTCTTCAAAACCCTTCCAACTCTGCACCCGTTCGATCTAAACATTGCAGTGAGGGGCTATAAAGGTCAGGGGCGGGGGAGGAAACAGGACCCAGACGCAACATTAGTGTGTCGAAACCTATTTCAGGAGGCGGAGGCTTGCAGGGTCACAGCGGCCAGCAGCACCTGCAAGGTCTCCTTCATCCATTAGCTTTCGGATTGTGAAAGTTCATAGCTTCCCCACCTTCCCCATCAAACATCCTCTTTCTGCAAACAGATGCCGACAGCCACTCATCAGGATTAGGTACTGCACAATACTCCCCCCAGAGCCTGCCTGAGGACTCTCCGCCATGGCTTGTTTAAACGCTGAGCATATTCCACATACCTTTCCGTGGGCAGAGCATTTCCGAGGTCCTCCCTTCACACTCTGCTCGGCCAGCACTAGGCTGCTCTCAGGAAGGAGAGAGGGGAATTTTGGCTGGCGTGCTTCCCCTGGTAATATAACACTTCCTCTCTGGACTGTGCCCTCTCCTCTCCTCTGCCAGTCCCTGACCTCTGGTGGCAGCGCGGGAGACTCAAAGTTTCTGTTTCTGCACCTGGGAAACCCACCCCAGTCTCCGTGGGAGTGTGAACTTGCTCTTGGATCACTGCACTTTGGAAAGAGGGCCGATCTGCTCAGTGTAATATGTTACTAAGCTGACTCTCAAAAGTGTATCATGGAGGGAGATGACAGAACCCAATATTCACGTTCTGTGTGAATAATTAGCCTAGTGTTAATCAGTGGCAGGGCCACTTTCAACAAATTGCTACTCTGCAGTATTAATAGCGGCATCTACAGGCGATGGATTTGATAAACTGTGTTCCAATGAGGCTGATTTTGTTCTTTGCAAGTAATTTAAATGCTGTTATTTCATTTTCACCGAGCTCTGGTGGCTCTGCGGTTGGTTAAGCACTCAGCTGCTTCCCCAAATATTGACAGTTCAAACCCAGAAGCCGCTCCGTGAAAGAAAGATGAGGTAGTCTGCTTCCGTATGGACGACAGCCCAGGGAGCCCTTTGGGACAGAGCTGGTCTGTCCTACAGGGGCACTATGAGATGGAACTGACTTGATGGCTGAGAGTTTGGCCTTAGTTTAGTTCATTATCAACATCATAACAATATAGTACATGCTCCTTTGCACTGTAGTTATTTCTTTTTTTCCTTATTAGCTCAAGGGGAGAGTCCCTCATAAAACCATAGTGCTGAACACTTGACGACTGGGTGAAAAACAGTCATAATAACTCTAGCAATCTTACTGGCCTCCCTCTTAAAAAAATAAAAAACAAACTTTTTACTGTCAATTAGATGAAGGTTTACAGAGTAGATCATCAGTTTGACATTCAATAACCTAGCAAATCTCCCAGTACCTCTTGGCTACAGGCTAGAGAATCTCCAAACTCCAAACTCACTGCCATTCAATTGGTGCTGACTGACTGTTACCCTATAGGACAGAGTAGAACTGCGCTGTGAGTGTCTGAGAGGATAACTCTTTATGGGAGTAGAAAGCCTCACTATTCTTCTGAGGAGCAAACGGTGGTTTCAAACTGCTGACCTGTGGCTAGCAGCTCAACGTGTAACACACTGTGCCAGCAGGGCTACTGGAGACAGGTGTTAACTGGATGAAAGGGAAACAACATCCAACAAGAAGAAGAATAGCCTCTTCTTAATCCACACTCCCTCTTAATCCTATAGAAGCAAATGGCAGGGCTTAGAGCCTGGCTTTTTTGGACACCTGTTCATGTCTTGAATTCCAGCACAATGGAAAAGACTTTCATGGATGCTTCTCTCTTATTCTCTTCTGTCAACACATCGCCACGAGTTTCTGCAAAGGCAACTCACTTAGATACAGACCAATGATTTGGGGTCAGGGAGAGATTCCTGTGAGTACAAGCCTACTACGCGCAAAGCAGGGGGGCTTCGGGGACAGGTTAAAAGGACAGACGATTCCATGAGCAAGTGTGTGGCCATCACAGTTCATTATTCTGATGCTGTAAGTGATAGTGTAATTGATAGAGCTCATAGCCTTTGCTAAATTCTAGAAGTTTCGTAGTATGCTACGAAATGTGTCGAATAAGTATGAGACCAAGCTGCCATTTTTGTCTTGGGTGTGTTTTAATGAAGAAAATGGATAAATTTGTAATAAAATTCATTCCAAAACAAAAAAGGTACAATGGTGGTACTGTCAAGTACGTATTGTACTGCTAACTACAAGGTCAGTGGTTCAAACCCACTAGTTGGTAGAAGGCTAAAAGATGAGCTCGCCTGCTCCTGGAGAGATTTACAAAGTGTCACGGTTGCTCTGAGTCAAAACTGACTCAATGAGAGTGGGTTAATCTTCTCGATGAAGGGCTCTGGTGACTCAACAGTAAAGCCCTGCCCTGTCAGCAAAAGGCTGGCAGGTTTAACACACTCAGTGGCTCTGCATGAGACAGGCCTGGTGACCTGCTTCTGTGAAGATCCCTGTTGCCAGGGGCATGGAGTGGATTCCAACTCAGGAAACAACAGAGGTCACAGAACGAAACTCTGCCCAGTCCTGTGCCAGTCTCAGTTGCCATTCTATTTCACGAGTCCATTGTTGTACCTACTGTGTTAATCACCTCACTTCCTCTGCTCTCTAGTTCTCTACTTGACCAAGCAAACTGCCTATTAGTGGGCACTTGTCCGAAGTATGTGAGATCCCCCAGAAAATTCTATGGAGGAAGCTCTATCTGATCATATATGACGGCTTCTATGAGCTGAAAATCAACTGGACAGCACCCCAGAATAACAACCATCTTCTCTATGGAGCTACTTTTTGTAGCCACTGCTATTGGTACAGGTCATGGAGTGGGCCCCAACTCATGGTCACCACTGGACACTGGATGGCATGCTGTTCATTTCTGTGCCCTCTCATAATAGGTTGCAGATTGGACCATGGGAACTCACAACCTTTTCATTGGCTGATACTTACAAGTAGATCACCAGACCTTTCTTCGTAGTTAGTCTAAGTCTGGAAGCTCCAGTGAAACCTGTTCAGAGTCATAGAATGCCAATTTAATAGAAGAAAGTATTCATGCGTTGAGGGAGTGCTTGAGTAGAGGCCCAAGGTCCTTCCGCCACCTTAATACTAAACCTATAAATATAGACCACCATCTATTTCCCCATCCTCATATATATATATATATATATATATATATATATATATATATATATATATATTTGCATGTACATGTCTTTGTCTAGACCTCTATAAATGCCCTTTGCCTCCTAGCTCTTTCCTCTATTTCCCTCCTGTCCCACTATCATGCTCCGTCCCCACCTGGGTTACAGCTATACCTCTTCTTTATATAACCTTACCCTTGATCATTCCCTACCAGGCCTGCCACTCCCCCCTCACCACGAATTTGGATCCCATGTTGTTCCCTTGTCCCAGGGTTTATTAATACCACTTCTTTACCCCGCCACCTCTCCCTATTCCAAGTCCCCCCGGAACTGTCGGTCCCGTTGTTTTTCCTCCAGTTAGTTCATCCAGCCTGTCTTATTTAGACAGACCTGTGGAGATAATAACATGCACAAAAACAAGACAGAGGAAAACGAAGCAACAGTATACAACCAGACAACAAAACAGCAACAACAAACCACTGACAAAGAACAAAACAAAACACATCAAGAAAGAAAGCTTGTAGTTAGTTCAAGGATTGTTTATTGGACTTTAGGAGAGTTTTCCAGTCCAGTCTATTGGGGCAACCCACCCTGGCCCCAAAGTCCACTTTCAGCATTCCCTGGGGACCTTGCCTCTCCTTTCCCTTGCTGTTCCGCTACACTCCCCAGTGCTTTGCCTCGGTGTGGTGGGATCAGGTCAGGTGCAACTCGCAGACTTAAATTGGCATTCTATGATGCTCACCCTCCTGACACAATTGCTGAAGCCAAAGCGGGTGAACAAGTAAATGTGGTGAAGAAAGCTGATGGTGCCCAGCTATCAAAAGAGATAGTGTCTGGGGTCTTAAAGGCTTGAAGATAAACAAGCAGCCATTTAGCTCAGAAGCAACAAAGCCCACATGGAAGAACACACCAGCCTGTGTGATCACGTGGTCCCGAAGGGATCAGTTATCAGGCATCAAAGAACAAAAAATCATATCATTGGCTGCACACCTCCATGATACAATTGCCGAGGACAAACGGGTGCATAAGCAAATGTGGCGAAGCTATCAAGCTATCAAAAGAGATAGTGTCTGGGGTCTTAAAGGCTTGAAGATAAACAAGCAGCCATCTAGCTCAGAAGAAACAAACTCCACATGGAGGAAGCACACCAGCCTGCGCAATCATGAGGTGTCAATGGGATCTAGTATAAGGCATCATCAAAAAAAAAATCCTTACCATAGTGAATGAAGGGGGAAGTGCAGAGTGGAGACCCAAAGCCCATTTGTTGGCCACTGAAGATCCCCTCACAGAGGGGTCTAGGGGAGGAGATGAGTCAGTTAGGGTGCCACGTAGCACCAATGAAGAATACAGCTTTCCTCCAGTTCCTAAATGCTTCCTCCCCGACCCCCTCCACCCACTACCATGATCCAAATTTTACCTTGCAAGTCTGGATAGAGCAGAGGTTGTACACTGGTGCAGATAGGAGCTGGAGGCACAGGGAATCCAGGGTGGATGATCCCTTCAGGACCAGGGGTGTGAGGGGCGATACTGGGAGAGTAGAGGATGAGTGGGTTGGAAAGGGGGAACCGATTACAAGTATCTACATGTGACCTCCTCCCTGGGGAACAGACAACAGAAAAGGGGGTGAAGGGAGATGCCGGATAGGGCAAGATATGACAAAATAATAATTTATAAATTATCAAGGGCTCATGAGGGAGGGGGCAGTGGGGAGGGAGGGGAAAAAAGAGGATCTGATGCAAAGGGCTTAAGTGGAGAGCAAATGCTTTGAAAATGATGAGGGCAAAGAATGTACAGATGTGCTTTATACAATTGATGTATGTATATGTATGGATTATGATAAGAGTTGTATTAGCCCCTAATAAAAAATAAAAAACTAAGTGAAAGAGAAAAAAAAATGAAACCTGTTCAGCATCATAACAACCCACAAACTTCCATGGACAGATGTGGGATGGCCAAGCATGAGGTGTCCTGCAGGGAATCAAACCCAGATTCCCTAAGCGAAAGAAGAGATTTCTACCATGGAACCACCACTCCCTCGTGGCACCCACTCCCAACTCTGCATTTGGGTCCAGTAGTTAGCAGTCGTGGTAGTAGATACAAATCCTATAACTGCCTTTGAGAAAATTTATGCAAAGCTTCTAATAAAGGTCATGGTCCTTTACTACAAGTAGGTATTTTGCTTTATTGGTTTTTTTTATACTTACCTAATTTTTGGAGTTGTTTTGTGTTGTTGTTTTTAATAAGTGTTCTCCAGTGGATTTAGACCATAGGTATTAATTTCCATTCTTTTCCTTAATGACACAACTAGCTGATTCAAGTTCCCATGGAGTAGTAGAATCACGCGGTAGTAGACTCGTGGATTAGGCAAGTTGACACATATTTTTTGTCAACACAATTCAATCCAAGAGAGCCCCCTTATGGACATTTTACAAATGCTGAAAGGTATATATGTTTGTATTTTATCTGTTTTCTGAGTTTTCTTCTAGTAACATGAAGTCTTGCTAAAGATAAAAAGTCAAATGGAGGCCTCTGTGCAGTGGCGGCTGCTGCTGCTGCGTTGTTATCATATCATTCCGCCAGCTTTCAGTGATGCTCCCGGTAGCAGTGCCTCCGTACGCACCCTGCGCGTCCTTGACGGAGGGCTTCAATCACACTCACACGGCACCCTTACAACCAGCCTGGCGGAGGCGGATTATTGTCAAAGGCTCCATAGACGAGCCATGCATACAATACCTAGAATAGTTGACCTGCTGTTGTATATGGTGAGCAAAAAGAAGGAGCAGAAGATGTGTTTTTATCTGTGTTCACCTTGAAAAAATGAAGCAGAGCTGCAAACTCCTGCAGCAGGAGCAGCAGCAGTGGCAGGTGGACATCGGGGATGACTTGGCTTTTTTTTTGTTTGTTTGTTTAATATGTATGAGACCAAGCGTCCCTGGGCTGTTCCAATTAACTAGCCGACAGGGATAGATAAGAAACAACTTTACTTTGAGCACGACAAAATAGCACTTAACAGCTATATTGTAGTCTAAATCCTGCTGTGACTTGGCTTTTTTTAAAATTTAGCAAGACTTCATGTTACAAGAATAAAATCCACAAGACAAACAAAATACACGCATATCATTTTCAGCAGTTGCAAAATATATATAAACAGGGCTGTTTGTATTGAAGTTTGTTTCTAAAAATATATGCATCCACTTGGCTAGGCCATGATTCCCACTATTGTGTAGTTTGTTCTCCATTTTGCGATTGATGTGACTATTCTGCATTTGTGAAATACTGTAATCCTGGTCCCCATATGTAATGCATAGGGACGATGTGGTTCCTAACAAACTATGGAGAGCCTTGAGAAGAATGGGAATTCTAGCACACCTCAGTGTTCTCCTGTAGAACCTGGACATGGACCAAGAGTCCAGATGGATCACGTGACCAGAACTAGGAGCTACTGCCTGATTTACAATCAGGAAAAGTGCATGTCAGTGTTGTATCCTCTCACCATACTTTTTCAATCTATTGGCTGAGCTAATAATCGGAGAAGCAGGATTATAGGAAGACCAAGGCAGCACCCCGCTTGGAGGAAAACTTATGAACATCCTGGTAGGGGCAGATCACACAACTTAGCTTGCTGAATATGAGGCGAACTTGAAACACGTGCTCACGAGGATTAAGGATTGCAGCCTTCTGTGTGGATCACTCAGTGAACGGAAGACCAAACCCTCCCAACTGGGCCGAGAGGTGACACCATGATCAATGGACAAAAGGCTCAAGTTGTCAACAAGTTTGTCTTGCTTGGGTTCACAATCAAAGCTCATGGAACAATCAAGAGATCAAAAGATGAAATCTGCCACACAGATATTTTTAGAATATTGAAAAACAAGGATGTTACTTTGAGGATTAAGGTGTGCCCGACCCAACCAAGGGTATTTTCAATGACTTCATGCAAATGCAAAAGTTGGACTTCGAATAAGAACAAGAAGAAATGATATATTTGAATTATGGTGCAGGCTAAGAATACTGAAAATACCATAGACTGACAAAGAACACATCTCTCCGGGAAGGAGTATATAGGCAGAATGTTCCTTGTAAGTAAGAATGGTGACACTTCATTTCAAGTACTTTTGATATCGGTAGTGACCAGTGCCTGGCAAAGGACATCATGCTTGGTAAAATAGAGGGACAGCAAAAAAGGCCCTTGAGATTGACTGACACAGTGGCTTCTCCGATGCACTTGAACATAAGAACAATTCTGAAGATGGCCCAGAACCAGATCGTGTTTCCTTCTGTTGTACATACAGTGGCCATGAGACCAAATGGACTCTATGGAACCCTAACAACATGTGTTGAAGAACACAGTCAGGCTGAATTACGGGTATTTATAACATTTACCTGACTGAGAGGCCAAGGGCTAGATAGTAGGATGGCTCGAGGCATGGCTGAGAAGTGGTTTTCCTGACTGGAAGACCTGTATCTTGAGCATTTCTGATCTTGAATTGTGATCTGTTTACTTCCCTAAAAAGTTCCATAATTACAAGTATTGTCTGTCATCTCTGTGTGGCCATTGCATTTAATTTTGAATCCAGCAGAGAAATAGAGATCAGACAGTTGGTGTCAAACGGTTGTAAAGTTAGGAAGGGTGGACGCCCATCTGACCTCTGCATCAGAGGAATCAACTTAGGGCTAATGTGGATGGGGATTCTCTTCCTCCTCAGCCTCCTTTTGAGTCTAGAGTAGATCAGAGCATGGCTTTCAAGCCATTCTTACAGATGGTAACACTACCTATATGTGCATTATATTTGATTATAATAGAGGACTTAAAAAATACTCATATACTTCAGGAAGGGGAAGGGTTGCAGGGAGGAGACGAGCCAGTCAAGGTGCAGGGTAGCAATGATGAAGCATTCAACTTTCCTCTAGTTCTTAAATGCTTCCTCCCCAACTATCATGATCACAATTCTACCCTACAATCTGGCTAGACCAGAGGATATATACTGGTACAGATAGGAACTGCAAACACAGGGAATCCAGGACAGATGAGCCCTTCAGGACCAGTGGTGAGAGTGGCAATATCTGGAAGGTGGAGGGAAGGTGGGGTAGAAAGGGGAAACAGATTACAAGGATCTACATATAACCTCCTCCCTGGGGGATGGACAATAGAAAAGTAGGTGACGGGAGATATTGGGTAGTGTAAGATATGACAAAATAATCATTTATGAATTATGAAGGGTTCGTGAGGGAGGGGGAGTGGGAAGGGAAGGGGAAAATGAGGAGCTGATATTAAGGGCTCAAGTAGAAAGCAAATGTTTTGAGAATGATGATGGCAACAAATGTACAAATGTGCTTGACACAATGGATGAATGGATGGATTGTGATAAGAATTGTATGAGCTCGCAATAAATTGATTTAAGAAAAATATTCATACACACTCACCCTTATAAAACGCACGAACTGGTCCTATGACAGGCACCATTGCAAATTATCTTTTCTATCTATTTATCTCTTTCATCTATCTATCTATCTCTCTATCATCTATCAGCCTACCTATCTAACTTACAGACATCTATCTGCCACATCTATTTCCCAGTATCTTACCATTTGGGCTTTCTAATTTGCTTTCATTAGGAAGCTGATCAGAGGAATTAAGCTCAAATCACTGTCCATCTAGGTTGATTCCTTTTACGATTTTGAAAGGTCAGCTCACTTTTTAACTGTATGTTTTCAACTATTTATAGTTTCCTCGTGAGCATAGTGTTTGATGAACCATGCTGGTTCATGGCCATGACTCTCAGTTGCCATCACATTTGGGGTCCAGGCTGCAAAGTCGCTCTGGATTCACACGTCCTCAGGAACGAGGTGGCTTCTATAGCTCCTCTCATTTTCCTTTTAGCGTTTTCTTCTAGCTTAGTATTCTACTCCAGCTTGTTTAATTTAGTCTCCTAATTTAATTTATTTTATTTAAATTGTATCGGTTAGCACACCAAGTAGAGTGGTCAGTTTTTGATAATGAGTTTATAAGTTTAATTTTAAATGTCAAGGTTTGTTGGTTTATTGTTACATGAATGATACACATCCTAAATTACAAAATTAGCGCTTGTTCAAACTCAACCCTATCCCTACTCACCCCCTTTTTAAGATGGCAATGATGAACCTGGTAAAAATGTATGGTAAAAAAATTCTTTCTGTGGTTAGGGTAATTTAAGAAGCATGTGGTCTTCCTATTTATAGTTGTTAATTGTTGGAGGGTAGAATTATAAAAAGCACTTTTCCTAATGTCACACTAAAATTCCCTGGATAGAGTCTTAACTTAAGGCATGAGTTTCCTGGGAGTGTGCACTCTAAGCAAAATGCGCCCTGGAGAACACCCCTTTCCCTCTCTGGTGAAGTGCCAAGAAGGGGGTGGGGGGAGGGGGCACAAATAATGAGACAAGGGCCCTGATGCAGAGAAGGTGCCAGTTCTGAACCAGGGTTGGACTCAAGGCAAGGCAGTTTTCGCCGTCAGAGGAAACAGGTAGCTTTCTCTGTGAAATGGGTTATTATGATTATTTTAATCATTTTATTAGAGGCTCATACAACTCTTATCACAATCCATACATACATCAGTTGTGTAAAGCACATTTGTACATTCATTTCCCTCATCATTCTCAAAACATTTGCTCTCTACTTAAGCCCTTGGCATCAGGTCCTCATTTTTCCCCTTCCTCCCAGCTCCCCCCTCCCTCGTGAGCCCTTGATAATTTATAAATTATTATTTTGTCATATCTTGCCCTGTCTGACATCTCCCTTCACCCACTTTTCTGTTGTCCATCCCCCAGGGAGGAAGTCACATGTAGATCCTTGTAATCAGTTCCCCTTTCCAACCCACCCTCCCTCCACCCTCCCAGTATCACCACTCACACCGCTGGTCCTGAAGGGATCATCTGCCCTGGCTTCCCTGTGTTTCCAGTTCCTATCTGTACCAGTGTATATCCTCTGGTCTAGCCAGACTTTCAAGGTAGAATTGGGATCATGATAGTGGGGGTGGGGGTGGGGGTGGGGGGAGGAAGCATTCAGGAACTAAAGGAAAGTTGTATTTTTCATCGTTGCTACATTGCACCTTGACTGGCTCATCTCCTCCCCTAGACCCCTCTGCAAGGGGATCTTCAGTGGCTGACAAATGGGCTTTGGGTCTCCACTCTGCACTCCCCCCGCCTCATTCACTAGGTTATTATTATTTTTTTACCCCAAATGTGCCAGTTTTAATAGAAGTTGTACACAGGATATTTTCGTCTGGCATCTTCTCAAGTGCTTCTTCCTTGTATTTGCCCTTTTCCTTTTCTTCCGTTCCAGAATCTTTTTGCGGTCGCTGTCCAGTTTTAACCTCGTAGTAACCACCTGGCTGGGGTGAAGGCCACATGAACCGTGGTGCCATGAGCTTCATCTTGCTGCACCCGCTCCTTGTCGATGGCGCATTGCTTCCTGTAAGCCTGGACCCCTTTGCAAATCGGCTGCCCGTTGTAGTGTCCTCGCACAGCCTGAACTTCAACATGCGTGCGGATGGGCAGGGACCGAACATTGTAGTTCTGTCTCAGTTCCTTGGACCGAAGGGAAGACATCATCTTCCAGTGAATGTGGGAAGGTGCCATTGAAATGCCTTTTCCTTCAAAGTCACAAAGGGATTGACCTCCATTTAGAATCTTGGTTCTGTAAATTTTGAGCTGGCATATTTAGAAATGTGGGGAGGGGTGGGAGAGGGGTGATCATTCATACTCACTGCCATGGCCAACTCAGAGTGACCCTGTGGGGCAAGCTCAAACTGCCCTCACCCCCACCCCCACCCTTTGGAGTTTCTGAATCTGTAACTGTTTACTGGAGCAGAAAGTGCCGTCGCAGCCCAACATATCATAGGGGGTATATTTAATGTTTTATGTTTTAAATTCTGGCAGCAATCATCACTGGTAGAGATTCATAGACCATACCAAATGTACTAAATAACTCCCTCACAAAATTCCTTCACGTTTAGTTTGTGTGAAACAGCTTTCAGCACACCAAATAGGGGAGAGTGTAAGAAAAACCAATGGTGCTCTACGTTAGAAGAAACTCAGACCAAAGGGTGGCAGGAGCTCCAGGACAATGAGTTGAGAAAGGAGAGGAAGGGAAACAAGAAACGAAAAGCAGGTTCTTTGAGGGAACTGCAATGGACGCCGATGTGTTGAATATAAAACTGATCATCGGCTTGGTCAACTTCCACCACAGAGACTCCGGATAGGGCAAGATATGACAAAATAACAATGTATAAATTACCAAGGGCTCATGAGGGAAGGGGGAGCAGGGAGGGAGGGGGAAAAAAAAGAGGACCTGATGCAAAGGGCTTAAGTGGAGAGCAAATGCTTTGAGAATGATTGGGGTAGGGAATGTGCAGATCTGCTTTATACAATTGATGTATGTATATGTATGGACTGTGATAAGAGTTGTATGAGCCCCTAATAAAATGTAAAAAAAGAAAAGAGGAGAGAAAAAAAAGAAAATGATTAGGGCAAAGAATGTACAGATGTGCTTTATACAATTGATGTATGTATATGTATGGACTGTGATAAGAGTTGTATGAGCCCCTAATAAAATGTTAAAAAAAAAAAAAAAGCAAAGCATGGAGCTTATGCTACAACTGTGTGCTTGAGGTGAGTCTGTGCTGGACACTAGGCCTACAGCGGTGACTCAGCCATCTGATGCACACACTCTTTATTTCCTGCTCTCCGTCTTCTCCTGCACCCGTGGCCTGGCTGCAGAAACAGGGCCCGTCAAGTGTTGTGGTTTCCCTGTGGGGTGTGTGGGGCTCTCTCGGAGCGGGTGGGGTGTGTGCTTTCCGCTCTCTTCCTTCTTCCTGTTATGGTCCTCAGCAGCCTGCCCCCGTGCCTGCTTGCCTGCTGCTTTCGAGGGTGGTGTTGGTTACTGGTTTCCTGAGAGAGAGCAAGTACTGCAGTGTGAAGGAGAGTTCAGATTTCAGAGGCAATCTGCCTGAGTTACCCTCTGTGTTCGTTCGAGCCCTGTGGTCCAAGGCACTTAAAGCATTGTTTCCCCAATCTAGTGCCATACTACTACACACATAGTAAAATGTTCACCTTATCAAATTTCACTGGTTATGAATTACCACATATACTCGAATATAAGCCGAACCAACTATAAGCCGAGGCACCTAATTATTACCTGGGAAACCAGAAAAACGGATTGACTCAAGTATAAGCCTAGGGTGGAAAATGCAGATGCTATTGGTGAGTTTCAATAATCAAAACAAATGAAAATAAAATTACTAAATATTGAGACATCAGTGGGGTCACGTATTTAAATGTTTAATTTATATAAAAAACATAAATGAAAGGACAAGTCATTTAATATTAGTAAACCAGCACAGTAAGTGGAAAATAGGTTCAACAAAAACAATAAGGTATCAACAATGCTACCTTAAGAGTACTATTCCCTGAGCTCAATCAGCAACCAAGCTAAAATGTAGAGTTAAAATATTTCACAACTGGATTCCTCATCATCATCCGTATCCCAATGCAGAGCTTCAGCTGGTGTGAGGTCATCATAGACGCTGTCCTCACTGAGATCGCCGTCATCACCATCACTGCTGTCATTTTCATACAAAGCGCAGTCTTCACTGCCATCCACAGCATGACTAATACTACATTTCTGGAAGGCACGTCACACCATGTCTTCTGCAATGTCTTCCCATGCATTTCGAACCTACTTTGCTATTGACTCTATGTCAGGCTTCATGAGATTTCCTCCTTTTGTTAGTCGGGCTTGACCAGATCACATCCATTCATGCCACATCCTTCACACATGGTCTTTAAAAGGCTTATTCAAAGATACAGATCATAGGATGGCTTTGATTGGGTAGATGTGAGTAAACAAACATTTACAGCCCTGCAGTGTCAGCAGGCCTTTGAATGAACAGCGTGGAGAAACGGCAATCAGGCGCGAGATCCCATTACCTGGGCAGGGGTTGGGGGAGTGGGGAGCAGCGAGATGTTACACCTCGCTGGGATACCACTGACCCATGTATAATAAGCTAAACCCCAGTTTTTCAGCACATTTTTTGTGCTAAAAACCTGGCTTATACATGAGTATGTACAGTATGTGCATTATACACAATTTTCATTTCTATATTATTTTCCTCTCTAGTTTCTTTTCTATCCTTTATCTATCTAGCTATCCACCTATCCAAAAGAAAATTAAAGAGTATACTTATCAGAAAAAAACTTCTTTTTCAATAAAAGGAAGACCATCTTTATGATCATGCACATTGGGAAGGGGAGAGAACAGAGATCAAGTCAAAGAAAATGATGGCAGGCTCAGAGAAAGAATAACAAGATGAAATAAATATTAATTTGGAAGCGAATTCAACATCTTTTCCTCTAAATAATCAATCCTAGGAAGAAGTCTGCTCTCTTGAAAAGTAGAATGCGTTTTTTGTCTATGTGTGTATTTATTTTGTTTAATATTCATATACCATACAGAGTAGATAGTGCTGTTGCAAAAGCTTGGATTCATGACTTTACTTTTCCACAAGGTGCTGTACTTTCGGATGAAAGTTGCTGCAGTTCCAAAGCCACAGTATTTGCAGCATGACCTTATGGCTGACCAAGAACCAAGAAGTTGTCAATATCCCTTTAGTTTTGGGAACACCCGGGAAAGAATCTACGGTGAAGGAAGGCAATGGAAGAGACACGCAGGCCACTAGGTGGTCCAGTCCGTCTGATGGGGTTGTTGGTTTATGTGGGACAAAGGCTTTGCTCCTCCCACTGCTTTTCAGATCTCACCCTACCAGTTCTCCAGGGTTTATTCAATGCCTTCTCCCTAAACCCCAGGGCAGCAAGTTGGAACTAGAACATGCCGGTCTTCCCATTGTCCTCAGCCCCAGTGCTCCTCTTCCCTATAACATTTGGCCCAGTTTGTGTTCTCAGTTCAAATACAAAACCACACAGGGAGCTGTAATGGATACCTAGCCTGGCCTAGACCTGACAGAGTGCATTCACAGGTTCACGCAATGGATTCTGGGCCTCTCTGAACTCTTTCCCACCATCATCCTCTTACAGGTTTTAAAAGCTATCCAAAAATAGTGTTTCCATAAAACCTTGTGCAAATCAAAATGATGAAAAGCAATTTTTTTAAACATTCTCATCCAAAAAGAAAGAAAACAACCTACCAAACCATACCAAATAATACCTAATACCTACACCGAGACTAACCTAGAGTAAAAGCAAAGGAGCCTGGGTGGCATAGTGCCTACAAGTTGGTCTGCAATCTACAAGGTCAGCAGTTCAAAACCACCAGGTGCTCCTGGGGAGAAAGACGGGGCTTTCTACTCCTATGAAGAGGTACAATCTCAGCAATCCACAGGGGCAGTTCTTCCCTGCTCTCCAGGGTCACCTGAGTCGGCAGCATCACCTCGATGGCAGACGGTTTGATTACAGTAAAAGCAGGAATAATGTGACTAGTGTATGAGCTGTGTGTGGAAGAACGCATGCGCGGGCACTGTAGTTCCTGGGGAAGGGCTGTGCGTGGAAGAAAGCATGCGCGGGCACTGTAGTTCCTGGGGAAGGGCTGTGCAGGTGCCACCCTCAATGGGCAGGGTGCACCTACCTCTTCATAAAAAAGGATGCTTGTTTGACTTTTTGCCTCTGAATTTCTTTCAGTTAGCAGGAACCAGCTACTTATGTAGGTCTTTTATAAAAGCAAAAGTTCAAAAACTGCAGAATTCCTATATTTGCATGTTTGTGATTACTCATCACTACTAGAATTTAAGCTCTAAGAAGATTCTCTGCTGTAGTCCCTGAACAGCTAGACTCACTGGAAGAGCCGATGTTTGCTAAATGACCCAACCTGAAGTTGCTGGGCATATTAAAGGTGTTCGATATATTTGTGAAATATCTTGACTAAAGTGTGTGCATGCTTTGTGTTACTTTCAAGAGCATCTTCATCATAATCCTACAATCACTTTATTACTTTAAATTAACTTCTACTTATTGGTTTGGTGCAGATATATTTCATTAAATGTGCATTTAATGCCTGGCTAACTCTCTTATTTTTAACTACATAGTTGGTTCTGGGGAGTCAGGAATGATAAAATTCCTCTGACTACTGTTCCAAATTTTAGTACAAAAATTCGATTTCTAGATGACATAATATGGTGAGAAGTACTTGTGACATTTACAGGACAAGATAATATGTTATTCATATACTCAATGATTCATCCACAAAGTCTTTGTAGAGCACCTGGTATGTCCAGATAGTACGCCAAGTGTTAGGGGTGCTTGCCTAATATCAAATGAAAAATACAAAACTACAGACTGGCAATTACTATGAGGCATTATATTCATCGTAGAAGCACAAAATAATACGGGCGCACAAAGGAGATTAAGCAGGACCCAACTCAGACTTGGGGTACCATGCAATGTTACCAGAAGAAATCCATCTAAGGTGGGATGTAAAGGATGACTGACACTTCTTGAAGTCAATAGGTTTATGTGCTGGAAAAGCCATTGAGGAAAGATCAAGGGGAAATGCTCAAGGCCGAGAGAATATTGGAAAAGGCCATTGGTCAAGGCCAAGAGGCCAGAAAAAACTTGAAGAGAAAGACGTCCTGTGTGGTTGCATCCTGGCTCGAGAAAAGAGGAGCCAAATGAGTGCACAGCATGAAGAAAGGGTGCGGCTCGAGAAACAAACAAGAGCCAGGATGATCATGGGCCTTGTCTATTCCCATGGAGGTTTGAACTTCAATCTGGACCAATGGGGAAACACAAAACTTTTAAGCAGAGGATTAACACAATCAGGTTGAACTTTAGGAATTCACTGCATTGCAGAGGGGCGCATTCTGGCTGGGGGAAATATGGGCTATCCACAGCTGAAAGATGGCAGGAGGGATCAGAAGAGGGTGGTTAAATTGGAGAGACTCTACACTGTAAAGCGGTTCTCAACCTGTGGGTCTCGACCCCTTTGGGGGTCGAATGACCCTTTCACAGGGGTCGCCTGATTTATAACAGTAGCAAAATTACAGTGATGAAGTAGCAACGCAAAGAATCTTATGGTTGAGGGGGTCTCCACAACACGAGGAACAGCATTGAAGGGTGGTGGCATTAGAAGGTGGAGAACCACTGCTTTGCAGAGTTCAGTAGTTAGGGTTATTTGGTGGATGATCGTTGCGCTAGTGGGGAGTCCCCAAAGGTTCCTATGAGCCAGAATCAACCCAGTGAGAGAGGGTTCAGCTTTTAGTTTGGGTGAGAAATTAGCTGGGAAGGAGAGGCAGGAATCTAATTTGATACAAGACATTACTGAAAGAAACTCCTATTTTAAAGGAGGAAAAGTATAATGGCAGCTTTGAAGTGTTGATCTGGGAACGCCGATGGAATGTTCCAGTGTCTTCAGAAACCAGACGGTTTCATGGGTCTGGATTGGTGCTCCATCATGGTCTTATACCTTCCACCCACTATTGGGTGAGATCATGCAAATAAGGTGCTTATGACCAAATAGGGGGCTGGGCGCCCTCCAATAATGGAAATAAGATGCATGGCACCATTGTGGGAGTGGGACCATGCAAATAAGGTAAATGAAACACTTATGAGGAGATTGGTCAGTGTTGCAATACTGCTAAGGCTTAACATGACCATCCTGGAAGTAATACAGGGGCACCTTTCTATCAGCAAGAAAGAACACCAAAGAGCAGACCATGTCTTTTGGTCCTGGCATACCTGCGCCGAGATCTCCCTAGACGCAGGAGGTGGAGAGTGTGCTGGAACACCAGAGACAGTGAGAGACGGTGAGAAGCAATGGCAGAGAAATGGTGGCAGCTGAGGTAGCAGAACCAGGAGATCAGCAGCAGAGGGTGCGGTGGGATTCCCAGTGAGTGACAAATGTCCCATTCTTCCTTATAGAATCCAGCTTCCCTGAGGATTTGTTCAGCACACACAATGAACAAGGATGATGAGAGGCTACAACCCCTGACACACTGTTATTTTTATAAAGTTTAAAGAATATTCTAGAAACTGAGACTCAGTCATCATTTACCAATAGATAGGAAGTTATAGAGATTTTACTAAGGACTCTTAAAAACTAAATACAATGTGTATTTTCTACAATGCAACTTTCAATTTCAGTAAAGTTGACCGTGATACAATACTTTCATATCACCTGCATTCCAATTTGACTACTGGCCCAGTAATGTCTTCAAGTAGCATTTTAATTCTCAGGTTGGTCTATTTCTTCTGTTTTGTTCAGTGTTCACAATTACACAATAATCTAGGAATCAGATTTAAGAGTTCATTTCTCTCTATAAATGATTGTTTTAAAAGATTCTTCTCTAGCTTACTGAAATGTAAGTGCTTTATAGATTTTCCTTATTTATTTTTTTAAAGATTTTCTTTATTAAAAGTGTTCCAATATCTTCATAGACTGTTTGGCATAAAACAGATCAAGTCTCGGTCCCCTGAATTACTATAAATGTCGTTTTGAGTAAATTAATCTCCCTTAGCCTCAGTTTCCTCATATATGCATTAGAGAAAAGCTTTTTGGTGTTAATGAACTGAGCAGAGCAACAACAGTGGAGATCTGGAGCAGAAACCTGGGTACAAGGCATTCCCTTGTGGGATGATAGCCCAAGAAGCTCCTATAGCCAGATTCTCTCCCTAAGGGAATCTTCAAGCTGCTTTACACAGAAAAGATGCTGTGTCGATGCAGTGGTTATGTGCCGGCCTTTGACCTACGTGATTGGAGTTCCACAGGAGAAAGGCCGGCCTTTGACCTACGTGATTGGAGTTCCACAGGTGATAGGCTGGTCTTTTCTATTCTCATGAAATGTTACAGCCTCAGAGACCCACGGGGGAGGGTGTCACTATGAGTCAGGATTGACTTAATGGCTGTTAGTTTGGCTTGGGATTTCCTCAAAACCCAAGAACTAGCACTAGATCACTGAATACATCTTGACCTCAGGACTACAATTCCCAGAACTCTTTGCAACCAATGTCATCTAGTGGTAACAGAGCATGCTGCACTGAAGTTCCCACAATCACGTGTACTCCATGGGCAAATGGCTTCAATTTCCTTAACTCAATGCCATGGAGTGATTCCAACAAACAGTGACCCCAGGGGAGAGGGTAGAACTGCCCCGGTGGGTTTCCCAGATTGTAAGTCTTTACAGGAATAGGAAGTCTCACCTATCTCTGGCAGAGCAGCTGGTAGTTTCAAACTCCCTTTTCTCCTCCTCAGAGCCTCTCATAAAAATGCCCAAACTGTCTCAATGTCTGCTCAGAGTAAATCTTTCTCTTCGTGAAAGACAAGAAACTAAATCTGGTAACATTAGTGTGAAAATTAAATATTAGTATTCCTGTAAAATACTTTGGCAAAGTATCTGACACATGGTGAACAGCGAAAATCATCATTCTCTCAATAACCTGAACCCTAGGGGTCTGTACTTGGACAAGTCATTGAAACGAGCCAAGTCCTGGTGTGGAGCCTGGTGGGATAGTGGTTACTGCTCGGGCTGTGCTCGACCAGGTTAATAGTTTAAAGCACCAGCCTTTCCAAAGGAGAGAGACAGGAGACCCACCTCCCATCAACAGTGACAGTCTCAGAAACCCAGGAGGGCAGCTCGACCTGCCCGATAGCCTCACAGGAGTGGGCATTAACTCGGTGACAGTGAGTGTGGTTTCTTCGTAAGTCCTAAAAGGAAGACAGTCAAGTTTTCTCTCTCTAGCTTTTTGGAACATTCAGTGAGACAAGGTCTCTGGTTTTTACAAGAGGCTCCAGAAAGTCGGCCATGGAGACTCTTTTCCTCTTTGCTGGCATGTTGGCACTTGACATTACTCGTTTGTGGCTATCGTTCCTTTGTCGCTGATGCTAGACCCTTACTTTGAACAATGTTCTAGAGCAGTGGATCTCAACTTTCCTCATGCCGTGACCCTTTCATAAGCTCCTCATGTGGTGGTGACCTCCAACCATCAAATTATTTTTTGCTGCTACTTCAACACTGTCATTTTGCTACTGCTATGAATCATAATGTAAATATCTGATATGCAGGATATATTTTCATTGTTACAAATTGAACATAATGAAAGCATGGTAATTCATCACAAAAACAATATGTAATTATATATTGTAAATATTTATTTCTAATGACAAATAAATGAAATTTTGCCTTGAGGCATGGCATAGCATGGGTAACAGTCTTCCTGTCACGTATTATTTTGTGGGCGTATCTGCATGTGGACGGACCCATCTGGAGATGGATAGAGGGGCGGTGTCTCGGCTCCTAAGATCATTGGAAATAGGTGTTTGCCGATGGTCTTAGACAAACCCTGTGAAAGGGTTGTTCAACCCCCAAAGGGGTCACGACCCACAGGCTGAGAACCGCTGCTCTACTGTATTTATACAAGCCATTAGATAGAGTTGCTTGGGGCTACTCCCAGTCTTTAGACGAAAGAGTGCTTTCCTTTCTTAAATACTATGCAGAAATGCAGAAGGACAACATGAGGGGAAGTGGCAACGAATGCTCAAAGTCTATTCCATAAGAGAGACTTGACGGAGCATCAGAATTAGAAGACTGTACATGCTGCCAGTGTGTCCCCACCATGAGGAGCAGGCCATCACAGGGTTACGTGAGCATTCCAAGCCTAACAGGACCACTGAGCACAATGGGAGGCTTTCTTTCCAGGACTCTTTGAGCACCCACTTACAAAG
Source organism: Tenrec ecaudatus (assembly GCF_050624435.1). Lineage (NCBI taxonomy): Eukaryota > Metazoa > Chordata > Mammalia > Afrosoricida > Tenrecidae > Tenrec > Tenrec ecaudatus. Next base: position 31,963,906 of record NC_134534.1, read on the forward strand.
TTGTTGAACTGGGTTCCTGTTTCCCTTGTGGGTGTTTGAGTCAAGGAAGAAAAGCATGTATTGACTTGGAACTGAGTCGTGAGAGTTGATCTCTGATAGAAAAATAACCAGTGTTTCAGGATTCTAAATTCATGTGGCTGAAATAAATCACATATGGAAAAGTCACTTTCTCTCTTCTTCTTATTCTTTAATGCTTCTTTCCTCCAACGATCATGACCTCAATTCGATTTTACAAATCAGATTAGACCAGAACATGCACATGGCTACAGATAAGAGCCCAAAACACAGGGAATCCAGGATAGATAAACCCCTCAGGACCAACATTGGGAATAGAGATACCAGGAGGATTAGGGGAATGTGGGGGAAAAAAAGGGGGAAATGTTCATAAGGATCAATATATAACCTCCCCCCAGAGGGATGAACAATCAAAAAGTGGGTGAAGGGTGACAGAGGATGATGTAATATATGAAAATAATAATCTATAACTTATCAAGGGTTCATGAGGGAGGGCGGGTGGGAGAGGGAGGGGAAAATGAGGAGCTGATATCAAGGGCTCAAGCACAATGAAAATGTTTTGAAAATGATGATGGCAGCATAAGTGCAAATGTGCTAGACATAAAGGATGAATACATGGACTGTGATGAGAGATGCAAGAGCCCCCAATAAAAGTATTTAATAAAAAGATAATAATAATTATGAAATTCACCTTGATTAACCTGCATCTCCCTCAAATGATAAGGTTGAAAGATGCTGGGTTTTTGATGAAATACAGTGTATGTAGGAGTTCTCAGCTTCCAGAGAAACCACAAACAAGATGCCTAAACTATGACAAGTTTGTCTTTAGGTCACCAGATGGTTTGTCTTCATAATTACATGAACCCAAGCAAACACTGATAAAATGGATTCCTTTAAAAATGGAAAGGGCAGGGCTCTAGTATTTCTAGTGCTGGCTGGCTTCCGTTTGGCTCACAGTGCCCAGTTGCCTTGTTTGTAAGAAAGGAGAAGTAACACCATACCTACCGAGATGTTCAACTACAATGAAATGAGATAATGCAGGTAAAATGTTTAAGACGAATGTATGGCATATGGCAGGTGCTTAAAGGCACCTCCTCTACCGTTCATCCTATGAAATTTATTTTATCTAGTTGCCTACATTCTTACCAAACAAACAAATCTGTCTTGAAGGAAGTACAGCCAAAATGGTCCTTAGAGGCAAGGATGGAAGGACTTGGAAATATGGATGCAACATGCCGGCAAGAAGCAGGAAACCAGTAGAGAGGGCTGAGGGGCGGCCCCAATCCCAACTATGTGGACAGACGCCCCTCCCCGCAGAAGAATTCACTTCAGAGGACAGCATTGAAGCTACAGCTCAGAGAGAGGGGCATGCATGTCTGATCAGAGCTAACAGGAGCAAATGAAGGGAGAGGAAGAGAGAGTGGAATACATCCTGGTCCACCAAGCCCTGAGGATGATATTCCCACTCAGAGCAGCCAAAGCACAAAGGGGACCATAGGGCCAGCTGCACAACAAGACACAACATCCCTCACTGACCCATAATGCTACAGGGGACAACACTGGAGGCAGAGTGCAGAAATAGTGCCCGAACAGACCCCACCACACTGAGGCGAGACAATAAGAGTGTGCAACAGAACAGCAAGGGGAACAGAGCAATGAAGTTCCAGGGAATATAGAAAATAGACTCTGGGGTCAGGGGCATAGCACCGCTTCAGACTCAACCAGAAAACACTCTTAAATGCCGACAAATAGACCTTTTTATATTTATGGGATTCTCTCTCTCTTTTTTTGTCTTTGGTTTGTTGTTTTGTTTTCTCTTGTTGCTATGTTTTGTTCTGTCTTGTTTTTGGTACATATTATTATCTCTGCAAGTCTATCTAGATAAGAGAGGTAGGATAAACAATCTGGAGGAGAAAGCAACTAGACTGAAGGTTCCAGGGAGGGGTGGGGAAGCATGGGAGAGGAGGAGAAGGGGGGAAATGAAGTGGGTGTTAACAAACCCAGGGAGAAGAAACAACAAGTGATCCAAAATCAATGGCAAGGAGGGTGTAAGAGGCCTGGTAGGGTGTGATCAAGGGCAATGTAACTGAGAGGAATTACTGAAATCCAAATGAAGGCTGAATGTGATAGTGGGACAAGAGGAAAGTAAAAAGAAATAGAGGAAAAATTGAGGAGGCAAAGGGCATTTAGAGACAGGCATGTACATATGTAAATATATATATGATGGGGAAATGGATCTATGTACATATGTTTATAGGTTTAGTATTAAGGTAGCAGATGGACATTGGGCCTCTATTCAAGTACTCCTTCAATGCAATAACACTTTGTTTTATTGACCTGGCATTCCATGATGTTCACCTTCCCCACACGATCACTGAGGACAAAGCAGGTGCATTAGCAAATGTGGTGAAGAAAGCTGATGGTGCCGGCAATCAAAAGCATCTGGGGTCTTAAAGGCTTGAAGATAAACAAACGGCCATCTAGCTGAGAAGCAACAAAGCCCACATGGAAGAAGCACATCAGCCTGTGTGATCATGAGGTGTCGATAGGATAAGATATCAGGCATCAAAGAACAAAAAAATCATATCATTGTGAAGGAGATGGAGTGTGGAGTGGAGACCCAAGGCCCATCGATAGGCAACTGGACATCTCCTTACAGAAGGAATGCAGGGAGGAGAAAAGCCAGTCAGGGTGCAGTATAGCACCAATGAAACATACAACTTTCCTCTAGTTCTTTAATGCTTCCCCCACCCCACTATCATGATCCCAATTCCACCTTACAAATCTGGCTAGATGAGGGGATGTACACTGGTACAGATAAAAGCTGGAAACACAGGAAACCCAGGACAGATTAACTCTTCAGGACCAATAATGAGAGTAGTGATACCAAGAGGGTAAGGGGAAGATAGGAGAGAAAAGGGGAAGCGATCACAAGGATCTACATATAACCCTCTCCCAGGGGAATGGACAACAGAAAAACAAGTAAAGGGAGACATCGGTCAATGTAAGACATGAAAAAATAATAATAATTTATAAATTATCAAGGATTCTTCAAGGAGGGAGGGTGTGGGGAGGAGAGAGAAAATGAGGAGCTGATACCAAGGGCTCAATAGAAAGAACATGTTTTGAGAGTGATGATGGCAACAAATGTACATGTGTTCTTGACACAATGGATGGATGGATGGACTGTGATACGAGCTGTACGAGCTCTCAACAAAATGGTTAAATTAAGAAAAACAGAACAGGCTGTAAGCACGCCTAATAGAAACGATATGATTGCTTTCAAGTAACTATAGCTACTTTGCATCAGTTGTTGTCAACTGGGAGTCTCAAAAGCACCTTGTCACAGCTGGCTAATTGCCACTCCTTTAATCAAAATGTTTATATTTGTTTCAACCTACATAAGACACGGGAGATAGCAAATCTGAGGTTTTAGCAATGCCCTCAACACTCACTCCTAGCTATTTCTGTCCTAATTCCTCCCTACAGAATGTGGTTGGCTCAGTTACAGCAAGCCATTAGGCACGTCTACACCGAAGCCTGTAGAGGCAGGAAGAATATCTGACCTGTGCCTATAGACTGCAGAGAGAAACCAAATCACGGTGCAGGGAGCCAGCTGAACCTCGTCCATAGGTTTGAATTCCTTTGTTTTTCATTTTGACAAGGAATTTGTTATTAAAAATCTTGGTTTCCAGTGTAAAATACTGCATATTGTATCTTTCTCAACCACCTACCCAACTTTGATAAAAACTGGCTTTCCCCAGGAAATCATTGCCCCCTCAGCGCTTCAGCACAAAGGAGTCGTTTTGTCCATTGCACATTAAAAAGCCCAAGTTCCTACCTCTTTCAGCCTGTTTACGAGTTCAAGAAATCTGAGCTGAAGAGATTATTATATGACATCTGACCTGTAACCGCTCGGATTTGGCCTAAAACCCAGCATGGATAAACCCTGTGCTGCCTGCAATCTGTTGTGGAAAGAGATGTATGAAGCACAGTCATGGGGATGACAGATAAGGTAGCTATCACAAGTCACATACACGTGTTTGTTCAGGCACATTATGTAACCTTGTAAACACCCCTGTGAAAACCAACAAGGAAAACTCGCATAACAACTATTCAAACGTAAACATGCCTTCTGTGTTCCAAACTGCTGGGCAGTTCCAAACTTAAACAGCTCAGTACTGGACAGCTATAAACATGGTCATTCAATAACATGCTTCCATTTCCTCTTTCTCCCAAGTTTAAAATGATGCCACGCAACCATTTGGAAAAGCAACTGAGTTTTATCATTGCACAAATTGGCTGCCTCTATCAAGACACCAAATGCAGGAGTTCAAGGGCAGGGACTTGTAATGAAGCAAGTCTTAATCCTAGCCCTAGCCATGAATTTTTTCAAAGCGTTAGAATCAAACATTTTACTCATTTGGGGAAGCTCTTGATATCACTATATAGGGCAGAAATGGAAAACAGCACTACTTTCATGTTTATTACAGCTACATACAGTATGCATGATTGCCTTTATACAGATGTATGGGCACTCAATCCACACTGTTTTTAAGATAACTATAAAATGGTAATAGTGAATGGCATGCGAATGAGGGAGTCAATAGTGTTGCTGCTTGCTTGAAGGTTTTGGGTTCTTTGTCCATCAAGGACATCTATCAAAAGTACCATTTTGACTTTGGAAGAACTCCCGACTTGGGGCTGTCCAATGGAAGGGACCCAGAATTACCATCTACTGAGTACCTCCATGCTCCCCTCACAGTGACATGACAGGTTTTAATCCGTTGGGTAGGGAAGTGCACATGCAAGAGCTGATGCAGGAGGCTGCCCGCTGGCACCAAGCCCATGCTTAGGGTAAACAGAGCTCACTACAGATCAATCTGCGCAGGGCGACAGAGCTCACTACAGATCAATCTGCGCATGGGCTGCAGCTCAAGGTGACTCTGTACTCGTGCAGACACCTCCTCCCGACAGTGTTCAGAGTGCTGTGTCACTGGGAAAGTTGATCCCATCAGTGCACTCGCCTAATATCCCCAGGGCATGACTGACAAGGTTGTACTTTTCTGTTTATATGAGGTTTTGTTCTCCTGCCTTTAGTTCTATTTTATTGTTGTTTTCTAATTGTTTAATTGATGGTTTGTTTGCTGGTACATTTGTTGCCGGTGTTCTTGTAGCTGGTCCTGTGGGAGTTCAATTTTGTCATGAGACGGCCGCCACAGTAAACTTCAGGCATGCGTATTCCATGGATGAGCAGATGGATTGTGGCCTTCTACTTTACTCTAGCCCCAACCTAAGTACAGCTCATTCTGATAACATGACCCTGCTCAGTCCTTGCCTTCTTGAAACGATCACTAAAAATAAGTGCACTACAGCAAAGAGTGGTGAACAGAGCAGTTGGTGCCAAGCTATCAATTGCAATCGTGGCTGGCGTCTTAAAGGCTTGTATTCAAACAAGCAGCCACTAAGTGAGGAGTCCACATAGAAGAAGCACCCCATCTTGTGTGACCCAATGATGACCAGAGCAAAATTCAGATATGGTGAAGGGAAAAGTATAGGAGCTAAAATTGTGAACACCCAATTTGTGGAAGGCTATGGAGGGCAGTGGGAGCCCCCAACCCATCTGCAGAGCATCCAGTCAGAGGAAGCCACTGGCAGACCCCCTCTAGCCCCAGGCAAAGGTCTGGAACAGCCTTATCAAACATCGATCATTGTAATCCTGATTATGCTGGAACAAATTTGAGACTTGGCCAGTTGACCTCCCTCTAGACCCAATCCGAATTTGTTTTAGGGGCAAGGATCTCTTGCCTATTCCATAACGAAAATTCCTTCCCCAGCTTTTAAAATATTGATGGAGGTCTTTTCTTTCTTGCTCATGGTTGGTATTTTTATCTTTATATTACTATCGTTTTATCCTTACTACCTCATTTCATTTCAGTCCTTTATTGTTTCTGTTGGGTTTAACAGTTTGTGAAGCACAGACGGAGTGGATGCATAGAGATAATAAGTGATGAAAGGATTTGGAGGGGGTGCAGAGGCCGGTAAGGGCGAAAGGGGGTGGGGATTTCAGGGGTAAACAGTGAAGGCAGGAGGGGGTGGGAACTCTGGAACTGAAGATGATCACACAACTAATTTTCAAGGTGATTTAATCATGGTGGGGAAAAGGAAGAAAATGTTCTGAACTTGATTGTGAAAAAGATTGTATGATCCTTGATATGACTGAACAATTGAAACGTATGATGTGGATTATGTGCCCATCCAACCGAAAAGAAAAAAAGTACCCTTTTGAAATAGCAAACAAAACAAAAACCCACCACCCACAACAAAATATCAGTTCCTGTAAGGATGAGCAGAGAATTTTGGAGCATTTGAATTCTGGTCGCCAGAATAACACACAAATCTGTCTGGAGGAAGTACTGTCAATATGCTCCTGAGAAGTGAGGGCGACGAGACATTATAAGATCCCAACTTTGGTAGCAGTCTCATCAATGGCAATTCTAGGGTCAAGTCCATCAGTATTTGTACTTCAGACTGATTTCTTCATTCAGCATTGTTGGTGGTCTTCCCCCTCTGGGCTCATCTATGAGGTCTTCCTGATGTTCCTTAACACACTTGACCCAGCCAAAAATTGTTGGGGAACTTTCCTATAAACTTGCTACAAAGCTTTAATGACTTAGGACTCATTTAGGAACCACTTGAGTTTTGTAAAATGTGATCCTATCCCTGATATCAAAATCTTGGCATGCCGGGCCCGTTGCCTGATGGTCCATAGAGTATCCTTGCTTTTGAAGGCACCTAAATGAGACTGAGGGAACTTGTCTGTTGCCATCCGCTGATCCCAGAGACATGTTTAAAGATTTTTTTTTCAGTAGCAATATTTTTTACCTATCCTCATATGTTAAAAGAGTTGTTGGCATAAGACACTATGAACTTTACACTAAAAATAATCATCTCTCTATGATTTGCAAATCCTTTTTCTACCCTTCATCTTTGACATTGTAGCCCTATGAAATCTAAATCTCATTACCTGAGCTCCTGGCTCTTTTTGAAGATCTTATCTGCTATCAAAATATTAACTTAACCTTTTCAAGTTAGACTCTTGATCACAATCTAATATATATGTGGCCTAAAATAAAACTGAAGACTCTCTCTTGAGTTCTGGTTGAAAAATAGATACAGCTCAGCTAAGGTTTAGAAAGAAGATATATCATGCCATAAGTCTTTCTCTTTGCATAAATAATTAAATTCATGCTCACTATTCTATTCTATTTCAGACTATTGAGTTATAATTACATTTTAATTTATGAGTGAAACAATTTAAATCACTCTCACTGAGTGACATTATATCCTACCTCTAATGTTTACTGTTTGAGGTGTTGAATTAACTGGTATCTGATTAACAATCAGCAATACACAGATGACACAACCTCCCTTACTGAAGAAGAGGCGGACTTGCAGCACTTGATGAAAATCAGGAATTACAGCTTTCAGTATGGATTAAAATTCAATCTAGAGAAAATAAAAACCCTCACAACTGGACCAATAAATAGTATCACGATAAACAGAGAAGAGATTGAAGTCAAGAAATGTGTCTTGTTTGGATCCGCCATCAATGCTCATGGAAACAAGAGTCAGGAACTCAAAGCACACATCACATTGGGTAAATCTATTGAACAAGATCTCTTTAAAGTGTTGAAGATCAAAGACGTTATTTTGAGGACTAAGGTGTACCTGACCCAAACACGGTTTTGTTAATTGCCTCATATGCATGTGAAAGTTGGACATTGCCTCAGGAAAACTAGAGAAGAAAATCACTGTAGTTTGGTGAAGAATATTTAAGTACAGGGACAGTACAAAAGAGGAAGACCCTAGACAAGATAGACTGGCACAGGGCTGTGACAGTCGGCTCTAATTTAAGAACAACTGTTAGGGTGGTGCAGGACCGGGCCGTGTTTCATTCTGTTGTATATAAGGGCGCCATGAATCGGAGCTGACTGGGCAGCACCCAACCACCACGACCAAAGAGTGCTTTGATATGATCTCCTATCAGCGACAAGCTGTGACTGGCAAGAAAGAAGTATCCGTTGTGGAGAATGTTAGCGAACATTAGGAGATTGTGCAGAGATAGCCGTAACTAAAACTGACAATGTGATATCAATCCCACTTCAAGCTAGTGGAGGTTGAGTTCAACGATGGTACATTCAATTGTGCCTACATAATGTAATCTCACTACAAACCTTAAGAGTGAGCTTCCTGACTGGTGAAAGATACCAGTGCAGGGAGCTGAGGATGAGGAGAAAAAAGGTAACCTTCCTATCCGTGTGCCTAAGCTGAGAACTTCTGTCACATCTGTCACATTTCCTGAACAGAGGAGGGATCCAGTACGTTAAGTACAAGCACAAGCGACCAGCACAAAAGTGGTGACCTTGGAGAAGGAGTGAACTCTAAAAGTCATATTTTAATGTCAATCTTATATAGTCTATGCCATTTTGTCATTGTTTATCTATAATTAATGCATACTCTATAAAGCATAATGTAACAGTATGTGAGAAGTAATGATAGATTCCTCATACAATCAGGCTCTATTTATGGTGGGCCCCACTTCTTAAATATCAGGTGCCACCTATTACTTCTCTGAGGGCAGTCCTGGATAGAAACTCTTCAAATAGTCAATGGTTCTGAGATTAAACTTTTCAAAGACAAAATTTTGCTCAAGAGCAAAATTTATCCTAAAACTTCATCCTGAATGTCTTCCATCTGGATTATGTAAATATGAATATTAAACATTTCAAAATTAGCAATGGTTCTGTTCATGAATTTTGTTTTTACAGATATTTTAATGCTTTCTAAAAATACTAAGAATGAGCCCTGGTGGCACAGTGGGTAAGTACTGGACTGCTGTCCCGGTATACAGTTATATAATCTGGAACTTAAACAACAGTTGCTTTTCTGAATTTTGTAACCTTTTCATTCATCTTACACAAAACATTAAACCTAAGGTGAAAGAAAAACTGCAGATATACGTGATTTTTTTTTTCTTCAGGGAATACATTTGAGTTGTTTGTTTTCTTTTCTTCAGGGGTACAATTTCACACATTCATAATAATTTCTCTGTAAACTCATCCTATCAAGGACTTAAAAGCAGACCTAAAATATATGAGAATTTTCAGAAGCTGTTTAAATATCAGGAGATTAGAAAACATGCCATAAGGATACAAACTCTAGTTTGCCAAAAGGACAAACAAAGCTGTCTTGGAAGAAGTGTGGACAGAGTGCTCCTTAGAGGCAAGGATAGGGGGACTTTGACTCATGTGCTTTGGACAAACTGTCAGGAGAGACCATTTTCTGGAATAGGACATCATGCTTGGTCAAATGAAGAGGCAATAAAGAAGAAGAAGACCTTCGACAAGATGGATTGACACAACGGCTCCAGCAATGAGAAGGGCCCCACATGCAGTGTGTTGTTCTGTTGTACATAGGGTTGCAATGAGTTGGAAGAGACTCAATAGTACTTGCAACAACAACAAGGACACAGACACAGAGCATATGTATCTACTCATCACGAACATCTATGGGAAACTTTTGGGCATACCACTTTTCCTCTTTATGATTATACTGGATGTTGACATAGTGCTGGCACTGGTAGCTGCTTGGGTTTTCTAAAACAGTGTTGCTATTACACCTTCTTTCTTACAATTCTACATAAGAGTACTGTGATGGGCAGGTTTATTATGCCAACCTGGCCAATAGGAACATGTGTGATTAAAAAGGTTACAGTTTGATTGGAGATAAAAGAGATAAATGCCTCAGCCAAAGCCTCCCCCACTCCGCCCCCCTTGCACTCTGGTGATTGGACCAGTCTGCAGCTGCTTTAGCTAATTCTCTGTCTCAACTTGTGAGCTGCACTACCTGTGGGACAGCCAACCGTCGATCCTGTTGCTAGCGCTTGAAGTTCCTTCAAGACTTGCTTTGCCACATTGCTAGTGTGTATATTGCTTGAGCTTGAAGCTGGTGAATCCTGTCATCTTGCATTGCTTGAGTTTGATATCCCATCCTGGCCTGCTTCCCTAAACTCCTGAGCTGCTGACTGCTGTGACCCGCCCTGCTGTTTGCTGCCTGTGGGTGGATAGCCTGAGGGAAGACTCAGTTGTCTGCTTCCTTGACCTTGGACTCAGCTGCCCCCATGAGTTGAAGGACTTCCAGTATATTAATTGTCTCATGGGATTAAGTTGAAATGAGCCCTCTGTACTGCTGTGTGGACTAATTAGCAGTTGTACTCCTTCATGCTGTATGAATCTATTCATATATATACATATATATATAATCGTAAGTTTCCTGGTTTTGTTTCTCTAGAGAACCCTGCCTAACACAAATACTGAGCAGAAAGTTTTCATTCAACTGTCAATAACACAGGATGCATCGAAGGCAGACATCTTTGACTTAGCTCACTCACCCTTTATAGACACACACATACACACAATCAGAAAGATGTAGTACATTTACTGCAGCAAGTAAAGAATATTTTAAAAATATAAAGAAAAGGTAATAATGTCTTTATCAGACCCAGATCACCAAAACAGTAGATAATATTATCTTCTTAGTTTCTAGCTTTAAAACAGTAATTAATCTGAATTTAAAGAGCTATAGATATTTTTCTACAATAATTCTGTTTGTGGAAATAAGTGAGTCACCAAACGAGGTTCATTGTAGCCATTTCACAAATATTCCAGTAGCCAAGACTATCAGACTAAGTGTTCTACGTGTACCAAACTAGTTTTTACATCATTGTAGAAATTCTGAGGTTTATTCATAATTATGGAAACTACTTCAGTGAAGCACAATCATAACAAGGATAGGCAAATATCATATTGCAACATAACTGATAATATTAACACTGATAATGATATCAGAACAAACCAATTACTCCTTGTTAGGCTTGGTATTCTCAGGCATGTCTCTTAACTGTCTTGTGACGCCTGCTATAACACTCATGAAAACTGAGCTTTGTGAGCAGTGGTTTGAGTTGCATCCTGAAGGCAATAAGTAAGCAAGGAAGGCTGAGTCACTTCAGCAAGCCTCTAACCTTCCTTTCTTCACCTAAAAGAACAAAGAATGGTATCTGCCTCAAAGGTGATAAAGAGCACCAGATGAGGGGGCATGAGAAGTGTGCAAACTAATTGAAATAGACAGCAGTAGTGGCCCCTCTGTCCCTGGACACACGTGAAGTACCAGAAATTAGTACGCATGGAGGTTTATTTTGCAGCATTGTAGTAAAATTGTCATTTCCTCTTTGCTTTAACGAGCTGCATCCTATCATTGCACACACCGTGCACCAACAGTCCTTTCCCACACAGTATCTCATACAGGAAAGAATCAGAGAAGGAAACCCAAGGTTAAAAAAGCGCCTACAGTACCTTTCTTCTGCAGTTCAGTGTCATCATCTCCAGAGGCCAAACTTGACTTTCCTATTTAAAAGACAACACGTACATCTCTGTCCCTGATCCCACTTAGCTTCTCGTGGGTTAACTTTTTCTATTGCACTTAATTCCTTTGAACATATTGGGAAATGTCCAGAGTTTGAAACATAAGCTCTGTGGGGGCAAGGAGCTTCATCCGTTTTGTTAATCAAGGAAGGCCAAGTAGGTACTCAAGACCCAGACACTGAGTTCAATGAAAGGCGCCCTGGCCACAGAGCAAGGTGCTCATTGGGCTGCGACCTGCAATGTCAGCAGCTTGAAACCACCGGCCACTCGGAGGGAGGAAACTGAGGCTTTCTACTCCTGTAACGATATACCAGCTTAGAAGCCCACTGGGGCAGTCTTACTGTGTCCTATAGGGTCCCTATGAATCATAATTGGCAGTGAGTATTTTAAAAAATCCAATGAATAATTAGAAGGAAGAGAAGTCCAGTGGAAAGTTTGGCTACGTTTTAGACTGACAGCACGATTTATGGTGAGTTGAAGTAACAAAAATTGTTACAAACTGTATGTGAAATCTATTTTCGGGCACTCGAGAACTCCATTCAGAACTCTTTTAAAATGATTCCTCTGACTGGCCAGTGCAAGCCTCAGAGCCCGTTCCAAACATGCTCACACAAGTCCCGCACTGGGGTTGCTGCAGGTCGTTTGAATTTTGCTGTAGGCACTGTCCTTGCCATCTTTATTGGATCAGTTTCCGCCCTCTTATGCCTCTGGGTGTCTTTACAAGCAAGGAGGAAAAGGCCATTTTGACCATTATGGTAGATAGTAAATGTCCCCATAAAGAAACAAGATAAATGTTGCTTTTCCCTGAGTTGTGTTGTTCCCCATTGGGAAGTGTTCTGAAGTTCCGAAAGGAGAAATGTTGCTTTTATTTGAAGCCAGATCATAGTGAGAGGAAAAGGAGGAAAGCCGGTCCAGGACCGAGGGGCCTGTGGTCATTTCACAGCAAGAATTGCAAACCAGTGGTCACAGGCCACTCACAGAAGAGCATGGTTTTGCCTGTGTGTTTCAAACCGGCAGGGATGGCCAACACTGAACAAAGCAGGGAGGTTTCATAAAAACCTAGGAGTCCAACGTCCACAGTCAATCGGAGGACCGTGGTCCTGCAGCTGAACAGGAGCGGCCTGCTTTTGACCAGTGTTAAAAATAATCAAACTCGCACACCGGCCAGTGCGATCACGAGGTGCCCAAGGGACCAGGTATAAGGCATCATGCAAAAAAAAAAAAAAAGATATAAGTGTGTGTATGTATGTGTATATATGTGTATATGTATATATGTATGTATATATATGTATATATATATCATATTAAATGAAGGGGGAAGTGCAGAGTGGAGACCCAAGGCCCAAGTGTCGACCAATGGAGATCCCCTCATAGAGGGGTTTAGGAGAGGAGATGGGTTAATTAGGGTGTGAGGTAGTATCGATGAAGAACACAGCTTTCCCCCGGATCCTGGATGCTTCCTCCCCCCAACTACCATGATCCGAATTCTACCTTGCAGGGCTGGATAGGACAGAGGCTGTACACTGGTACATATGAGGGTACATACACTGGAGGTACAGGGAATCCAGGGGGGGTGATACCTTCAGGACCAAGGGTGTGAGGGACGATGCTGGGAGAGTGGAGGGTGAGTGGGTTGGAAAGGGGGAACTGATTACAGGGATCCACATGTGACCTCTTCCCTGGGAGAGGGACAGCAGAGAAGGGGGGAAGGGAGACTCCGGATAGGGCAAGATATGACAAAACAACGATGTATAAATTACCAAGGGTATATGAGGGAGGGGGGAATGGGGAGGGAGGAGGGAAAAAAAAAGAGGACCTGATGCAAGGGGCTTAAGTGGAGAGCAAATGCCTTGAGAATGATTGGGGCAGGGAATGTATAGATATGCTTTATACAATTGATGTATGTATATGTATGGATTGTGGTAAGAGTTGTATGAGTCCCTTATAAAATGTAAAAGAAGAAAAGAGAAAAAAATGATTAGGGCAAAGACTGTACAGATGTGCTTTATACAATTGATGTATGTATATATATGAACTGTGAAAAGAATTGTATGAGCCCCAATAAATTGTTAAAATTAAAAAAAAATAATCAAACTCAAAAATCGAAACATATGGTTTATTCTCAGTGCTTATCCTGTATGCATATTGGGGCATGACTTTGATGTAAAAACAACAAAAAACAAATGGGCCCAAGTTGGTTAGTTCCAAGGAGGCTGATAAAGAAGAGAAGGCCAGGCTGGCACCCCGGCTACTCTCAGGGGGACCCAGGGATTGCTGTCTTCTCCTTTCCCCGCAGCAGCTGATGGCCAGTCAGTCTCATGGTGGTCCCTGGGCTCATGGCCACCTGCAGACATGCAATCTTTTGCAATGTAAATTAGGTAAGCCTGGCCTGTCTTTCTACAAGGTGCTCTGGAGGATCCTGGTTACACACTGGGCTGCTAACCATAAAGTCAGCAATTCACAACCGCCAATCCTTCCACAGGAAAGACAGGGCTTTCTACTCACATAAAGAGTGAGAGTCTTGGAAACTCACATGGGACAATTCTGTAAGTCAGTATAGACTTGATGGTAGTGAGTGAGTTTGTGTGATGTCCAACAGAAAATAAAAGATTAGCAGCTTTGGGTGAAAAGAGACTGCTCATAGTACTAATCTTTGGCCAGGAATATTTTCATAATTAACATGTGGTAAGAGGCCCTTTGCTGGTTTTTCTTGGCAATACCAGTGCTTCTGTTTTGCTTTGCCTACATTCCCTCCCACGGAGCTCTGGAGCCATGAGCGATTGAGTAAAGAGTACCTTACAAGGCGGACCAGTTCTGGCAGGGATCACTAGGGCTCAGTAGTACTTGATCACTAATTCAGAGGGCAGTGATTTCAATACAGCAGTTGCTCTGTGGGTGAAAGTTGTGATCGTTTGATTCCATAAACATTGCAGCCTTAGAAAACCTATTGGGCAGTTCTATTCTGTTCAATAGGATCATTATGAGTGCGATTCAACTCCGTGGCAATAGGTTCTTCAGGGGGTTGGCTGTTGGTGTTTCATAGGCCAGTGATGACTATTACTGGCAATGGGCGGGCCATTCATTTTCAGTAAGCCCTTGAACTCTACATTCCAGGTCTGATCCTCCTACTAAGCAGCCCTGATGGCACAAGTAGGCATCCAGCTTCTAACCAAATGGTTGGTGATAGGAACCCACCCAGCAGCGCCATGGGAGGAAGACCTGGAGGCCTGCTCTTAAAACGATTACAGCCTAGCAAACCCCAGGGGCACTTCTACCATGTCACAGGGAGATGGCGATGAGCTGAAATTGATTTGATGACTCCTAACCTGGAGGCCTGGTGATGCAGTGGTTACAAATGGGGCTGCTGAATGAAAGACCAGCAGTGCAGTGGTTCTCAACCTTCCTGATGGCGCGACCCTCGAATACAGTTCCTCATGTAGTGGTGACCCCCAACCATCGCAAATATGTGTTTTCCAATGGTCTTAGGCGACCCCTGTGAAAAGGTCATTTGACCCGCAAAGGGGTCGCGACCCGCAGGTTGAGGACGGCTGCCCTAGTGGGAGAAAGATAAGGTTTTCTACTTCCATGAAGATCTACAGTCTTGGAAACTCACTAGGGCAGGTCGGCTTTGTCCTCTACTGTGTCTATGAGTAGGCAGCAACTCAATGGCTGTGAGGTTGGGTTTATGGGGACTGGGGCTTGTATTGTTTTGAACAATAATAACATACTCTTGGCTTCCTCTTATTTTTATGAGTTCCAATGATTTTAGTCTTTTTTACTAAACTTATCTTCTAGGTAAGCTTTGAACTAATTCACACACACACGGCAGAAAGACTGATGAGAGCGTTGAGGTGTCTCCAAACAAGAGCTTCGGTTCTCAGCTAAATAATGAAGTACTTAAAAGTCAACTACAGATACCAACGAAGCAGTTCCTGGGGAGGGGGATGGAAGTGTTTCAAGGCCAGGGGTCATAGTGGTAGTGGTCTGATATTATCCCACGGTTCTTATGAGGAACAGAAATGACTTTGCTGGTATCAAGGTCAAGTTTGCCAACTGCCAGATGATAATTCTGAATTAATGTAAGACGGCCAGAAGATTCTCTTATTCAAAAATATTGGTGCTGACATGCCCTTAACCCACCCCCTGGAAGATTTGACTTCCTTTTGGGGGGCCAAATGGGTCCTATGTCTTGTTAGCTGGCAGTTAGAGAAAAAGTAGAAGTGTCAGGCGTAGCACAGATACTGACCCCCCCATTCTGTGATCCCTTCCAGAAGTGTGTCATCAGGAATCTTAACACACAGTCTTCAAAGCTAAACTGTAGAAAGAGCATGTTGTGCACTGCGATGGCATAACATTTCAACACAATGAGCTGCTTCAGTGTGATGCAGCTTACAGCAAATTCATTTTCTAAACCTTTGGTTCCCTCTTTTGTGCAAATTACACCATAGCCTACACAGACATTGAGGTATAGTTTACTCAGGCTTGGTGGGCCCGGACTCTTACCGTTTTTTGCAAAGAGCCTTTGGATGTTGCCAGAGCACACACTAAACCTAGGGTTTGTGGTCCTGTTTTTGACAACTGGATTTAGTACGATCAGTATCAGTCAAATTAGTTTGATGAAGAAAGTGATGTACAGGATGTAAATATGAGTGAAATAAATTTTGGGGCCCCTTTTTATAGAGCAACTTTGTCCCACACAAAAAAAGGAACACTGATTTGGGCGTCTGTGGCCTTATGTGCTCAGCTTCAGGAGCTGAGCTCCAGTGGGAGTTGAGACCCAATTCTCAGCCTTGACTAAGTATCCATGTGAAAGGATCAACACCACAGGCCCCCTCAAGCAGAATGCCCAAGAAAGCTCTAGTCTTCGATCTCACGATGAGAGTCTCACAGAGTCAATGAGGCAGGTACTCAAATAATGAATAGATTAGTACACAGAGGAAAACGATGCTAGAAGTTCTGCAGAATTCCTAGGATGCAATTAGACAGGGGAGAAATCAGGAAATGCTTCATTTAAAAATGTCTGAAACAGCGAGGCTGCCAGGGAAGGGAAGAGAAACTGCATGGCTCTACACAGAGAGGAACACTGGACACAAAGTCCTCGGCAGGAAAGGGTGAGGCCATGTTTAAGAAGCAGGGCCTGGTTGTTTCACTCAGACCAAATCACGGACATCCCATCAATTCTGAGGGACAGGGATGCTATGGGTGAAGTAGAATGGCCCCCTTGGGGTACTGAGGCTGGAAAGTTTCACAGGAACAGAAAATCTAATCCTCTTCCTGCAGAGAGGCTGGTGGGTTTGAACTGCTGACCTGTTGGTTCCCAGTTGCGGTCTAATCCACTGCACCACCAGGGTTCTTTTCAGTATCACTAGAGTTGATGTAAATGGTGGATGAGACTTTAATAGTAGATTGACTCTAATAGATGGGAAATTCTGAATGCCGATCTGAGATTGTTTCCAATACAGTAAGCCACTATGTCAAATGTTTTTCAGGAGGAGTGATTGATAGGAGTGACTGTTATCAATGTTTTGAGTACTTACTGTGTGCCAGGAATAGCCCTCATACGGATTCCGAGAGATAGGCACTGTGATAATTTCCATTTTACAAATGAGCAGACATCAGATTTGAAAGATTAATGCACCCATGCCTATACAATTAATAAATGGCAGAGTAGAAGTCAAGCCCATTTATGACTCCAACATCCCAAAAGATAAATATGCTTCTCTTTGGTAAGTCAGGCTATGTTCTCTAAAGATCCATGTGGGAAAGATGGGTTAACTGAAGGGACATGCATTCCATGGGGAGAGTGGGGTGAGCACTGCAATATTTAGGTGGGAGACAACTGAAGCCACGGTGGAGATGGAAAGAAGAAAACTAATTTGAGTGACATTTTAGAGGAAGAAGTTTTTCAGACTACTTTGGAAGAAGGAAGATTTGACTGTTTAGGAGATGTGGTGTTGATGACACAGGTTTTAAAGGGGGTGCTCAGGAGAACAAGGCTTGAGAGCAGAGCTCTGACCACCAGGGACCGAGCTTGATGGGCTGAAGGATGTTCAGGGAAGTAGGATGCTTGGAGGGCTAATAGCCAAGTTAAAGATGAGAGCTATACACTATCATCTTCCTCCCAGCCCCGTGTGCTTCAATTCTTTCTGCCTGGCATGCCAACACCTAGATTTCCAAAGTTTGGCTCCTCCTCATTGCATCGAGCTTATTTCAGTGTTGTCCTTTGGACAAGCCTGTCTTAAACACTTCTGAATGCAAGGTTTCAGACAAATCTTGGTCCCATTACTTACAAACACGTCAGGCTGGACTTGGCATCTTCTGCCAGATGGAAGACCTACTGGTGCGTGGCTGAGAGTCCAGTGAGATTAGTCATGAGAAGTCATCTTCAGTCAGTATCCACAGCTTCCAAGGAGTTGGCCCATGACTCATGGCAACCCCTTACATACCACGGCAAAATCTTGCTGGGTCCTGTGCTATTTCTGCGACCAGCTGCCGCTCAGACCACGGCAATCCACAAGGTTGTCATGGGCATGTTTTGGAAGTTGTTTACCATGTCTGTGTTAGTATGGAAACTCGGCTGACATCTGTTCATCGTAACACTATGTACGGAATTCACTATCAGATGGGTGGTGGCTGTTTATGAAGTGCATTGGCTAGGAATCCGACATGGAAGACATGGTTGTACCATAGTCCAAAACCAAACAAACAAACTCACTGTCATTGAGTCAATGGTAACTCATAAAGACCCGAGAATAGACCCCCCCCCCCAGCAATCACTCTGTCAACGTTTAATGTAACAGGAAGGAAGCATTATGGTAAAGTAGTTACAAGTGACTCTAGTAATCTAATCCTAAAGCTGCCATTATCCACCATACCTTGGTTACATTGGGGACGTCCATTTCCTTTTTAATATGATTTAATGATCTGGATTACAGATTTCTATTTATTTTATAAGGCTCTGTGCAAAGGCAGAAAATTACCTGTCCAGCAGCAGGGGGCAGCCTTGTGATCAAAGTCCATAGGAATCTTTCATTCCAAGAGGTCTAGTTTCCCATTCGCTAGGTAATCTTATATTTTAATATTGCATCAAGTCATTCTATCCTGTGAGATAAAGTAAAGAACCTATGTGTTCAGAGAACTGAAATATAAACTTTCAGAGCATCTGGTGGGTTTGAACTGGCAGCCTAGCAGTTAGCAGTCCAAGGCTTACCTGACAGCACCACCAGGCTCTCTTCAGAAATGCAGCAGTGGACGATATGTTGAGAAACACCAGTTTCGCATAGGTAGCTAGTCAGAGGCTGGCAAGGGGAGAGGAGGTGATGATGGTGGGAATATGGCAGAAATTGTAATACAGAGGAGAGGTGGAGACATGTTTCCCCACATACCTACCTTTCCAGCTTACAGGAAGGCGAAGGGCAGAATAAAACATCCCTATCAATGTAAGAGACTGAAGCGAATGGAGACAATGAAATGGCCTGGTTAAGACCGATATTCACACTACTGCCATAATGACTGATGAGTCTTGAGTTTGGGGTCTAATATGCATTCCTGGAGAGAGGAGATCCAGAAGTGAGCCAGCCAATAGAGAAGCCAGTCTCTGGTGGGAGTTCTGCCGTGAGCTGACTCCAAGGTCCGGATTCACATTTTGCCAGGCCCTTTATACTAGCAAAGGGAGGGCCCTTTGGGCTTCATTCCCAAAGTATCCCCTTTAATAACTCACTCTTTCTATTCGTACCATTTCCTTGACTCTGGTCTGAATTTTGTTCCTCACCTTGTCTTGTCAGTTGGCCAGGGACCGAACTTTGGAACTTTAAGGTTTAGAACTTGAAGCCTCCTCTGGGTGCCATTTCCATATTTTTTGTTTCATTAAGTCGGTGTGATGTCTCCATCAAGCAGACTTTTGGCCGATCTCTCCTGGAGAACTTCCCTGCTACGCCAGTCTTTTTCGGGCATTAAAGAGTGCGGAGTGTTAGCACATGCCTCTCTGCATCCATAAAGGTGACCATGTGCTTCTTTTCCTTTCTTCTGTGGATTCAGTCGACTGATTTTTTTTTTTTTTGAATTCAACAAGTATTTATTGAGTGCTTCTTATGTGCTAAGTATGGTTTCAGTACCTGGGACACATCAGAGAGCAAACAGATCTCTGCTCCTGTGGAGCTTACAGTCCAGTGTTCAAGACATCTCCTGGCCACTGTGAGCTGTGAGGGCAGGTCTGCACCTCTCTGTCTGTCCCTCAGCTGCCCACGGGGGAAATAAGCAGGCCTGGCACACACATGGGTGACGTGCTTGGTGTCCTGTAGTGCCAAATGGACACCTCCCCCCCGCATGCCCCCAGACAGTACATAGGGGCTGGAAGTTGATTTTTAATTAAGAAAGCATACTGCAGGCTCCTCGGGGGTGGAGCCAGATCGTCTGGTCATGGGTGGGGGCAGGGGGCTGGGCTGGCTACACGAACTGCTGCTGCTGCTGCTGCTTCTTGGTGGCTGCCTTGCTGGCCAGGTCCTTGGCCTTCTCGGTAGCTGCCAGTGCCGTCTCCTTTGCCTTTTCTGTGGCTTCCTTGGTGGTTTCAACAAGCGTCTTAGAAGGGGCCTCACCTTGCAGCTTGGCCAGGATGTATTCAAAGCCCTTCATAGTCTTGGTCACATTGCTTTTAAACCGGGCCAGACCAAATTCCTGGACAGCTCGGGAGACACCAAACAAGTTGGAAGAGACCCAGGCTTCCCGGTGGATTTCGGTCCAGCCACTGTTGTCGGCATTCACACGGTAAACACAGCGCTCCTCCACCACCATGAGCCGAGCCAGGTTGATGTTCGAGGTGAAGGTGGTCATGGTCTGATTCTGTGGGTCCACAACGGAGTCCTCCAGGATGTACACCGAGTGAGCGACATTGGCAGGAAACAGTCGCTCGGCCCAGCGGGGCATCCTGTTGGTCTTGGTCAGGAGTCGCCTGGATAGGAGCTTCTGGTCAGGGGTCACCTCCCGGTGCACGATGTCTTCTGTCAGGACATGCTTGCAGGATTCGGGTACCGCTGCCAGAAGGCGGTGAACACTTGGTCCCAGGAACTCCGGAGCACGCTCTGGCCCAGGAAATACTTCACCATCGTCCCGGCCAGAGAGGGCTCAGCACCCGCGCAGCATCAGGGGTGCGGAGCCCGGGGGCACGCGGAGGCCGGGCCGGGGCTCGGCGCACGCCCGCCAGCCCCGCAGGTCAACGACCCAGTCGACTGATTTTTTCAAATTTTGAACCATCCTTATATTCCTCCTAGGGGAGTTCTTGATGTTAGTGGTATTAGGTCTTTTCTCTTGGGTCCACCTACCCTTTAAATAGACAATTTATCCTAACTCCTAAGATACTCAGTATTACCAATCGCTTGTTGAAAGTTCTGTCCTTAAATTTTGTGCTCAACATCCCCCATTGTTAGCATTGTCTTTTCTTTCTTTCCTTAACTATCTGCGTTCCAACTTCTAAAACTTTGCTCCTCTCATGGATCCCTCTTCTCTTTGTCCATGTGAGCCAGGTTTCATTTTTCAAAAACAAGAAAGTAAACAAAACCAGTTTCTTTCAAGTTATCGTAGTGGAATAAACAAAAGAAGCAGACCTCAACGGATATGTCACCTGAGCTTGTCTCTTTAAACTAAAAATCATAATGTTACCATGTGTGAAATGCCTAAGAGAATTGAATTTATGACATTTGTAAGTACATAGAGAGGATCGGCTTATGGCATTGTAAATGTGTCCCATCAGACTTCTTAAGTGTTTGTTAAAAATGATGTAGTTTTAAGAAGGTACATCCGAATGTATAAAGAATTGTTTTACTACAGTTTAAATTGCGGGGAAACAATCTATTGAAATTGTGAGATAACAGAGACAAGTGACTGTCACACTTGTGACGGACGCACGTTTGCTGTGGTTTGGCAGTGCGGAGCAAGCACTGTCTCTGACTTCGTAGGCATTGAACAGTGGAACCCCCCCCTATGACGACATGCAACCCCCAAAACAGCAGCCACTGATAAAGATCTGCGGAGAATGTAACACGGAAAATGAAATAAAACCCAGGGATCCAATCAGATGCAGAGAATGTGGATACAGCATAATGTACAGGAAAAGGACTAAAAGGTGCTTGATGCTCGAAGAAGCGTGAATTCAGAGAGCGTCTGCACATGTGTTGGATTTGCCGTGCTGTTTCACTTTGCTGTGTGACTTTCGGGTAATGTACTCTGAATTTAATGGTACCTGGGGTATCATTTAGTTTCAAAACCAAATTGTGTTTAGGTATCTATGAGTGCATTGTGTAAATAAATGAATTTTCATTCGAAAAAAAATACTGACTTGTGTAAACTATGCTTAAAGGTTTAAGGAAAATCACACCTTTTAGTTACCGTCTATACTGGAGTATGAGCCAAAGCACCTAATGTTACCACAAAAACTGCATTAAAAATGTGCTGAAAAAGTTCAGCTTATACTTGAGTATATACGGTAATATTTGGTTTGTCAAAGGTTCTGTTTTTAAGCAAAAATTACTTTAAATAATATTTTTCATGCTCCCACTATCACACCCCCCCCCAACTAATTTTTATTACCAAGATTGCTGTTTTATTGGGATTTCCATGCAGGACCATCCCTACATTTCTCCTTATGGGCATCCCCTATTTCCTGAATGGCAATCGGGAGGAATACAATAGATGGCATTACTACTTTATGTCCTAGAACTGTAGAAGTTATGAAGATAGAATTTCGGTTTAAGTTCACCTGAGCATTATAAGCCTGACACTTGTGGAATAGTTGCCAAACAGCCCGATACCCTACGTCACGCTAGGCATTGCAGCATTGGTTTCATCAGCGTTAGCTCTTTGGGTCAGCTGATCTGGAAGATGTCAAAAGGAAATTTCTTTGGAGAAATTATCGATCGATTCTACGTCCACCATCCTTTACCAGAGTGAGGGAGATGACTAGGGACTACTTTTGTCTCGTGGTAAGCCAAGTGGAGGGTGTTCCAGGGGACTAATGAAAGACTGGCTTCAGCTGGAGACAAAGAACGAGGAAGCTGTCTGTGTAGGCCATGTGCTGCCCTGCCACCAATGGCAAAGACAGCAATCTGTGATCTGGAAACCAGGTAACAGGTAGGTGACTACTTGGTTACCATCCTAAGTAAAATGAACGTTAAGTAGAACTCCCTGCGGTTGTACTTAGGAGTGTAATTCAAAAGGAAGGCCTAGGGAGTGGGAAAAAAAAACCCTGTAAGAAATATCTAAGGGGGTTGAGGATGGGGCAGGTGTTAAGAGTAAGCCAAAGGAAAGCCATGTTAAAAGGACTGTACTCCAGTGGCAAAATCCTATAGAATTCCTTAAAGGAACTAGACTCACTATGATTTTGAATGGCCACTGTAACAAAATAAGCTGAGTATCTTGCTGGTGTCCACCAGAAAGTTATGCTCCCTAATTATGTCATTGGCTAAAGTAGACAGATATAATCTACTGTTAACTGAGTGTGAATCATTTACCGCCTCCAATTATTACGGAACTGGCACCAAGAAGACCAAAGTCTCTGCTCTTCCTTCACCACCTCCTATCATAAAGGTCTTTGAGGCATGGCCGCTTCACCTCCGCTTTATTATCTTATAAAGGAATGAGGCCTTCTTAAAGCAAGAGCGGCACCCAAGGGTTTAGGAATTATTCCTGAAAACAAAAATTCAACACTGTTGATGCTTCCTAAGTTTCTCCCTTCTGTCTCCACTATTATTAACTTTGTATCATTACTACTATAGCTCTCACACAGACCAAGCTAAAGTGCTCCAAAGGATGATCTATTTCCCCTTTGTCAAATACCACCAGGAAGAAATAATAGTAAGATCTACAACAGTAGGAACTTTTCTATTTTGATCACCTTGCTAGATAAACAGAGCAGAGAAAAAATATGAGAAAGAAAATCTCCCGTCCCAGGTTGGCTGTTTTCAAGCTGCCACAGAGAGTGCTTTGCTTTCATCTTACTTTACCCTTACCACCGTTACTCTACCCAGTCTGCCTCCATCGAACGCGGCTCTCTAGTTTTGAATTCTCCCCTAGTGACCACTCCATTTGGTTTTCTTTTCTATACATATACACTCATTGAGAACACATAAATGCATTTTTGTTATCTTTTTAATCGATTATTTGATAACGTTAGAAAATGTCACCATCTACTAGCACTGTTTTTTGAGAATCGCAGAATTATTGGCCCCTAGTAAATAAATGTGATATTAAATATATAATTACTCTATTTTATTTATTTGTTTTCATGTTTGGAATGTAACAAGACGTTTGCTTCTAGAAAATTCTACCAACGGGAAATGGAAATCCTAAAACAAATAACACAATATGAACTAAAATAAATGCTTTAAAGACACACACTCATACCACAGACTCAAAACATGACAGACAGATACCATTACAAGTATTCTTTTCTTAGAGTTAAAGGTTGGCAATCGCATAAGGGCCACTACGCAACTCTCAGAATCTATTGTTATTTGCTTAAGATCCTACTGTTTTGTACATTTTTATGTCTTAGTAACAGTGCTCTATTTTCCCCAGATAGCACTTGGCATTTTAAACATGTAAAAAAAAAACTTACTTTTCAACTGTGTAGATACGGGGTATTCTTCTTGGAACTCAGCCTTCTACAGTGGGTTGATGAAATATCTTTCAGACATTCTTGTTATGTCACTAGGTTTATTTCCATCCTGAATTCTAAATTTCTAAGGACAGAATGTCTTTGAATAGCACTATCTCCCCCCATCTTCAGCAGACGGTTGAAGTGAGAAGTCTACACCTTCCCACTTGTCTCCCTCTGACTAATTTTAAGAAGTTAAGGCTGGATAAAACAGTGCTAGCCAAAAGAATGAAGACACAAATACGTGCTCCAGGTTTAAAGGGCAAGTTATTCATTTACTCAAGGAATGTTCAGGGAAATATTTAGCTCCTGAAATGGACACATTTAGAGGGATGGCCAACATTCAACTACACTGGCCCATCGTGTTTCCTTATAAAGATGTAGCTTCAGGAATAGTCTATGTTTGACACCAAAGACCTGCCCAGGATCGCTTACTCTTGTGTAAGAGAAAGCACATGTCTGTTTTGTTTAAGTGGCTTTTTGGTCTTTGTTGTGTTAGCCAAATTGGTAGCTTCGCCAGTATTGCTTATAACGGATCAGCACAGCTGGATTGAGTTGATTGCTCTTAGAAATATTTTCACAATGATTTACACCAAATAGAATCACTATATTTAGCGGCTGTTCTCCAGCATTACATAGCTATTGTTAAATGACTCATTCGATAGGCCAATACATTGGAGAGTGCAGAGTGACGGCTACTTGCAACCGGATGTCCCAGAAGCCACCTTAGGTTTTTCTATGAATGAAGGTCCTAGCTATTACTTTCCAATTTAAATCACCATATGGCTCAGATTCAGTTGCTGGAGACGATAGAATCTGCTTATTGGGAGAACTTGCTATTCTGGGTAATAATATTTCCACTCTTGGATTGGTTCTTGAAAACACGGGGCTTCCTGTATTTCCCTCACAATGCTGAAAAGACAATCCCGTTGATAACTGTTCACAATGGAATATCAGATACTTCGGATCTGCCAGCTTACCCATGAAGAGACATTGTTTCAGTTAATAACTTAATATGACATCCCGTAGACCCTTCTTAGAAATCTAAATCACCAGCTGGCAGCAATGGACTATCACTTGCCTTTAAGCTAGTTTTAGTTGAAGACCCAGTAGATATTAGCCACCTATCCAGATTATTCAAATAATGTCTCCAGTTGAATTAGTCTACCAGAAAACAAAACATGCAACCCAAAAGGTAGCCTTTCCACAGAGCTCTTGAGCTCCTTTTTACAGTCATTATTGAATACATCCTTTCCATTAAGGAGAATTTTTAAAGACAGTACTTCATTCTATACACTGCTCCTTGAATTTAATTTTTAGAAGTAGAAAATGAATGTCAAACTTCCCCATTTAAAAATACATGTAGATGGATACGCTATTGTTGTTGTTAGTGCATTCACACAGATTTTAATGTTTCCTATTTAGTTGTAGCTCTGGGTGGAGATCTAACTATTTTGGTCACTTCTTATTCTGGGTAATAATATTTCCACTCTTGGATTGGTTCCAACCTTCTCCAGTGAATCCCAAGTGCTTAGAGGTAGAATCTATAGTGCAGTCTATTTTTATTTATTTGCAAATCTCTCTTGTCTTGCATATAAAGGGAGTAGGAAAGAAATTGTCTTTCTACTGTGTCCAGCCATGTAATATACAGCATTTTGTACAACTCTCAAACTGAAAAAGTAGGTTATCCTTGTTACTAGATATGAAAAGTAAGGCTCAGAGAAAACAAGTTCCCCCACTGTCAAAGAATAGTAAATCTAGCTGCTGAATCTCCAAGGCCCAAGCTCTGTTTACTGCACAGCTAAGGGTGTTAGTTATCTCAAACAGAAATATCACAAGTAGATGGTTTTCAAGGCAGATATGCTTGCTTTCACAGTTTAGGGGGCTAGAAGTCCAAATTCATGGTGTCAGCTCCAGGGAAAGCCTTTCTTTCTTTGTTGCCTCAGGAAAAGGTCCTTCATTCCTTTCAATGTGTGTGGGCCCAGCTTTCAATCTTCCTCTCGGTCCACTGATGACTCTTCTCTCCTGATGGTAAGGAGGTCCCCCTTTCTTCACTCTTTCTCCTTCTATTAAAGGTGATGCAGGCCCAACCCCAGAGAAACTCCCCTTACATCAGACCAGGGCTGTGGCTTTAAGGTGGTGGCTTAAGGAAAGGCACACCACACACCAAGCCCGCCATAGTCACATAACCAACAACTGGATTCTCTTTCAAACTAACTCACTGGCATTCAGTCGATGCCAACTCATAGCAACCCTGTAAGACAGGGTAGCATTGCCTGTGTGAGCTCCAGAGATTAGGCCAACAGTGCTTCCTCCATGTCACCGCGAGCCCTGGTGGTACAGTGGTGACAAATTTGAGCTGATAACTGCCAAGTCAGCAGTCCAAAACCACCAGCCGCTCCGCAAGAGAAAGATGGGATTTCCTATGCCTATAGGGTGGCCATGAGTCAGAATTGATGGCAATGAGTTTGTTTTGTATATTCTCTTGAACATAACCCAATTCTGCCTCATTAACCACAGGCAGAAGTTAGGATCCACAACATATCACAAAGTGTGAAATGATAATTTTATTAGGGGCTCATATAACTCTTATCAAAATCCATATATCAATTGTGTAAAGAACATCTGTACATTCATTGCCCTCATCATTCTCAAAACATTTGCTCTCCACTGAAGCCTCTGGCATCAGTTCCTCATCCCCCCCCCTCCTTGCTCCCTTATGATTCCTTGATAATTTGTAAATTACTATCTTGTCATATCTTACACTGTCTGATGTCTCCCTTCACCCACTTTTCTCTTGTCCACCCCCCAGGGAGGAGGTTATATGTAGATCCTTGTAATAAGTTCCCCCTTTCTACTCCACCCTCCCTCTACCCTCCCACTATCGCCACTCACACCACTGGTCCTGAAGGAATCACCCGTCCTGGATCCCTGTTTCTAGTTCCTCTCTGTCCCAGTGTACGTCCCCTGGCCTATCCAGATGTGTAAGGTAGAGTGGGCATGGCAGTGGGGCCTATGTTATTCTTTCCCTATATTCTCTTCATTTTTTTATCCCCCCCTTTCCAAATGGTCAGAGATGCTTTTTCATTTTTTTATTTTAACAGTTTTATTGACATACAAGTCACACACCAGGCAATTCAGTTCAGTGAACAAGAGTTCTGCGACCATCGTCAAAATGAAAGGTAGAACACTGTCTTCATTCTTGTACTCATTCTGCTTAGTTTCCCGTTTCCCCTCAACCTCCCCTCCCGTAATCCTAAGAAACTACTGATCTAGTTAATAAACCGTCTTTATAGATTTATCTGTCCTGAATTTCATATAAAAATTTCATACCAAAAAAAATTCCAATGAAACAGAAAAAAAGTCCAAGTGAATGGATTCGTATGAATGTCACTGGACTATTTAGATCACTCATTTTTCTATATTAATTAAACTAGGGCAGCCAACTGGACAGCACTCTCTTTTCAGTGTTTTAGTGCTTAGTTTTAGCGTTAATCCTGGCTGGGTTATTTGGTTCTTGTATCTCAAACGAAATGTTTGGAAGATAACCTGAACTGGTCAAGAAACATGCAGAATCGCTATTCTTATGCCCAAGCAGTTCACATGTGATGACATGCTTCTTCCAAGAGGGAAAAAAAAGCTGTAGTTGCTGAGGAGAAAACCACACAGGTACAATCTTATAGAAGCATATTTTTAGGATTAGTGTCTTTAAAAGTTTTGTGATGTTCTTTTCTAGCCTTGTAAGGTTGAAACCTTTTCTGGAGTTTATAAGACGCTCATGGGTAAGGATGTTAATTTTGCCAGAGTTTCGATGGAAAACGTAAATGACTGAATAAAATGATTCCCAATTTAAAAAAAATTAAAAAGGAAAAAATAATTGCAACATAATACATATGTGACATCTGTGAAGACGCAGGAAAGTGGACAGTTTCAGCTGACTAGACTGTGAGTGGACATCCTATGGGGGAGAGGAGGGGGGTGCGGTATGACAATCTATAGTTATTCCCTTGACAAGGACAGGGAGAGCTGCCTGACTCATCTCAATGTGGAGCCATCAAGTTCCAGAAAGGGGCACACCATGAGCCAGGCCACCCAGGACCTTGCCCAGTGAGGACAGAGTTGGGTTCTAGCCAACTAGGGACAACCTCCATTTTTTAAAACACCCTCTATCCCGAGCCCCAGCCCTGAGCTCAAAGTCCCTTGCAAGGTCTGCCCACTCACCAAGTTGGCCCTCACGCAGACCCTCCAGGGCCTGTCCCAGGTATATCCTGCCCCTACCGCTCAGTACACCTGCTGGGCTGCCGCCCTTTCTACCTGCTTGTTTAGGCTCAGGGTTGCTGCCAGGCCATTGCTCCTTTTGAGAAGCTGGTGGTGCCAGGATCCACCAGGAAAGGGGTCGCCATACCCTCAAAACCTTAAAAGACTTGTAGTCTACTTGAACCTGACTTTCCTCCTTTTAAGATTCTTTGTCCTGTAAGAAGTAGTAGTACCCCTATCAGATCTAAGACGAATGGGCTCAGCACACCATCACTGGAAGCAAAGGGGCAAGCTGTAAGTAAGCCTTTGCTTGTGAGGAGCCTGTGTCAAGATGTAAACAATATGTTCCCAGGGGAAAATGTGTTCATGACTGCAGTCATGCATACCTGAAGCCAGCTGGGCCACTCACCTCGGCAGGGGCTCAGGCCCTCCTAGTCAGAGGAGTTAGAAAAGTTTGTGGAAGAATGGAATAAAAAGATAAAGGGATTTTCCAATGCGCTTTCTGAAGCTCCTTTTTAATTTACTCTTTTGATAGACCAAGGTCAGCTTTCAAATATTTCCCATTTTGCTAAATGAAAGATGAGCCGAGGCATGAGCCCACTGGCTGCAGCCTGGGAGAAAGAAGGGACCGTCAGCGTTGGTGAAGACTCATGAGCTGGGAAATCGAGGCGGAATTCTCCATCCTATGAGTTGCAATCGACCTGGCAGGAGTGGGTTTATTTTCATTTTGAGTCCTTAGAATTGGGGGTTAAACTGAATCTTGGCAAGCCAAACACTTTAATAGGGTTACTATCTTTCAGACTACTGATAGAAATCAATGCAAACAGGTTAGGTGCAATGAGGGGTTTGACTAAGGGGCACTCCGGATTAGCATAGGGAATCAATAAAAATACAGCAGAATGAAAGCGTTATCACATTTGAATACCATGGTAATGGAATAATGACAGATTATGGAAAAATCCCCGGTATGTCAGATTGTTAAAGCTAGTAAAGTAACTTGCACTATATAAAATCATGCATTGGGGTGCATTCCTCCCCGAGGTGAACACAGAGCAAAAACCTTGGCACCAGCTCCGTCACCCTCCTTTCTGAGGCGCCATCTGTGTTCTAGATGTAGTTCTTTAGCATCTTCTTTTGATGCCAACGAAACCGCAGAGCATCTGGCGAAGGGATAAGTGATGCTTTTGAAGATCCAAGAAAAACCTACCTTTAGTTTTGATTCACCTGTCTTGAATCTCCATCCTTTGCCCACCCTCCCTCTCTGCCCTCAGTCAAAGTTGACTCATAGGGAGCCACTGGGGGTCTCTAAGTCTCTAACTGTTTACTCTTGCAAAGCCCCGTCTCTCCCACGGAGTTGCTGATGGTGTACGACTGCTGAGCCCACGATCACGGCCCAAACATATCCACCGTCAGCACAGCAAGCATGTGTAACGTAACAGAGAAAGCTCCCTTTCCCTCAACTGCCTGTACCCAAGGAGACACCGAGAGTGGGCAAACAAAATAATCCCATGCGAGGTAAGAAAAACAAGTCCTTAGGACCAGCCTTTTTGTAACATGCTGCTTACCAATGAGATGGGTTGATGGAGACTGGTTCACACAGCCAGTTTCTGCAGCAAGGCTCAGAGCCCTTGTCACTCAAGGCAAACAGGGCTGCTAAGCAGATGCCGTGTCCAGGTTTGCTGATGCTTTAAGAGAGTGCCGAAAGAGGATGTGTCAAGTCCTGGACCCGAACGATCTCCAGATGTGTACGGGGAGCAAGCCTAGCCAGCTGGGTACAACCGCAAGAACAGTAAAACACACATCTTGGGAGCATCTCAGCCATCAGGAAACAAATCTTAGAAGACTTGTTGTTGTGTTGTTTCTTAGGTGTCAGAGACTCGCTTCCAACCCCTGACCACCCTAGACACAACAGAACACACAAGCCACCACGGCAGAGCGGCTGGGAAGTTCAAACCAGCAAACTCTAGGTTACCAGCCACAGCTTACCCACGGTCCCAACAGGCTTCCTTTCCTGAAAATCACTCTCCACGCATTCTTGGACGCAGAACACACTGCTTCCGGTGCACATGCTCAGGAAATGCGAACCCCCTGAGTTGTTTGTTAATCACTCCCTCATCCAGGAGAAACCGAGGCGGGAGCAACAATCTCTATGGGCCACAATCCTTGAGCCTTATGGCTTTGTGTAATTAAAATTTCATTTTAGACTCGGCATTCCCTGCAACTTTGAATAGAGTTATTCCCCATGTTTTAAATACTTCATTAAGAGCAACAAGAAAGGAAAATTGCTTTAAGTACCATAAAGAGGAAAGGTTTCGTTAGGTCCTAGCAATCAGCTTTCCAGGTAATGTGCTGTGTCTCCTTTATTAGAAAAAGAAAACAGATCTTAATTGAACTCATTAACTGGGAGGGTTCAATGAAGACAAAGTTCTATTAGGTCCAATTAGAGCAAATCCTAAGGGAGGGAACGGAACGTGAGTTGGCCCACGTGTGTGAGAGGAAACGGGGAGAATTCAACTTACAAGAGCTTAGAGAAAGGGGAGGTTGCAAGTGGGGATCTGCTCAGACTACCTACTTACCTTCAAGGTTACAAAACTAATGAGGGTAGGGAATTGCTGGGTCTCAGATGAGAAAGCAGGAAGCATGGCTCCGAGCTAGGGAATGCAGGCTCAAACCTACTGTAAGGAGCTTCTGTGAGTCAGGAAGAAGATTTAGCCTGAACATAGGCACATAAAAGTGGCTGTGAGGCAACAGCAGCAGAGATGTTACACAATCAGGGAAGAAAGGTTACACAACAGGAAGACTTGGCACCCGACGCTCATCCTGCATGGCGCGAGGCCACTGCCCTGCTATTGCTGAGCTTCGTTCTTAAGGTGCTTTGGGGCCTTTTATTGTTTGCTTCTAAAGCACCTTTGGCTTCCTAAGATACTCAGCACTTTATGCATGATCTAACTACATTATAACACATGAAGAACGAGTAGTTCTAGGATCCTACTTTACAGATCAGGAAAATGAGGGCAAGACATATCAAGTGTGTCACCTTAATACATATTTATCAACACATGAATCATACCTATAAGATAAAGACTTCAAATGCAGGCCAAAATAAACCAAAATTGTATAAAATGGAGAAGGAGAAAATTACACGACATCACCCTCCATCCAATATCTTGAGAAGGACAGCATGCTTAATAAAGGGCAAACGCAGAAGAAAAAGGCTCTTGATGAGCTGGATGGACACAGTGGCTGCGACCAAGGTCAAGCACAGCAACCATTGTACGGGTGGTGCCGGACTGGGCAGTGTTTCGTTCTGTTGTACTTAGGGCTGATGTGCGTCGGGACAGACTCAAAGGCACCTAACAACAACAATAACAACAACATCCATTCAATGAGCTACTACAGCATTTAAAGTCATGCCCAACGTAGAGCATGCCAAGGGTGCCAAATTTGATCAGTGTTTCCATAGTCAATCCATACTCTGTGGCAGTGGTTCTCAACTTTCCGAATGCTGCGGCCCTTTAATCCAGTTCCTCAGGTGGGGGTGACCCCCCAACATAAAATTGTTTTTGTTGCTACTTCATCACTGTCATTTTGCTAATGTTATAAATCGGGCGACCCCTGTGAAAGGGTCATTTGACCCCCAAAGGGGTCACAACTCACAAGTTGAGAACTGCTGCTCGATGGCAAAGCTTCATGGAGAAACATGAACCTGTTATTCAGGGCAGAATCTAACCTAAGACAAGAAACTGAAAATCAGACTTATGATTATTTGTAAAGATGGAGCCTAAGACTTGTTAATTATGAAAGCATTCATTTCATGCATGATGGGAATAAGTACACATTTGATTTGATCCCAGCAGAATAGCTGATTAAGTAGAAAATATCTCTAAGTAAAATATTAACTTATAAGGTGAATTAATAGGCATTTTTAGGGCAAGAGCCACCCAGTAGCAAAATACTGGTTCTAGAATACTATCTGATAAATACTGTTCTGGAATAGATGATTTATCAGGCACGTTCAAGTCCTCAGAATGGATTTCACCACTTCATACCACTACTGGATGGGCCAAGAATGGGTCTTGATACACACATTATTTCTCAAGTCCAGAAAATGTTAAGCAATACCTATTGGCTAATTGTTTTGATTTCACAAGACATAAAGGAATCTGAACATAATCTATAAATTTAATATACACAAGTGATATTAAAAAAAGCAAACTCGCTGCCATTGATTTGCAGCTGACTCATAGTGACACCCCCATAGGTTTCTGAGACTGTAACTATCTACAGGAGCAGAAAGCCCCTTCTTTCGCCTGGGCAGTTGCCGGTGGTTTCAAACTGCTGACCATGTGGATTACAGCCTAACGTGTGCAATAATAAAAATTATTTCCCCCTCAAGAAAATACCGGTTGCTTTTCAAAGGTATTAACTGGAAAAAATGGTTTCTCATGAATATGAAAAACTTGAATGTCTTCAAATAAGGTGCAAAATGTATATGTCAAACGCTGATGCTATGAGTAAACATATTTGAATAAGGACGTGCGAGTCGTGCTGTCTTTTGTTGGGATCCCTGATCAGGTTTGACCTTGGTATAAAGAGGCAACTTCAAGAAGTGAAGTCACTGCATTCCAGCAACCGTGAAGATGGCGCAGGAGTGGGCAGTGTTTTGCTCTGATGTCCAGAGGGCCTCCACGAGCCAGAACCACCTTGACAGGACCTGCCAAGAACAAGGGAGAGCCTTGTCTCTGACCCCACACTTTCAATCAACAGGGTGACTTGCAGGAGACCTCGCTAAAAGGGAAATGATCTGACACCACTTCCTCCAGGACAGTATTGCTGCTCAACAAGGACTGTGGAGAAAAGCAAGGTGAAGACCCTATGACCTTCCACCGCCTCCTGAGCAGCTCATGTGCACGGCTGCCAGGCTCTTCTGCCCCCAGGGTCTGCAGAGCCTTGACCATGAAAAATCAGTGAAGAGAAGGTCTGCGTGCAAGGGGGTCAGCACAGCCTCTGCAGGGGTGTCGTCTAATGAGCCCTCCTGAAGAAGGCCCTGCTCTCAAAAACCATAGGCTCAAGGTCTGCAAGGGGCGGGGAGACGATTCCCAGGGGGCCTGGTTTCAGTGATGCCTACAGAAAGGTTTCTGTTCCTCATGACCTTTTGCAAGAGATTCCAAAGCATAAAAAGACATATTCAGCTCAATTAAGTCTCATGTGGCTCCACAGACATAAGTAAGTCACAAAAGGAAAAAATATATACTATATAATAATAACACATAGCAGAGATGGCCATTCAGGGTAGACCCTACTGGACCTCCATGGAACAAATCAATTGATAAGGCAATACTCTTGGTATCAATCAACCAGATACAACAAAGCTTCCCAGACAGTGGTTCTGAACCAACCTTCCTAATGCCATGACCCATTAATACAGTTCCGCATGTTGTGGTGACCCCCCGATCATAAAATTATTTTCATTGCTACCTCATCACTGTAATTTTGTTACTGTTATGAATTGGGCAACGCTTGTGAAAGGGTCATTTGACCCCCAAAGGGGTCGTGACCCACAGGTTGAGAACCGCTGTTCTAAGACAACTTGAAATTTGAGAGTCGCTAAGTACAAGTACTCTCCCTCAAAATTCCCTTCCTCAACCCCCTCTGCCTTAGGGAAGTGTGGACTTATGATACGCCCAGCACAGGGATCAGTACGGAGGAAAGTAAATGTGAGGGAGAACAAGACGCAGTCTTTGATATCCAGGATGCTGTCAGTTACTTAGGAGCTCTGGTGGCATAGTGGTTACTCGTTGGCTACAATCCACAAGGTCTGCAGTTCAAAATCACCAGGCCCTCTATGGGAAAAGATGGGGGCTTTCTTTGGAAACCAACAGGGGCAGTTCTACCCTGTCCTATAGGGTGGCCACGAGTCAGCATTGACTGGATGGTGGTGAAGGAGTGATTGTTTACTTTGAGAGACAGTGGACAGAATCTGCCACCCATGACCACACTCAGGCTCACAGACACCAATCTAGAACACCATGAAACCACCCATGTAAGGGGACATGAAACATTCATACTAAGGAACTTAGCTCCATTCCAGCTACATTTCATATCTTAAAGTCCAAGGATAAATAAAATCTTTGGTCACTTCTCTCCAGCGGAAGAGTTATGGATCTGGTATTTTGCAATTTTAAATCGCTGAGTCCTCTTTCAAGAAGACACACGGAAAACATATAGGAACAACTACATTCACAAAAAGCTTAATACTCAGTGTCCCTGAAGTCCCTTTGGATTTCTAGGGCCTGCATATACTGAACCCAGTCATGACTGCCCAAGGTTACAGTAGTCACGCTGCCTGAAAATGGAGACGGAGCCGTGGTGGCACGGGGAGGGTGGTGGTGGTGGTGGTGGTGTTACTCACTGAGCTGCCAACAGCAAAGTCATCCGCTGCGGCCTGCTCCCATCGCGGCTCAGAACACGGACAGGGTGCGTTCAATGGCAGTGCAATTCTTTTTTCAAGAACAGAAAGCATAGCTATCTGCCTAAACAGGATACTCACGCGACAGTTTGGGGACAGCATCTCGGTGCTTGATTAAAAGGAAAATAACGCTTTAGGATCAACAACTCACCTGACTGACATCTAGTCACTCTGACTGATGGCGGCCCTACCCGTAGAACTGCTTCTGGAGGTTTCCAGACCACAGCTCTCCACGGGAGTAGAAAGCCTCGTTTTTCTCCCAAGGATAGGCTGGTGGTTTTCAACTGTTGACCTCATGGCTAAATATGCACGGTCTGGTTTCTTATCTCAGCTGTAACTCTTCTGAACACATCAGTTTTAGCCATGTACTTTGTCTACAGGCCAACATGAATATGACAGAACACTTCTCACCAGGAGTAAAACTGTAGCGTCTCTACAAATACTCTATAGTCTCTTAATATGACTGTGCTTATGTTATCGCACCCTTTCTTGTTTCCCTTTAACAGTTTTTCGGTAAAAGCTACTTTAAAAAATTTAGCTGCCATAAAAATAAAGACACATTAACAAGAGCTCAACTTTCTCATCTGCCTCCTTCCCAGAAACTGAGTTTAAAGGTTATTTCAGGATTCTACACTGAGCTGTTACGCCAAATGAGGGGCAGGATCCATGGAGGTTATGGGCATTTCATGTGAGCCTAGATGGTACAATCAAATAAGGGGACCCAATGCTACACATATCTTCTTCCCAAACTTTATGGATGAATTGGGGCTTCAGGGGAATTTTCCCGGGACTCTTTGTTTTCGTTAATCATTATGTTCCCACTAAAATTTCCCAATTTCAACGACCCTTTTCTAGGAAGATTTCTTAATCTTAGCACTTAAGGAAACTGACATAGATGGTAGTTGGTTGAACACCATGTTTAACTGATTGGTTCCCAATATAAAAGTAGTGCTCTGGGATGCGCGAATCTCGAGATAATTTACATAATTCTTTAAAATGAAACACTCCTGATGGTAAACTGTTTGAATTCTGTATCTCCAACTAAATGCCAAAGTAAACAAATGCACACCAGAATAGGTGAGCGGAGAGAGTTGGGGGAACGTTTCACAGGAGACAGAGAGCATGGGGCTCGAGTTCTAGACTTGACATGGGCCTGTGGCTGAGAAGGAGTTTCTGGGTGGCCCTAACGGTTAAGCGCCGGACTATAAGCTGACAGGTTGCTGGCTCACGTGCATCCAGAAACAAGGCATCCAAATCTGCTTCTGAAAGGCCAGTCTTGGAAATGCATGGAGCAGTTCCTGTCTACACTGCGGGAGCTGCCATTGAGAAGGAATCTCCTGGACGTCAACCAACAGCAACTACACCAGATGCGGGTAGGCAAGAGGGCCGTTCTAAGAGAGAGAGGAGATGTTTGAACGTGATGACAGCTATTTCCTGCCCTACATGGTCACTTTGCTTGATTCCTTCGTGTGCTGGGCAGCTGGAATTGGCTCCATCATGAGCTGGAAGCCACACGAGGGAGGCTTCTGGAAGTCATACCGTGTAGTATGCAGAGTGCTGCGAACATGGTTTGGGCTCTTGCTCTTCTTTGTCTAGTGTGCACAGAGTATGTCGAGAGCTGTGACCCAGCTCTGCCCCAGAAGCCTCTCCATCGAGACAGCACTTTGGGACTGTCAGTGTGACACAGGGCTACAAGTAAGGATTCTGAGTTCACTTCTCAAGAACATAGTGTTTAGGGGCAGATATTGAAGCCACTGTTTTGTGTTTCCATACACAGTATGGGAGTGACGGAAACCCGTGCATTACAGATATTTGGTAAAGATTCCATAGGCAAAGCTGAGCACAGTGTTGGGTAAGTAACCAGAATTCAGAAACACCAGTGGAGTTTATTTAAGATAAAATTCCAAAAAACAACAAAACCACAAACTCACTGCCAGCAAGTCAATTCTGACTCTGAGCAACCTTAAACCACGTGCTACCGCAAGGAAATCTAAGGTGCGCATCCACTTTGGTGACAGGACAGAAGGGGAGTTCCGATGTGGATAAGGAGATAGAACCTTTGCAATTTTAGTTTTCTTCTAGGTAAAGCTATTGCTTGAAAAACAAGACACGCGGATGGAACACTAGTAAGAAAGAGCCCTTGGAGGGTGTCCAGAAATTGAACTCCAGAGTTGTTTACACACCAGACGTTTCCCAAATATTCTCAAACACACTCACTAGTTTTCAATGCTTGCCAACTCAACAGCTGTGTACGAGGTTTTCCCTGTGTGTCTCGTCCTGAGCAAGGTGTTGTGGACGTAGTGATGAATGAGTCAGTGTTACGATCTAGGTGAGAGGGACTAAAGGAATGTAAGAAATATTTCATAGATAGTATTTATAGAGTGCTCTGGGAGGAGTTCCTTCAGCTATGTGACATCATCCTGTCCTTTGCCTCTGGGGCGCGCATGCATTTAAGCTGCTCCAATTCCCTAAAGAGATGGAAGGCCTTAGCTCATCGTTTTACCATTGCCCCTGTTTTTCACCCAGCGACTGTTACTTTGAGGCAGGTGTAAGCTTAGCCGGCAGTAGGACTACAGATTCATGGGGTTTCTGTAGATTCACGAATGTGCCAAGGTTAGTTAGCTGTTGTGATCGGCATAATTCTGATCGGATGATCAGACAAGCAGCTCCTTGTTGCAGCTGCTTGCCGGGTGCCAGAAAACGGCACGTCCTGCCATATTTGCAGATGACATTGGTTCTGAATCTTCACATATTTGGAGAACTCTGAAAATCCAATCCAAATCTTCTCATATTAATCGAAAAATGCAAAGGGATAGGCAATACGCATCCCATGAATACATTCAGCACTCTTTTACACACTGCAATTTCCTGCAAACGTTTGACCTGGAGCCCCCAAATATACAGTTTTATAAATGAGAACTATTTCACCTGGCTGGAGATTCACTGCTGATAGAAAATAACAACCCCCCACACACCAA
This sequence comes from Tenrec ecaudatus, assembly GCF_050624435.1. NCBI lineage: Eukaryota > Metazoa > Chordata > Mammalia > Afrosoricida > Tenrecidae > Tenrec > Tenrec ecaudatus. The sequence goes on from NC_134534.1 coordinate 32,001,754, forward strand.
AAAGGCCAAATCCTTTACCACCAAACTGGTTCTGACACACAGAACCCCTATAGGACAGAGCAGCATTGCCCCACAGGGCCTCCAAGGCTGCATGGGCCTGTGCTGTCACATCTTTGTCCCTGTGGAGGGGGAGTGGTGGGTTTGAAACACTGTCCTTTCTGTTAGCTGTCAAATGTTTAACCACCGTCATACCATGGCTCTCTAGAGAGAACACACTACCTTCATTCATCCTTCTGTTTTAATCTTTAAAAATATATCTCTTCATGTTTTCATTTCAGCTTTTCAAATATAGCATTTTTATAGCTGTCTCCACTGTGACCTCATAATTTTCCTGTGATCTCCCTCTTCCAGTGAGAGATTAGAAAATGTTTAGACATAAAGTCTGACCAAGGCAAAAGGGAAATTAAAATGGAAATCCCCCTGTGTGACCAGAGGGGACCATGGCTGGGTGAAAGGGAGCAGGCCCTGTCATTCACATAGCCATTGAACCTGAACCTAGTCTCTTGACGTCTCTGGATCCCAGTCTGCACATTTTGGAAAGGCGCGTGACTTGTGAGATAATTGCCGTGACATAAAATGAATGGCACTTTTCTTTGTACACTTCACAAATGCATGGCAATTCTACCGTGTTAGACCTTGGGGAAGCAGTGATAACTTGTAAGCCCTTCAGAGAGGTCGCAATGCAGCACGCGATTGAAGTGGATCTTCACCGTACAAGTTGAGCATGTCATTGAGTGGACTTAAATTCAGTGGGATTCGCTGTATCGAATGCAGAGGGCTGCAGGAAGCTCAGGTTGTGGAGTGTCAAGCAGCCTCGAGCTGATCCTCAAGCAGTGAAACCCTACAAAATGACATGTTGAGTGAGCATCTATTTTATTGAAACATAAAGCCTGAAAGTTTCACTCCTTCTCTTCCAATAATTTATCACCTGTAACGAGCATCATTAAATAAACCTACCTTCCTTTACCTATTGATATCCAATACTACCTATCGAAACCGATTTTTCTACAAATTAGCCCAGGTTCTTCTGTCCTACTGGCCTGTGGGTTGGTACTACATGAATGTGCTGTTGTGCTGATTATGGGATGTTCACTGTTTGCTTTAGTAGCTGGAAAGACAAAATAATGCTCATTGCTCTCACCATAATTTCACATACTTCTGGCTTGTATAATTTCTAGTTTTAGAAAAAACGAAAACTCTTATCTCATTGCCACTGTGTTGACTCTGACTCACAAGAGCCCCGCAGGACACGGCAGAACTGCCCCGTAGGTTTCTGAGCCTGTAACTCCTTAAGGAAGTAGAAAGCTTCTTCTTTCTCCCACGGAGCGGCAGGCGGTTTCAAACTGCTGACCCTGTGGTCAGGAGCCCAATGAGTGATTAGATTTTCTAATTTGCTATTTATAATGATTATGTGTATGCTGGTTCTAGTCACTTTATTAAATTAACCCATTAGTTCAATCGGCCTTTTAATTGCATGTCTTGGTTGTTCCAGTTATACAACCCTCCTATTGAAAATGGCAATATTGTTTGCCTTTCGATAGCTATCTTTCTGCTTTCTATTGTAAATTATATTCCATATAACGAAAGACTGATTCTCAATGAGTGGTGGGTAACTTTGCCGTCCATGGAATACTTGGAAATGTCTGGAGAGACACGTGTGGGTGAGAGACAATGGAGCTGGGGGTTACTGACATCTAGTTAAAGAGATGAAGGCTGCACCGGACAGTCTGGCACCCTCCCACCGCTAAGATTCACTTGGAGCAAAATGGTCCTTGTACCGAGGTTGAGCCACTGTGGCCTAGAACTTGCAGACAATAAGAACTAACAGTGGTAAAGGAGGGCAATGTGGACATGCTCCTATAGAATCACTTCAGCAATAATAGATGCTAACGAACTCCTTCAAATCTAGGCGACCAACTATTCCCTACAGGCAGTTGCAAAAGCCATCTCACCACCTCCTTCCAGGGCAGCCACAGTGTTAAGTGACCGTAGATACATTAGAGCCAATCTAAAGCGATCTTGTCAGACAGTCAACAAAGTCCAGGGCAGCCTGAAACTGTTCATACAAAACTTTCAGAATTGATATTAAACTTCAGCATTCCGACTTTTTCTGTTATTTTTATTTGTAATGGAAAACATAGAAACTTGTACATAGATGTCAGTCAACAACACAAAACAACAAAACAAAAACAACTGTACAAAGACCAGCACTCCTTTTTCCATGATTCCGTGCTTAAGTGCGCATACACACACACACACACAGTATATGTGTTAGGTTAATTTACAAGAATATGCTTACTAGCTCCTATCACCCCAATCTAAAACAAAATGGATATGCAAATATCCTTTACTTTTCCAGAGTTCCCTTTGAGCCATTTCCCTTTTATAAAAGATTGGCATTAGTGCCTATTAGTACCTGACAAAGAAAGAAGGAAGGAAGGGAGGGAGGGAGGGAGTGAGGGAGGAAGGAAGGGAGGGAGTGAGGGAGGAAGGAAGGAAGGAGAGAAAGAAAGAGGAAACTGGAGTTTTCTGTTGGATTTGTAGAGAGCCTTTAAGGAGGCATGGCACCTGGCGCTGTAAGAGGAGCGACACCAAGCGCCTTCCGTGGGAATTACACTGTCATATCCTGTTTCTACCTTGGCGTGATGGTTATGCATAGGGCTGCTGACTTTTTCCAAACCTCCAGCGGTTCCTCAGAAGTCAGATGAGGCTTCTATTCCGGTGAATAATCAGTCTCAGAAACCCTTCGGGCAGGTCCACCCTGTCCTGCTAGGGTCACTGTGAGTAGGAACCCGCTCGAAGGCAGTGAGTTTGGGGTTTGGTGTACTTATGAAATCATCAGCTTTTACTAGTTAGTCTTTTAGGTTTGTGTGTGTAGGTTATTCTTTTTTGGGGGGGGGGTGTTTCTGGATACATTCACAACTGTTCCCCATATAAATTCATGGAAATTGCTTTATTATGCCGTTTTGCCTTAGGAGAGCTTTCATAGGGACTTTCTATTTTTTGGATAGTAGAGGAACCTGTCTCCAAGGCATGTCCACACTCAGGGTTAACATTTTACCTTCAAAAACAAGATCCACTACAATAATATGAAAATATATTCCTGTTTACCCCTTTATGGGGTCAGATTTGCTAACAAAAATGCTCAGGTACTTCCTTACTACCCGTGTTTTGCACCTCTCCTCCCCCCTGGGTCTTCCTGATCTAACAAAAGCACCATTATATAAATGTAAAACACAGGCTTGTTTCCCTACAGTTAGAAGCAGGAGGAGAATAAACAGAGAATCACTTTGGATGTTTAATTCCCTCCACATTGTTTAAGCTGGCGCTCTAGGGGAAATTCAAGCTTCTGTCTACTACCTATCTCAGTTGGCCAATGTGATCTTTCTTGTAGGGAGACCCCTGCTTGCACTTTTACCTATGAAGACCCAGAGGACTGTAAGTCTCAAACCCATATCTCCCCAAATACCTCTTTCTGTTTTCTCAATTCTGTTCTGAAGGATCCTCTGATTTCCAGATTGGTGCTAGCCACCGAGAGGAAGCTTCTATGAAACAGTGACGTGTTGGGGACAGTCTCTTAGAGTTAGTGCAGATTGTGTAGTCTCAATCCATTTACCAAGAAAAAGCCATGGTCATGGGGGAAATCTCAGAATTGAGACTCTTTAGGAATCAAAAGTGCAACAAATGAATCATGGACAAAAAAAGGAATTCCCATGCCTTTAATCCTTCTCAAAAACGGGAGGGTAATTGACCTATACCATATGGGGGCTTTAAAAAGTTCATGGAAAACATATTGTTAATAACAAGGGGGTGGGGGTCGGAGCAGAGACCCAAACTCATCTGTAGACAATAGGACATCCCCTCACAGAATGGTCATATGGAAGTGATGTCAGGGCACAGTATAGCATTGATGAAAAACACAATATTCTCTGGTTCTTTAAGGTTTTCTCACCCCCACTATCATGACCGCAGCCCTGCCTTTTAGTTCTGGTTACATCAGAGCATGAACACTGGTACAGAAAAGAGCTCATTACACATGGAATCCAGGTCAGACAAACCTCTCAGGTACAAAAATGGGAGTAGTGACACCAGGAGGGGGGAAGGTAGAGGGAGAAGGGGGGGGGGAGAGGGAACTGATCACAATGATCGACAAAGAACAACCCCCCTCTCCAGGAGAATGAACAACAGAAAAGTGGGTGAAGGGAGACAGCAGTAGGTGTATGATATGAAAATAATGATTTATAATTTATCAAGGGGTCACAAGGGTGGGAGCAGGGAGAGGGAGGGAAAAATGTGGAGCTGATACCAAGGGCCCAAATAGAAAGTAAATGTGCAGAAAATGATGGTAGCAACATGTACAAATATGCTAGATATAATTGATGTATGGACTGTTATAAGAGCTGTAAGAGCCCCCAACAAAATGATCCTAAAAAAATCATGGAAAATTAAATTTTAAAATGATGTATTTTTTCCAGAAAGATTTTTTCTCTCAAATGTTTTTTTGACATATCTTAGTCATTCTAATATATCTCTTCCCTTCCCTTACAGTTCCTTTGTTCAAGGCCATTGGGTGGAGAACCATCAATGCTACCAACTCCCCTCTCCCCTTCACTTCCAGTCCCCTCTGGGAACTGTTAATCCTGTCAGTGTCTCCGAGGGGTCATCTTTCTGAACACCACGTACCAAACAATCTTAAATGAACAGCACTAGTCTAACATGACTAATGAGGTATATCACATGCAGACCACAACAGTAAGGGGAAGAAACCTTCAACTAGAGGACAGTTAGTTATGTGGCTCATCAGTTCCACACTGCACCCTGGATCTATCCTCCGTTGTGTGAGGCCCTACTAAGAGGGACTGTCTAATTGTCTCACTGGTGGACTTTGGATCTACACTCCATCCAGTCCCCTTCATATCAATTTGGATGCATGTTTTTTGAATTTGTGATACCTTTGCTGTTGACATCTCATGGTCACACAGGTTGGTGTGCGTCTTCCATGTGGGCCTTGTTGCTTCCCTGCTAGATAGTTACTTGTTAACTCCAGGCCTTTAAGACCCCAGACACTATAGCCTTTGATAGCAGGAACCTTTTGAAGCCCCTTCCTTGTACCTACTTATGAAAGAGAGAGCAAACTACAGATGGTGAGGAGTTGCTAATTCAGGATCATTGGAAATTCCAGAATTAAATTACACTGCATTTTATTCCTCCCCCAGTACCCTCCGCCCGCCCCCCACCCCCATTTCAAGACCCTAAACTTCCAGCCAAGCAATGTGAAATTCAGTGTCTCTCCCCAGGGACTGCCTGCATTTTGTTTTCTGGTTATGACTAACAGCAGGATATATCTGAAACGTCTATTTAAATAGATCCCCTTTATATGCAATGTTATCAGAGTCTTCCAGAAGGAGATGTGAATTTTAAACAGGAACAAAGTCTAACCCCAATAGAAAATTTACTAAGACAAAATAATTTTTAAATGTATATAGGCTGTCCCTGGGTTCCAACAGTTCAATTTACACACAGCTACCACTTGGCTTTTTATTAATGTGATATAAATGTGCCTCACTTGGAAACAATGGAAACAACCCCACTGGGAAGCCCTTTTCCTTCACCTTTGCTTGTTTGCCTATATAAGGGAGTATAAAAGCGTTTTATCATTTGTCCATGCATTTAGGCAAAAACATAGATTGGGAAGGAAAATTGAGTCTTTTTCCCAATAATATGAACTTTTTAGGTTCCTAATAAGAATTCGGAACTGTTGTGCTGCTAACCATAGATCAGCAGTTCAAAACCATCAGCCTTTAGTGGTTGGGCTGAGCTGAGGTAGGCCGGGGCCACTTCCCTGCATGTCCCGAACGTCAGCAAGTTTTCCCCAGGGATGCCTGACTCCCTGATAAGCGGACACCCTGCCTGCCAGAGCTGATCAACTGTATCCTGCACCTGACCGCTGACCTCCTAGGCCATAAACCTTGTTGCTGACATCCTGGGCCATAAACCTTCCCCTGCAGTGCAGGACCTCCCTCTCCCTGCTCCCCTTTAAAGCTCTGGGCCCCCAAACAGATCCCGCGATTCCCCTGGGCTACTTGCTAGACCACGGGGCTTCACCTGGGAGCTCCTCGCTAATAAAGCTATTTCTGTTTCTGCTCTACCTTTGTCGTACAGTTATCTTTGTCCATCTCTCTGTGCCTCAGTTTACCTTTCACTCGTCCTGTGCCTGAGTTTCTCTTTATATTTAGAGCAGTGGTTCTCCAGCTTCATAATGCCGAAACCCTTTCATACAGTTCCTCATGTTGTGGTGACTCCCCAACCATCACATTATTTTCATTGCTACTTCATCACTGTAATTTTGTTACTGTTATGAATCGGGTGACCCCTGTGAAAGGGTCGTTCAACCCCCAAACGGTTTAAGAACCACTGATTTAGAGAAAGACAGGGCTTTCTACTCTTGTAAAGAGTTTCAGTCTAGGAAGCCCCCAGGGGCAGTTCTACCCTGTCCTATAGGGTTGCTTTGAGTCAGTGTATACTTGATGACAATGAATGAGAATCTCCTGTTTATCAAGGTTTGCCTCGATTCAAAATTCACAAGAATTGTTTCTTTGAAGATTTAAAACAAACCAAACAAAAAACACTGCTCAGAGGGGAGAAATGTACCTGAGTCATTAACTTGTTTCATTTTACAATTTTATGCTAAGGCATAACAGTTAAGCATTCTTGCACTAGCTGAAAGGTAGATCGTCCAAACCTACCCAGAAGCACATCGGAAGGAAGGATTAGCAATCTGAATCCAAATGGTACCAGGCCAGAACTCCCCATACAGCAGTTCAACTATGCCCGAGTAAGATCACCATTAGGCAGAAGTGGCTCAACAGCAGCTAACGATAATCACAGTAAGGCATGGATATATCTTTAGCTGCCAAACAAACCTCAACCAAACTCACTGCCATCAAGTTGATTCCAACTCACAGTAACCTACAGGGCAGAGTAGAACGATCCCTTTGGGTTTCTGAGAATGTAACTCTTTCCAAGAATAGAAAGCCTCATCTTTTTGAAGTAGAGCTATTGGGGGTTAGAACTACTGACCTTGCAGGGTTGACAGCACAGCTCAACTACTAGCTGCCAAACAGTCTTCCTAAATGTAATGGATGATTTTTAGAGTGATCTCCTGGGGAGATCATCTGCCGACTTATTAAAATTGTGAAATAATTTGTTCTCTTGGTAAAAGAAAGGATCATTCAATCCACTGAAAGAAGTGAGACGAAGTAGATAGACCACTGCTTTTGTTTAGAAGAGACTCAACTCCCGTTCTACGCATCACTGACTGTGAAGTCTCACGCAAGCTGTTTGGCCCATCTGTTCCTTAGTTGGGAGCCCTTTTGGAGCAGTGTGTTATGAGTTCGAAACCACCAGTCCCTCTGAGGGAGGAAGATGAAGCTTTCTCCTCCCACAAACAGTTCTAGTCTCTGAAACCCACAGGGGCAGCTCTACTCTGTCCTTTAGGCTCACAGTGAAACAGAAGCAACTCAATGACAGTTTTAAATGCTTTCGTTTTGCTGATTTGTAAATGAAGATAAAATCGCATCACTCACAGAGTATACTTGAGATCAAATGGAAAGACACAGGCAGAGGCCTAGAACAAATGCCAAACAATAAACAGTGGGTCCAGATAAAAATATAGGTATCTTATCCCTACTTCATAGAATGTGTTTCTTCACCATCCCCTTTGAGCTCTCTGCTTATTCCTGGCATCTCCCCTGCCTTTCACAGTGGACTGCCTTCTCTTTTAACCACTCAGTGTAAACCTACAGCCTGCTCACCAGCCCCCAACCCCCACTGAAATCGACTGTTTTCATGGCTCATCACATCTCAGGGAATGGTGTCTGTGCTTTTAAGACGGCACCTACCGCTCTGCTCAATTCTGCTTCACCGAAGGTGCTAGTAAATAAAACATCAAAAGTTGCACCTGTGTCCTCCCCAGAGGAATTAATATTTCTTTCTCAAAAGTTATTGTCTTTATTTTATCCCTGGCTATTGGTGTGACTCAAAGGACGCCCTGCACAAAACACGCCATTTCCAAAACCATTGCCTGTATAAACCCACTGTTACAGCCACTGTGTTAATTCAACTCATTGAGAGTCACCTTCTGCCCCAACATGAAATCCTTTGGGACAGGTCTTTGCTAATAACATGTTCAATGTATATGATTCTAAAAGGAGAAATATTTGGGGATTGATATGGTTTTATGATGTCAAGTGCTTTAATTGAGTCATGTACCTTTCACCTTTTCACCATTAAACATCCATTTTCAGTAACTAATATAAAGGACAATAATTAATTTTATTTCCTGAAAAATGCTCAGGAGAACATGCAGCATGAATTGATGGGGCTAAAACAATTCCCAATTGGTTCTCTGTGTCACCACCCTAGAGAACCCTGGAAAGGTAACACATGGCTGCGTTCCAATAAAATTTTATTAATAGACATTGAAAAAAAACAGATTGGGAATACATGACTTCTGTCTGGTGCATCCACATATAAAATACCATCTCAGGAGTACCACTGTGTCAACTTATTTCATATTAATGTAATAGCTCTTCTATTTATTTTATATATTTACCACTTAGTAAGTGTCTAAACATACTTTGAAGTATTGTAAAAACATGAATTACCATATGCTAGTAATCTTACTAAAAATCAATAACAAAATACAAAACACATAAACTAGATGGTATCAACTCAATTCTGATACCTGGTGACCCACGTATTTCAGAGTAAAACTGTGCTCAGTAGCTGTGAACTTTTGGAAGCTGGCCCTTGTTTTTCTTCCTAAGTGATTCTGGGTAGATTTGAACCACAAATTATTTAGTTAGCAGCCAATCTTGTGTGTGTGTATGTGTGTGTGTGTGTGTGAACTAAAACACTGGACTCACTGCCATCACGTCGATTATGACACACGGTGACCCTAGAGGACAAAGTAGAACTGCCCCTGTGGGTTTCTGAGGCTGTAACTTCTCATAGCAGGAGACAGCTCCATCTCTCTCCCAAGGAGCAGCTGGTGGTTTCAAACTGCTGACTCTGAGGTTAGTGACCCAGCTCATAACCACGATGCTACGAGGGCTCCTCAGGATGCCCTCAGCTATTATGAGTCATGTTACTTGTTGTCACGGGAGCCCTGGTGGCTCAGTGGTTGGACACTCAGCTGCTGACTGAAATGTTGGCTCTGGAGACTCTCCAGTCCAGTTCCTCAAGAGAAAGACGTGGCAGTCTGTTTTCAGAAAGATCACACCTTTGGAAAGCAGGCAGCCCATTCCATTCTTTCTTGTCGGTTAAGGATGAGAGGGAATCAGGTGGTTGTTGTTGTTTTTAATATGTTAACAGTTGTGAGTGATGTCATTTTATCTGGCTCGCTATCAATGTCCACAGCAGCAGCAGTGAAGAATTCAAATGACAAATTGCCTTGGGCAAACCTGCTGTAACACTAAAAAAAAATACAATTTTTCAAGTTCACAAAACAAAGATGCCGTTTGATGACTAAGATGAATCTGACTCAAACATTGGTCTTTTCAGTTATCTCATGGACACAGATGTTGGAAACTGAGAGGAAGAAAGAAGAAAAAATGCTGTTTGGCTGTGGTGTTGGTGAAGAATATGAAATCCACCATGGAGGGCCACAAGACGATAGCCGGAATGATCCTTAGACGCAAGGCCGGCCAGAGGTGGACTGGCTTATTTCGGGCACATTATCAGAAAAGACCTGTCACTGGAAAAGGACATCATGGCTGGTGAAGATGACCAACAAAAGCAAAAGCGACCCTCGAGGCGAGGGCAGCTGGGGGCACGGATGGCCATGGGGATGTGCTAGAATGAAGGGCAGTCCACTCGGGCGTCCAGCACCATACGAACACAGGCTCCCTGGCTATCTGACACAGACCTGAAAAGCGATGCGAACATCAGCAAGGGCTTGTGCAAAAAAAGTGGATGAAATAGGAATGTCTTCTTTTAGAAGAGGAAACATAATCCATCAGACGTTGGCTTCAAACCGTATTTTTCCAGTTTGTCTTGCTTTATGCTGGTGTCGTTATGATGGGGCCAGGTCTAACTCAGACAGACCTGTGCACAACTGAAGCAAGCACTGCCTGGTCCTGGCTCGCCCTCAGTCATCGGTCTAGTTGGGCCCTTGGTTTGCAGCCACTGCGTCCATCCATCTGGTCGAGGGTCCTCATCTTCCACACGGACCCTCTACTTTGCCAGGCATGTTGCCTTTCTCTGGGAGCTGGCCTCTCCTGATCACATGTCCAAAGTCTACAGACAAAGTCTTACCATCCTCTGTCCCAAGGACGTTACTTCTTCTCCAAGGCTGATTTATTTGTTCTTCTAGCACTTTGTGGTGCTTCTCATATTCTCTGCTAACAAACTAACCTGAAGGCATCAATTCTTTTTCAGTCTTCCTTATTCGGCGTCCAACTTTCACATGCATGTGACGTGATTGAAAACACCAGGGCTTGCGTCAGGTACACCTGAGTCCTCAATGTGCCATTCTGGCTCTTCAACACTTTAGAGGTCTGGGGCAGCAGATCCACCCAGTGCAGTGTGTCTTCTGATCCCTTCACTACTGCTTTCACAGAGCATTAATTGTGGATCTTCTTGATACTAAGGTGAAAATCTATCTTCCTGGAACCTCTACCAACTGCTTTCAATATTCTCCGCTAACAAAATAATCTGAAAACATCAATTCTCCTTCCGTTTCTTTAGTCAATGTCCAACTTTCACACACATGTGAGGTTACTGCAAAAATCAGGGCTTGGGTCAGGTACCCTTGATTCTTCCTCCTAGACTGGCCAACAACTTTGATGTATCCCCGGGTTTCTGATAGCCTAAGATGATATCCGCTTGTTTGCTTGCTGAACTCTGGTGGCACGGTGCATTATGTATTACACGACTAACCACAAGAACAGTGGTTCAAATCCAATTGCTGCTTTGCCGGAGAAAGATGGGGCTTTTTGATCCCATAAGGAATCAATCCTCAGATTGATTCCTGTCCCCACAGGAACAGTTGTGCTGTGTGGCTGTGAGTCAGAATGGCCTCATGGAAGTGTGTGTGTCACAGTGCTTCCCTCCCAATCAATAGGCTGCAACCAACATCTGTGAATCTTTTTGTTTCCTTTACCCCAACTGTTTTTAAATCTGTTTTTCAACAATGGGATTTTGTTCAAACAAAGAGAAGAAATTGACATTTAAACTTAATTAGTGTTAACTTTTTCGTTTGAGTGAATTGTGTAAGGTTTAATTCATTACTATATATGCTAATTTTTTCAGTTTGAGTATTTGAAGGAGAACCTGTCATACCTGGTGTCTCTCAACACTGCCTCTATTAATAAGCACCTTCACTGTATCAAAAACACTGGTAAAATTTGAATGGACACAGCCCTAAATTAAGTTCTAGTGGCCAGCATTAGGGACCACTCTGCATGGCGATTCTGCATCATTCACTATCCGCAAGGCTGTAAGTGGGCACAGTAACATGTCAAGCATCATTCCCTCTCTTTTAAAATTGACTGCTACGAATTAAAGTGAGGATGGTGTGTTAATCTAGGTAGATTAGAGAAACAAATCCATAGACACTCACATGTGTATTAGAGAGTGTTTTATATCAAAGAGTAAGTGAATATTGAGAAAAACATCCGAGCCCAGTCCAGATCAAGTCCATAAGTCCCATATCGGCCCATATGTCTGATGCCAATCTATAAAGCCCTCTTCAGACTCACGAAACACATGTGATAATGCTGAATGCAGGAAGATCACAGGCCAGTGTGTGGGAAGTCTGTGGATCCAGTGACATTGTAAGCATCTCAGCACTGGCAGGGGTCTCCACATGGCTCCTCCAGGTCCCAGGGCACAGGGTCTATCAGCATAGTGCCATCTGTCTTGTCAGTAAAGTGTCTCTCGGGGCAGGAGAAATGTCTCCCACCTCCAAGGAGGACAACGAGGAGTTCCCAGAATTCTCAGGAGAAGGCTGTGCCCACACAGAGGCCTCCTTGGTGATATCTTGATTGACAGGCCAGACTCCACCCTTCACTCGTAATCCTCTCAAATTGACACCAGATTATGCAACTAACACAGATGGTCTGATTTTGTCTCAGGTACTTTGCACATGTTATCGGAATGGGTCAGTCCTTGGAGATGGTCATCAGACTGAACAGAGAGTCCCCACAGAAGCGAGCGCAGAAGGGTGGTCACAGTGGCTACGTGGACCGTGGCAGTGACTGAAGGGCGCAGGAAAAGGGAGATCTTGGTTCTGTCGCGCATGTGGACACTGAGCGGGAAGGAGCTGGTGGCCTCACATCAGAAACCCTTTCTTTGGCAAGCTGTTAGTGAACTTAGTTTAATCCCTGTTCCCCAAACCAAACAACAAACACACATAAACAAGCAAATGACAGGAGCCCTGTTATGTTTTTGGATATGTATGCACAGAAATAGTTCCCTAACAAGTCCAAAGTCAAATAGTACAACCAGCTTCCAAATACTGTCGATCTCTACTTTCGTTGAGACAATATGAAAATGACTTATTTAGTGTTTCGCTGGGAATAATGCCTTGATTATAAAATGTCTTCAAATACACACATGAGGAGTAAAATTACATGAGCAAGACTAACTGCATAATTATGCCGATCAATTACTTATTATTGTTCCTTAGGAGCCTTGTATGACATGCAGTTTCATCAACCATAGCAACGCTAAGTAATAGTTTTAAGGCACTTTTCAGTTTACATGGAGTTAAATCACCATTAGCTAACCTGCTAACTCATTTGTCACACGAGCAAAACCATGGAAAGAGTGACTTTGATTGAAAGAAGTTAGGCTTTGGAATCAAATGTGGGTTGAAACCCTTGCATTGCACCATTCAAAATGGGTGACCTCGGGAAAGTCCTGGGGTACTTCTGAACCTCGTGTGTGAAAGGGTTATCTTATAAAACAATTGCAATTAAGGTTCTGTGATGATGACGTGAGATGACAATGCCTAGCATGTAGCAGGTTCTTGTAATCCATAACTGTTGGTTTCCTTCTCCGTCCTCCTCACCGTCAAGAAAACAGCTCCGCGTGCGTTATGAAGGCTCACACTGCGCCGTACTGTCTTCAAGACACCTACAAAGCATGCTTTCAGATAAATGTTACACTTGAACCCTATATATAGAGAGATGATGTGTCAAAAATCAATGCTTAGATTCAAAACCATTAAATACCACACAGAAAGAGAAAGCAGCTCAGCGGACATATTCACGAGCAAGGCTCTGAGTCTCCAAGGGGTCCAGGGGGGTGGGGGGAAGAAGGCCCCTCGAATATGCATGTGAGAGTTGCATTCCTGGGTGGGTGAGCAAGGTCACAGGGTCATATATCTGGTTCTTCGGAAGTGTGGGATGGTTTCAAACTCATCTGATTTTCAAGTCCCCTCTTCTCATTACTAAGAACTCCATATGTAAGCGGAGGTCAGCTGGGAGTCTATCTGTGCATGGGTAGTCTCCTTTCCCCGCCAAATTCCACCAGGGCAAAAAGGGCCTCACGCCATCAATTGGTATATCATAAAGCCCACTCCCCCTTATTTATTTCACTCAACTCCCCTCTTCTCTGCATGTCTCTCCCTTCAGGATTCCACTCTGAGCTCTGCTGCTCTCCTTCCACACCCAGAGTATGCTCCTGCTTGTTTTGAACCCATAGTAAGTCTCTGAGATAGTTAAGGTTTATTGTGCCAATCTGGCCAATAAACAAATGTGGGATTAGTTGAAGGGTGGAGGGATAAAAGGGCTCAGTGAGCCTCACCTTTCTTGTTCCCGGGTCTCTTGCTCTCTGATGGTTGTACCAGGGTGCAGCTGCCTTAGCCAGTTCCCTGCTTCATCAGGCAAGGTTCACTTCCTGGGAGACATCCCTGAGGAGAAGCCACATGGACCTATCCTGATGCAGCCCTGGGTGCTAGAGCAGCCGTGTGGAGACCCCTGCCAGCGCTGAGATGCTTACATGTTCACTGATTCAGCTTTCCTCCTGCTGTCGGCGTAATTGAGTGTGTTTTGTGAGATTGAGGAGGACTTTGTAGATTAGTGTCAGACATATGGGCTAATGTTGGACTTATGGGCTTAGACAGCACTGGGTTGGGATGCTTTCTAATGTACACTTACCCTTTATATAAAACCCTGTCTTATACATATGAGTTTCTGTGGATCAGTTTCTCTAGTCTCCCCAGACCAAGTTTCCATCTTGAACTCTCCTCTTGTTCTCTAGAAATCCGCTCCTGGTCTTCAGTTAAGGCCGTCGCCCTGCTGCAGTAGTACTCCATTTCTCTCCGTATTTGAAGACCCAGTCACCTAAATCTCCTTTCATCTGAAGCCACCTTTATTCTTCCACTGTGGAAGGTGAGCTCTGTGTCTTTCTTACTCACACAGCACTGTGCGCCAGCTTTGGGATCTTTACACTCTGTGTCCTCTGTCCCATTGTACTAGCTGTCCGCTCAGAAGGCAAAGAGGCCCCTCCTGCTCTTTTCTGCAAGGCCTAGTAGGCTGCTTTGCATGCAGTAGCTCATTTGGTGGTGTGCATCCTTGTGCGGATTGGATGCTGTTGCTGGTATCAGCACCCTACGTGAGTCATGCAAAGAAAAGGGAGAGCCCGTGAACCTGAGAGCCATAGCGTTGGAACCTGCAAGTGGCGTTAGGCTTTTGTCTCTGCAGCTCCACTTCTTCCCCTTTAAGGCTTTCAAACTCTTTGTCTGGAGTGGCCTGGTAGCACCAGTTTACTCAGAGGGGCTGGGCAGTCCCACCCAAGTTGCCCTGAGCTGGTTGTAACCTCTGACTGTGCTCTTGTGGACATGTAGAAATCCTTCTGTGTTTCTACCATGTTTTCCCAACTTGTCCTTCATCAATTGCTTGGGTATTTCCCCCCTGAATTTTCAATTGACCATGCATCACCAGAAATGCTGATGTAATAACCAATCAACCAACACCCCCAAATCAAACAAGCAAACAAACAAACGCACTGCCATTATGGCAATGCTCACTATGGTTTCTGTGGGTTTCTGAGACGGTCATTGTTTACAGTAGTAAATAGCCTGGTCTTCCTCTTGACGAGCTGCTGGGGGTTTCCAACTAGCAGCCATGCAGCTCTCAGCCCAACTCGTAACCACTGCACCCGAGGGCTCTAAGGTCTGAAGGTTGAGAGCCATGTGAGGGTGTCCCACCGTTGGGTCTGGTGTGATCCATCCTGAGGACAGGCTGCAGAACAGCTTTCCAGTTCGTTATCATTTATTTTTATAATCACCCACCAGATAATGACAGGACCACAGAGTACACCAAGGAATTATTATGAGGGATGGAAAAATTGAAATATATTAACAGCAAAACATGTCAAGGCACTTTGTCCAAGTAGCAGTCTGCTATTGGAATAAAGAAAGCCACTCTGGGCTGAAGGGTGAGTGAAGGGAGACCTCTGGTGGGATCAAGAGAAGCATCTTCCCAGATTATTGGTCATTGATTAGCTATGCCTGCCCCCACTCACCCATTTCTACTGGATTATTCTTATTAAATACTTACTAGTCCAATTAAATAGGAGCCCTGGCGGCATAGGGATGACACGTCGAAGTGCTAACAGCCAGGTCAGCAGTTCAAAACCACAATCCGCTCCATGGGAGAAAGACAGGGCTTTCTACTTCTTTAAAGAGTTACAGTCTTGGAAACACAGATCTACCCTGTCCTCCAGGGTTGTGTAGAGATGGAATTCACTCAATGGCAGTGAGTTTTGTTTTTGGCATTTAGTCCAATTAAATGCCAAGAGCTTTACCTGCATAATTTATTTCACACTCAAAAGGGCCCTATGAAGAAAGTATTCTTATTCCCATTTCAGAATCATAAAAGAAGGGGGAGAAATAAGTGCAGAGAACGCATAGAACCTGATCAATATAACTAAGAAAACCCCCAAACAAATTGAGTGTCTCGGAGTCAATTCTAACTCATATGAACTCAGTAGGACAGCGCAGACGAGTCCTGATGAGTTTCCAAGGCTGGAAGTCTTTGAGAAGCCTCAGCTTTCTCCCTTGCAGCAGCTGGTGGGCTTGAATTACCGACCTTGGATTTACTAGCCCAACACAACCCACTCCGTGACAGAGGCAGTGAACGGCTTGCTTTAGTCTGTCTCTTGAAGACTCGCTGTCTCTGAAACCCATGGGGTCCTGGAAGATTGCTGTCAGTTAGGATCTCTGGGGTGGCAGAGTGTTTGGATCTTGCTTTTGTGTCACAGACTAGATTCTTTCTACTGATGCGTACTAAGACACTGCTAGTGCGTTTGACTGGCGACATTTAGAAACGGCTGGCATGTTCCAAAAGTTTCAACCTTAACCAAACAACTCTGCGATCACTGCTTTGTATGTATGTGTGTGATACTGTTCCCCGTGAACGTTTTGGAAAGCATGGGTATTATTGTTAGGTGCTACCAATTCCAATTCACAGAGACCACAAGTGACAGACAGTAGATAACTCCCCCTGGTGCTTCTTGGGTGTAAGCTTTACAGGAACACACTGCCAGGACGTTTCTCCTACTGCGCCACCCAGTGAGCTCTACACGCCAACCTGGCACCAACCATTGTGCTACCAGGGCGGGGAACTGGTTACCTTCCTTGAAGAAAACTGCACAAGTCTTAATGATTCAATCTTGATCAAGGGTGAAAACATGGGCCCAAATAATGAAAAGAAATGTCCTACTCAATGAGGTCCAAAGAGCAGCAGCCCCAGGAATCTCATGAGAAAGGCGAAATGTCCCACCCGAGACCTGCCGGGCCAGTAACGGTGTTTTAATAAGTTCCAGGTACACGTTACAACCTGAGCAGCAGGCCTTCTAGGGTAGTGAAAGCATTCTCCTCCCTGGCAATCGGAAGATCCCAACTCGTAGTCACTCTATCCCGGGCTCCAGAGGCTAGGAATCCTTATGGAAGCAGGCAGCCATCTCTCTCTCTCACACACACACACACACATACACACGTGTATGTGCATGCGTGTATTTCCTGATGGGCCTGAGGCCCACTAGAAAGCCAAGCCTTTCCCCTGTGTCACGGAACTACCTATAGGCCCTGAGCCTCATGGCCTCCATCTGTTCCTCCCTAAGCTTTCTCTAAGTCCAGAAATAGTGTCGGGAAAGTTCTCTGTCCGTGTGCTGCGTGTGACTCTGCAATAAGTGGGGTGTTTAAAGAGAATGAATCATCAGTGTGATGTTCCCAAAAGCACAGGCTGATGAATACTGATTCAATACTGTGAAAGAGAAGTGGCTTCAGATGCGATGACTTTTCTCTAAATCAGATGAAAAACCATTTGCTTTAACACCCTAAGGTTTCTGGTGTGGTATTTAGATATCAGTCCCACTCTGCTCCAGTTTCCTTGACAGATTTTATTTCTCTAGCATACTTAATCATAGGGATGCTGGAGAAGGGAACCAAAGAGAAGTTGCTTCTATCTCTCTCTCTCTCTCTCTCTCTCTCTCTCTCTCTCTCTCTCTCTCTCAAGGGTAGAATCTTCTTTCCCACCATCAACACAGCTTTAATAAACACCTTTCTATCAAACCTTTGGATGTCAACATCTTCCTCGAATCATCTTCAGCACTACACTGCCCTCCCAATTACCGCCATGTTTGAGCTTGTAGTTTCAGGCACAGCCTCAATCCTTCGCATTGTGCGTCTTCACTTGCTTTGCTAACACTCTACTCTACCAGGGAGGATGTCTGCTCTAGAAACCGGTCCCCCAGATGACGTGCCGAAAGTAGAGAAGATCAAGTCCCTCCATCTTCACTTCTATGGCGCGTTACGGCCATAGTTCTTCCAAGACAAACATGTGTGTTCTTCTGGCACATGACGCTGTAGCCGCTGTTCTTTAACAACACAATGCAAAGGCAGCGAATCATGTGATAGTTAGGAGCCATCAAGTCGGTCCTGACCCACAGTGACCCCATGTACAAAAGGACACCCCACTGCGTCCTGCAGCATCCTCACAATGGCAGTTATAATTAAGCCCATGGTCCAGCCCTCGTGCCAAGTCACCTTATCGGGGGTCGTCTTCTCTTTTGCTGACCCTCTGTCTTACTAGCATGATGCCCTTCTCTAGGGACTGGTCTCTCCTGATGGCATCTCCAAGGAACGTGAAAGAACCCTAGCCTTCCTTAAGATGCACACTGGCTCTGCTTCATCCAAGACACATTTGTCCACTCTTCTGGCCGTCGCTGGTATCGTCAATATTCTTCCCCAGCACCACAGTTCAAATGCATCAATTCAGTGTTCCAGATTCACGGTCATTATTTTCCATCCA
This sequence comes from Tenrec ecaudatus, assembly GCF_050624435.1. Classification (NCBI taxonomy): domain Eukaryota; kingdom Metazoa; phylum Chordata; class Mammalia; order Afrosoricida; family Tenrecidae; genus Tenrec; species Tenrec ecaudatus. The sequence goes on from NC_134534.1 coordinate 32,020,077, forward strand.
CTTCATTCCTATTATTTTTCTTGCATTCAACGCATAATGTTTCTAATATTTATCCCACGGTCTCTTTAAACTCCAAGCACATTAGTTATTTCCAGAAAATACCAGTAGCCTTCAGATGCTAATTATGATAGAAGTTTACCCAAACTAATGACCGAACAGAACAGAGGAGATCACTGGACACAATCATGTGAGCAATGTGTGTCTCTCACAGGAAACATCCATCTCAATGTCTGCAAGCTTATCTAAATGATATTTAGAAGGAATTTAACTTATTTTCAAAAAATATAAACTCATATGAAATAGGTTATTTTATAGATAGATAAAGTAAAACAAGGATGTTCCTTTAAGGACTAAGGTCCCTGGCCCAAACCATGGTATTTCCAATCATCTCATATGCATGTGAAAGTTAGACATTCAATAGGAAGAACAAAGAAGAATGGATGCATTTGATATACGGTGCTGGCAAAGAATATCAGAAGTCCTGTGAACTGCCAAAAGAACAAACACATTTCTCTTGGAAGAAGGGTAACCCAAGTGCTCCTCCCAGGTAGGATGGTGAGACTCGCCTCATGTACTTAAGACATATGATCAGGAGAGGCCACTCACTGGAGAAGGAGCTCATGTTTGGAAAAGTCACACAACAGAGAAAAAGAGGAAGACCTGGAGGACAAGATGGGCTGACAGCATGGTTACAGAGATGAGCACAAGCATAGAAGTATCGTGAGGGTGGCCTGGACCGGCAGTGTGCTGCTCTCTTGCACACACAGTTGGTATGGGGCTCCAAATGGACTCAATGGCATGTAACAAGAACATGGGTAAGAGTTTGAATACCAAATTATTATTAAAATTTTTAAATGCTTTAAAATGATTTTTGTTAACTAATTTGCTTGCTTAAAATGTTTTTGTCCCAAAATTGTATTTCCATGTTGGATGGATTTATTTCAGATATTATAATATTGAAAAGAGTTATGAGCTTCTCATTCGTGACCTGAATGATCACAAAGTTTGATGTGGTTAAGTTCTAAAATAACTCAGTCGGATATTTTATAGGTGTACATGTAATTTATAGCAAATATATTCCAAATGGCTTCTGAAACATCTATAACCTTCAACTGGGTTATTCAACATTATTAACTATGAAGTTAAAGGGATTCCAAAATCTCTGGCAGAAATAGCAGTACCATGGGGCATCAAGGTCAACTGGCATAACATATAGGGTCACTGGGATTCAGAAATGACTTAATGGCATTGAGTTTGGTTTTAGAATTCAAAAAGATAATGTTCTACATCTTAGTTTGGTGAGTAGCAAATAATGTCTTAAAAGATTGTGAGCAGTCTTCTACATTGCTATTGGTCTCTGTCCACCCAGAGGAAAGAAGTGTAATGAAAATCAATATATATATATAACAATTAGAAAATATATAGAAAACTAATGGACCACACAAATATCAGTCTCCATACCTGGAGACCAGAAGACCTAGATGGTGCCCGACTACCACTATCAATTGTTCTCAAAAGGATCACATTAGAAGGTCCTGCCTAGAATAGGAGGAAAATGAACAGAGTTCAAAATCATACAAGAGACCAGGCTTGCTAGTTGGATAGAGATTAAACTGTGGTCTTCAGTCACCCTTCAGCTTTGGGAATGAATTCATTTAAGACTGGAAGGGCAGCAAGTTCAGAAGGGGAGGAAGGAAGGAATGAGCACAGAAACACGAGGAGGACTTAGGTGAAGCACAGGTTTACTGAGGGGATTGCAGTGACTTAGCTGAAACTGAATGCCTATGAACTGCGGAATGTAAAACTACTTAAACATTCACCCGATTCACAAAATCAAGTAAAGAAAGCGAATAAATAGCAGCAGGTGTGTGCCCACCTATCCCCAATGTAGTTGGCTTTTCTAGCTTTCTAAGTAATATCTGGCTTGTCCAGGATGAGAACTCGATCAATACTTCATCAAAAATCATTAACCATGTAGGGATCTTATGTTTGAAGAAACAGCAATAGACATGAAGCAGGCCAAACTGAAAATGTTTTCAAGTCATAAAAATTATACTTTCAAATCAATCAATCCATTTAAAAATTCAGCACCAATATTTCTATTTCTGCATATGTGCAGGATCCTAAGTGCTGTTTAAATGATTGTTCTCTCAGAAAGTGTGCATATTTGCGACATCTGGACATTCTTTTCCCTGTTCAGTTTGCCCTTCATTCTTTCATGAAACGGGTAGGACAAAGTGAGCCCTCCTCAGTAAGCTGCCGTTTTCCTTCCCTAGTGAGGGCTCAGCGGAGCGGAGTGTTTCTACAGCGGGCCGAGCGGAAAGGGCAAGCTTTCTGCACCGCATGTGTTAAGTGACTTCCTTTAATTGGGAATAGCAAATTCCTAGCAGGATATAGCACAATGTCCACTTTAATTATTTCACAATTTTAACCAGTATAGGCTTAATTGGGCAGTTTCGAAATGATTAAGTAAGTTGACAGGTATAATTTGTTTCTAATAAGTTATAAGGCTATTATCCTGCAACCCCAAACACAACAGCCACACAATTTACTTGGGAAAACCACTGGGCCATTGACATTTCTGAATCCACTCATTATAGGCAAAATTAAGCTGCACCTCTTTATCCTTCGCTGATTACTCCTGACAGTAAACAGCCGTAAAACAAAGCAAAGCAGAATATGGTAAATCTACAGCAGACTGCGTGAGTTGGAAATTATTTGACAAATTTATCTAATTCATCATCTGCACAAATAAACCATAGGGTGACAAACAACTCTATTTACCTCTCCTCCTTAGGTACAACTACAGTTCCTTCCCCAAACAAACCAACAACCAAACCCCGACAACTCTCAAGTCGATTTCCACTTACGGCGACCCTACGTGGGCTTTCCAAGGCTGTGACCTGTAAGGGAGCAGCTACCTTATCTTTCCGTCCATTGATCAGCTGGTGGATTTGAACTCCTGACCTTGTGATTACCAGTCCTATCAGTTACCCAACAGCACCACCAAGGTTCCTGAAAGTGTGTTGTTATTAGTCAAAATAAAACAGCTAATTCCTCTCAAAAGCAAGCGTGCCTACTTACTTGAAAAGGAGTTTGGCTCTGTGGATTTTCCTCAACCTCCTGGAAAAGCTAATGTTACATGAAATCAACGATAGGAAACAAGAATCCAATCAGACACTCCACCGGCACATCCTCCCATGGACACAGACTCTCTCTCATGCACACGGAGAGGGGGCTTTAGTAGCTACTCACCCTGCACAGGAACCAGAACGTGGACCTCATGTCCTGCTTTTGGTCCGAATGGCACCCCCAGCACTTCCACGTGGGCACTGCCTTTCACAATCTGTGAAAAGTTCCCTGCTGTTCAGGGAATTTCAGATGCCAGGTTCAACCAGGAACCTCAGCAACCAATGATGTTCCCTGACAACTTTGGTGACCCAGAAAATAGAAGAAGTCATCCAACTGTCAGAACAACTTCAGTTCAGAACAAGTATTTTTCAGAAGCACCTGATTAGATTGGAACCCTCAAAGCAGTCATTTTAGTTCCTGCTCTAATTTCCCTGCATGGGTCTGCTGATTCAATCACAGAGCCTGCCTGCGTTTACCTGAAAAAGCTGCCCACTTGGAGAGAAGGTTCGGGTTCGGCGATGACTCAGTTTTATGTTCCAGAATGTGTCGCCTCCAGCATGATGGGTCATTTCCCTTTTTTTGTTGCCGCCAGTTACAGTATTTTCACTTTAGAATCGATATCTTTTTAAAATTACTTAATCCTCATGATTAAAAAGTCTGACCTCACAAGGAAAGGGAAGCAAGCTATACGGTATTTCAAAATGCCTGCTCTATGGCAATTAAAAAGTCGTTAAAATAGGCAACTATCTTCACTCTTTTTAGAGTTTCTAAGCTAGTTATTACTGCTTTAATTTTAACAACTACTGAGAAGAATTCCTAGGAGATCCTAATTATGGAAATTCACTATTCAATAAGTAAGCAGTCTGGTTTGTAAAATGCAAATTTGTATTAAATTGTGCTTCATTAAGCTTGGAATATTAAAAGTATTCTATCCTAAAGGCAGAGCAAAAGACTCGCTCATCTGACTGCAGATACACAGCAGCAGCATAATGTTTGGGGAACCATTTCCCAGGCTAAGAGTGATGCAAGCCAGGGGATTCATAGCCAGAAGAATCAAAAGGAAGGAAGGAAGGAAGGAAGTCAGGAAGGAAGGAAGAAACTCATTTAAAAACAAAATCTACCAACTCACATACTAGGCAATCATTTTATAAACGATAGTACCTGTTAGCACAATGAAGCAGGAACCCAGGAAGGGGGGAGGTGGAAGAAAAGCAGGGAGCAGGAGAAAAGTATTCTTTATTCACTGAGATCAAGTCTATTCCCACTCTGGGAGACCTGCTAGGATGGAACAGAACCTCCCTGTGGGTTCCAAGATGGTAACTCTTTCTGGAAGTGGTAGCGGTGGTGGTCACTGTCATCAAGTCAATGCTGCCTTGGAGCGACCCTTACAGGACAGGGTAGAACTGTCCCGTGAGTTTCCGAGGCTTGAGACGTTAACTGTTTATGGGAGTCGAAAGCCTCTTCTTTCTCCCAAGGAGTGGCTGGGGGTTTCAAACTGCTGACCATTAAGTCATCAGGACAGCTCAGTAGGAAAGGTAGGGAGGAGAAAAAAGAAGAAAGAGAAGGAAAAAAATGTAGATTCACAAAAACACTGTTTTTCATGAGCTCGTGGACGGTGGAGGCTAGCTCCTTGTCAAAGATCTAATGCAATGTGTTGATTGTTTCATTTTGACTTGAAACTCTCTCTGTGTGGAGGAAGCGTTCTTCAGCATTAGTCAATTTACCCAGATTCTTCTCTCTGTTCTGCCACAGTGATTGCAAACCAACGTCAGAGACCTGGAGACCTTGGTAGTGGTGGCGATCGCACAGGCTCTCTGGGGTTGTCATCACTGCACACAGTGAGCACTTGTCAGCCACCCAAATATCACTGCCAGTGCCCATGTCCAGATGTTTGCGAATCTGTTCATGTTGCCCCGATTTGGAGAGCCTGGCACCGTGTTGGCATCAAACATGATGGTAGCTGTTCAGAAGGCTATAAGATGCAGGAGTTAACACCATCCGGGGCACATCAAACAGAACGATCCCCCCGTTTGACTGGGTGCCTGGGTGAGGTCTGAGATGCAGCTGAGCAACCGGCAGGCAGAGCACGGGAGGATGGACGGGCTAGAGAGTATGAACCTTATCTCGGCACTGGGGAGCCGCCAGGGGTTTAAACGAGAGGATACATTGATCAGCTAGGCAAAGGTTCAGGACAGGAGCCTTGGTGGAGGGACATAAGCTCCGGGAGCGCAGGAACCTGGCGCCTCCTCCATGTGGCACCCAGGAGCGCAGGAACCTGGTGCCTCCTTGGTGTGGCACATGCCTGCATAGCAGCAGGGCGCGCATTTACTCAGGATGCGCACCTTCCAGGGCCATGGGAAGCATTTGCGGAGTCTGTCTCACCTGCTGCACTCGGGAGGCCTGTGAGTAAGTGCCACTTTCCTGTCCTTTGACGTATGATGCCTAGTCACTCGTCTAGGGTCCCATGACTCGCAGGGGCAACCTGTACTCCTACTTGGGCATCAGGGTCCGAAGACCTCATTCCACCCCATGAACCCACACTGCCCACAGGCGCAACAGTTCAAAACATGCGTGCACTGATGGCCTGTCAGTCCAGGTGCCGCGCAGCAAAATCCTTTCGGGTGTGTGGGAGTTGGTCCCTTTTCGTTTCAGTCAAAATTACTTTGAAGAGATGGCCCACCGGCCCGCCCGCTGCCATCTGACTCAGACTGACCCAATGTCGGGTTTCTGCGGCTGTACATCTTTACAGGAGCAAGTCCCAGCGAGCTTCTGGCAGCTTCTAGGTTCACAGTCCAACAATTACCCGGGAGCGCCACCAGAGGGCTCCTGAAAGAGTAGACCCCAAACTGGAACTCTGCCTAGGAGTTGGTTCTAAATCCTGAGACCCTCCCCGCAGGCAGGGTGGACCTCCCCCTGTGGGTTTCCCAGACCGGAGCTCTGCTGCCTTGTCTGCCTCCGGGGAGCTGCTGCTGGTTTTGAACTGCTGCAGCCAACGGGTGCCTCACACCGCCGCCAGGGCTCTTTAAAGAGATGATAACTGTACTCAACACAAAAAAGCGTCCACTGCAACAGATGCTCAAATTCAATAAGTTCTCCCGCATCTTTAATTTCACTCTTCTGTGCCACAATATAAGCCCCAGGACTCATTGTTCTCTTGTTAGAAATAAAAAACATCTGGACATCTCTCTCCAACATGGCTGGGAAACTTGGTGCGCAGAATGTTCTTCCCATTCATCTTCTGTTTTATGCTGCAAATATTAATTCCATTTGTCTTTATAAACGCATCCTAATCCAAGCAAGGCAAAACAGCTTTTTGCAAAAGCTACCATTAATATTTTAATGCCTCGCCGTGATAGCTAGCTGAATGGAGTTCTGTTAGACACATGTAATTCATCTGCCGGAATGTTCGAGGTGCAAGACTGAAGAAAGACTATCTGTCCCCAGTTGAGCCTCCAAATGAGATCTCCGCTGAGCTAACACCTTGATCTGAGCATTGCGACACCTTGATCAGAGAAGCCAGCCAAGCCAGGCACGAACAAGTGGATGCTGTTTCGAACGGCGTGTTACTCTTCATGGTGGAGAGGCTGTAGCGGCGGTAGCGTGTTTCGCAGCAATAGAAAACGCACATACATAATAATATGTGATAATAAAAAGGGAAGAATGTCGTATTAATTTGATCAAAGTGCTTGACTTACGGACGAGAAATAAAAGGTGAGGGATGGGAATAAAGTGCGGCACATTACGGGGAGTGGCAGAGCCGGGCTGGGTGAGCTTCTCCGGGAGGCCAGCCCTAACTTAGGTAGTTACTACTTCCCTTTTCATTTGGGGGAGAAAGGTGATGTCTTCTGCTCCTGTAAAGACTGAAGCCTCAGAAACCCAGAGGGCAGTCTCACTTTGACCTACCGGCATGCTGCGTCAGAATCCCGCCGATGGCAGTGGATTTGGTTCCTTTTGATTTATCTCAAGCAGGATGCCTAGCTTTTGCATTAATTTAGTCTCATTTCTACCTTTCTTACTGAAAAATCAGTATTTTCAAAAATACTTATATAATACTAGTTATTTCAAAAATATAAACGAGATTGCTTGCCTCTCTAATAAGTTGAATACATACTAGAAGTAGCTGAGGATCTGCATCTGTTGTCTATACAAGGGGCTTGTAAGTTCTCTCTAGCGTTCTCTTCCACAGTGAATGGCTCCTATATACAGGTTCATGAAGATGAATAGTTGTGATATCAAAAAGAAATATCTAGAGCAGCTGCAGAATGATATTGAAATAAAAGCATAAATAACCTTCAGGTCGTTCTTTTTTTTTTTAAATGCAAGTCCTATCATTGCTTAAACTTAAATATAGTACAGTAATTCATTTGCATTAGGCCTCGGTGGTTAATTTAAATGTAGTACTCCAACTGGCCACAAGAGGGCTCCCAGGTTTTTCCCATTGTGTGACCCTTAAATTGAGCCATTGAAAAACCTTTCAAGGGCACACTGGCTGAGAGATGGGTTAGTTGAGATTCTCTGGGAATTTCAAGGAACTGTTCACTCCACTGTGGCACGCGTAGAACCCCCTCGAGTGTACCCCATGCAAAGGGGTGGCATCATTCCGTGTGCCTCTCTGGGCTGGTTCTCCTAAAGCGTTACCAGAGAAGGATCATGTCACTTGCAGGCTTTCATCTCTGTCCCACGAGCCCTCCTCTACCTTCTCTAGGCTGCCATTCCTCTTCTGAAAAATGTAAAGATCCACAAGCACCTAAAAAACATATCACCTTCACTCAGAGTTGTTCGGAGGATGCTCGGGACGCCAGAAGGAAGAAGCTTGCCTGTGTCTTGCATAAGAAATTGCCAACAAATGGCACCTTTCACAAGAATGTTAGAGAGACCCACTGGCCCTCTCTGCCACAGTAAATAGAGAGCTAAAATTAGAAAACAGAACCTTGAAGATTGAGTTTGAACAGAAAATTGAGCTTTGGCTTACTCTTCAATAGCAACACCTTCAGTAACTTCCTGTTTGGGAATTTGCAACAACTCGATAAATACATCACAGAATAAACAGCGTGCGCAGGTAGCCCAGATTAGAGCCGGTTCACTCTGTTCTATCAGGTGGCTGAGTCTGAGGCGACTCCATGACAAGGGTTTGGGTGCTTATTTTACTAATTGGAACCAGGAAACTGTGCCACAAGAGTGAAGGGTGGTTTCCATGGCTGGTTTGGGCAAGGTGCCCCTGGGTGGGCTTGACCTGCAAATGTCACTTAGCAGCGGAGCACATTCACCCACTGCCCATCACCACTGCTCCTTCATTTCCAGATCCTGCTGGAAGAAGCCCTAGCCCGTGCCAACTAAGAGTGCCCCTCTCGGACAGAGCCAAACTCCCACTGGACTTCCAAAGTGTTCAAGAAAACAGAGCAGCTGGTCAGGAGTGGGGTGGTGTGTGTGTGTGTGTGTGAAACTGCTGACCCTGTTGTGAGCAGTTGAGCACTTAATCACTCTGACACCAGGGTCCTATTATTTCTAGATACCCATGTCAAACCCATAACCCTAGAGTGGATTCTGACTCAGAGCAAGCTGATAGGGGTTCTAAAGCTGAAAATATTTACAGAAGCAGACAGACTCTGCAGGGTTTCTGGGACAATACATCTTTATGGGAGTAGACAGCCTCATCTTTCTCTTGCAGAGCGACTGGTAGGTTTGAACTGCTGACTTCCCACCAGAGTTCCCATGTCTCCAGCAGGGCCTTAAACTACATGAGATAAAACATATGAACCATCTTAAAACAGGCATGCCCTGGGGAGTCAGTGGAGGCAAATGTCAAATATACCCTGGCCCTTTCATGCATCTCTGATGAACCCCAAGGCCGTGCTCTACCAGCCAACCTTCTGAATGTGCCTTAGGCTCTCCTCCAGGGAGTCACAGGCGAGGCCACCGCACCACTCACCTCCCACCAGATGTCATATGGTTAGTAACTTTCGCCTCCAATAGACCCACAACACTGAAATGCATCGTGGTTTAGTTAAAACAAGGCCAAAGGCTGTTTGGGCAAATTCCGGTACATGAAAGTTGTTAAATCAGCTTGCTCAAATGGATCTTCAACTATTCTTCTAACCAAGGTTAAAGTTGCAAGTTCTCGGGATAAAGATGCAATGCCAGTGAGACCCTCTACACCGCCCTTTCCATACAAAAGATGCTGCAATCCCGATCCCGTTCCTCCAAGGTGCAAGACCAAAACATACTCAGGATGGAACACGCCTTCTCTCCAAATGCAAATGCTTCCCAGATCTTCCTGGCTGTTTGGTTACAGGCTGATCCCAAGCACTCTCTCTCTTTTTTTTTTTAAATTTTAACAATTTATTAGGGGCTCATACAATTCTTATCACAGTTCATACATATACATACATCAATTGTATAAAGCACATCTGTACAGTCCCTGCCCTAATCATTTTTTTCTCCTCTTTTCTTTTTTTACATTTTATTAGGGACCCATACAACTCTTATCACCATCCATACATATACATACATCAATTGTATAAAGCACATCCATACATTCCCTGCCCCAATCATTCTCAAGGCATTTGCTCTCCACTTAAGCCCCTTGCATCAGGTCCTCTTTTTTTTTCTCCCCTCCCTCCCCATTCCCCCCTCCCTCATATGCCCTTGGTAATTTATACATCGTTATTTTGTCATATCTTGCCCTATCCGGAGTCTCCCTTCCCCCCTTCTCTGCTGTCCCTCTCCCAGGGAAGAGGTCACATGTGGATCCTTGCAATCAGTTCCCCCCTTCCAACCCACTCACCCTCCACTCTCCCAGCATCGTCCCTCACACCCTTGGTCCTGAAGGTATCATCCACCCTGGATCCCAAGCACCCTCTTATCAACTAACAGTAGAGGGTCAGAGGCGGGGGTGGGGGGGTGAGGGGGGTGGGAGGAGAAGAATAAAAACAAAAGCCATGCTGGCTGAAGAAGGGCTAAAAGGAAGATATGGCATACATGCTTGAAAATTTGAAAACCTAATATAGCTATTCATGTGGGCCCTAAAAATTCATGGGAAAAATCTGTTACCTTTTACTTCTATTTTCCCAGGAATTTTTTAACACACACACACACGTAATTTATTCTTCTTAGGCTACGATATAGACGATCCTCAAAGTTTCTCTCTTATTTGAACTAAGAGAAAATGTACAAAAAACCCTCAGACAACTATACCCGTAATATCAATGGAAGGCCATTGGGCGGCAGGCCCACAGATTTCCAACACCAGTGTAGATGGCGGTCATCTACCCATTTGCATAAAATCTCAGGCGCTCACCAATGGTGTAGAACCTCTTCAGTTCACTCTTTCGGGAAGGATGCTTCTGGGCGTTGGCCGCATTGTTCTGCTCTTCTTCAATGACGGGGGTCTTGGGTGCAGGCGGCTTACTGGCTGGCGGGGCTTGTTTTCCTGCCCCAGACAAAGGGTTGAATCCTGGGGCAGTAATGTCTACTGACTGGGACTTCTTCTTCAACCTAAAGAAAAAGGATAGCACATGCTGCCGTTACTGACTCAAGAGACAAAGGTGTCCCAGGTCATGCTGTCGCCACTCTGTCTGTGGCATTGGACTATAGAGCTGCGCTCCGCAGAGCTTTCAATGGGAGTGCTCCCTCGGGAGTGGATTGCCAGGCCACGCATCCTAGGTGTCTCTGTGGGGATTGGAACTTCTGACCTTTTGGTTAGGAGTCAAGCACTGAGCCACTTGTGCCATCAGGAACCCCTACAGCGCACATGATCTACTTATTAGTCATTAAGAGGAAATCACTTTATCCAAATTGGCCACGCTAGTCAATAGAAATACAACTGGAAATTCAATGCAGGGTAACACACCTTCTGGAATGAAGTGAACAAAGGCATGATTCTAAGTGTCGCCACGAGTAGCCATGAGAATGCTCCTCGACTGTGTCGAGGCTGTCATTGGGGACGTTCAGACTGAACACTCTCTGGCAGTGTAGATGAAAGAGCAGGGCAAGCATCTTTCGACCAGCAATTCTATTCTGGTCTATCACATACATAAGACACAGAGGAATGCTCAGAGCAGCAGGGTTTGTTATACAGAAAAGCTGGAAACAAAACAGCCCAAATGGGCACCAACATAAATAAAACAGAATGTAAAAAGTATAAAATGAAATTCTATACAGCTAGGAAAATTAATGGACTTCAACCATATGCAACAATACAAACAGATTGCATAAAAACAATGTCAAGTGAAAGCAATCCAATAAAACATAGCACACACTGGGTGAGTCTGTGTCTATGCAGATCAAGTGCATGCAGAGCATAGCCATGATATTACAAGTGCGCAGGTTTTCACCTTAGAGGCATGAAGGGTTTTCTGGGATCATTGTAATATTGTAGTTTGTGACTAGGATGCTGGATAGGATACATTTACTTTGTGAAAATGCATTGATCTGTGATTTATATGTTTTCCTCTGCATAGGTTATTCTTTCAGAGAAAGTTCCCAAAACAAACACACTCAGCTTTTAACTTAAACATAATCACTTACCATGAAGATTATATGTGGTGACTGAGTGGTTACTTGCTACCAAACAAATAGAATGAGATTCTGATACGGCCAAAAGGTACATAGCGCATATTTTAGCTAAAATTCCCAGAACTGATTCAGATGACGGTTCACAATTCATCTGCAGGCTTCCGGGAGAACTGATGTCATCTATTGGAGGATATTAAGAATAACAAAGGCTTATATCTTTTACAAGTTCTATGTGCATAATTGATGGCCAAATGTCCACATATTCTGCAAGTGCTTTCCGTTGCTCTGGGGACGAGCACGGAGCCTGGTCCTGGGCTAACCTAGCTCCATCCCAACCTCCGTGCCTCTCATAGGTTAAAGGAATCGTCGATTCCTGTTTCTGAATGGTTACTGTGTACCAGCCATTGCTCTCGGAGCCAGGGAGACACTGAACCCCACAGGTAAAGCCCACGCCCTCATTCCCAGGAAGGGAGGCAGGTCGCACAGAAACAAACACATTGATGCATACAAGGGCACATGAAAGGCACAGGGAGGGGAGTGTAGACCCACCCATAGGAGGGCCAAGCTGACCTCAGCGCTCACAGAACTTCAGAGAAGAGCCCCTCACAGGGAGAAATGAGGACCCCTATCTGGGGGTGCAGCATTTCAGCAAGAAGGGGCACGCTTGGTGTGTTTGCGGACCAGAAGGTCACTGTGGCTGGAGCAGAGAGAGCGGAAGGGAGGAGCAGATGAGGTCGGTCAATGTGCACAGGTGCAGACTGCCTCGTCTCCTTCTTGGGGACTGGCTAGTGGGGCTGAACCGGTAACCTTTCAGGGGCAGCTTCACGCTAACTCACTGCTCCCTGGGGATCTCTGCAGTAAAAGTACACCACTCGAGGGAAGAAAGCTTGAAGAGTAACACAGAGAACAGGTCAGGACGTAAGTTGTAAGTCACACAGGCAATTAAAGTTAAATACCCCCACCCCCCCCAAGACATGGCTTTCCAAAAAAAAAAAAAAGATACTTAAAAATGCACAAAGGCCCAGACAGCACTAAAAAGATTGCATTGATCTCCAGGAACTCTAGAAAACATCAGCATTCGGCCAGGTTGATCTCCCCAAATGTCGAATGCTTATAGCTCAGCCGGTAGACCAGCGGTTCTCAACTTGGGGGTAGAAGGACTCTTTCACAGTGGTTGCCTAAGACCATTGGAACCAAGACACCGCTCCTCTGTCCCTCTCCAGGCGGGTCCGCCCACATGCAGACACGTCCACATAGGAGTGCCTGGCCTGCAGACTGTTACTCATGCTACACCATGCTTCAAGACAAAATTTCATTTATTTGTCATTAGAAAGAAATATTTCACAATATAGAATTATATATCATTTTGTGATTAATCACTCTTCTTTAATAATGTTCAATTTGTAACAATGTAAATACATCCTATGTATCAGATATTTACATTACAATACATAAGTGACAAAATTACAGTTATGAAGTAGCAATGAAAAATGTTATGGTTGGGGGGGTCACCCCAACATGAGGAGCTGTATTAAAGGGTCACAGCATTAGGAAGGTTGAACACCACTGCTGCAGACCTTATTTCAAAATGGAATTTGAGCTTTTAGATAAAGCCACTGATTTTGGAGGGAGGGCAAAGGTCATGGGCGGGGAGGCGGAGTAACCACTGAAGGGAAAGATTCTGCAAGAAGTCCAGCTCCTCTCTACCTCTCAGCATCTCTTACTGCCGAAAGGTATACAGCACACATTTTAGCTAAAATGCCCAGAACTGATTATCTTATCACCAGCCACTGTTTACCTCATCTGTACGCTGCTGGGAGAGCCGATTCAGGTTACTGATGTCATCTATTTAGGGATATTAAGAATAACAAAGGCATATACATATATATTAAACACTTTTATTGAGGGCCCTTACATCTCTTATCACAATCCATGCATTCCTCCCATGGCTTATCTTTTTTACAGTGCTGTGTGCATAATTGATGGCCAAATGTCCAAGTGTTCTGCAGCCCTCTCCATGGTTTCTGTGGGATGAGCAAAAACATGGCCCTGAACTTCAGTGAGTGGTCACAGACAAGCAGACAAGAACTCCACCTTCCACCCCTTTCCTCCAAACACTCTTCCCAATGAAGCCTGGAGGGGCAGCAGGCTTGTACTGTTAGAACCCTGGGAAGTTCCTAGTACGTTTGCTTATGAAAGATTTCCATTTGCATGTTTTTAGAAAGCAAAACTGTGTGGGTAATTGGATTACTACTCCATTAAAGAGTCTAAAAATGACTACTGCAGTTGACAAGGAAACCTGCTAAATGCTACCTCCAACTTCTGAATTTCAGGAGGGGAAGCCTTTCTAAAATGTTAACAATGTCCTTAATTAAATGTGTTAAACAAACGTAAATATAGAATAAAGGGTGTGTAGGTGGGCCTGGGATAGAATACTCATTGATAATGAATGAAGCTTGGCAAATAGAGACAAAAATAATCTCTTAATAGGCACTGAACTAATTCTGGGTTAATGCGCTGTGCATTTCCAAAGGGAAGTGAGTGCCACGGACTAGGAAGAAAGATAAGCAGTGAGCACAGGGAAGGAGCCAACCCTTTGGCTTCATTCCCACAAACAGAGCATCTAGGGGTTCACAGCCCTTGGTGGTTCTTGTCCCTTTTTTTATGATTTCCACTCCCTGGCCCACGAACCAAGTGCTTCTTACTGCGGAGCGACGATGCAGGGCACTTTTCTGAGCCTGGGTTCTCTGAGCTATGCAATGGGAGTAACGCATTCTACAAAAGGGTTAAACAAACTTCCCACGTGAAAGTCTCACAGATCATTTCAAAGAACAAAGCCAAGAAACCCAACTGCCCACTAGTCTGGTCCTACTCCTGGGAACGCTCTAGGGCAAATGAGAACAGCCCTGGGGGAGTTCTCAGAGGACAACTCCTCACTCCTCTCCCGCAGAGGCAGCGGGGCTTAAACACACACCTGCCCTCAGGTTAAGGGCTCCAGGTGGCCCGTCTGTGTCAGAGGAGAACCATGCTCACCTGTTGGCTAGCAACCCTGGAGTCGCCTGCTGCCCAGGAGGGTGCCTGCGGTGGGGCGCCCGTCAGGGAGCAGGAGAGGGGGTTGTTCCTCCCCATGCCAGGGGGCACTGAAGGAGGTGGGCAGCCAGTGCAGGCTAAGGGGCAGGCGCCAATTCAAGTCCCAGCCAGGTGGGCTTAATTCAGCCAAAGGGGCCAGCCAGCCTCTTGATTCACGCCTTCCAGCGGAAAGTCCTAAAGGCGGGGACCTGGAGACAACTGCCTTCTTTCCACCTGCTCCTCCGCCTTCCACCCGGACCTGCTGGGGTCTCTCTCTCTCTCTGGCCTCAGGCTGCCACGTGTGGGTGTGCATTGCCATAAACTTCTTGTGTCCTTTATAAAATCTCACTTGGATCACAAACCAGGCTTTGGAGTGAATTCTTTCTCATGCGAAGCCAACAACCAAGATATTTCCCACCCGAGAAACCTAACACATCCCCACATATCAAGAAATCTAAAACCCAAACTCCCTGTCATCAAGTTGATTCTGACCCCTATCCAGTGACCCTATAGGACAGTACAGAACTGTCCCTGGGGGTTTCCTGAAGCTCCTGCAAGCAAAAAACAAAACTCAAACTCACTGCCAGAGGCTCATGGTGACCCGAGAGCGCAGGGTCGAACTGCCCCTGTGGGTTTCTGAGACTGTAACTCTTTTTTCATCATTTTATTGGGGGCTCATACAACTTATCACAATCCATACATACATCCATTGTGTCAGCACATTTGTTGCCATCCTCATTCTCAAAACATGTGCTTTCTAAAGCCCTTGGCATCAGCTCATTTTCCCCCTCCCTCCCCACCCCCTCCCTCGTGAACACTTGATAATTTATAAATTGTTATTTTGTCATATCTTACACTGTACAATATCTCCCTTCACCCACTTTTCTGTTGTTCATCCCCCAGGGAGGAGGTTATATGCAGATCCTTGTGATTGGTTCCCTCTTTCCACCCACCCTCCCTCCACCCTCCAGGCATCGCCACTCTCACCACTGGTCCTGACGGGGCCATCTGTCCTGGATTCTGTGTTTCCAGTTCCTATCTGTATTGTAACTCTTTAAGGGAGTAGAAAGCTCTATCTTTCTCATGAGGGTCAGTTGGTTGGTTGTGGTTTGAACCGTTGACCTTGTTTATCATAGCCCAACTCATAACCACTATGCCAGTAGGACTTCTTAGCCTCATCTTGGCATTCAATGCATGCATGTCCAGTGTCTTTACTAGAGTGTAGTGGATGATACAACTGTGGTCTTTAAATTTCCCAGGGAAACAGAGTACACTGTGTCAGCTTCGCAGGACCCACCCTATTTCAGATAAGCATTTGAGCCATTAGGAATGGGAACATATTTGTTTGGGGTTTCATTCAAACCAGAGTGAGTTTTGGAGACGGAGAGGAGCAGATTGGAAGTCCCCATGCAATGTAATGTTTCCTCTGTGATTGCCCCGACCCTTTAGGAAAACCACTACACCCACCAGGCATTGAACCTGAGTGTGTACTTTTAATCTGTGTGGGGTTGGACTAAGAGCGTGAATGCGGGGTCAGGAGCGAAGAGCAGGAAACCGTGAGGAATTAAGGACAAGAATTAGGAAGGAACTTTGAGAAGGACACTGTTCTTCTATCATCTAAAGTCAGGGGTCAAGCCCGTTTTAAGCAGTTCTCCCCGGGGCAGCAGCAATCCAGTGGGGTCACTGACAACACGTGGCGTCTATTAGAAGCTGCAGAGAAATGGAACAGACAAGAAACTGCTGAATCAAAGCCGTTTCCCACCGACTCAGTCTGGTGGGTTTTCACCTTGCACAGCTGATTTCTGATTTTCTAGAAGCTAATGCATTTTCTGAATCACGATCTGAGTAGACTACATGGTGTCTTCTGACTGAAATGAGTAACAAACACACTCAAGCCCAGGGCTTTATATGACTTCGTGTGGCTTTCCTAGCCCAGGAGTCCCGGGAGCTCAGTGGGCGATGCAGCTGTTTGAAAGCACCAGCTGCTTCTCAGGAGGATGATGAGCTATTTTCAAATTCTATAAAGATTAACAATCTTTGAAACCTACAGCAACAGTTAAACCCTGTCCTGATAGGGTCAATATGAGTCAGAACTGACTCGATGGCAGGTGAATATGAGTTACACTGACCACGCAAAATAATTTTTCTCCAAAATACTCGAGTCGATATGATTTCCGCTGTTTGACTGAGGAGAAGCTTTCTCTAAGCATCTTCACGTTTTCTTTTATTCTCGCATGCGGTAAATAAACTCTGAAAGTTGGAACCACGTTAAAGCATGCTGGAGATTTATCCACTGATGATCAACTCAAAGCCAAATTCATTGCCTTCGAGTTGTTGCGACTCCCAGCCACTCTGTTGGACAGGGTAGAACTTCCCCGGGGGACTTCAGAGACGGTAATTCTATGGGAGTAGAAAGCCTTGTCGTCAATCATTATAGTTGGACAGTGTACAGCACGTGACAGCCCCCTGGGGGTGCACCCAAGATGGGGCGAACCGGGGTCTTTTTAGCCTAAAGAAAAAAGAAAGGCAGGTTTCAAAGGGTCCTTCAGATCTTTATCAAAATGTCTCCTGAAGTGTTTCCTTCCTCAGATGGTGTTTGACCAAGACAGCGAGTGGCAGAGCTCTCCGGGGTGGGGCCGTTGGCTTCCATTCTCAGGTTTCTGCTTTGTGTGGGGTGCAGGAGTTAGAGAGCAGGGCCTGCTGACTGTTTATGCATTTCCCGAAGCAAGCTAATAACCATTTCTGAACGTTACTTCTCACATTTAACTTTTGACCCGTTGAAATGGCTGGAAGGACTTCACCTGTCGTTTCCAGCGTCCACAGCCACCTCGCCTGGCTGCCTTGCTTCGGCCTTCGCTTCTCCTTTCGCATAAATGGGGTTTTCATCTTCTCTGCCCGCCCTTCCCCCACCAGGAGTGAAAGCCAAGGGATGCTTTCCTTCTTTGTCCTCTCTCATGCCCACCATCTTCTAAATGCTGGTACCTTGCCTAAAGAGCACACAAGCTAATTCATTCATGATGCAGCTAAATCTTGGCATGGCTTAAATGCTGAAGAAAGGGATGCTCTCCTTTTACTTCCGTTGTTAATTGGAACTACCCCTCTCACCAGTGGAAGGACAATGGTGCCTGCCTCGCAGCTAACTGGAGGTGTTTGTGAGTTCTGTAGCTGTCTGGAAAAAACAAACCTTCTATGGACCCATATTACATGGCCAGGATGCCAGGGGAAATAGTAGCAACAGCTTAGAAAATTTGGGATAGGGTACTGGGAATAGTTCTTAGACCTCAGAGATTTCAGATGGTATGACGTTAGGATGTGGAAGCACAGTTTCATCTATTGGACAGTGTCCCCATGAGAATCCGAGCATGGTGGTTAAGACCATGGCTACGAGGCAGGGCTGCCTGGACTTGGACGGCATCCTGACTCTGCCATTTGCTCCTTGCATGACAGGGCAATTTTCTTATTGTTCCTTTGCTTCTATTGTTTCATCTGTAAGATTCTTTCCGTTGTTCATTGCTGGAGAGTCGGTTGTGACCATGGTAACTAACTCCGGGCGTGACGGAGTAGAACTGCTCCAGGGGTGCTCTTGGCCGTATGTTTAGTGGAGAGGTTCCGGGGAGGAGTGTTCCATTGCTAACCAAGAGGTTGGCAGTTCAAACCAACCCACCCAGAATGGCCACAGAAGGAAAGCATGGTACTTTGCTGCCACACAGAGGGCAGGCAGCCAAGCCAACTTGGGGTCACCATGGGCTGGATTCAACCCAAGGAAACAGGTTTTGTTAGCTGTCCCCCCAATACCCCCCACCCCCTTGAGTCTATGGAAGCAGATTGGCAAGCCTTTTCTTTCAAAGTACTGAGGGGTAGACTAGAAATGCCAAATTTAGGTTCAGACAGTCCAGCATAAGCCAATTTTCCCACCTGGGGACCATTCTTCTCTACAATGGAGGTATCGATCATACTTATGGTAAAGGTTAAATTACTATTCGTAAAAACATTTAGAAGAATATTTGACACAGTTATAAAAATTCTGCTTCAACCCCCCCCCCCAAAAAAAACAACTGACAAGTTAACACTAGCAATCACTGCACAGTTATAATGTATTCGCTATAAGGCCACGCGCTACCTATACATTACCTACATTATTTCTCTTCTGGATCAAAAGAACCAGTGAGGTCGGCATCATGCTCTGTGTGGAGGAGTTAACTGAGGCTGATGGATGGTGACAGGGCTAGAAATCGTAGGCAATCCAGCCAGAGCATTCGGAGCTACGAGCTTCGCTTCAAAATGAAACTCACTGCCATGGAGTCAATTCTGACCCATAAAGACCCCACAGGGCAGGGAAGAATGGCCTTTATGGGTTGATGAGAAATAATCCTTTCTGGGAGTGGATAGCCTCGTCTCTCGCCCTCAGAGAGGCTAGTGGTTTCAAACTGCTGACATTGCTGTTAGCAGCCCAACGTGTAACGTTCATGCCACCAGGACTCCTTTGACACTTGAAATGAGGAGATACAAATTCCACCCTTGACACTGACCAGCCTAGCACATAACACTAGAAATAATGTAGGCTGTGTAGGCCGCTGTTTCCTTACCATTAATAATCATATGGGTGCTACATGCCTGCCCTACTAAGAACACTACTGTAAGCACAAATTGTCATGGTTTATGTGAAAAACTGTTGTGACTCACAGTGGCCCTGTGTAGGGTTTCTGAGACCATAAATCTTGTTGGGATCCAATGGCTTAGCTTTATTGAGACTGGCTTGTGGGTTTGAACCACCTACCTTATTGATTAGCTGCTCATCTGCTCATTGTCTAGTCCAGTGGTTCTCAACCTGTGGGTGGCAACCCCTGTCTCCCAATTCGTAACAGTAGCGAAATTACAGTGATAAGGTAGCAACAAAAATAATTTAATGGTTGGGGGGAGGAGGTGTCCCTGCAATATGAGGAACTGTATGAAAGGGTCGCCGCATGAGGAAGGTTGAGAACCACTGCTCAAGTTCATCATGCTCCTAATTCTCACACAAATCTGCGCTATTAGGATCTATGCAAATGAACTTTTTGCTCCATCCATCATGTATGAACATGCACAGGTGTCCATGTATATTCTCTGTGAGCCAGTGACTGTGCCTCTAAAACCTATTGCCTGAAGCCCTTTGCAGAAACTTCCAGCCAGAGGACCATCTGTGGTTTGCACATCTCATTACTGCTGGAGAAGCTGTCTCCTGGCTTCCCAAAAGAGCTAATGTAAGGCTATTGCTTAGAGTTGCGAAGCTGCTGAGAATGCAGATTTTTCCAAGTTGGATACTGTGGCTGATGCAAAAATCTCAAATCGCTCAAAAGAGCTTTGGAGAGAGCAAACGCTTAAAAAAAAAAACATACTGCAAAATTAAGGACTTTTGGTAGCCCTCCCATTCAGTCTAACTGAAAATCAGCAGCTAAAAGCAAACCACAAAATCAGCAAAAGGAGCATATTTAGAAGTTCACGTACAGAAGAAATGACAGACTGGAACTGTCTACACTGAAACAAGCAAATGATCTCTTGAGATCTAGGGCATGCCAATCAATTACAGCTTGCCCTGGAATTGCTGTTTTCATACCCTTTTGCATGCTCCCAAACAGGAAGATTAAAGCAGAATGTCTCATTAAATATGAAATCAGGAATAGCACACTTTTCTCTAGCTAGTCCAAACCAATGTAGACTGACTCAACAGAAATGCTCATTGGGATTGCCCATCGGTGATGGGACAGTTACAGGGACAGCGAAACCGGTTGTCCTGTTACAATAACACGTTTCTAACGCTGCATTCATTCTACAGAGCACATGGCTTTCTATTTGGAAGTCCAGAGAAGAGTGGAATCCAGAATTGAGGCACAGGGGCAGCGCTCTGCAGGAAGGGCCTGCTGCAAAGTCTCTCGTTAAAGGCAATCGACTTCAAATCTATGAGGGGCCAGGTCAGTGCACATAATGCAGATCTTAGAGAGGCATATAGTGTTTCATTGTTATTATTCCTAACGTTGTGCGATGATTACTAAAAATTAAACTGTGAACTCTGTCTCCAGAGCTTGGTAAGTCCCACTATACACTGCCAGATGCCCACAGGGCATGTCTACTCTGCCCCGTAAGGTCACAATGAGTCGGAATCACCTTCAATGGCAGTGAGTTTTTTGGAACAAAAGAACCTAGTATTTTCCATCCTTACATTTGTCACACAAAAAAATCAATCCAAATCCTGTAAAGAACTTTCTCTTGCCACTTATTAAGAGTTCCAGGAGGCCAGTGGGAACAGTAGCAACAGCTGAGAAACATCTATGATATTATATTGGTACTATTTCTTAGACCAGCTAGTTTATTTATGACCCTATGTTTGCACCCAAAGTCTTGGGGGTACCATTGGTTAAGCACTTCGCCATCGACAACTGAAAGGTCCAAGGTTTTACAGCTCACGAAATCCTGTTTCTCCTCTCGCCTATACTTTTGACGAGACTTGACCTGGTGGTTATACCAACAATAAGCTGACACCCCAAGAAAAACAGATATGAAAACAGCCTTTAGAAGCCCTCATGGCTAGATCAACTGAATCCCTACGTCCATACGACTTTTAAAGTCTATTCGCCATTTTATCCTTAGGACTTAGCAGACAGTGGCACTTGGTTTATGCAGTTTTGAACAAATGGTTTCAATGTGCAACAGACAACAAACAAGATTTGTTCAAGCAAATCTACATTATTAAAACAATGATAATAAAATAAAAGATGTAGTCTTGGGGTATTTGATATACAACTGAGAACAGTTTCACACATGCATACAACATAGTCTCCTTCTCACTCCACCATGGAAATGTATGTTTGAGCTTAGATAGAAAAAGAATCATCAACACTATGCTAAAGTGGAATGATATTCTAACATATTATTCATAAAGCCCAGTTGTATAGTTTCTACAGGGAAACTGGGGCTTTGACAAACTGATATCTGTAGACCAAACATTGCAGTGGTGCAGTGAAACACCAAAAACCCTCCCAGTCCTCAAGTCCATTCTGACTCACGTGACCCTGTAGGTTTCTGAGACTGTGACTCCTGATAGGAGTAGAAAGCCTCACTTTTCTCCCAGGGAACAGCTGGGAGTTTTGAACTGCTGACTCTGCGTTTACCAGCCCAATGCATCACCACTACGCCACAGGTGAGGCAAGGCAAATGTTAGATGGCTACCTGGTGAAGCGAAAAGGATAGAAAAATCTAGGATCAAAGACTAGGACTCAAGTTCTGGCGCTTCTGCCTTTTAAAAATAATAATAAAAAATCTTTATTGTGAATTAGGCAAAGGTTTACAGAGCAGTTAATCAATTTTACATTCAGTAGCTCATATACATTTTGCTTCAATTAATCCATTGCAATGCCTTCAAAGGACCATCACTCATTCCACTTTCTCTCTGTTCCCATTCCTCCTTCTTTCCTGACCCTTTGTACTTTGTACTTGTGTAAATGCTGTCTTTTTGTTTTTTTCATCTGAACTGGTTGATTATTCTAACACAGGTGTGAACTCATTTCCAGACCCAAAGGATGTAACTTTCATCCCATCATTCTTCAGCAGACTGAAAAGATGAGTCTCTGATGACTTCGGGTTTGTCCTACATATTTCTCCCAGTCTATCCAGTGCCTTCTAACACAATCCTTTTTTAGAGCAGTTGGGCACCATCCAGTTCTTCTGGTCTCGAGGTCAAGGAGGGTGATGGTCCATTAGTGCATTGGACTGAATGTTTTCACATGTCTTTTGATTTTGATCGTTCTTCTTCCTCTGGAGAGGGAATGATCAATAGTTTCACCTTCAATGGCTGCTTGAAAACAAGGTTCTGAAGATCCCCGTTTCTACTCACTATACTAGGATGAAGAACATTGTTTTTGTTATGTCAATTGACCTTGACATTCCCTGAGACTCCAGTCCTCTTCCTCCAGGCCGAGCACAGGCTCTGGGCTTTTAAGCAGAGTAAAGGTAACACATTTTCATTTTATTGACTGGAAACAACTGCTACATGTTTACAGAGGCATGACTCAGAATGTCACACATCGTCTTTCCATTCACAAGTCTCGGTGCAGTAACGGTAGTAACATTGTCAGGCTTCCTCCTCTCTGTACTTTCCAGCCACGCTACTATATTGCAACCTCTCCCTTTGAAACTGTACACATTTCCAACGTGTTTCAGTTTCACCTTGGAATTTCAAAGCCTTTCTACTAGAACATCCTCAAAGTAGTACATTATGTAAATCCAAAGACTTGGGCTGAAGGATTTGGAAGTCAAATTCTTGTAAATGTTAAACAGTCTCCGTCAGTGACTCCCAGAGCTGAAATTTAATTGCATTTCCTTTGATGAAATGATCTGTAACATGCGAGTGCCACATAGATTACCTTCTCTTTATATTCCATTTAGGAGCAAGGAATCAGAATAAATAAGACGACTTGAAGACTGTAGGTGTCTCTCCAACATTGCTGATTAAAGAAATCTATTTTTAACAGGGTCTGTTACAAATGATCTGTATAAAGCATATGGACTAACTGATTAAAATGTAGTTTTGCTTATGCGTGGCATAAGGTAACTCTCAGCTTAATCAAGATAACTTCTGAAGATACTAATAATCTGGGTCCAAACCAAATGGTTTATAGTTAAAATGCCAGTGAAGTACACTAAGTCCCCATTTCCTCTCCCCAAATGAAACGGAAGTATAAATTATGTGGACATGTGGTTAATGTGCTAGAGTTTTCCCCTTTTCAGATGACAGTGATTAACATGAAGGTTATGTAGGTCTCCAATAAAACAAGCTGGATTTTAGACTCCCTGACGAAAATAAGCCGATTATATAATCTTTTAAAATTACATTCACTATGTCACTCTGTTTCATCCCCAAAGCAACTCAAAACAACCTGTATTTTCCCCACTATTTTCAAACTCTTTCCTGCTATTGAAGAGAAAATGGCTGTCCCTTGATTAAGGTTAATTTCTCCATATGTCCTCTGAGTCCCATTGCATCTTCTCTCTAAACTTGGGGTGTTAATGTACTACCCTTTCTCCTTTCTCGGTGAGTCTTGAATCAACTGAGGAACAGACAATAGTTAGGGTTCCATCACAAGCTGCCAGCTGGGAGATGCTGTGTCCTGGGGGGACTGTAGGAGTTCAGCGAAGAACACTGGCAGGATAGGGGCAGTCAAACCCATGGAGGGACATTGTGGAGACATCGGGCCATGTGCTGTAGAACTTCTTACGACAGATGAAGTCATTCTTCTTCCTCCAGGAGGCATGCATGAGGGAGGCACAAGGAACAGCCAAAACTCTCTTTAAATCACTTAGGGGAAAAAAAAGTGTTTGGTTTTGATTTGTAACTTTATACATAAAAGAAGAAATGCATAAAAGGGAGAGAAATGTCACCTTATCAGAACTTTTCTCTGCAGTTACTTGCTCGCCAACCAAGTTATTAATCTGTTCCCCTCTGCTAAACCAGTCCCAGCAGCTTTATCGGAGCTCTGCTATCGCCTTGCTTGAAACAGTAGCTGCAGAAATGGCTTTAACATTACAGGGACTGGGAAGACGGAGGGGGACCAGGCCCAGTTTTGTTTTATCACACACAAGGCTGCGGCGTGTGGAGCCGATTAGAGATCTCCGAACAATGAGAACTCACATCTCTCATGCCTTCAAGTCACGGAGTCTCGAAGGCTACTCTCCCATCTCTCTTGTTTCCTTCACAGTGCCCAGGTTCAATTCCTGTTGAGTGCTCAACCCACGGCATGACTGCTGTGTGCCCACCGTCCTCTCACACTCATTCAGGTTCGCACGTGTGCCGTGGAGTTGCACACACAGGACCGCCTTTGACAGTGATTTTGCTCAGCGTTGCACTCACACCCTTATTTGTGGAGGAGCCAAAGGGCGGCACAGCAGTAAGAGTTCCTAGATCCCAAACTGGGCTCCTTGTGATGTGCTCTTTGGCAGATTACTCAGACATGTGTTAATAGGTTTAATAGCAGTCCTTGCCACAAAGTGTTATAAAAAGGATTATAAAGCATAATCTATATTCCTTTAAAAATATGGTGTGCTAATACATATAAGTACGCAATGCTTCCCCCCCCCCCACACACACACTGCTTCTTTTATCTTAAAACAGTCTGCGTCATAGATTCCCTGATATCCCACTCTAGTGCGTCCTCTTTCATTTAATAGATTCCCTGGTATCCCACTCTAGTGCGTCCTCTTTCATTTAATAGATTCCCTGATATCCCACTCTAGTGTGTCCTCTTTCATTTAATAGATTCCCTGGTATCCCACTCTAGTGCGTCCTCTTTCATTTAATAGATTCCCTGGTATCCTACTCTAGTGCGTCCTCTTTCATTTAATAGATTCCCTGGTATCCCACTCTAGTGCGTCCTCTTTCATTTAATAGATTCCCTGGTATCCCACTCTAGTGCGTCCTCTTTCATTTAATAGATTCCCTGGTATCCCACTCTAGTGCGTCCTCTTTCATTTAATAGATTCCCTGGTATCCCACTCTAGTGCGTCCTCTTTCATTTAATAGATTCCCTGGTATCCCACTCTAGTGCGTCCTCTTTCATTTAATAGATTCCCTGGTATCCCACTCTAGTGCGTCCTCTTTCATTTAATAGATTCCCTGGTATCCCACTCTCGTGCGTCCTCTTTCATTTAATAGATTCCCTGGTATCCCACTCTAGTGCGTCCTCTTTCATTTAATAGATTCCCTGGTATCCCACTCTAGTGCGTCCTCTTTCATTTAATAGATTCCCTGGTATCCCACTCTAGTGCGTCCTCTTTCATTTAATAGATTCCCTGGTATCCCACTCTAGTGCGTCCTCTTTCATTTAATAGATTCCCTGGTATCCCACTCTAGTGCGTCCTCTTTCATTTAATAGATTCCCTGGTATCCCACTCTAGTGCGTCCTCTTTCATTTAATAGATTCCCTGGTATCCCACTCTAGTGCGTCCTCTTTCATTTAATAGATTCCCTGGTATCCCACTCTAGTGCGTCCTCTTTCATTTAATAGATTCCCTGGTATCCCACTCTAGTGCGTCCTCTTTCATTTAATAGATTCCCTGGTATCCCACTCTAGTGCGTCCTCTTTCATTTAATAGATTCCCTGGTATCCCACTCTAGTGCGTCCTCTTTCATTTAATAGATTCCCTGGTATCCCACTCTAGTGCGTCCTCTTTCATTTAATAGATTCCCTGGTATCCCACTCTAGTGCGTCCTCTTTCATTTAATAGATTCCCTGGTATCCCACTCTAGTGCGTCCTCTTTCATTTAATAGATTCCCTGGTATCCCACTCTAGTGCGTCCTCTTTCATTTAATAGATTCCCTGGTATCCCACTCTAGTGCGTCCTCTTCATTTAATAGATTCCCTGGTATCCCACTCTCGTGCGTCCTCTTTCATTTAATAGCTTCCCTCGTATCCCACTCTCGTGCGTCCTCTTTCATTTAATAGATTCCCTGGTATCCCACTCTCGTGCGTCCTCTTTCATTTAATAGATTCCCTGGTATCCCACTCTCGTGCGTCCTCTTTCATTTAATAGATTCCCTGGTATCCCACTCTCGTGCGTCCTCTTTCATTTAATAGATTCCCTGGTATCCCACTCTAGTGCGTCCTCTTTCATTTAATAGATTCCCTGGTATCCCACTCTAGTGCGTCCTCTTTCATTTAATAGATTCCCTGGTATCCCACTCTAGTGCGTCCTCTTTCATTTAATAGATTCCCTGGTATCCCACTCTAGTGCGTCCTCTTTCATTTAATAGATTCCCTGGTATCCCACTCTCGTGCGTCCTCTTTCATTTAATAGATTCCCTGGTATCCCACTCTCGTGCGTCCTCTTTCATTTAATAGATTCCCTGGTATCCCACTCTAGTGCGTCCTCTTTCATTTAATAGATTCCCTGGTATCCCACTCTCGTGCGTCCTCTTTCATTTAATAGATTCCCTGGTATCCCACTCTAGTGCGTCCTCTTTCATTTAATAGATTCCCTGGTATCCCACTCTAGTGCGTCCTCTTTCATTTAATAGATTCCCTGGTATCCCACTCTAGTGCGTCCTCTTTCATTTAATAGATTCCCTGGTATCCCACTCTCGTGCGTCCTCTTTCATTTAATAGATTCCCTGGTATCCCACTCTCGTGCGTCCTCTTTCATTTAATAGATTCCCTGGTATCCCACTCTCGTGCGTCCTCTTTCATTTAATAGATTCCCTGGTATCCCACTCTCGTGCGTCCTCTTTCATTTAATAGATTCCCTGGTATCCCACTCTAGTGCGTCCTCTTTCATTTAATAGATTCCCTGGTATCCCACTCTAGTGCGTCCTCTTTCATTTAATAGATTCCCTGGTATCCCACTCTCGTGCGTCCTCTTTCATTTAATAGCTTCCCTGGTATCCCACTCTAGTGCGTCCTCTTTCATTTAATAGATTCCCTGGTATCCCACTCTCGTGCGTCCTCTTTCATTTAATAGCTTCCCTGGTATCCCACTCTAGTGCGTCCTCTTTCATTTAATAGATTCCCTGGTATCCCACTCTAGTGCGTCCTCTTTCATTTAATAGCTTCCCTGGTATCCCACTCTAGTGCGTCCTCTTTCATTTAATAGATTCCCTGGTATCCCACTCTAGTGCGTCCTCTTTCATTTAATAGCTTCCCTGGTATCCCACTCTCGTGCGTCCTCTTTCATTTAATAGCTTCCCTGGTATCCCACTCTCGTGCGTCCTCTTTCATTTAATAGATTCCCTGGTATCCCACTCTCGTGCGTCCTCTTTCATTTAATAGCTTCCCTGGTATCCCACTCTCGTGCGTCCTCTTTCATTTAATAGATTCCCTGGTATCCCACTCTAGTGCGTCCTCTTCATTTAATAGCTTCCCTGGTATCCCACTCTCGTGCGTCCTCTTTCATTTAATAGATTCCCTGGTATCCCACTCTAGTGCGTCCTCTTCATTTAATAGCTTCCCTGGTATCCCACTCTCGTGCGTCCTCTTTCATTTAATAGATTCCCTGGTATCCCACTCTAGTGCGTCCTCTTTCATTTAATAGATTCCCTGGTATCCCACTCTAGTGCGTCCTCTTTCATTTAATAGATTCCCTGGTATCCCACTCTAGTGCGTCCTCTTTCATTTAATAGATTCCCTGATATCCCACTCTAGTGCGTCCTCTTTCATTTAATAGATTCCCTGGTATCCCACTCTAGTGCGTCCTCTTCATTTAATAGCTTCCCTGGTATCCCACTCTCGTGCGTCCTCTTTCATTTAATAGATTCCCTGGTATCCCACTCTAGTGCGTCCTCTTTCATTTAATAGATTCCCTGGTATCCCACTCTAGTGCGTCCTCTTTCATTTAATAGATTCCCTGGTATCCCACTCTAGTGCGTCCTCTTTCATTTAATAGATTCCCTGATATCCCACTCTAGTGCGTCCTCTTTCATTTAATAGATTCCCTGGTATCCCACTCTAGTGCGTCCTCTTCATTTAATAGATTCCCAGGTATCCCACTCTAGTGCGTCCTCTTTCATTTAATAGATTCCCTGATATCCCACTCTAGTGCGTCCTCTTTCATTTAATAGATTCCCTGGTATCCCACTCTAGTGCGTCCTCTTCATTTAATAGCTTCCCTGGTATCCCACTCTAGTGCGTCCTCTTTCATTTAATAGATTCCCTGATATCCCACTCTAGTGCGTCCTCTTTCATTTAATAGATTCCCTGGTATCCCACTCTAGTGCGTCCTCTTCATTTAATAGCTTCCCTGGTATCCCACTCTAGTGCGTCCTCTTCATTTAATAGATTCCCTGGTATCCCACTCTAGTGCGTCCTCTTTCATTTAATAGATTCCCTGGTATCCCACTCTAGTGCGTCCTCTTTCATTTAATAGATTCCCTGGTATCCCACTCTAGTGCGTCCTCTTTCATTTAATAGATTCCCTGGTATCCCACTCTAGTGCGTCCTCTTTCATTTAATAGATTCCCTGGTATCCCACTCTAGTGCGTCCTCTTTCATTTAATAGATTCCCTGGTATCCCACTCTAGTGCGTCCTCTTTCATTTAATAGATTCCCTGGTATCCCACTCTAGTGCGTCCTCTTTCATTTAATAGATTCCCTGGTATCCCACTCTAGTGCGTCCTCTTTCATTTAATAGATTCCCTGGTATCCCACTCTAGTGCGTCCTCTTTCATTTAATAGATTCCCTGGTATCCCACTCTAGTGCGTCCTCTTTCATTTAATAGATTCCCTGGTATCCCACTCTAGTGCGTCCTCTTTCATTTAATAGATTCCCTGATATCCCACTCTAGTGCGTCCTCTTTCATTTAATAGATTCCCTGGTATCCCACTCTAGTGCGTCCTCTTCATTTAATAGATTCCCAGGTATCCCACTCTAGTGCGTCCTCTTTCATTTAATAGATTCCCTGATATCCCACTCTAGTGCGTCCTCTTTCATTTAATAGATTCCCTTGTACCCCACTCTAGTGCGTCCTCTTCATTTAATAGCTTCCCTGGTATCCCACTCTAGTGCGTCCTCTTTCATTTAATAGATTCCCTGATATCCCACTCTAGTGCGTCCTCTTTCATTTAATAGATTCCCTGGTATCCCACTCTAGTGCGTCCTCTTCATTTAATAGCTTCCCTGGTATCCCACTCTAGTGCGTCCTCTTCATTTAATAGATTCCCTGGTATCCCACTCTAGTGCGTCCTCTTTCATTTAATAGATTCCCTGGTATCCCACTCTAGTGCGTCCTCTTTCATTTAATAGATTCCCTGGTATCCCACTCTAGTGCGTCCTCTTTCATTTAATAGATTCCCTGGTGTCCCACTCTAGTGCGTCTTCTTTCATTTAATAGCTTCCCTGGTATCCCACTCTAAGCCCCTCAGGAGGAATGAAAACCAGCACACTCTTCAGCCTTACATGATGGTTTTCCTGGCCCTAATGGAGCTGGGTTTCTCCCTGCTCTGTGCTCACTTTCTTCCTTCCTGAGTCCACTCACTCCCTTGGGTTTAAATATTTAGATGCCGAAACCTGCCACAGCGACAGTCCTATCACAAACAATCCTCAGAGCTGCCAGCTTGAATACATTTAAATTTCCCAAAGCCCTAGGGCATTGCCATTCCTGTTTATCTCTGCAGCCGACAGGTGAAGGTCAGGTGGGCATAGACTGCCCATAGGGACTTGAGAATCAAGAGGCTAGCTGCTCTCAAATCTAAACTCAATGAATTTGCTTTTAAGATTTCCCTTACTCAGATCGGCCCTCTCTGTCCTCTACCCTTCCAGGGCTCAGAGCAGAAGCCATGTTTTCATATCGTCTTAGAAACCCTGTATTTGGGACAGGCTACGTGATGTGGGGTTCAAGGAAAAATGAAAACACGAGGCTCTTTGTTTAAAAAAAAATCCAGAATTTCAAGACCAGGGCGGTAGAGCATGAAATCAAATGTGGAAGTCTTCTATGCACAAGGTCTTCGGCAACTGCGTAAGTTGAAACATCATCAAGCTGGCCCTGCTTGTATTGCCTGACAAACCAAAACCAAAGTCACTGTCATCAAACATAGTGGTTATGCAGTGGGGTGCTGTGTTAGTCCAAGTGGACTGGAGAAACAAATCCAGGAAGATACTCATATGTGTGCAAGAGAGTTTTGTATCAATGAGAAATTGTACATTAAGAAAGCATCCCAGCCAAGTCCAAGGCCATAAGTCTGATATTAGCCCATATGTCCAGTACCCATCTATAAATTCTTCTTCACACTCACATAACCCATGCAATGACACCAAATACAGGAAAACCACAGGCCAGTGGCTGGAAAGTCTTGTGAATCTAGTGTTGGTGGAAGTATCTCAGCGCTGGCAGGGGGCTCCACATGGCTCCTCAGCTACAGGACTCTGGCTGCATCAGTGTAGCTCCATCAGGCTCATTGTCAGTAATGTC
This sequence comes from Tenrec ecaudatus, assembly GCF_050624435.1. NCBI lineage: Eukaryota > Metazoa > Chordata > Mammalia > Afrosoricida > Tenrecidae > Tenrec > Tenrec ecaudatus. The sequence continues at coordinate 32,050,718 of NC_134534.1, forward strand.
TCACATGGAGTAAGCATGTGTCCCACCTCCAGTGAGCTATTTATCTACTTAGTACCTCCAAATGCAGTCATCAAGCTGGGACCTGACTGACAAGCTACACTTCACCCCATTCACTCTCAAGTCTCAAATTGACGACAGATTATGTAACTACCACAGGCGCTAAGGACAAGGTCAGCAGTTCGAAACTAAATGCCACTGCATGGGAGTAAGAGGTTTTCTACTGGTACAAAGAGCTACAGTCTAAGAAATCCACCGAGGCAGTTCTACCCTGTCTTACAGGGTCACTGGGAATATTCCCTATTGTTGTTGGGTGCCCTGGAGTTGATCTCACTCACAGCAACCTTATGCACAGTGAAGGTTAACAGAGCCAGGTCCTGCACAATTGGTCCTACGCACAATTGAATGTATTGTTGAAGCTGTGGTGTCAATCCATCTCCTTGAGGGGCGTCTTCTTTTCCACTGCCCCTCTTCTCTACCAAACATGATGTCCTGCTCCTGGGACTGGTCTCTCCTGACAGTATGTCCTAAGTATGTAGGACAACGTCTCGCCATCCTTGCCTCTACGGAGCACTCTGGCCATACCTCTTCCAATACAGATCAGTTTGTCCTTTTAGCAGTCAGTGCTTTCAATAGTCTTCTCCAGCACCGCAATTCAAATGCACCAATTCTTCTTTGGTCTCCTTTATTCAAAGTTCAACATTCACATGCCTATGAGGCAGCTGAAAATACCACGGCTTGGGTCAGATGTAGGTTAGTTCTCAAAGTAATATACTTGCTTTCCAGTACTCTAAAGAGATCTTGTTGAACATTTTTTAATGTTATGCATCTTTTGGTCTCTTGACTGTTGCTTACATGAGCATTGATTGTGGATCCAAGCAAGACAAAACTTGACAACTTCAACCTGTTCTTCCCTTATCATGATGTTACCTATCGGTCCAGTTGGGAGAACTTTGGTCTTCTTTACAGTGAGTTGTAATCAATACTGGAAGCTGGAATCCTTGATCTTCATCGGCAAGTGCTTCAATTTCTCCTTGCTTTCAACCAGCAAGGTTGTCATCTGCACATCACAGGTTGTTAATAAGGCTCCCTCCAATCCTGTAGGCACATTCTTCACGTTCATATAGGCCACCTTCTCTGAGGATTTGCTCAGCATACGGACTGAGTAAGTATGGGGAGAGGATATAACCCTGTTTCACACCTTCCCTGATTTTTAAAACACACAGTATTCCCTTGCTCCATGTGCACAACTGCCACTTGATCTTTGTACAAGTTCTTCATGAGCATAATGAAGTGTTCTGGAATTTCCATTCTTCTCAAAGTTACCCATAGTTTGTTATGATCCACCCAGTTGAATCCCTTGGCATAGTCAATAAAACACAAGTAAACAGCTTTCTGGTATTCTTTGCTTTCAGCCAAGACCCACCTGACATCAGCAATGGTATCTCTTGTTTCATGTCCTCTTCTGAATCTGTCTGGAACCTCTGGCAATTCACTGGCAATGTAATGCTACAACAGTTTTTGGATGATCTTCAGCTAAATTTCACTGGCATGTGGTATCAGTGACATTGTACAATTTGAGCATTCTGTTGGGTCACCTTTCTTTGCACTACGTACAAATATGGACCTCTTCCAGTCAGTTGGCCAAGGCGCTGTCTTCCAAATTTCCTGGCATCAATGAATGAGTGCTTCCAGTGCTGAATCAGCTTGTTGAAACATTTCTATCAGTATCCCATCAATTCCTTGGGCCAATGATTTCAGTGCAGCTTGAACTTCTTCCTTCAGGACCACTGGAGTTTGCTCATGTGCTACTACCTGAAATGGGGGAATGTCAACGAGTTCTTTCTGGTATAGTAACTCTATCCTTTCCATCTTCTTTTGAATCTTCCTGCATCATTCAATATTTTGCCCTTCTGACAATGTTTTGGAGCGATGCAGAAGTTTTCAATGGCTCCTTTCTCAGACGTAGGAATCAGAGTCCTTCCTTGTCTGTTCTTAGTCTGGAAGCTCCACTGGAATCTATTCCCCTTGGATGATCCTGCAGGCATTTGAAATCCCAGTGACATTGCCTCTAGCACCACAGCAACACGCAAGCCACCACAAGAGGACAAACTGATAGTCAGGTGGTAGACTGCTGGATACTAGCCCACAAATAGATTTCCCAAAGCACAACTTCTGAAAAAAAAAATGATGCCCCAGGACCTAGGAACACTGTGACAATATTATATCCTGATGGGTCCTTTGTGATTAGTCAGTAAATTATATCTTGCAAGCTATAGCTCAACTCCAAATACTGTTGGAATGTCCACAGTCAGTTTGAGTTCATCTTTGTGTCAGTAAGAGCTTAAGAAAAAAATATGCTGAGTTTATACAATTTGATCAAAACCCCAGAGAACCTTCACAAGCTTCACAATACCTTTCATGTGGGAGAAGGGACAGTGAGCGTCCCCTGGGGCAGGACCGGGCTCTGCAGAAAAGATGCTGTTCTTTCCTTTCGGCATGAAAGCTGGGGGTATTTTGAAGACAGGGCTTTCTGTTCTGCAGTGGTCAACGGGCATTTCAGAGCATGAGTAATTTTGAGAGTCGACAGACTACTCCGGGCTAGCATGCTAGGTGAATTCACTTTTCCTTCTTGAGACGACTGTGGTCTCCTACTGCTTCAGTCGTTTCCTTCACTGGGAACACTGTGCTCATAAAAAGCATGGTTCAAACTAAGCAGCGCCACCCCCAACTGCAACCCCACCCCAATGGCTTCCTATCTTATTGAGAATAGACCCAACCTTTTACCTATAAGATGATCTGGCCTCTCTCTCCTTCATGAGCTTCATTCATCTCTGTGATCCCCCTTTTCTCTGTTCTGCCCACACTGGCCTGTCCATTCTGAGAAACTCAAAGCTTTGGGGTGAGAATCCCCCTCTGCCTGAAATTCACCTTCCCTGGAAACTCTCGTGGTCACTGCCACGCAATTCTCAACTCAACTTCTTCATCCGAAAGGCCTTCTTTGATCTTAAACGAAAGTGCCAGGTCTTCAAAGGAATTGCCTATGTATCCACCAACTTCCTTTATTTTCTTCAGACAATGTATCAGCGAGATATTTTCTTGTGAACTGACTGTGGTACTGGCTCCCTTTACCAGTAATATGGGAGCCACACATCCACCGGCTTTGCCCACGGTTCTCTCCTCCACCGGCTCCCAGGTGTGGGATGCTCCAGCACTTTTGTGATTCAGTTGGTGTCTCAATAGGCAGTGACTATAAAGGAAGCCTCATTTATATTCTAAAATTTATAAATGGCAAATTGATTTGCAGAGAATTTTAAACACACGGGGATAAAGCAAATCCCATCTTACAGGACTCACATCCAGGTCTCTAGTCTCTGCTCTCTTCCTCTTGGGTGATTTCACAGGTGCTTATTTAAGCAGTCTCCGCTGGACGACAACTTACAACCCCAAATCCGCAGAGCACATCAGCAACTTGATATTCATAGTCATTTGTGATTCCTGGGTCGCTGTCTTCTGTCTCAGTCAGCAAATGTTGGCTCAGTCACTACATGTTTCACATTCACTCTTTAAAGTTGCAGGGGGAACCACACCACACTGCTTTATTATGCAGTCAATAATTTAAAATTGTAAGTCACTGCCAAGGGGCTGACAGTAGAGCAGAGTTCTAAGGAGAAAAACAAAAGGCTATGTCTGCAGCATATGATGCAATTTAACTTTCAGGGTCTGCCCAGAGCCGGTCCCCAAATGGCGCTTTATCTTGTACCACGTATCAACTTGTTGGACTCTTTGTTTCCGTTCTCATTCCACATGGAACGCAGAGTGAAATTCCACTAGATATTAGAAGAAGGAAAAAAATAAGGCTGCCTACTCCCATAAGGACTTACAGTGAACCAGTTTCTGCTCTGACCTGGCGAGAAGGTCCCTGGGCCTCAGAATTGACTTGGTGGCAATGGGTGGTGGTGGAGTTGCTCAGACATCAGGGAGAAGACACCAAATAGGACATTTGGTGGCAATGACTGGTTTTTGTGTATTTTCATTTTTTGAGGCACCAGAAACAAAGTAATATGTACTTGGGGGGGGTGTAAGGGGAAGACATTATAGATACACAGAGAAGAATGTATTTTTTCCTGCCCCTGAGGACATTGAATAAGAAAGATAAGCCAGGCTACATAAAAGTCCACTGGAGGGAAAACCCTAAAATGATTATTTTACCTTAAACTTACATTCTTTAGCTTAAAATGATCCTCCAATTGATCTTCAGTGAAGACAGTCAGAAACAATACATTTATATTTATTCTGATATTGATTTTTATTCACTATAACAATTTATGTCAGAATAAATTCCAAAGCAAATTGGGATATAAGCCCAAGGGGGGGAGGGGTGGCTAAAAATTAAGTAGCAATTATTCTGAATGATGATCACTTTCTGGGTAAAATTGTGGCTGTCGTAAGAGAAACATCTGCCCGTGCTTTAGGCAAAGAGGGGAAATCTGCATCAGTTGGCTCTTCGCCGGTCAGAGGATGAGGGGATCTCAGAGCACCTGGAATGATTTTGGAGCAAAAGCAAAGCAATCCCCTCTAAAGGTTGGTTTTCAAGTGGGCTGAGGGGCATACTGTAAAGGGTCCTGCGATGCAAAATCACTCTCATCTACTCGAGAAATATGTGTCAGTTTCTTAGGATAAGATGTGCATTTTCAACTTGATGCAAGTGGCCTGGCCCTTGTTTGACTTTTGTACCTACTATGGCAGCCTTCCGATTCCATGCTGGAAATTTGAAAATAGTTCTTTCTAAACAACAGCCACCAGAATCTCTTATGCAGACAGCAAGAAATTCACATCTATTGTTTACTATGAATTCTACTTACTACAATAAAATTGCCACAAAATGGTATAATTGTGTGTTTAACATCAGGTTTTGTGTTTCTTTGAAAGGAACTATTTTTCTCAAATGTGTTTTGAGCTTTATTACCCAGATAATGTAGCCAGAATACTGGTTTTTTAAAAATAAACCCTAACATGCTGTCTTCTAAATAAGCCAATCGACAGAGTAATTCAGAAGAAATAATTAATAAATGGAGGGAAATTGTGCTATCTGAAAAAAATAATAAATTATTTCAGCTGAATAAAACATATCAGGAGATATGTGCAGTCCACATGACTTAGCTTCACTAGACAAACCTGTCTATGAAATTCACAATTCTTTACATCAATACATGGATGATAAAAAGGCACTGATTCTAAAACAAGTATCTCTTTTCTAGTCTACTCTCATCCTAAGAAACAAACACACACACATCTTGAGTACATGAAAGTGCTTTTGCATCTTGGGACACTTTACAGCAGGGGGGTCAAATGACCCTCTCACCGGGGTTGCAAAACAACAACAGTAGCAAAACTACAGTAGCACATCCTGAGGAACTGTATGAAAGGGTTGTGGCATGTGGAAGGTTGAGACCCACTGCTTTACAATATGCCCCTCAGCCAACTTGAAAACCAACCTTTAGAGGGGATTGCTTTGCTCTTGCTCCAAAATCCTTTCAGGCGCCCTGAGTTCCCCTCATCCACTGACCGGCGAAGAGCCAACTGATGCAGATTTCCCCTCTTTGCCTAAAGCGTGAGCAGATGTTTCTCTGACGGCAACCACAATTTTACCCAGAAAGTAATCATCATTCAGAATAATTGCTTCTAATTGTTAGGGCTCCCGCCCCCTTGGGCTTATATCCCAATTTGCTTTGGAATTTATTCTGACATAAATTGTTATCATAGTGAATAGAGGTCAATATCAGAATAAATATAAATGTATTGTTTCTGACTGTCTTCACTGAAGACCAGTTGGAGGATCATCCTAAGTTAAAGAATGTAAGTTTAAGGTAAAATAATCATTTTAGGGTTTTCCCTCCAGTGGACTTTATGTAGCTTGGCTCATCTTTCTTCTCTGTCTTCAGAGGCAGAAAAACAATACATTCTTCTCTGTGTGTCTATAATGCCTCCCTCTTGTCCCCCCCCCCAAAGAAAACATATATAATACTTTGTTTCTACTGCTTCAAAAAATGAAAATACACAAAAACTTGTCATTGCCACCAAATGTCCTATTTGGTGTCTTCTCCCTGATGTCTGAGCAACTCCACCACCACCCATTGCCATCAAGTCAATTCTGAGGCACAGCGACCTTCTTGCCAGGTCAGAGCAGAAACTGGTTCACTGTAAGTCTTTATGGGCGTAGGCAGCCTCACTGTCCTCCGTCTTCCAATATCTAGTGGAATTCCACTCTGCGTTCCATGGAATGAGAGTACTGCATATTCTCCAGGCAATACACATATATAGGAAGAATGGGGGAGGGAGGAAATAAGTCCACAAAAGAGAGTAAAATCAAATATTCACATTTCATAATGAGAAAGGGGAACAGTATTTACCCACAGATGCCCGTTGTAATTTGGGGAGGAGGCATACATAAAACCCAAGGAAATCATGATGAGAGATAAGGTAAGTCTCTTCTGAAATAAAACACAAAACCGATTCTGAAGAAGACTGGCCCCCACCTTCCAGGAGTGTGACTTGCCTTCTGGGGACTTCAGAAAACAGCTGAACAGTGTTCAGGGTCGCTTAGGACAAAGACACTGATTATAGGCTGCAAATGGCATCAAAGGCTCATTGGGGGGGTTCTGTCAATGATTCCAGTCGTGAATGCTCCCGAGAGTATTGAGAAATGCAACATTCACCAGATATGAACGAGGCTGTTGTTCTTTACAAGACTGTACTGTTCCTACCTTGACCGTGAATACTTTGTCTCTTTAGTTTGCACCAAAATCAAGCCAGGCAGAGTATATCCTAGCAATACTGCCAGCTGAGTAGGTGCAAAACATTTCTAATAAATGAAAAATAATTGTCTGTCAGGGTCCCAAAGAAATGATTAAGTACCAATGGCTCTCAATGCTCCATTAATTGAGCCTCAATATTTAAAAAGATTACAGGTCTGAGTAATTTCTCTGTGTGTCACTTTGGTTGGTGTCGAAGTTAGTAACTGAAGAGTCTATTTTATCATCGTTGAAGCATTTATACAAGTTCCCTCTAATATACCCCGCATTAAGTGCCGAACTGGAGCAGTTGACACCAGTAGCAGCTCTGACGGCTATGATTCTCACTTGACACCCTCGGTTATGCCGGAAACCTCATTTTTGTTTAAAGCAGCGTCAGTGTCCTGGCCTGTAGTGGGAAATGCAGTCTGAAACTGCCTTCCTTTGCCCAGGGGTGGGCAACACCCCCACTGTCTTAAGCATCACCAAGGAAGTGCCCCAGCCCTTCACCCACCCCAGTCTCTGGTCTTCATGAGCGTACTTTGCCCCAGACGGCATGGGGTCCGGGGACCCATCAGCTCCACCTGTGAGACCTTCATGGCTTGTCATTGTGCTGTTTCTGGAGTGATGACATAGTGGGGACCCTGTGGGCTGTGACCCAAGCGGTCAGCAATAGGAAGCCTGCAGCTGCTCCAGGAAGCAAGAGGAGGATTTCTCTCCCAGAAAGAGTTCCAGGCTTGGAAACTCAGAGGGGCAGTTCTACCCTGTCGCAAACAGTTACTGTGAGTCAAAATGAGTTCGGTATCTATCTACTGTAAATACGGGCTCACGGGGGTGGGGTGGCTGTCTCCGCTGAGTACTAGTAGGCCCTCTTCTCTGTACTCTCTTTTGATAATTAGATATCACTAGCCCTCATGGCATTGTAGTTATAAGTTGGGCTGTGATCCGAAAGGTCACTAGTTCCAAACCACCAGCCGCTCCTTGGGAGAAAGATGGGTTTCTCTAACTTCCATCAAGAGTTACGGTTTCAGGAACCCACGAGGCAGTTCGACCCTATCCCAGAGGCTCACCATGAGCCCAGGTGGATGAAGTCCACAGAGGTGAGCTTTGTTGAGAGCTCTCTGGTCCCAGGAACATCCTCTCCCCCTGGTGCTCAAGTAAAGGTGTGTGAGACAAACCCCAAACTAGACTCACTGCTGTCAAGTCAACTGTCCCTTTGGGTTTCTGAGGCTTTAAATCTTCACGGGAGTAAACAGCTTCATCTTTCTCCCTAGGAGTGGCTGGTGGATTTGAATCTTTGACCTTGTGGTTAGCAGCTCGGTGCATAACAACTATGGCCCCAGGCAAGTTCTGGCCCCATAGTTGTCAATGACAGTGATGTGTGTACCTTCTAGGCCCTTAACTGCCTGGGTGAGGCCCTAGCAATGTTGCAGCTGGTGTATGTTCTGTCATCCATGGGTCTGGAGTGAGAAGACATGAAGCAAACTGAGGCCATGCTAATCATGATAGAAATAAAGCCTGAATCAACAAATCATCCTTGTCAGTGTACACTACTGGGATTTGGGATGAGTTTGTTACTAAGGTCTAACGGCCCAGCGCTCCTCAAACTTGAACATTCCCCAGTATCACCTGGAAGGCTTCTTAAAACCCAAACTGTTGTGTCTTGCTTCAAGATTACTATAACTTGTAATATAGACATCATATATATCCCCATGCCTAAGTCCATTTTGTCCTGCTTAGATCCACCACCCATGTTCATGGAAGCAGCAAACCACCCGTCGCAGTGGGTAACTCTGTGGCACAAGCTTTCTTTGAAGTGCTACAAAGCCAGGAGGTGGTTTTGAGGCACGCCTTACTCAATCCATGGTGTTCTCAGTCACCTCATATGTGTCTGCAAGTCGTCCACTGAACAAGGATGATGCAGGAAGAAACAGTGCATTTCAATGCTGGTGCTGGTGGAGAATGTTGTCATTTCCATGGACTACCAAGGAACAAACACACCTGCCCTGGAAGAAGTACAACCAGAATGCTCCTGAGAAGCCAGGATGGTGAGACTTCCTCTCATGGTATCGTGAGAGACCAACCCAACGCCAGACTCACTGCCATTGACTCAGTTCCAAATCACAGTTACAGAACAGGTGGGACCTACCCTGTGGGTTTCTGAGCTGGTAACTCTTTACAGGTGTGGACGCCTGGCCTTTCCCCAGCGGTGCCCTTTCCCTGCAAGGCAACCGACCGGTGGTTTCACACTGCGGGCTCTGTGGTCAGCTGCCCCCACTTTACCGCGACGCCATCAGAACTCCCCAGAAAGACCAATCTCCGGAGAAGGTCGTCATGCTTGGTAAAGGAGAGACGCTGCTACAAAGACGAAGACCCTGGACAAGATGGGCTGATGCAGTGGCTGCACCGATGGGCTCGGCCGTGACCACTGTGAGGACGGTGCAGGGCTGGGTGGGGTGCTGGCCCGTTGTACCGAGTGTTGCCGCGAATCCAAATACGGAAAATCCCATATCCATGCAGTCATTTACTGTGGTGGCATGTAGGCGCAGGCTAGAAACTTACCATCCCTTGTGCCAGTCTAGATCCGATCGAGTTGACTCATCGTTTCAACTATTCGTTTGTACATTCATTTGTACACCATTCGTTTGCACATTAGTGTGAGAAGCGCTGCTGTTGGTGCCTACCAAGAAAACCCTACACTCACGGCCATCTAGTGGAGGCCGCCTCAGAGTGACCCTATAGGACAGGGTTGAACTGCCCCTGTGGGATTCCGAGGCTGTAACTCCTTACAGGAGTAGCTGCTGGTCTCAAACTGCTTACCTGGTGATAGCACCCCAATGCATAACCCAAATGTCTATGAAGCACAAAATGAAACAAACAAAAATGATCAGTGTTTTCCAATTGAAACCCAGCATGCATCCAGTTGTGGGATTATGTGAACATTGTGCATGCATCTGTATGTGTATCATGTGTACGAACATATTAAATGTGTGTGTACAAACACAAATGTTGCATTTCCACACATACGCATTCATTTCAGTGCTTAACCAAATACCAGTGCTAAACCAAAGTACCAACTGAAAGTGAGAGAAGAAGCCACAGAACATAGAAAAGACAGAGCGGGTATGGGAAGGCAGCATCAGTATCGCTGTAAGTCCGGCCTAGGGGACAGCCCCTTCCAGAGAAGACGCAGAGCAGGTCTTTCGAGCCAGTAGAAATCATAGAAATTGAGATGCTGGTGCCCAGCACAGCACGGGAAGGTCTGGAGAGGAGGAGGGTTTCAGCTGAGGTGACACATTTAAGTCTTCCTCTTGGTCAGGAGTCATGCCCTCTTATCCTCTGTCCCAACATCTCATTTTACAGAGGAACACTCTTAAAAATAGTGTGTGAGGCCCCCTTCCGTCACAGGTGCTTCCTTTAGCTGACGCATCTCAAACAAAACCAACCCTGCTATGGCCGCTATTCCTGCCCGGTCTCCCTCGTGACTCTGCTCCAGGGGGACTTTCAAATAGTTGAAGGCAGCAGTTCTCAACCTGTGGGTCGCGACCCCTTTGGGGGGTCGATCGACCCTTTCACAGGGGTTGCCCGATTCATAAGAGTAGAAAATGATGATGAAATAGCAACGAAAATAATTTGATGGTGGCGGGGGGGGCACCACAACATGAGGAACTGTATGAAAGGGTCATGGCATTAGCAAGGTTGAGAACCACTGTTTTAAGCCATGTGCCATGTTACTCTATTAAGACAAGCCACGTCTATCAGAGTTGAGTGCATCTTGCTTCATGGTGGAGAGAAAGGTGGGCACCACAAAGAAGAGATGCCTTCCTTTTTACAGACCTCTGATGCTTAGAACTGTGTCTTGTACATAATTGTACTCAGTGTGTATTTGTTGTTTCTAAGGAAAATGGGGTGTAGTTGGGTCATTAGCACCTTGTGTCCAGGATACCCTAGCTTAAGTCAGTTTTTCTGGAGTATTTATGAATGATACTCTCTCATTTTCTTTCAAATATGTCAGCTTAGACAAATTATTTGGCCACCATAGGTAGAAAGACAGCTGCGTAATAAGTGAGAAAAACATGCTCTGGAAAGGCTTAAATTCCTTCCTAAAACCAGAGCACATAGGATTTGAAATCACATGGGTCCCAAAGAAATCACGTTCAGGTCAATAGCAGGCATACATTTTTCATCAAATCAAACATTAAATGAAGAGAAATGTCTGTTGAAATAAATTTCTTATCATTAATAATTAGAAAAGCTGATCACAATATTGTTTGTAAGTCTTAGAAACCCAGAGGGCAGTTCCATCCTACCCCATAAGGCTGTCATAAGTCAAAATTGAAGAGCAGGCCGTGAATTTGGCATTTTGGTTTGGTAGCCATGTAACACTCATCTTCATAAATCTAAATATTGTCTGCTCTGTATGTACACCATCACCAATTCACATAATACTCCCAACAAATCCATCCTCAAAAAGTCAACACCAATTAGCCAATAAGTACTTACTTGATGTCTCCAATACATAGAAGTAGAGAACCCGTATGCCAGACCCACTCATAGAAGGCATGCACACTATTTGCATAGACTCGCATATTCTTATTTATTAAAGGAAATATCTCTTCCCAGACCACCACCACCACTGCGTCATTGTGCCTTCTGGGGTGTCCTGCTTACTGCTAAGAACCCGGAACCTATGTCCCTGGCCTGTCAAGCACCAGCAAGATCTCTCACGGTGGACGGGTTTTAGTGGTGCTGGCAGAGACTAGCACTAGGAAGAAAGGCCTGACAACCTACTTCCAAAAAATGTATTTTTCTCTATGTGACAAAAAAGCACGATAAAAACCTCGTGTCAGACATAAAAAATTGAGCAGAAATAGAAGTGAGATAGTGAAATAAAGAGAAACCACAAAACTCTCCGCATTGGCAAAACAATCCCAGGAAACTTCATATCAAAATGTACATTTTGACTATGTGTCTGAGTGAAACAGTGGCAAAGCAAGAGGAGGAACATCAGTGTTTAAAAAGACATCACGTAAGAGCTATCAGAAATTGTCCCTAATCCGTTCTGTATGAATCAACACACTTGACACTGCAAGCAGGCAGACCGGGGAGGTTTACAAAGAATGATGCTCTGCGGACACAGCTGGCTCAGGCCCTCAAGGTCAACCCTGAGAGCAAGGACACGTGCACAGTTTGCTAGAAGAACACCAATCCGCCACGCAAAATGCAAAATGGAGGGAGCCTCAGTGACATTAGCTAAACAAAGACCATGAAGGTGGAGGCAATGAGAGGGCTGAAAGGGAAGATTTCTTTGAAGTCTGTAAAATGAGTGGCTTAAACCAACAGTTGCAAAGAGGTGGGTGTTTTCCTCATTCTTAAAGGATTCGTCCAATAACTATTTAATGAATCCACAAATATTTCTTAAGCTGAGCACTAATCCTGGCCCCCTGGCGAAGGTATCACAGTAACATTCTCGGAGCGAGGTAGGACTTTCTGCTACTGAACCTTAAAGAGTCGGGGAGGAAAGGAGAAATGCAATTGTTGTGATAACGATGGAATCTGAGCGCCCACCACCTTTGTTGGCAGAATGTGAAGCCAGCGAAGGACTCCTTCACCAGATAGGCCAGCGCCTCAGAGAAGCCCAGCACTTATAGGTGCTTCGGGTAGGATCTGGGAAAGTGAGGCTTAGAGGTGATTAGAATTTACCGATGATGCCCAAAGACTACTGCCTTCCTACGGGTTACACCTCAATGTAGAGCCAACAAGAATCCCACTGGCCAAATAAACACTACCACAGAAATGGAGAACAAGTGTTTGGAGGGACAAGGATTTCATTTCACCTGGATCCACAACCAGGGACGCAGCATGGAGAGACGAAGCGGCATGGCACGGGGCATGTCTACCTGCTGCACAAGACTTGTTCAAAGTTACAAAACAGCGATGTCACTTTGAGGGCTACGGTACTCCGGACCCAGTCAGTGGTGTGTTTCCTTTGCCTCGTACACATGCGAAAGTTGGACACACAGACGAATGTACAGAAAGGAGGCAGCCCTGCGAAGAGTCGATACATTTGAAGTCTGGGGTTGACAAAGGATCCTGGAACTACCAGGGACCGCTGGATGAATGAACGAATTTGTCTTGCAGCAAGTACAGCTGGAATGCTCTGGAGACGTGAAGATGGAGCAAACTTTATTTCCACAGCCAGAGCTTGTTATCAAGAGAGATAAATCCCTGTGCAAGGATGTGCTATTTGGCAAAGGGACAATGAAAAGTAGAGGGGCAGTGAAAAGACCTTCATTAGATGGACGTGGAGTAGCTTCAGAAGGGGCTCCCACATGACAACTGGGTTTCCATAGACCGGGGTTGCTATGCTATGTTAGGCTCTACCAACAATGCCTCATCTCAACCTCCTATTCTTCCCAAGATTCCATTCAAACAAACAAACAACAAAACTCACTGATATTGAGTCATCAACTCAACTCTGACTCAGAGAGACCCTATAGGACAGGAAGATCGGCCCCATGAGCTTCAGAGACTGTAAATCTTTACAGGAGTAGAAAGCCCAGAGCGGATGCTGGTTTCGAACTGCTGGCCTTAACAGCTAGCAGCCCTATGCACAGCCACTATGCCACGAAGGCGGCAGCATCAATTCCTACTGGTGTCTACAGCAGCTGGTCTCTGACTGTTCCTGTCCCCGCCTCCCGAGTAGCTGCTTAGTAGCCTCCGGAGGGCTTTGGTGCCTCAGCGGCTCTCGCATCGGAGCCCTCTGGCCCGTCTACTGAGACGTCATACTCCACACTGCTGCAAAATTATACCAGCATGTTTCTCAAAGCTCCTCTTGACTGGTTCCCTTGAGAAGGGATCTTAATTCTCGATTTTCTTTTGTCTTCCACATGATCTGATGCTCTGGGTAGGCAAGCCGCAGCACAGTTGTTAAAAAGCTTCCACTGCAGGGACAGGTCATGATTTAACGTGAATTTTTAAGTTATTGTGAGGGTGGCGCAGGAGCAGCTGGCGTTTCACTCTGTGCACAGAGGTTTGCTATGAGTGGCAGCAACTGGGTGGCCCCTAACGACTGACTACTCTTAGTAACAGAGAGGCTTTCTATGTGTGGGCTGTGAAACCCTGACCAAAACCCTGCGAGCAAAATCCTGGAGTTGCCAGCGGCCAACGAAGCATGACCAGGGGGATGTTTCATAAGCAAGGGATCTTTGTAACTCCCCAAAGTGAAGAGTTACGCTCCTTAATGTGTTGTTTTTCAGGGCCAGGGCGTCAGGTCTGACTCCTAGCAAACATACCTACGACAGCACAAAACACTGGCTGGTCAAGTGCCAGCCTCACAGGGTTTTTAAAAAAATGTTTTAATTATTATAAATTATTTTATCGGGGACTCATAACAACCCATAAACCAATCACATCATGCACATTTGTACATACCATATATATGTGCGAATATAAGCCGAGTTTTTCAACACATTTTAGTGTTGTTTTTATGGTAAAATTAGGTGCCTCAGTGGATGTTCAGATTGGCTTATACTCGAGTATATACGGTATGTTGTTATCATCATTTTCAAAACATTCTCTTTGTGCTTCAGCCCTTGGTAGCAGCTCCTCTTTCCGTTCTTCTGTGTGAGCTCAGTGTTGCAGCCTCTGTGTGAATCCATCGCCCTCAGGGTCTTCCTCTGGTCTGCTGTTCCTCTACTTTACCAGGCATGATGTTCCTCTCCAGGTTCCCATCTCTCCTGATAACATGTCCGGAGGATAGGAGACGAAGTCATACCATCCTCGCTTCTTCTTCTTTATTTCAAATCATGTTATTAGGGGCTCATATAACGCTTATCACAATCCATACATACATCAATTGTGTAGAGCACATTTGTACTTTCATTGCCCTCATCATTCTCAAAACATTTGCTCTCCACTTAAAGCCCTGGCATCAGCTCCTCATTTTTTCCCCTCTCTCCCGGTTCTCCACTCCCTCATGAACCATTGATAATTTATAAATTATTATTTTGTCATATCTTGCCCTGTCCTACATCTCCCTTCACCCACTTTTCTGTTGTCCATCCTTCAGGGAGGAGGTTATATGTAGATCCTTGTAATCACTTCCCCCTTTCCACCCCACCCTCCTTCCACCCTCCAGGTATCTTTGGATCACTTGTTGTTTCCTTGTCCCTAGGTTTGTTACCACCACTACCTTTCCCTCCACGTCCCCCTTCCCCATGTCCCCACAGAACTGTCGGTCCCATTGTTTTCTCCTCCAGATTTTTCATCCAGCCTATCTCATTTAGACAGACCTGCGGAGATAATAACATGCACAAAACAGGACAGAGAAAAACCAAGCAACAAAACAATAACACCAACAAGCCAATGACAAAAAAAAAAAAAAACCAAGAAAGAAAAGCATGTAGTTCAAGGACTGCTTGTTGGCCTTTAAGCATGTTTTCCAGTAGAGTCTGTTGAGGTGCCGAGCTCTGGCGCCAAAGTCTATTTTAGGTATTCCTTGGGGACTTCGTTGCTCTGTTCCCCTTGTTGTTCTGTTGCATGCCCTTAGTGTTTTGCCTCGGTGTGGTGGGGTCATATTGGGCAGAATTCCAACACGGTGTCTCTAGTGTTGTCCCCTGTAGAGTTATGGGTCAGTGAGGGATGTCATGTCTCATAGTGGGGCCAGTCATATGGTCCTCTCTGTGGATTGGCTGCTCTGAGTGGGAATATCAGCCTGAAGGCTTGGTGGGCCAGGATGTGCTCCACTCTCTCTCCCTCCCCCTTCATCTGCTCCTGTGTGCTCTGATCATACTTGTCCTTCTCCCTGAGCTGCAGCTGTAGGGCTGTCCTCTGAAGTCAATTCTTCTGGGGAAGGGGCAGGTGTCCACGTAGTTGGGATTGGTACTGGCACCTCAGACCTCTTCACTGGTTCCCTGCTCCATCCTTGTTTCTAAGGAGCATTCTGACTGTACTTCTCAGACAGACTTGGTGCTTCTTTTGGTAGTTCATGGTACTTTCAACAGCCTCGCCAGTACCATGATTCATAGGTACTAATTCTTTTTTAGTCTAACTTATTCAATGCCCAGCTTTCCTAGACACTGATAAAGTTATAAAGCTGAACTAACTTCATATATATATATGTTAATTATAATATTAATTTATAATGAACCTAAGAATATACTATTGGCCTACTCATTTGGAAAACATTTTAGGGATTTCAATAATTTAAAGTTAGTGATGACTCTCTTAGACTCAAACCGTGTATATGCTGGTATCTGTGAGATAATGTTGGCCCCTTGACTCACACAAACCCCTTAAGCAGGAGTTGAACCATGGACGCCACATGGACTTGTTTAGTTTTACAGTGCATACTTCTAGGGGTATCGTGAATGCCATAGTCATAACATATGCTTATATATCCTAACATAATTCTCCAGAAGATGGTAGTAACGTGTCTTGAGGAAGAGCCAGCCTTCTCTACACAATGACATCACAAGAACAAAATACATGAAGTTGAAAAAATTCTATGGATAGGCTTCAGAAGAATGGGAATTCCAAACACCTCATTGTGCTCATGAAGAACTTGTACATGGATCCAGAAGAAGTTTTATGAACAGAACAAGGAAATGTGACATGGTTTACAACCAGGAAAGGTCTGCGACAGGGTTGTATCATCTTATCATAATTATTCAATCTGTATGCGGTGCAAATAATCAGAGAAGTTAGATTATATGATGAAGAACATAGAATCAGGATTAGAGGAAGGGTTATTAACAACCTCGGGTACGCAGATGACACAACCTTGCTTGCTCAAAGTGAGAATGACTTGAAGCCCTTGCTGATGAAGATCAAGAATTGCAGCCTTGGTTGAGTATTGATTACAACTTACTGTAAAGAAGACCAACATTCTCACAACTGGACCAATAGGTAACACCATGATAAAAGGAGAGAAGGTTGAAGTTGTCAATGAGTTTGCCTTGCAGAATCCATGATGAATCTGCCTGGAAGCAGCAGTCAAGAGATCGAGAGGAGTGGTAGGCAAATCTGCCGCACAGACATTTTTAGTCTTGAAAAGTAAGGATGTTACTTTGAGGTCTAAGGTGCACCTGACCCAACCCAGGGTGTTTTCTGTTGCCTCATATGAATGGGAAAGTTGGAAGCTGAATAGGAAGACAGAAGAGAATCGATACATTTGAATTGGGGTTCTGGTGAAGAATATTGAAAGCACCATGGACTGCCACAAGGACAAACCTGTCTGTCTTAGAAGAAGGACTGCCGGAGTGCTCCTTAGGGCAAAGAGGGCAACATTTCATCTTACATGTTTTAGACATACTGTCACGAGAAGGAGATCATGCTTGGTAAAGCAGGGGGACAGTGAAAAAGAGGAAGTCCTCAGGAGGATGAATTGATGCAGTGGCTGCAGTCATGGCCTAAGCCTAAGGCTTAGGAACAAGTGTGAGGATGGCGCAGCACGAGGGGTGCTCCCTTCCGTTGTGCACAGAGCCTCTATGGGTCAGCACTGACTCGATGACACCTGCCCCAAACAACAGAGCGAGCTCTCATTCTTATTGAAACATGCCTCCTATTGCTTATCCCACTCGTAGAAACCCAACACTACCATAAGCATATAGAATAATTTATATGCATATCTATTTGGAGGAAAGTGTCACAGATTAAAATAAGAATGAACAGATAAAATGTAAGCCAAGCAGAATCAATATAATTCATTAGTTATAATTCTGAGATGCAGACAGAAAGTTAAGAGTAGTTAATTTATGAGTCTACACAGGCGATACTTCGGACAGACTTTTCTAAAATAAGTTGAAATACCAACGTGATAGTAAAATTGAGGTAGTTAATTTAGATGATTTACCCTTTTCCTTCTTTCAGTGTACTTGGACAGCCTATTTTCCTCCATGGTTGACCCAAACCAAAGGCACTTCATATTTGCTCTTCATTTCACACCCTGCTATTTGACATCAGACCTAGTAGGAAGCTCTGCTAGGGCTGCGAGAAAGGGTCTTCAGTGAACTGTGCCATATTGCCTTAGAAGGCTCTGCTGCATCAACTCTCACTCGCTCGCTCACTGCCGTGGTGTCGATGTCACCTCATAGCAATCCCACAGGAAAGGGTCGCACAGCCCCTGTGCGTTGTCCAGACTGCAACTGTTTATAGGAGTAGAAAGTCCTGCCTTCTACCCAGGAGTGGCTGCCTGGTGGTTCCAGCCTCTGACCTTGCCTTTTGGAGCACAACGTGTAACCACTCTGCCACCAGGCCTCCTCTTGTGTCCACAGAAGTATCAATATTCAAAAAGTTTGTGTCTAGGTATATTAGTTTCTGGTATCCAATTTCTATCAGTTGTTGAGCCTTGAATGCATTTTTTTTCCTAAAAATTTCCTTGTCTACATTTACCTTGTTGAATTAGGAAGGTCATAAAGCTCTGCTACTTAGCTTTAGTATAGGCGCTTTGAGACCCACTCAATGTCTAGTGTTTAACATTGTCTTACAGGGCTCAGTTGTGCTACCACATCACTTATCTTAGAATCAGCACAACCCATTGTTTTCCCAGACAGACGAGAGATTGCTGCCATTATCCATCCCCTTACTCTTGCTTGGTTCTAGTCACGATCTGTTTATTAGCTCCATCTGCTTGGTAAAATGGTGTTCACAACAGAGCTAGACATAATTATGCCTGATTCAGAGACGCAGTTTTATTTCATTTAGTGACGTGAAAACAGGAAGCTTTTAAACAATAGCAGTCAGCTTAGCTTATTTAATTAAAATTCTTCCTTAGGTCCATGGAACTTTATAGTCTGAAGAGCTGGCACATACATTAAATCTCTTCTCTACTCAGGCAGGAATTTTCAGTTCTATGAGAAATCTAAGCTCAGGAAGTTTAAGTGACTTGTGCAAGCTTATGCAGGTTGTGGCGGGGAGAGGGTGCTCTTCCATCTCTCATGCAGCTATGACTGTGAGTCAGTACATTTTCTGCTAGGTTACATCACAGTGGTCTACTGAGAGCTTGCCAAGCATGCATGCAAACACTCCTGAAGCTCGTGACCTACTTCAACAGTCAAGAGAGAAGCACAGGGGGAAAAATATGCAATATTGTCACTCAAAATTTCTGGAAATGAAACATTCCTATATTTTAATAACACCCAGTCAGTCAATCAAGTTACATCAACAGGGCAAAAGAAATGAAACTTTAAGAGAAAAATGCCATTATTATACCCAGAGCATTTTTTTTCCCATAAGCCCAGTTCAAACCGAAATCTATTCCCATCAGACATTTAAAAAGAGAAATGGGGAGAATGCAGGAATAAGCCTGTATTTGAGAAGCAAGAACATTTGGGGGCCATAATGATATGGAGAAGTACATGATCTATGTTGGCTCTCCTGTGTTGGCACGTGATATTAGCAAAATCAGATTTTGGGGGGTTTCTCATTGCAGCTCTATCTCCTTTTCAGTCCTCAATACCTTATCACATAACTTTTGGGGATTAATTAAAAAGAAATCAGTTCCTTGACAATTCCTATGAGGAAAGGGAGCATTCTAGAAAACAGAGGCATTGCTACTGTATCCCCAAACCAGAAATTCCTAGCCCTCCTAGAACCTCAATAGGATAGAGTAAGCCTGCTCCTTTTGGACTTCCAAGACTGTAAATCTCTCCTTGAGCCGACAGCCTCATCTTTCTCCAGAGGAGTAATTGGTGAGTTTGAACCAAGGTCTTGCAGTTAGCAGTGCAGTGCACAACCCACTATACCACAGGGCTCCTCAAGGCATTGCTATGATAGTGCTTAAAGATACAGAGAAGTCAAGAAGTGGCAAAATGCTTTTAACATACAATCGCAACTCCTACAGCTTCCTCCTACATAACTAGCCAACTTCACAACTGAAAACACTGCACTGTAAAAAAGCCAACACTCTGTATTCACAGTATCTCTTAAGTTTGTTCTACAAATCAAATGAAAATTCCAGTCTTCTGATGAGTAAATTCTAAGGTCCAAATCTTTATGTCTACAAGTGTGCCTTCCATTTCATTTTTAACCAAACTGCTAAAAAAAGAAAACAGGTGTAAAGACTGATGGACTTCACTCCCTGCCATGGTGTCGATGCTGAGGCATAGTGATCCCTTGTAGATGTCTGAGACTATAACCATTTATGGGAGTAAAAAGCCCAGTCTTTCTCTGGAGGAGCTGCTGCTGGTTTCGAATAGCTGACGATGTGAATCACAGCCCAATTTGTAACTACAACACTACTAGTGCTTCTAGATCTACAGGGACTGGACTATGCAACAAAATGCTATATTTCTATGCAAAGACCAAAACAAAACACCAAATCCACTGCCATCAAGCCAGTTCTGCTTCACCGAGAGTTGCCATGACAGAGTAGAGCTGCCCCTTTCGGTCCCTGAGGCGTTAAGTGTTAAGGAACCAGGCAGCCTCCTTTTCTCAATCAGAGCAGCTAGTGGCTCAAAGTCCAAGGTGTCACAAACCACACCACGAAGGCTCCTTACGCGGAGACTAGTCTATGTAAGTTAATTCTAGCCACTTATAAATAACCTAGCCGAACCTAATTCTACCACTCAGTCAATTCCAACTCATAGCGATCGTCTAGGGCCAGGGAGAACTGCTCGTGTGGGTTCCCAAAGCTGTAACCCTTTATGGGAACCGAAATCCTCATCTTTCTCCTGAGGAGTGGCTGGTGGTTGCAAACTGCTGACCTTGTGGTTCGCAGTCTAACACATAGCCACTGCATCACCAGGACTCCACCATCCCTAAGCAGTGAACATAAATGCCGCGGGGCATATTGCATTTGTCTACATTTGCTTGCTCAGTGAAGCTAACGCGGCTGCCACGTATGGACGCGCAGGCTGTGCGCTCAACGATTCCATAGGATCAGCGTGCACTGCTGCCCCCGAGAACTACACACTGGCAGCCACCCTGCAAGCGAATGTAGTGAAAGCAACTGCTTCTAGTCAGTCGTGGAGAAAAGGGGGTGAGTGCACCTAAAGTGATGCTGTGGAGGGCAATACAGGTTCATGAGGCAGAGGAGACATTGCCTAGAAGATGTCAATGGAAATTGAAGGATCGATTTTGATTTATGATTCCATTAAGCACGGTGACGGGGTAGCATGCGTAACTATCAGCAGCATACGGCTGGTGCTGATTTCCAAAAGTAATTTAAACAAGCACCGTCCCAGAGAAAGGAACGTAATAAGACAAATACTGGGGTGGTAATATCAGGGCATGCACTAAATATCTAGAGCAAAACAAAAGTTAATCATTGATATTGAAAAAAAGAATTAGTGGAATATAAGATAATAGTAGAGCTAGAAGAGTGGTCTTACTAAGGAAAATTCGCCTTTTTCTTCTTTTTTTCTTGGAGGTGGGCATTTAATTGTTATACTAGTAAATTAAGAATTCCTAGAATTGATCAGTTTCACTACCAGAAGAGAATTGTATGAAAAACTCTAATAATTTTAGACTATTTAAATAAAGTTTAGTGTAATTTCTTACTTTAGAAGTCATACAGACACTCTAAAATGTCTTACAAACCTGTTCTAATTTTTAATAGGATTCATCTCTAATGCACCATTTGAGGCTGAGTTCAGGGTGTTGTTGCTACTGTCCAAAGCTGCTGCACGGAGTCAATTCTGGCTCATAGGGATCCTATATATGGGTTCTGAGGCCGTGAGTTTTATGGGAGCAGATAGACGCAGCTTTCTCCTGTGGATCAGCTAGTGATTTGGAACTGACGACCTTGCGGTCAGTGTTCCACGGCTTACCTGACAGTGCCTCCAGGGCTCCTTTCCTGTGGTTAGGTAGGTGCCATTGAACTTAAACCTGACTCGCAGGGGCCCCACGTGATAGAACAGACCTGCTCGGGGGCTTCTTTGCCTGTAATCTTCACCGCAGCAGATGGGCAGCTTCTCCTCCTGTGCAGCTGCTGGGCGCTGGACCGTCCACACCCCGTGTGTGCGTCCGAGAGCTCTAGCACTGTGCTCTAGCATGGCCTTTTGTACGCTCCCACTGAGGGAAACCTTCCTTATTGTCAGTAAGTTGTAGTGGATAATAAGCAGTAAAAGAATAATACAGTTCTTTCCTCTCATCAAATAACTTTTGGGACGAAACATAGAGATCACATAAACCGCCAGGGCTCTCCAGGTATCTTCTCGCTCTCCACCCACCCTCTGTCCTAAAATGTCCTTTTTTGTGGTTGGGGGGTGTCAAGGTGGGGAGCGGTGCAACGCCTCTCCGAGCAGAAACATCTCTGCCAACCAAGGGCTGCGCTCCCTTTCTTTTTAGGGTGAGGTCTCGGCCTAGCACTAGCCTGCCACTGTCGAGATGCAAAAAAATCAACCATGAGCTATTTTTATTCCCTTTAAGTTCTTCATTGTAATTCAAATAATATCTTGCACAATGTCAACTTTTGGTTGTTAGTGGTTGTCAACTGTATATAAAGCCGTAGAACAGGAATGTACTTGGACTCTAGTAGGTCTTAGTTCACAGCAGTTTGATTAAGGGGCTTTCCAGCTAATCCATTGATTGATTTTCAATCTTTGAAGGAGATTGGAAATACTAACATAAACCGAAACATTTAAAGATTCTTTCAGTCACATTGAATCCTTGTAGAATAGCTAGTTACATAAAGTTCACAGACTCGTGACAAACTCTTCAAGCTGGCCATACCGTACAGTTACTGAAGGACATGACTAAACACGCACACGCACGCACACGCACGCGCATACACGCACACACACACACATGCACGCACATGCACGCACACATGCACACACACACGCATGCACGCACACACGCACACACACACACACACACTTGCCACAAGTCTGACCCATGGCAGCCGCGTGTGTTTCACAGTATTTATGTTCTAGGGTTTTGGTGGCTGTGACCTGTTAGAATATCTGAAGGCATTTCTTCCAAGTGCCTCTGGGTGAGTCTGAACCACCAACAATTTGGTTAGTAGCTCAGGGCTTAAGAGTCGCCACCACTCAGGGACTTCCTAAGGACATGAGGCATTAGCATTAGCTAATAATTACTTTGTCGATGAACGTATTGTCAGAAACAATCTCAAATGTAAATATTTTATCCATCATCTGAAAAGCCAAAAACAAAAACCAAACTCACTGCCGTTGAGTCGATCCTGACTCCTGGCAACCCTACGAGACAGGGTAGAACTGCCCCATGGGGTTCCGAGACTGTGGCTCTTTACAGGAGAGAAAACCTCTTCTTTCTCCCATGGAGCGGCTGGTAGTTTTGAACTGCTGGTCTTCCAAACTACTCTCCCTTATTTTCTTATATTCTGAGCGCCTCCCAGCTGCCCTGCACATCATGGAAACAGACTGTCTAGAGCTGCAAGTGTGCCTTATCAATAATAACAGGAATCATCAACCTAACCATTAGTGAGTGAGATGCACTAAGGTGCACATGGATAATTTCATTTAACTCTTAAGAGGAAGATTAAAAACTAATCACAACACTACCACCAAGAATTAAAAAAAAATTAGGACAACAACACCAGGCAGTGCATACAATCCTTAGTTTTCACTTAATTTAACAGTGATGCTAAGAGACTGCGATGCCATCATAGTTTCCTCATTTTAACAGCTGAGGACAGCAAGACACAGAGCATTGTGCAACTTGTTCAGGCTAAGCGTTAACAACTGGCAGACCCAGATCGAAACTCAGTTTGGCTCCTGACTCTTTTACTTCAGACTCATTACACGAGGTCACATTTTTAAAATTCTCTCACGAAAATGGAATGGTTCATTATTCCCATTTTTCAGAAAATAAAATGCAGTCATTAAAGTAGTGTAGTTAAGATTACTTATCACAGGGGTTTGCAGACATTACTGGTAAAAGGTCAGATAGCACGTGTGCCTTTGAAGACTCTAGAGTGTCTTACGATTTCTCAATTCTACTGTTACAGAGCACAAAGCAAACACAGAAGGCATGTAAACATATGTAAGTGAAAACTTCGTAATGTGCAACAGGGAAATCTGAATTGCATATACTTTTCAACCGTTGCACAACATTTTTTCTCATGATTTTTTAAAACTACTCAAAAATGGGCAAACTACTCTGAGGTTATGAGCCACATAAAGACTAAAGGTGGACCAGATTTGGAGCTAGTATAAGAATCTCAGGTAATCTATCTTCAGGGTCACACTCCAAACCACTGTAATTAAAAACACCTCTTCTCAGACTGGAAGGTGTATGCAGGGATCGTGTGAAAATGCATGTCCTGATGGTACTATAAACTCTCTTAGTTATGGAAATGCATCCTTCACATCATCTATTGCTGTCCATAACCGGTTGATGAAGAAGGTGTGTCCTCTGTGCTCATGTTGAATAATGGGGTTTACAACTCTAACCCAGGGGAGACACACTTTTGCTAAAAGCGAGCACTCGCTGATGAAGATCCAAGATTTCAGCCTTCTGTATAGACTACCACTCAAAGTAAAGAAAGCCCAAATCTTCACAACTGGACCAATAGGTAACTTCATGATAAAAAGAGAAGACTGGCGTCGTAAAGGATTTTGTCTTGCTTACAACCACAATCAACGCTCTAAGAAGCAAAAATCAAGAGGTCAAACGATGCACTGCATTGGGTAAGTCTGCTACACAAGATCTCTTCAAATTGTTGAAAATCAAGGATGTTACTTTGAAGAATGACATGTGGCTGAAGCAAGCCAGGCTGTTTTCAACCACCTCATATGCATGGGCAAAATCGAGCAGTGGATCAGAAAGACCAGAGATGAATCAATGCGCTTGGATTGTGGTGCTGACCAAGAATAATGAAATACCATGGGTTGCCAAAGAACAAACAAACCTGTCTTGGAAGAAATACAACTGGAATGCTTCTTAGACGCAAGGATGGAGAGATCTTTGTCTCACATACTGTGGACATGTTATCAGGAAGGACTGGTCCCTGGACAAGAACATCATGCTTGGCAAAGTCAAATGGAGGTGAAAAAGAGGAAGACACTTCACAGGATGGATTCACACAGTGGTTGTAACAATGGGCTCAAATAGAAGCACAATTGTGAGCATGGTGGAGGACTGGGCTGTGTTTCTGTCTATTGTACCTGCAGGGCTGCAATGAGTCAAAAACCTACTCAATGACTACCAGCAACCACCCTGTGGTTGACCAAGTACCATCTATACTCGTGAATAAGCCGAATTTTTCAGCACATTTTTAATGCAGTCTTTGTGGTAAAATTAGGTGCCTTGGCTGATATTCGGGTTGGCTTATACTCAAGTATATATGGTAAATAGAAACAATAGATTACAGGGTTCACCCCTTGCCAGCACGATAGGAATATATCTCTGTAATTCATAACTCACAATCTCTGCAATTCTCAGTGGATTGATGATAGAATAATGCAAGCAAGCAAGGAACAGAAATAAAAAAGAGTTGGGGAGCTCTTATCGGTGGGAGAAAGAGAAGGTGGCAGGGGAAAAATCACTACAGAAAGGGGGCTTCACATTTGCTTTTCTTCACATGATATTGACCAGGCAGTGCTGAAGTGAGAGGTCAGGCATTGATAAGAACAATTTGGTAGGCAATGCTTTGAAAAGTACTGTGACAGTTGTGTTTTGTTGCTTTTTCTGGTACTTTTCCTGTTTATCTTCTCTAACAATTGGGGACAGAATAGCTATTTACAAATGTGTGTGTTTTCCACCAGGAGCGCTAGCCTCCCTCTTCCTTTATTCCATGCTTTCCCCCTCCTCACCCCATCTGTAGATCTGTCTTCATATCATGTGGCCCTTTTGGGAGCCTTCTAGAAAATCTAAAGACACATACTGTGGGTTCAAATAAAGCCTTAAGGTTATCTTAAGAATTTATCATTTTACATAACAAAAGGCTACATTTAGTTTTCTCTTAAACCTGCAATCTAGTACTCAGAGCCCTAACATTTGGTTTATTTTTCTGAAGAAACCTTGAGTTGCTTAGTGAGGGCATTGGCTGCCTGAACAAAACGCACATTTTTCTTACAGGCTTTTCAAGCTGCAACCTCAAAGGCCCTGGGAGGAAGGCTGATGGTGTGTGATGACTAGCATTAGGATGCCTGATATTCTTTGACCTTTATTTAATCACCATCATCAAAAGGCAGCTACCAGGTGCCCGGCTGTGGCAGCGGCTTATTTGTGCTGTGGCATTAAGCTCCGTCCGCCCTTCGGGTTGGAAGGGATGGTCATTTTTATCCAGTTTGAGCATCAACCAAGGAGCCACTGAACGAGTCCAGCAAGAGAATTTTCTCTCCTTTTCCAAACAGAATCAGCAACATGCTCAGTCATCACTGGGTGTCAATGTCCACTGAAAATTAGTCAACAGAGCAGATTTTCTTGGATAACCAGAGATGAATAATTTTCATCCTTATCTCAAAGAGAGAGAGAGAAATGAAAGGAAGGAAGGAAGGAAGGAAGGAAGGGAGGAAGGAAGGAAGGAAGGGAGGAAGGAAGGAAGGGAGGGAGGGAGGGAGGGAGGGAGGAAGGAAGGAAGGAAGGGAGGGAGGGAGGGAGGAAGGAAGGAAGGAAGCTAAGGAAGGAAGGAAGGAAGGGAGGAAGGAAGGAAGGAAGGAAGCTAAGGAAGGAAGGAAGGAAGGAAGGAAGGGAGGAAGGAAGGAAGGAAGGAAGGAAGGAAGGGAGGGAGGAAGGAAGGAAGGAAGGAAGCTAAGGAAGGAAGGAAGGAAGCTAAGGAAGGAAGGAAGGAAGGAAGCTAAGGAAGGAAGGAAGGAAGGAAGGAAGGAAGCTAAGGAAGGAAGGAAGGAAGGGAGGAAGGAAGGAAGGAAGGAAGCTAAGGAAGGAAGGAAGGAAGGAAGGGAGGGAGGAAGGAAGGAAGGAAGCTAAGGAAGGAAGGAAGGAAGGGAAGAAGGAAGGGAGGAAGGAAGGAAGGAAGGAAGCTAAGGAAGGAAGGAAGGAAGGGAGGAAGGAAGGAAGGAAGGGAGGAAGGAAGGAAGGAAGCTAAGGAAGGAAGGAAGGAAGGAAGGGAGGAAGGAAGGAAGGAAGCTAAGGAAGGAAGGAAGGAACGGAGGGAGGAAGGAAGGAAGCTAAGGAAGGAAGGAAGTGAGAAACAATGCCTCTCTTGTATATGGCTCACTCTTGGCAAAGCAAACAAATAAACAGCAATAAAAGACACACAAGTGAAACCCCCCAGTGTATGTGGTTAAGAAGGGCGGCTTCCCAGTGGAAAACCAATTGGCAGAGAGGCATCTGGAGGCCAGATCACACGGAAGGAGACTTCTGACTGTTCTGCCTTTATAGAGAACGTGTCTGAGAAATAATCACTGGACACGGATGTTTTTAGAAGGGCAAAGGAGAATGACAGTATTAGAAAAACAAGAGCTATCTCTCTGGAGTGGCAGATCAGTCTAATTTAAATGTATAATATCTTCCATGATCTAAACACAGCATAACAAGCGTCTGTTTGCACGAAGGCCTGGCTTTGACTACACCCAGACTGTTGGCTCCTATGCTGGAGAACATTCACTCCGCTAGAATCCACCTGACTACATTGGAGGCCGGTCATTATCAGCTGCTCTTTTGCCCACTTAGTACAAATGCACTGCATGCTACCTTATTTCCCTCTGGAAAATAATCCCTCTTTCTGTCTCCGTCACAAAACTGACTCTCTACTCAGCTCAAAACCTTACTTTCCTTTCCTTTGATCACAGACATTGGTCAAGAATTGGGCATGGGACTTAGCTAAGTCAAGTAAGATACAGGAAGATTTTGCATGTTATTTCTGGCAAAGAGATTCTTCTTCTCCATGGTCCCTAAATTTCCAGAAGATAGAGAGGTGGGATTTATTGCTGTTATTTTGCTACCACGTGAAACTGAGCACAAAACCAACAGAACAGGAGGAATGGCGTGAGATAGGAAGGAACCAAGTTCTACTAGAATAATTTAAGCCCCGAATCCAGAAGCTCCTGAACTCCAAACTTTCCTGACTATATGAGTCCATAAATCCCTTTTTGCTTAGGCTATTATGTAGAGCCCTGGTGGCGTAATGGTTAATGCATTGGGCTGCAAGCTCCCAGATCAGCTCCTCGAAACCACAGTAGCTCTTTGGGAGAAAGACTGCCTTTCTATTACTGTAAGCCAGTTATAGTCCGGGAGACCCACAGAGGCAGGTCTAGGTTCTGCCCCATCAGACAGGGTCTCTGAGTAAACATAGACTCCTCTATAGTAGTGAGTCTGAAGTATTACGTATGCTTTTTAAACTTAAACCAAGAATCTTCAATAATACAATAATTTTAAATTAAGAATTTATTTTACAAAATTAAGTATTATTTTAAATTATTATGTGTGTTTTATATATTAATTTAAGATGTAAATGATTATATTTATTTTGAGTATTCATTTTCTAAAAAAACTATTTTAATATTCTTATTACTTAAGAGATGGTACCTTTGAATAGTGAATAAATTCCATCAATTCTTTTTATGTTGTTTCCTTTGCTTGTTTGTACAGTATTTAAGATAAAGGATTATATTTTATAATTTTTAAGGTACCTAAGGGTATATTTTTATTGTTGTCATTCAAAAAGTAATTGTTTGACTTATTAACTCATATTTTACTTGTACATGGGAAAGCCTCAGTAGTTAATTTTTGGGGGGAAACGTTAGCCCCAAACTGTTCAAATCATGATCTTTTAGAATAAATTTATATATATATATATATATATATATATATACCACTTTTTGAATAAATGAACCCCAGTTTAAGCCAGCATATGCACAGGGGAATTTTCTTGTAAAGACTGAATCTTGAGGAAACATCATGCAAATAGTCTATAGAACAACTAATCAGCACTCTCCAACCGTGCAGCGGTCGAGCAGGACAGGGAGGCGTGGACAGACTGGAGGGCACTTAAGAAACACAGAGGGGCCGTGGGAGTGCAATGGTTAAGCCCGTGGACACTGATTAAAAAAATCAAAGGTTCAAATCCCCCACCCCCTCTAAGGGAGAAAGGTGGCAATTGGCTTTCATAAACATTATACAGCCTGTGAATCCTGGTGGGTGCCCAGGAGTCAGAATTGACTCAACAGCAAGGTAATATGGGATCTTGGACTAGATCTGGTCCAAGAATTTCTGAGGTTTTGTAAAATTTTTTGGGTGTACAGAGCTTCAACTTACTTAAGAAAAGCAGTGGGAAACGGAAAATTTATAGTCATCAAGTGTTGGTAGAGCACAAATACCACTACTGGTTGGTTTCAACAACATACATTTACTATCTCACAATTCAGGAGATGAGAAACTCCAGATTCAGGGCTGAGGCTCTAGGGGAAGGCTCGCTGTTTCTCTGTCTCTCTTTGGGTGTGGGACGGGGTGGGGGCAGGTATGGGGAAGGTCTCTGCTTCTTTCAGTGTGTTCTTTGGAGACATGCTGATCCTTCTGTAGCATGGCTTCTACCCTCCCCCATCTCTGCTAGCTTGCTTCATTACTTGCTCAATATGCTCTTTTTATATCTCAAAAGAAGATTGATTTCAGACACACACACACACACTCATACACACACACACACACACGCACACACACTACAATAATACTGTAAAGAAAATGTGTTCCCAAATGGAATAGCCACAGGCCCAGGAGCAGAGTAGTATTTATATATATAATTACTATGTAATATATAATCATATATAATTAATCATTTTATTCTCTCTGGTCCAACTGCAATCCATTGTTCACAGTAACCAGAATAGCCCCTCTAAATGTAAGCCCACCTATTTCACTCCATGAGCTAAAACTTCCCGAGACCATGAAAACTTTAGTACTAGAGGCTACTAAAAGATCCCCATTGATTTGCCCTCCAGTTATCTCTCTGTCTCAGGGACTTCCCAGTCTTCCCGTAGCTCATTGCCTCACAGCCATATTTGTTCACCTGCTGCCCTACCAACATGCCCACTTCACTTTTGCTATAGGGTCTTTAACTGTATTCCTGAGTCTCAAATACACACTGATCTAGCACAGGTTTTGTGCTTCTAAATATCATATGGATGTCGATTCACAGTGTATTTCTTAGATCACCACAAAAGAAGTATCTCCAAGAACTAGAATGACTGAATCTACAACGCCACCGATCTTGTGGTCTCCTTCTTTAAATACCACTAGGAAGTGTATTAAGAACTTCACTTATCCATCAAGTGTTGTCTCTGGCCTTGGGTATTTAGCACTCCACCCAGGTGAGAAGCCACTTGGCATGGTTGGATCCTTACACATGCCATCTCTCAATAGAAGAAGAAAGGCCTGAAACATAGTTTGAACGTAGAAAAAGTCAGGCTTTGGAGCCATCTAGAGTTGGCTTCAAGTTCGATACCATCACTTACTAGCACCAATTATTCTATATAAAAAATAAGAATGGTCCACCCCCAGATTGGAGCATTATGGCTTATAGATGTGAATAAAACATTAAAAGCCACGTCTGACATACTACTGGTCCTCAATAACACTCTGTCCAAGAGGTGATGCTGACTCACCGCAACCACGTGAGACAGTGTAACTGCTCCCCAGGGTTTCCGAGGCTGTTAATCTTACAGAAGGAGCTGTCTCATTTTTCACCCCGCGGGAGCAGCTGATGATTTTGAACCACTAACCTCGAATTTAGCAGCTCAATTCAGAGCTCACAATGCCACCAGGGCTCATCCAGTTGTGAATAGATGTGATGACTTATATGAGGTACAATATTGATAAAAAAACTATCAGGCATTAACAATGTGTATAATATTTTTATGCCTAGCCAGACTCTGACTTTGTCTACATTTAAGTGCATCCAACAGCCATTCTCAGGCTGTCATCTGTACAGAGGACTTATTATGACACGACATTATGATAAAGGTTTTCAAATATTGCTAAATCATTTGCAGCCAACTTTAGACCCCTTCTTCAAGGTCAGGGATCCACTCTTCAAGACTCTACATCTCTACCTCCACTCCCTTATATTTAAAATCCCAAATGCATATCTTCTAGAAAAAAAAATCAGTAAGTGTAAACCCATTGAAAGATGAATTACATTCACATAAAAACATTTACAAGTCTATAAATAATGGAGCTGAAAACAATAATACAAAAAGATAAGCAAGTAATTCCTAGCTTTAATTAACATCCCAAGACTAATCAAATTACACTATCCCTGAGTGTAAATGATTTATATTAAAGGAAAAGTCATCAAAAGTCACATCTCTCCTTCCTCATTACCTTCTCTGCCAAAAAAAAATGTGGCATTGTGATATAATTCATTTTTTCAGTCGAAACATTCATATTCCTCTTAGTCTTACAGCATTTTCCCAAGATTATACTATGAAGAATCAATTTCATAAAACAATGATGTTTATTTTTTTCTTAAATTCAGATTCATGCGAAATAAGAATGAAAAACCCCTTAGGATACAGGTTTTGCCTTCAATCGAGAAGTTTATATTCTAGTAAAAATAACAACACAACTGCAAAGATGAGGCCAGTGAAAAGAATAAAGGCCAAAGCTGGACTCGAAGCAGTCCGATGAGCAGGTGGATGGACAATGCCACTGGAGATGGCCTCGGGGAGAGATCACACGTGAGTCCGTCTCATGGAAGAGTGAAGGAATTTGAGCGTCACATCAAGGGGCTTATCTGCAACAAAGTAGGTCCTGGTGGGTTTGCCACCACTTGGCTTAGCAGCTGAGATCAAATGTCTTGTAAAACCTAGGGCCCTCTGCTTTTCCTGAAGTGGACACAACGCGAGTTTCAGAGAACAGCTATTCCAGAGGCAGGGAGGGACAGTACAGAGAGTGCCAGCTTAGGAAGCAGGAAGGAGAGGTGGCCTCCAGGCTGACCACTTACCAGTAGCGACCAAACATTTATGCTTCCTGTGTCTCAGTTCTCTCACATGTAAATTAGGCTTAATAACTGACATATACAATAGAAGTAACAAAGAATGTTAAGCTGTGTTAGTGATTGTTGTTACTGTAAGGGATGTTGCCATTTGCACTTATTAAAACCGAAATATAATAAGAACCTAAATTCTTGTAGTTGTTAGTCTCCAGTGATTACATTGGATCCTCAGAAGGTGGTCGCCATGCATCACTCAGAATTAAGTCCATCATCTCAGGTCATAAAATCAGCAAATGTCTGGAGCTGATCATTCCAACTTTTGATGTAAGGCTTTCTAGAAAATCTTTCTGTCTTTTGAACAGAAATGTTTGCAGTAAATGTCTCATAATCGTTGCCCTTTGAACAACAAAGTAATGATCTGAGAAAAGTAGGAAATGTTGCCAACACGCTACTGTGTTGGGATTGATCCTCCAGGGTTCTTAGATTTTTAAATCACTGTACAAGGTCTTGTACTGCATTTGCTATTCACTCAGATGCAATGTAATTTCCTAAAGTTCACTACCGGAATTCAAGGATACATAAATAGGTCACGATAGAAACAGAGGTGAAAAAATAAACTAATTACATTTAATATAGAAAAAGGCAGTTGAAAATTCAATACAATGATCATATTTACACATTTTCATGTTGCTTGAAGCAAGACAATCAGCTAGATCTTGTGTCCTTGAAAAGTTAACAAAAACTACTGTGGGAATTTGAGTAAATAAATATAGGGCGTCTAATCTCTCTTAAATCATTTTAATGCTGTTAAATTCTTTATAAAGAAAAACATTTCTGGAATAGATCATTATTATCTTTATCTATTTATGCATCAATTAACTACACGCACGTGAAATGGACCAAATGAACAAACACTTATCTGTAAAGTCACTCAACACCTTAAATTTCCACAGAATTTAGAAAACGAACACATAGAAACTACTAAAACAAATAGCCATGGTGGACGTCACTAATCTGAACTCCTTTAAAGTGAGTCAGTGCCCTTTCCTTAAACAGATGCCTAAAAAATACAAGTTCATGTCACACCTTCAGGTGTTGCAATTAGGACGTTTCTTATAGATGCTAATGAGTAACTGTGGTATTAGTCAGGTCTGATTCATGTGCAATAATGAGGAACTTCCTTGGCACAATGGAAAAAATACTCATCCCTGCTATGTTGACAACACTTTGCATATATTAGCTATTCTGATCTGCACAACCACCTGCAAAGGGCATGATAGGCATTGTTCCCAGCATATTACAAATATGGAAACTGATCATCAATGACAATGATACATTTTCAGGTTTTAGATCATCTTAAAAGGCCATTCTATTTATATTATATGCAGAAGGCTTGAATTCGCCCTCCAATTTCTATTTGATGTTCACATTTAAGAAAGGAAGACATACATTCTCCCAAGGGTTATGTCAACCCTGGCCAAATTTTAATTTGAGAAATTATTTCCTTACAGTAAACCCCAAAGCCATTCACCAAGTCTCACACCACTGACTCTATTTTACCTTTGAGGCTATGAAGGACAAATCTAACTGTACTTGGGAAATCAGAATCTTGCTTTGTCTCTCATACTTTGGACAGACTATTAGGAAGTAGCAATTCCTAGTGGGCATCGTGCTTAGTAGAAGGTCATCAAAAAGAGGAGCCACAGTGGCCTCACTGGGATCAAACACTGGGGTCAAACAGTTGTCAGCACAGTGCAAGACAGGGCGGCGCATCCTCCTTTTGTGCACAGGGACACTGTGGGTCAGAACCAGCTCAATGTACCCCACAATAGGGGTGGAAACTATCTCCCAAATATGACCTCCTGGCTTGAAGGAAAATATGGTATTGTTTAGAAAAATAAGAAAAACACCTGTAGAGCCTCAAGTTTAGTTTATAAATGAATGTTATACTTGTTTGCTTGACAATGGTGGTTGTGGCGGTGTGTTTTCAAGTCCGAGCTGACTCCGAGACTCGTTGGGCAGAGTAGAATTGTTCCATGGGACTTCATAGGCTGTAATTTTTAAAAATAATTTCTTTTCCTCATTGTTTTCTTTTTCATTTTGGATTACCTATATACTCAAGTATAAGTGAGGCACCTAATTTGTCACAAAAAACTTGAGGGCTTTTTCAGGATACAAAATGTCCTGAAAAAACTTGGCTTGTACTCCAGTATGTACGGTAAGTGGAGGTGTCCCTTTGCAGACTGTCAACTTGGAATTCAACAGTGAAATCTACTCATTACCCCTCACCCCCAGATTCTATCCCGCTTTTTAAAATGGATTATTTGATTTTTGTTCCTTCTTGAGGTATTACCGTTTTCTTTAGATTTTAGAGACTAGTCCTCTGTCTTTTGCCAGGGCTGAAGATATTTTTTTCCAATCTGTTCATTCTCTTTAGTCTTTTAATAAAGTCTCTTAATCCACATAAGCAGCTTCTTTTCAGTAGATCCCAATCATCTATTTTGTCTTCTCTTGTGCTTGCTGCCTTCACTATGTTTCCTAGTGTCCATGTCCTGCAATCGGGCGCTTAAGTTTGACCCTGCTTTCTCACCGATCATCTTTGTAGTTCAGGGATTTACATTTTGGTCTCTGATCCACTTGAATTCATTTTGTACCTGGGTTGAAGTACAGGTTCTATTTCATTCTTCTGTGGATGAAGATCCAATTTTGCCATCATAATTTCTTGAAGAGACTATTTCTTTTTCACATAGTGATTTTGGCCTTTGTCAAAAAATCAGTTCTCTAGGGGGTGGATTTATTTCTTAGTTTTCTATTCTGTTCCACTGGTCTATGTATCATTGTACCAATACCGAGTTTTTCCATTTCATAAAAGAATGAAATTAGGATCTGGTTGGAATTTCATGTAACTTATATTCTATTGCTTTGGGTAATATTGACTTTTCACAATGTTTATCTTCATACTCATGAGTAAGAGATATTCTTCCATTAGATAGGTCTCATGGTTTCTTGTAATAATGTTCTGTAGTTTTCTTTGCACAAACCTTTTGATTTTCTAGTTAGGTTTATTTCTTGGGATTTTGTCTTTATGTAGTTATTGTAAATGTTATTGTTTTCTTGATTTCTTTCTCAGAGCTCTCTTCCTCAGGATACAGGCATCTGATTTTTGCGTGTTAATCTTGTATCCTGCCATGTTGTGAAGCATCTTTCAGTTCTTTCCAACATTTTTTGTTGAGTCTTTGGGGTTCTCTACGTAAACAATCATATCACCTGCAAAGAGTGAGAGCTTCACTTCTTCTTCTGGGCATAATCTACCACGTATTTCCTGTCTCAAAGACACTGGGTCACTTCTGACTGCTTTTTGGTGAGCCGTTGAGTGCTTAACCATTGTGCCGCCTTTGGGGTGGCCTCATCGTTCCTACTCATAACAGAGAGCCTTAAATTACATTGTGTAAGACTAGATGCGCTATGTTGTACATGTCCTTTTTAAAACATGAAGAGCCCAATAAAACATCAGTATGTTTCTGAGACCAACACACACACTGTGTGCTTCCTAATTTGAGGTCACCCTCAGATATTTTATTGGTAGAGGCACTTCAGGAGAGCCTGACATGCGACGCATCGCTTTTTGTCTCAAGTTTCGTGTCCCAGGGAGTTGAGACAAGAAGGAGCTCAGTGGAAGCTGCTGGCAAGTGTATGTTGATTACAACTCAGAGACCCCAGGGGACAGGAAAGCCGGGTCTAAGGATATTCATGACTGTAATCCTTACAACCAGATCAACAGCCTTTCTCCAACAGAGTTGCTGAGTGGACTTGAACCCCCAAAGCTAGGTGTGTATTTTTCACATGAACACTAGCAGCCCTATGGTTATATAACTTTAGCGTGTTCCTCTGCCAGAAACTGGCAACCGTCTGTGCTGGAGGGTACAGACTGAGGCAGAAAGTAGGACGGCTTGGGGTAGCCACCCTAAAACCAAACTCACTGCCATCCAGTCAACACTGACTCATGAAACCTGTGGTTTTCCAAGACTGTAACTGTTCACAGGAGGTCCAAGTCCAGTCTTTCTCTGGGTTGCAGGCCGATGTGCAAGCAGTACATCACCGGGGCTCCGGGACGGCCCACAGGCAGGTGGAAATCTCTACTTTGTGGAGTTAGATGTGCTGGTCTCTCTGAGGCTGTCTCTTTATTACAAATATGAGAGGGCTTCACACCGTTCATGGGATATTCCAATAGTTTTAATTCTATTTTCCAGAACTCCTCCTATCCTGCATCTACACCTAGAAACATGTAAGATTTACTGAAGACGATTTTGGGTCATCAAGTAGGCACCTAACTCTGGTTGCTGGACAAAACTAATGGAATCTGAGTATAGGTCGGATTCTCTTTTATAGAAAACCATTTCCCTTACCAGACAGAGTAAGGAGAACATGCTTTAGGCTTAAAAATGTCTCAGTAGAGTGCAAGATTATTAGCTCACTTTTCCAAAGTGGCAATAATTATACCAAGTGTTTCACTAGCAAGGGCTTAGCTTGGTCATAGGCATTAACCATGGTTAGAAATTACTCTATTTTTCATCATCATCTATATTGTAATTTTTATACAGGCGAACCCCCAACACCAACAAGGAGATGGGGTGCATCCATCTCCTCTTTATAACCCTAAATACACTTCTCTCCATTCAGTGTTCTGATATTGTCAGGTCCAGTCAAGCACACCACAGCGTCCTCTAATGCGAGATCACCTTCGAACCCACCCTTTGCCTCTTCCCATCAAACACAGAGCCACACCCACACTCCCTGACTACTTGAGGATGGGAGGGAGGGGAAAGAGCATGAAGCTAAAATGCAGCCAGAGTGTCCAAGAAATACCAACAAATGTTTTATAGGAACCATAAGCCCACAGTCTCCTCAGGTACTATATTAAAATCTTTTTCAAGTATTTTCCACTGTAAAAATATTTCCAGTCATGTACTCTGTTGGTCATTGTCAATTTGGAAGGCAGTGATGAGACCCTTGGTGTCAAGATTAAAGGTGATTAGCAAGGTCAACAGCAATAGGGTTTGTTGTTGTTTTTGCCGTTTTTTGAGTAAGGTCCTTGAGGAGTACCCGTCCTTTGAACTTGAATACCAAGCTAAAGGTTGGCTGGAGGCCATCCAGAGGTGCTGTGCAAGAAAGGCCTGGATGTGCTCCCACAAGGACTACAGCCAAGAGAATCCTTGGGACGAGAGCTGGTCTGTAGCACTAGTCAACCATTTCATTTATTTTAAACATTTAAAAGAAAATAAAATAGGAGCGAACAGAGGGTGAGTGAGTGACTATATTAAGCTGACAATTAATCCTGTAGCCAGAAGAAAAGAGGCCCCTAGGGATGTTGTCACATACGCTGCACAGCTGGCTTGCGACACCAGGTGAATCACGAGGGGCAGTCATAATGGAATCTTCCCGGCAGTCTACATCACAAAAATACATTTTATGAAATGAAAAGGCTGTAATGAATGAAGAATACTTTGGCAACTGATAAAACAGGAAATACCTCTCATGTGTAAATGAGGCTAGGCCATGATGGTCCTATTATGTTACATAAACAGCAGGTCTGCTACATCCTGGATGTCCAAGATTGGGCCTGGTATCTCCCTAGCAAAGAAATAGCTTACCATAAATAGGGATAGGGAGAGAGAATAATGCTAAGAATGCCAATACCTGTTGTCAGAGGCCAAGCTTGAATGGTAGAGCAATGTGGAGGTTAGAAGGATGTCCTTGTATTGCTTACTACGCATCCCGATGTCTGCCACAGTGGGAAACACACTGGAGGTGTGTAGTAAATACATGGGCTATATAAACCTTAACCCACTGCCGTGAAGCTGATTCCTGTTCCTAAGGGAGCAGAGAGTCTCATCTTTCTCCTGAGAAGTGGCTGATACTTATGTAGATAGTAAATAAGTACATCCTACCTTCAGAAGAGACTAAGACATTTGATGAAAACTGTCTTAAATAATATAATAACAATGACATCTGTTAGTGGTCTTATATAGTTAATTAAGGGTCAAAGTGATGATTCATTTTTATAGAAGTGAATAAACACAACAGTAATATATTGAAGGTCTTACATACTCTTTGACGCACACCCAAACACATTTTATTGATGGGTTTCCTGGATTCCTGAGTCTACACATCTGTCATCTCTTGTTCGACAAGAGACTCATACAATTTAAAGAGAAGCAGAGCAGGGGTAATCAACGAGTGTTTTGTTTTTAAATCATGGATGTCTGCCAGAGGCCAGACAAGATACAAATTAAAACTGTAGGCGAAACCATTTTTAGGGGAAGAACCACCAAAGGGCTCATCAAAAGAAATTCATTATTGGACTTTTTATTTTAAACTACAATCATGTTATTAAATAATTTTTAAAATAATTATTTCATCACTGGGAATGAAACCAGGCAATGGTGCTAGACATCTCCAAACTCAATTATTTGCTCATTTTTAAAGCTTCCGTGTTATGACGTTCATTATCCTTTTTCTTCCAGTAAAGACTGTTTATTTTGTGGAATATGCTAGAAGAAGCTCAGAAAATCCTCAATGAAAAACTGTTCAGGAAAGAGCCACACTATGGCATGATCACGTGACTCCGGAGCAGATTCAGGAGTCAGTGGCAGGCAGCACGTGGGAAGGCTCTGGGAGGAGGCTCTCTGCCTTCTATTCCCAACTCTGCCTCCATCCTCTGGGACCGACGATGACTCAGCTCTCTCTGAGTGTTTGCAGTGACTCAGTGTTACTTTTAAAAACTTCTCTCTTTAATTCTAGATTATAGATCACTTCCTCTGGAAAGCACAGAATATAAGAGGACCTTTTTCAGTTCCTTCTATCCATAGTCAAAATTATGAAAATGAAAATTATGAACACCCTAGGTGCATGGACGCAAGTGGAATATCTTTAAAGTTTACAGAAGCATGTAATGGGTGAAAAACTAATGATGAAATTCCTGATGAAAAATAGACTTTTCCAAGTTTTTATACTATAAGGTCAAACAACACAGCCTTTTTCAGAAGAATAATCCTCATTGGAATTAAATTAGCTTCAATCTACCAAGGAAACACTTAATGTACTTTCTCTGGCTTCAGGGTCAGTAGATCAAATTTCTATAAGGTGCATTATCAAAATTTTCTCTAATAAAGAATCCTCAAGAATCCAGGGTATCTGCAGTTGTGGGTTGAGTCTCAGAAAGCCGCATTTCTATAACACATCCCACATGAGGACCAGAACATACTTTCAAGAGGATTAGCCATCATCAGCTCCACTCTCTTGAGTAGACTGTCTAATGGTTAACATTAAGGATTAGGAACACATTTTTGGCTTACACACTTGTTTAAAAAAATGAAAAGAAAATTTCAAAGAGAATACATTTGAACCTAAGGATAATTTCCAAGGTAACTATTTTAGCAAATGGAATAAAAGCAGAATCCCAGGAGGCACGGTGGTTAAAAGAGTTTTCTAGCTAACTGGAAGCTTTGAAAGGAATTCAAACTCACCCGCTGCTTGGTATTCTGACGCATGTCAACCCTGCGGACAACATAAGAAACACTGCCTACTCCTGCGCCATGCTGACAGTGTTTGAGGCCATCGCTGTATCCACGATGTCGATCCACCACCTTGATGATTTTACTCCTTTCAAATGGCCCTCCGGCAAAGATGAGGACGTTTCCAAGAACGCGTCCTTGTAGACAGCATGGCTAAAGTTCCTGACTGGAAGTCCCTACAACCTCACTTCTAAAGAGCATTTGGCTGCACTCTTCCAGGGCGGATTCGTTTGTTCTTCAGACACTAGATGGTGTGTTTGACACTGAAATTCAAGTACATTAATTCTTCTTTGGACTGTGCAGATTTCAGGCTGAGAGTTCCTACTCTACAGGAATCAACTCAATTGGTTTGGAAATTGGTTTTTTATTAAAGGACAATCTTTCAATGGAGCTTTTAGATTTGCTCTTAAAATTCCTAAAATTGCTTTTATTGATTTCAGGCCATGATTTCTGGGATGAATTTACTGTGAAACTTGTGGAGATGTAAATTAATGTTCATTACATAGACAATATAATTCCAATCTTAAGGAAATATGCACAAATACTGAGTTACTGTTTTTGTTTGTTTTTTAATCCTAGGTCTTGCCCCTCATAGAACTTAAATATTCTGACTAGTGTGATGCTTCAGAAATCTGCAATAAGAGAAAGCTCTTTGTTAGCTCTTGGATCTAGGGCACCAGTCACTTGAAATCAATACTCTCAGAAGTCTTCCCATAACGTTTTGAGCCGTTGCCTCTCACGCCATCCAAAAAACACCTTCATTGCCAATGGGTGGATTCTGAATCATCGCGATCTTCCTCAGGGTTTCTGAGCCTGTCGATCTTCTCAAGAGCAGAAAGCCTTCTTTCTCCTGCCGAGAGGCTGGTGGGTTTGAACCCCAACTCTGCAGCTCCATGGCTCTTACTCTCCCGCCATACCCAATCTGTTTGTGTCTTCATCTCAACCAGAGAGAGTAAAGAATGACATCGGATGATATGCACTCGTTTTATTGAATAACTGTTTACAGTGTGGAAGAACACAGAGAAAAACATCACACAGTCCTTTCTCCCAGGCCATGCATGTGAAAACAATGTAAACAAAAAAAGGCTGAAGTGGACACAAACTCCTGAGGGGGCAGCAAAGGGGCAGAGACCAAGTCTAAGAGGGAAAGTGAGGAGACCTGGGGATGGAAACTAAAGTGGATCACAAAGGATTATGCTGGGCTCGAGAACGGGGAAGGCCCTGACCACTGAGGAATCCAGCTGCGCAGAATGGGGAAGGATCCACTCAATCCACAAAATCTCACAGGTCAGAGGAAAAGTCTCTGGACTTTGAACTGGCGGTGGGTTGGGGGCAGTCTAATAATAATAACAGGTATTCACTCCATGCCCATTCCATGGACTCTTAGCTGTGTTTATTTATTTATATTTAGCATTCCAGCACCTCTGAAGTTAGGATACAATTGCCGGACAGCAGCCCTGGTTAACTGCCATGGTTGGAACAACAGCTCAGTGGTTCCAACCCACTGCGAGAGAAAGATGTAGCAGCCTGCTGCCATTAGGTGATTCTTGGAGACCTTTATAGAATATCATACTCTGTGGGACAGGCTTTGTATGAGTCAGAGTTGACTTGATTGCACACAACAAAAGCCTGTCTTGGGGACTGAGCTAAAAATTCAGGAGAATAAATCATGTTGTACTTATTTTTGAATCCTCTTGCAACAAAAATTCAACAGCCTTGGGGGAAAGTAAAAGCTAAAGGAATCTATGTTGAATTAAATACAGATGCATTTTCAACACCTAAAATTATTGATCGTCTCCATAGGTACAAATGTCTCTAAAAACCAACCAAACAAAATTATATCCTATAAAGGCTGTGTTCTGCTTCTTTGTCTCCTTGTGCTATTGCAAAATCATGAATGTTCCATTCAGCATATTAACATATTTCAGCATCAGAATACTAACATTTTTTATCATTCTATTGGGGGTTCATACAACTCTTATCACACTCCATACATACATTCATTGTGTCAAACACATGTGTACATTTATTACCCTCATCATTCTCAAAACACTCGCCTTCTACTTGAGCCCCTGGTATCAGCTCCTCATTTTTTTTCCCTTCCTCCCTGCTCCCCTCTCCCTCATGAACCCTTGATAATTTATAAATTATTATTTTGTCATATCTTACACTGTCCGACATCTCCCTTCACCCACTTTTCTGTTGTCCGTCCCCCAGGAAGGAGGTTATATGTAGATCTTTGTAATCAGTGCCCCCTTTCTATCCCACCTTCCCTCCATGCTCCCAGTGTCGCCACTCTCATTGGTCCTGAAGGGATCATCTGTCCTGGATTCCCTGTGTTTCTAGTTCCTATCAGTACAAGTGTACACCCTCTGGTCTAGCCAGATTTGTAAGGTAGAATTGGGATCATGATAGTGGTGGGGAGGGGGTGGGATGAGGAAGAATTTAAGAACTAAAGGAACGTTGTATGTTTCCTCGTTGCTACGCGGCCACCTGACTGGCTTGTCTCCTCCCCAAAACCTTCTGCAAGGGGATGTCCAGTTGCCTACAGATGGGCTTTGGGTCCCCACTCCGCACTCCCCCTCATTCACAATGATATGATTTTTTTGTTCTTTGATGCCTGATACCTAATTCCTTTGACACCTCGTAGTCACACAGGCTGGTGTGCTTCAACCATGTGGGCTTTTTTGCTTCTGAGCTAGATGGTCACTTGTTTACCAGCAAGCTTTTAAGGCCCCAAATGCTATCTTTTGATATCCAGGCACCATCAGCTTTCTTGACCACATTTGCTTATGCGCCCATTTGTCTTTAGTGATTGTGGAATGCAGTTTAATAGAACAAAGTATTCTTGCACTGAGGGAGTTCTTGAGTGGAGGCCCAATGTCCATCTGCCACCTTAATACCAAACCTATAAATATATGCACATAGAACTAGTACCCCATCATCATATAAAAATATATTTACATATATACATGCCTGCATTTAGACCTCTATAAATACCATTTGCTTCCTAGTTCTTTCCTCTATTTCTTTTTACTTTCCTCTTGTCCCACTATCATGCTCAGTCTTCATTTGGGTTTTAGTAATTCTTCTAGGTTACATTGCCCTTGATCAATCCTTCCTAAGCCTCTTACATCTTCCTCTCCACTGATTCTGGATCACTTTTTGTTCCCTTGTCCCTGGATTGGTTAATACCACTTCCTTTCCCCCACCTCTTGCTCTCCCATGTCTGCCCGAACCACTGGTCCTATTGTTTTCTCCTTCAGATTGTTTATCCAAGCTATCTTATCTAGAGATATGCACAAAAAAATAAGACAGAGAAAGACAAAGCGACAAAAGAAAACAAAACAATGACAACAAAAAAACCAATGATGAAAAAAGAAAAGACTGTAGATAGTTCAAGGTCTGTTTGTTGAACTTTAGGAGTGTTTTCTGGTCAAGTCTGATGGGTTGCCACGTCTAACACTTTTTAAAAGGAAAAAAATCCAATTATTTTGAGTTAAAAATACATTTTATTTGTAACATTTTGAAACTGAACTGGCTTTGAAATCTGCACAAAATCCCTGATAATGTCAATGTTATAACAATCCATTCTCAACCCCATTCTAGTTGGTGGATATTTAAACACTGACTACAAGCATGACTGGGCGAGTGCTTGTTTCTGAAGAGATGGGATTCCTCATTGGCAATATCGTGCACTTTAGAGCTTACATGAACGTGTGTAAGTTTTCTAGGCACGTGCTAATAAGTCAAGTGTTTGTCAATACCATGTACCTGGAGACAGCTCTTGATTCCAGCAAGTTTACGGTGGGAATGTTGGGAAAAATCCATATTAACAATCACTATCTCAGGTGACTACATTGCCATCACCTCAAGAGCATATTGTTTTTCAATAGAGACAGAATGAATAAACACAATGTGAAGCTTCTTTTAGACATTTGAGGTGTGGACAGAGTCAGGGGCGCCATCTGGCAG
Source organism: Tenrec ecaudatus (assembly GCF_050624435.1). Classification (NCBI taxonomy): domain Eukaryota; kingdom Metazoa; phylum Chordata; class Mammalia; order Afrosoricida; family Tenrecidae; genus Tenrec; species Tenrec ecaudatus. Next base: position 32,093,878 of record NC_134534.1, read on the forward strand.
GGTTTCGAAGGTGCACAAAGCGGGTGCTGGAAAGCAGTGCAGTTTCCTTTCTAGGCTCCCAACTGGTGCCAACGCGCAGAAGACATACTTCTCCAGTTAGAACGTTTGTTCCACTTCTTTTAATCAGGGGTTATGCCTGAAGCTGCTTGTTCTTACAAAAAAGAAGGCGATAAGGAAGACTTGTTTTTTCTGAGGTATCTTAATTTCTGATTATTGTATAAGAAGTACTTTGCTTCAAAGTTAACAAAGTGAAGAAAATTGAAGCCTCTACAAAAAGCAAAGAAAATCCTTCAGGAAGAGTTCTCTGTGGTCAAGAGGCACCTGGATTGCTGACAGCTGTCTCGTCTGGTCCCTTTTGCATGAAGCTCCACTGGCGAGGCAGGGTTTGACCGTGTTTTGTGTCCTCTAAACTGAGGGTGGGTCACTGCTGAGAGCACATTGCCAGAGAGACTATCCAGGGCAATGGGTTAACTCAGAGTTGCTTCTTCTTTTCCGTTTGTTTGAGTTTTTCTTTTACTTTACAACTCAAAAGTTCAGGGCTGCTATGACTTAGTTGTTTGCTCCCATCAATAAAATAGTTAAATTACACGGACACGATAGCTTTTACACTTCTTAAGTCCCCCTGGTTTGCCTCAACAAACATAAACTGAAAATAGAACGGAGACCAGCATGAATAAATCAACTCTCTTTCTTTTATGTTTTCCTTTCTTTTCAAAGCTACGTCTTCATGGGTTGCCTCCCACTCTCTTCCCGCATCTATTTGACCTGCATGTCTCTCCGGGCGTCTACTCAGAGACCAGCAGGACTGCAGGCTGTGCGCGTGATGGGGAGCCACCTCTGGTGCCTGTAACTCTGCACTCCTACCAGGGGCTTCCCGCCCCCTCATGGTTGGCCAACCGACCTTGGGCACTGCCTTCCCTTTCACCCAAGTAAGCATGTGAGACCCTCTCGTCAGTCATTTACCTTCCCTCCCTTTGTCATCCCCTGATAACCATCAAATACTGTTTCCTTTAGGGTGAAAACCTTTTTCTTGATAATTGTCTCATCCAATCTGTGTCCTTTGGTGGTTTACTTATTCCACGCAGCAGAATGTCCTCCAGATACATCCACATCACCAGGTGTTTCACAGATCCATCGTTTTTCTCTCGGGCATCCCAGTCACCCATTGTGGTACGCCCTATAGTTTGTGTATACAGTATCTCCAGTGATGGGCACTTAGGTCGTTTCCATCTTTTTGCTATTGTGAATCATGCTGTGGTGAACGTGGGCATCCCATTATTTGTTTGTGTGATGCCTCTCCTTTCTCTGGGATATAGACCGAGGAGAGGGAGGGTTGGATCACAGGGTATTTCTAGTTCCAACTTTTAAAATATAGTTTTTTTGTTTTTTTTATAGTTTTATTGGCATCTACTTCACAAATTGTACAATGCAATTCATCCGATCACCTTAGGGAGATCTAGGCAATCTCCACCACAGTCCGTTTCTTCTCATACCCAGGTTGTGAGCAGTTTCCACGTGACCGTCCCATTATACAGCCCCAACGGAAGCTTCCGGTTTCTCCAAACCCTCACCAGCATTGGCTGTCTGTTTTCTTGAATGCCGCTATTCATGCTGGGTGAGATGATACCTTGTTGTTTTGATTGGTATCTTTCAAATGGCTAACGATAAGGAGTATTTCTTCATATGCTTTTTGGCCAACTCAGTGTGTTCTCTGGTGAAGTGTCTGTCCATGTCCTCTGTCCGTGATTTATACTGTCGTGTCTTTTTCTGGTTGTCATGTTCAAGCTTTCTGTAATTTTAGTCTAGTCCTTTGTAAGCCAGGCCATTGCTAACACATTTTCCCCCGTCTGTGGGGTCCCTTTTTAAATTGTTGGTGAAGCCTTGTAATGCAGTGAATTGACTAATTTGTAAGATGGCCCAGTCATTTAGTTTGCTTTCTGCCATTTTTGAATTTTCAGGGATGTTTAACAGTGTACTTATGCCCTATATCAAGATCCCTTAGTTTATCTCTATTTCTTCATCAATCATCTTTATAGTTCTAGATTTTATATTTGGCTATTTGACCCATCTCGACTTCATTTTTTTGTATACAGTTTGAGATTTAGTACCTGTTTCATTCCCCCCCCCCCACCCGAAAATATATATCAGTTTCAACAGCATTGGACTGCTAACCACAAGGTCAGAGGTTCAAACCCACCAGCCACTCTGAAGAGCTGAAAGAGTTCTATTCTGTCCTGATGTTTCTCTGCAAGTTAGAATTGGATCTATGGTAGTGGGTTATCTCTAAGAAACTATAATAATTTTGAGAATGATGAGGGCAAAGAATGTACAAATGTGCTTTACATAATTGATGTATGTATGGATTGTGATAAGAGTTGTATGAGCCCCTAATAAAATGATTTTTTTAAAAGTATCTATACATTATAAAAAACCTCTTCATAAACAGACAATAAGTTCTGCAAAAGTACCTGGCTCATTTCATTCTTCCTGTCAGGTGTCCATTTCAAACCCATAGGCAATTCATCACCCTCTTATGTGAATATCCATCCGTGACACAATTATGGTTTGTTCATCATATGAAATACTGCACACTTACCCACAGCTCAGATAACTTTTAACTATTGTGATCTCTGATATGTGATTTGTAAAACACCAATGCTTAGAGTATATTTAAATTTTATTCTATTTAAATTATGGACACTTGGGAAATATTACATGTGTATGCTCTTTAAACATGAAGAAAAATGCAGCAAACAAGTGAAAGTAAGTTAAGAAAGAGAATATAAAACAAAAACATGTCTGTTTGTGTCAAGAAGGAAAATTATTTTTTGTAACTTGAATGCTTACTAAAAATGTAAAATGAATTTTTAAAGATTAATCTTGGGTTGGATTTATTCTAATTTTAAAAATCTACAGGGTCACTATGAGTCAGAATTGACTCGATGGCAGTGAATTGTCTTTTGGGTTTTCCGTGCTACTACTGACCCTTCTGCCTTATTAACTGGCTTTGTGGTGCTGGGGAAATTGTTCATCCTCTTTAGAACTTAGGGTGTCAGTCAGAAGCTTGATACACTTTATGGAAACTGGAGATGGCATCAGGAGAGAGCAGTCCCTGGAAAAGGACACCATGCTTGGTCAAGTAGAGGGACAGCACAGACCTTGACCCTTGACCCTGTGGCTTCAAGGTCTGGATCTGATCTGCCATAACAAGTGAGGCTGGTATTTTGTTCTGTTGTGCTTATTGTGGTCACTCTGCATTTGAACCCACTCAGAAGGCAGCGGTATCAATTAGCAGCACAGGATTAGAATAATAGCCACCTCGACCACATGGCTGGCACTGCTGAAGTGGTTTATACACATGAAGCACACAGAACTGTGTCCCCTCAATCAAACCCCAAATAAGTGTCAGTTTTTATAGGGTTAGCTTGCTGAGTTTGGGACCAAATCTAAAGACAACTAGACGCTCAGGTATCTGGAGTACACTATTGGTTTTGTAACTAAAGATACTCTGTGTGGCCTCTGCTTTGGCTCAGGCTTTGGATGGTTTCCCTCATTTAAATATTGATGGAAGAAAGTCAAGAAGAACTGGAAGAATTTTTTCTTATTATTAAACGAAGTGTCAAACATAACAGAGGACAGCTTCATTCTTCACTATGCAGTTCCAACCCCCAAACATCTCATAATTCAAGCCAAATATATTTATTACATTTTCCAGCCAATTGTGGGTTGCCTGGCTTTACCAGATGCAAATTCATAGTCATATATAAATGTCAAGTCAGGCAGCAGAGGGCTAACTAAATAATCTGCGTAGGCCATGAAATGTAAAGATTTTTCCCCTGGTTGCCCAACTATAACCTTCATATCAGAAGGAAAAATGGCTTGAATACGATGATATAACAACATAAGTTTAAAGTTTGAGTGCTGCTAACAACCATCAATAATGCAATCTACATCGCACTGAAGTACAGAAAAAGGAAATGAATTCTTAAGGGACAAAGAGCACCAATTAGTGCTTAACAGGAACGCATTCCAGCAGTAAAGGAAGGCAGGTCTCCACACATTGGACATTCTAGAGCACCTGGGCGTCTCCTCTGCCAATGAGACCTAAGCCCCTAACAGCAGACCTAAGCCCCTAACAGCAGAGGGATGGGAACAGCCAGTAGGAAGGAGTTCTATGTTGCCAGACGTACAGCACTGTGGGTTCAATAACTAAGTTCCAGGGAAACGGTCATTTTCAGAGTAATGTTATAGCCATGCTCTTTGCATTTAGGTTATTATCTTTAAAATAGTCCCTTTTAAACAAATTATAGTCCACCTACCGCATACTGAAAGGCATCAGTTGAAATGATCATGATCTTCCTACACTATTTAAACCATTCAGTAAGAGTTTTAGGTCGATGACAGTTAAGGCTGAGATGAAATTTAGAGGGAAAAATACCACGTAAAATCACAAAGCACTAAGGTGTTGAAAGGGATACCGTGTGATGGACATGGCATAGCAAGCGTATCAGACTCGGTCTGCCTGCCTTTCCTACCTGTGCCTCTGGCAGCTGGCCTTGTTCAGGGTCCCGTGTCAACAGGAGCCAAGTGGTAACAAAAAATCCAACGGACTGATTCTATACACACAAAAGATCTTTCACTTGCACAGAAATCAAAGATCGATTTCTTAATGGAACTAGGAAATGATTTCTTTATAACATTAGAGGAAGCAACTCAAGAGATGGAAGCTGGTAGATCCCACCTACCCTGGGAGGAGTGTACGTGCACTGATTCCACAGGCATGTGTATGCAAAGTCTCTTCTGTCGGGCCTGTCGGCACCATGTTAAAGTATGCAGCTGCTGAGTGAAGTGTTCACTCAATGACCCTGCAGAACATCTTGACAATCTGTCTCCCATGAAGATTACAGCCTGAAAGAAACAAAAAACCCCTCCAACCCAACAGAGAAGCTTCTCAAGAGCACTGATGGCATCCTTGTGTTATAGGCCTCAAGGTCAACAATTCCAACTCACAAGCAGAACCTGGGGGAGAAAGAGGAGGCTTTCTGTCTCCTAGAGGTTGATAGCTTTAGCTACCCACAAGAGCAGTTCTACTCTGTCCTACAATGTCACCATGGGCCTGAATTGACTCAATGGCAATGAATTTTTTTAATTGATCTTTTTTTTGGGGGGGGTGGGTTCTTACAAATCTTGTAACAACCCACTATTCAATTGTATTAGGCACACTTGTACATATGTTGCCATCAACATTTCCAAAATATTTTCTTTCCACTTGAGCTGTTGGTATCAGCTCTTCTTTTGGCCCCTGTCCTCCACCCTACCACCCTTGTGAATCCTTGATCAATTATATATTGTTATTTCCTGTCTTACACTGTCAGTTCTCTCCCTTCACTCAAATTTCTGTTATTTGTCCCCCCTGGGGAGGGGGCTATATATCCAACCTTGTGATGGGTTTCCTCTCCCACTCCACTACTCCCCGCCACCTCAACCATCCCCCTCCACTCATGATATTGCTAATCCCACTACTGCCCCTGAAGGGTTTGGCTGTCCTGAATTCCCTGTGTGGAGAGCTCTTATCTGTACCAAGGTGTGTACTCCAGTTTAACCAGATTTGTAAGGTAAAACTGGGTCATGGTAGCAGATGGAAGGAAGCAGTCAGGAATTAGAGGAATGTTGTGTGTTTTGTCCGTGCTTTACTGCACCCTGGTTGAATGGTCTCTTCCTTATAACCCTTCTGTGGGGGGATGTCCAATTGTCTACAGATGGGCTTTTGGTCCCCACTCTAACCCCCCTCACTCACATTGATATGAGTGGTCATATGGGATTTTTTTGATCCCTAATACCTCACCCCATTGTATTAGTTTGGATTTACTTGAGAAACAAATTCATAGACACTCATATGTGTATAAGAAAGAGCTTTATATAAAATAGCAATTATATATTGAAAAAAATGCCCAGTCCAGATCAAGTCCATAAGTCTGATATTAGCCCATAGGCCCGATGCCAATCTATAAATTCCCCTTCAGACTCACGCAACACATGTAATGACACCGAATGCAGGAAGATCACAGGCCAGTGAGTGGAAAGTTTGGTGGATTCAGTGGTGGTAGAAGCATCTCAGCGCTGGCATGTGTCTCCACGTGGCTCCTCCAGGGCCAGGGCTCTGGTTGCATAAGCATAGCTCCAGCAGGCTCATCATTGTCAGTAATATCTCATAGAAAGTGTGCGTATGTGGCACTTCCAGTGAGCCATTTATCTCCTTAAAGCCTCCAAATGAATTGACAGCAGATTATATAACTACCACACCATTGACACCTCATGATCACACAGGCTGGTGTGCTTCCTCCACGTGGGCTTATTTGCTTCCCTGCTAGATGACTGCTTGTTTAACTTCAAGTCTATAAGAACCCAGAAACCTTATCTTTTGATAGCTGGGCACCATCCACTTTCTTCACAACATTTGCTATGTACCCATTTGTCTTCAGAAATCATGTCGGGAAGGTGAGTATCAGAAAGTGCCAGGTTATTAGAACAAAGTGTTCTTGTGTTTAGGAAGGCCTTGAGTAGAGGCCCAAAATCTGTCTGCTATCTTAATACTTAACATATAAATACACGTACATTGTCCTCTATCCATTTCATTAAAAATTAATATATTTACATATATATGTGCCTATAGCTATACCTCTGTAGCTGTTTTGTTTTTGTATGGGGTAGTTTTACCCTGTCACATTAAGTCCCTATAAGTCAGAATCAACTTGTTGGAACCTAACAAAAATCAGATATGTGAATATGTTATAAAGACAACATGGAAGCACTTTTGAGAGGGTGCCTGCCCCTGACAGACATTTAACCAACAAAGAGTACAACCATATAATTGTGGACACTGCTGTGCATCGTGTGCTGACTATGTACTAGGCATTGTGATAAACACTGTAAATAAGTGATTTGATTAGCCTTCACTATCCTTACTTGTATTCAACAGAAGAAAGAATGGGGCATCAGCAAGGTTCAGGGACTTGCTCAAGGTCACATAGCAAGTACAGGCAGAGATGGGATTTGAGTTGTCCTCTGTCAGACTCCAAAGACTAGTGTGGTGACTCCATCACCACATTTCCTGTATCTAACTATATTGCTCTCAAAAGGGTATGTTATACGACTGGATAATTTTCCCTAAATATGAAAAGCAAAATGCATAAGATGCAGTGATTTCATGTGAAATATTCTATGAGAATGAGAAGGCTTGGTGGCATAGTGGCTACATGTTATGCTGCTAACTGCAAAGTCAGCAGTTCAAAACCATCAGCCACTCCCATGGGAAGGGACTTCCTACTCTTTTGTAAAGACTAATAGTCTTGTATCCAAGAGGGGCTGTTCTAGCGTGTCCTGCAGGGTCATTATGAATTGGAACTGACAACAGCAAGTTTTGGGGTTTTTTACTCTATGGGAAATGAGTCGAGGCTGCACTGTGGGATAACTGCAAGGCGTCTCCTTGGGAGTGAGATTAGGCTGTCTGCTACTGATTCACAGTCTGGAAAGTTAAGATTAGGACTTTTTGTATATCTAGAAGAAGAAACCTACCTCCAAAAATTGAAGTTTCAATTTTTGAAACACATTCAAATTGCAATGGAGTTTCAAAATCTCAGATGTAGAAAATGACAAGATATTTAAAAAAAACAAAAACAAAACACCCTTGTATGCATAGTGCTTGACTAAAAATGACCCAGGATCATAACAGGTAGTAATAGTATAGAGAGTAAAATGTATGTTGTTTAAATTGTGTCAAAAGAGACATCAAATGACAAGGTGCTACATTTTAACCTAACTACATCTACCATAATAAACTTTACAATCTTCTCTGTCTGATAACAAGGCAATTCACATGTCTGGACGAGGGACAGAGGGGATGGACTAGGGCTTAATCCATCTGGGGACCTTGAAAATGGATTTGGGTTTCTACTGTCATCTAAGCCTACTCCAAACTGGGTGTTCAGAATCTAACCTCTGATATCATTCCCTCCTTCAGATTTGAACGTTACGATTTGCAATCCTTGGATCACACAGGCTGGTGTGCTTCTTCCACGTGGACTTAGTTTATGCTTCATTTAGATGGCTGTTTGTTTGAAGATAAGCTTTTAAGACCCCAGATACTGTTGTTTCTGCCAGGTGGGCACATCTGGCTCCTTCACTACACTTAGTTATAGCAGCACCCAGATGTTCAGTGATCTCTTCATTGTTTTCAATGTCTTCTGCTTTCTTTATTGAGGGTTTCCTCTGTTTTGTTTTGTCATTGTTGGTTTTTGTCTGTTTCCTGTTTGTGTTTTGTATGATTTTCTATATATGAAATCCAGTAGAGGTATATCTTTAGTGATTGGATTTATAATCAGTGCTCATTGAAGGGGTAGTCAAAGATCAGGAGACATGCTGCACTGGGTAAGTTTTCTGCAAACGGCCTCTTTAAAGAGCAACAATGGTGCATTGAGGACTGAGGGGGGCATGACCCAAGCCATGGTTTTTTCAATCACCTCATATGCATGAAAAATTGAACGTTGAATAAGAGAGACCGAAGAATCGATGCACTTGAATTATGTTGCTAGTGGAAACTATTAAAAATACCATGGATTTCAAAGAGCACTGGCCTTGGAAGAAGTACAACCAGAATACTCCTTATAGACCAGGATGATGAGACTTTGCACCTATGATCCAGCGAGATCTGTTCCTAGAAAATGACATCATGCTTGGTAAAGGAGAAGGGCAGCGAATAAAAGGAAGACCCTTGACTAGATGGATGGACACAGTGGCTGCAACAATGGACGCAAACCTAAGAACCAGTGTGAGGATAGTGCAGGGGTGGGCAGTGTTTGCTACTGCTGGGCATGGGGTCGCTATGGGAACTGGCTAGAAGCCACCAAACAGCACACTTCACTTCTTGATTAGGAACCAACTGTTTAACCTTTTGCAACATCAAGAGACTCTTTTGCACACAGTAGGGTTTGGAAACGATGTAAAGGATCCAGTCTATTAGTGTTTCTGTTTCAGCGCTCCCTGTCTTAAAAGACTACCAAGTTACTTCAAAGGCAGGACTTCACAAGGCCCAACAGAAGTGCTAATTTAACCACTTATTTCACTTAGAGAAGAAAACAATATTTGCAGTATTTAGATAACTTATGTCAACTTGAAGATGTATTAAAGTGTAAGGGTGGAGTCAAACCTGTCAATGAAGTCACAGCCTGATGGTGCTTCCTTGGGGTGTGGTCTTATAAGGAGGGTCAACTTGAAGATGTATTAAAGTGTATGGGGTGCCAATCAAGTCACAGCCTGATGGTGCCTCCTTGGGGTGTGGTCTTCTTATAAGGAGGGCCCTGGGAGAGAGAAGGGCCACTTTTCTTTCCTCCCATTTCACCTTCCTGCTTGCTGGCAACTCTGTGAGCTGAGGGAGCTCTGCCACGTTTCCACCAACCTTGGCTCCACATTGCATGTGGCTGTGTGAGTCTGAAGACGGACTTATGGACTAGTATGGGACTTATGGACTTGATGTGGACTGGGCTGAGCTGCTTTCTTGATAATTACTTTTTGATATAAAGTTCTTTCTTAAACATATGAGTGTCATTGAATTTGTTTCTCTAGTAATCCCAACCGAACACTATAGTGATTTGCTATACCTAGAAATTCTTCCTAATCCATTGAAATATGAGTAGTGTCAAGCTGCAAATTAATAACATTTGAATATCCTTTCACTGCCTTCTGTAACATTTTTATTCAAGTAAAATCTGATTAAATGGATGAGAGTAAACTGAAAAAAATGTAGCAAATTCTGAAGAAGACAAAAGATGCGGCTGTTGTTGTGAGGTGTCCAGTTGGCTCTGGCCCCGAGCGACCCTCTGCACAACAGAAAGGACCCTTGCACGGTCCCATGCCTTCCCCACACCGTTCCGATGACTGAGCCCACTGATGTAGCCACTGTGTCCATCCATCTGGCACTTCTCCAGGGACTGTCCTTCCTGACAATATGTCCCAAGTATGTAAGACAAAGTCTTGTCATTCTTGCCTCTAAGGAGCACTCTGGCCTTACTTCTTCCAACACTGATCTGTTTGTCCTTTTAACAGTTCATGGTACATCAATATTCTTCTCCAGCTCCACAACTCAAATACATCTATTTTTCTATGGTCTTCCTAATTCATTGTCTGACTTTCATAGGCATATGATGCAATGAAGAAACCATAGCTTGGGTCAGGTGCATCTTAATTCTCAAAGTAACATCCTTGCTCTTCAACACTCTAAAGTGGTTTTGTGCAACAGAGTTACCTAATGCAATACATCTTTGGATCTCTTGACTGCTGCTCCCATGAACATTGATGTGGATCCAGGTAAGATAAAATCCTTGACAACTTCAATCTTTTCTCCATTTGTCGTGCTGTTGCCTATTGGTCCAATTGTGAGAATTTTTGGTCTTCCTTATATGGTTAGCTGTAATTCATAATGAAGGTACAATTGTCTTCATCAATCATTTGTCTTCGTCAACAAGTGCTTCAATTCCTCCTCACTTTCAGCAAGCAAGGTTGTGTCATCTGCATACCACAAGTTGATAATAATCCTTCTTCCCATCCTGATACCACACACTTCTTCATATAATCCAGTTTCTCTGATGATTTTCTCAACATACGGATTGAGTAAGTATGGTGAGAGGGTGCAATCCTGACATACACCTTTCCTAGTTTTAAACCATGCAGTATTCCCTTGTTCTGTTTGCACAACAGCCTCTTGATCCATGTACAAGTTAGGGAATAAACTCAAAGAAATGTTCTTGAATTCCCATTCTTCTCAAGGCTATCCACAGTTTAGTATGGTCTAATGCGTATGACAGTTTAGTATGGCCAAATGCGTGTGACTCATCAATGAAACACAAATAAACATTTTTCTGGTATTCTTTGCTTTGAGGCAAAGTCTGTCTGAACTCAGTAATGATATTCTTTGTTCCACATCTTCTTCTGAATTCCACCTGGACTCTGGCAGCTCCCTGCCAATGTGTTGCTGCAACTGTTGTTGGATGATCCTAAGCAACATTTTACTGCTGTGCTACTCTAGTACGAACATTCTGTTGGGTCGCCTTGTTGTGGAATGGGACATAAATGTCTCTTCTAATCAGTTGGCCAAATGTCCTGGCATAGATGAGCGCATGTTTCAATGCTTCTTCAACTTTCTGCAACATTTCAACCGCATTCCGTCAATTCCCGGAGGCTTGTTTTTGGCTAATGTATTCAGCACAGTTTGAATTTCTTCCTTCAGTATTATTGATTCTTGCTCATATGCTACCTCCTGAAATGGTGGACTGTAGACTAGTTCTTTTTTATACAGTGACTCTGTTTTGGCTTTCCATCTTCTCATGATGCTTCCTGCATCATTCAATATTTTGTCTACAGAATCTTTCAAAATTGTAATTCAGTATTTTTTCTTGATAACTCAGTAGTTAAGGCTCCTGGTACTTTTCACCTCTACATTGTTGGTTTGCTTTACAATGACTCAGAGTTTATGCTTCTTGGGTAATTAGTGACTCATAGCCTCTTAAACAGCTGCAGGCTTTTACCACAGGATTACATGAGAAATGTAACTTTGCTGCTCGGTAAGGCTCGTGAATAACAAGGAAAGAGGATATTATCAGGACAGCTTTAGCCATTCCCATCTTGTTCCCTACAAATCAATGGCTCTCTTGGAGGATGCTAATTACACAATGCATTTAGAAATGAAACCCCAGACCAAGAACTCTCCTTGTATCACTATTGCCCAAAGTCACATCGAAATGCTTCATATTTATTCCTATGCATTAGGATTTATATGAATTTTTGTAATGTTAATGTATGTGTGGTGTGCATATAGGGTGTAAGTGAATGAGTGTATGTAAACATATGCTCTACAAAACTTTTGGAATTATACATTTTTAATATACAGATATATGTTTTATAATTAGGGACATATTTACTGAAAGTTTTATCAACCCAAACTCAGATATAAAAAATAGAGAACAGTTACATCTAATGATTTTTTTTTTGTATAGTGTGAATAAGGGGGAACTAATTTTTTTACATTTAATTGGAGAATTCCAACTGGTGGAAAAAAATCTGAAATACCATATTGATATTTCAAATTAAATTTGTTAATACTTTATACTTTTAATGTCTAAAGATAAACTTTGATTTTATTAATTGAAATCCCCAACAGCCCAATTCTCCAAATATTATTCTCCTAATTACCCATATCCAAAATCGGACTACAAAATAAATCCCAGGACTCCTTCCAAGGAATCAAAGAGTATAAACTCTATGAGCAATATTCTATTCCAGAATGCATGCCTAGACCTAGAGTAAAATTTAATCAACAGATTTTACTGAATTGAAAGCTGCTTTCCTCCCCAGAACAATATACTTCAGAGGATGGACAACACTGGAGCTACAGCACAGGGAGAGGGGCATGTCTGATCAGAGCACACCAGAGCAGACAAAGAGGGAAGGAGAGAGAGTGGAACACATCAAGCCCTGAGGACAATATTCCTACTAGGAGCAGACAATGCAGAGAGGACCATAGGGCTGGCCCCACCATGGGTCTCGATGTCCCTCACTGACACAAAGCGCTACAGGGGACAACACTAGAGACACAGTGAAGGAATTGTGCCCGATCTGACCCCATCACACTGGGGCAAAAACTAAGGGCATGCAATAGAGCAGCAAGGGGAGCAAAGAGATGAAGTCCCTTTGGGGAATCTTGGGCAATACTAAAAGCAGACTTTGGGGACAGAGTGTGGCACCCCATCAGACTTGACTGGAAAACACTCCTAAATGTCAAAAAACAGACCTGGATCTATTTACAGGCTTTTCCTTGTTTGTCATTGGCTTTCTTTTTGTTGTTGTTATTATCGTGTTTTGGGTTGTTGTTTTTGATGTTATTGCTGCTGTTGTTTTGTCTTCCTTTGTTGCTTTGCTTGGCTTTGTCTGGTTTTGTACTTATTAATGTCTCTGTATGTCTATCTAGATAAGATAGGTGGGATAAACAATTCAGAGAAGAAAACAATGGGACTGATGGTTCCGGAGGGTCACTGAGAAGGGGAGGTGGGAGAAAGGAAGGGGAGGGCGGTCAACCAGCACAGGGACAAGGGAACAATAGTGAACTAAAATTAATGGCGAGAAGGACGTAGAAGGCCTAGTGGGCCTTAATCTAGGGCAATGTAAAAGCAAGGAGTTACTGAACCTGAATGAAAGCCAAACATGATAGTGGGACAAGAGGAAAGCAAAAGGAAATAGAGGAAAGAACTAGGAGGCAAATGGAATTTATAGAGGTCTAAATATAAGCGTATGCATATGTAAATATATTTCTATATAACGATAGGGAAATAGATCTATGTACTTATATTTACATGTTAAGTATTAAGGTATCAGATGGACATTGCACCTCTACTCAAGTACTCCCTCATGAAAGAACACTTTGTTCTAATAATCAGGCATTCTGTGATGCTCACGTTCCCCGACACAATCGCAGAAGACAAAATGGGTGCATAAGAAAATGTGTTAAAGAAAGCTAATGGTGTCCATCTATTAAAAGATATAGCATCTGAGGTCTTAAAGGCATAAAGATAAACA